>NC_079201.1:16028187-17228187 GCF_029499605.1 Hyla sarda | reverse complement strand
ATCATTAGCCTGTCATCATACCCCCTTCATCATTACCCTGTCATCATCCCCCTCTTCATCATCATTACCCTGTAATCTTCCCCCCTTCATCATCATTACCCTGTCATCATCCCCCTTCATCATTACCCTGTCATCATCCCCCCTTCATCATTACTCTGTTATCATTACCCTGTCATCATCCCACACCACACCCTTCATCATCACCGCTTGTCAATGTCTGATTTAACAGTGGTCTTCAACCTGCAGACCTCCAGATGTTCCAAAACGAAAACTCCCAGCATGCCGGGAGTTGAGTTTTGAAACATCTGGAGGTCCGCAGGTTGAAGACCACTGCCCGGGCCTTCATCGTCATCTAGACCCCCTCCCCCCTCCCCCCTTTAGTTTTGTACTCACCTCCGTTCATGAGCAACGTCCCTGTGTGTCGTCGTCAAGGCAACGCCATTATTCTGGGGCCGGGCCCGAAGCGCGGAGAAGAGGCCCCCCCGGTGAAGATGGAACGACTATCCCTCCCCACCGGATGGTCCCTGCAGCACAGATGGCCCGGACCAGCTCACCCTAACGTCCCGCCGAGCGGAGGTGAGTACAAAACTAAAGGGGGGAGGGGGTCTGGAAAACGACGAAGGCCCGGGCAGTGGTATTCAATCTGTGGACCTCCAGATGTTTCAAAACTACAACTCCCAGGATGCCCGGACAGCCATCGGCTTGCTGGGAGTTGAAGTTTTGAAACATCTGGAGGTCCGCAGGTTGAAGACCACTGAGGGCGGAGAGTTCACTCGAGTATAAGCCGAGGGGGGTGTTTTCAGCACGAAAAATCGTGCTTAAAAACTCGGCTTATACTCGAGTATACATGGTAAGTGTACAATTTTTTTTTGTTTTACACTAATTGTGAAAAAGCCACATATAGGGTTTTGTGTCACTTTTGTACACTTTCTAGAACACTAATCCTGTTGCTTTGCCTCAAAATTGGACTATTTTTTCACGGCTTGTAAAAAGCCATTGCTTCTTCACTTTCCAGGCACAAAAATTGTTGCTACTCCCAAAAAGTGAAAAAGAATAATTTTTGGACCACTTGGAAAAAACTTCCCTCTGTGTACATATAAACACCGGAAGGCATCTGCCTCCAAGAAGGGATCATTTTTAGCATTCATTTTAAAAAGCATTTAAAAAGTTACCACCGGATACCATCCATTTACCCATATCCATACATGTTGCAACTTTGACATTAACATTTGCCTTAAAAACAGCTCAGATGTCCATAGATACACTCCAAGGTGACCTAACAGTGTTAGACAGTGCTATACACACATTTTGGCTATTGGTGAAGTACATGTTTGGACAGAACTAGTCTGGTCAGAACCAGAATTTTGGCAAACCGGCAGAACTGAATTCTTGAAAAGTTTGTTCATCTCTAGTGACAGGGAACGCCAGGTTAGCTCCACCGCCATGCCATATGACAAAACTGTTAGAGGACTACTACTCCCAGCCCACCTGCGGCATCACGCTCATCATTCCCCTGGTTATCACCACAATATTACAAAAAATAGCTTTGAAATTGGTTTTGCACAATTGTTCTTTACTTTAATAACCCTTGATGCGTTTGTCACCCAAATAAACATACCATTGCAGTTTGTTGAGGACTATGGGGGAGATTTATCAAAACCTGTGCAGAGGAAGAGTGGTACAATTGCCCATAGCAACCAATCAGATTCCTTCTTCATTTTTGAAAAGGCCTCTGAAAAATTAAAGAAGTGATCTGATTGGTTGCCATGGGCAACTCAGCAACTTTTCCTCTGGACAGGAATTGATAAATCTCCCCCTCTAAATTCTCACAGGATAGGGAAAAATTGTCTAATGGTGGGGGGGTCTGACCTCTGGGTCCTCCCTCAATCACCTGAACAGGACCTGGCTCTCTGAGAGGAGCACGTGCTGCAGACTGCACACATTCCATTCATTTCTATGGGAGCACAGGAGTATAACACTCGGGTCTCTTCGGAGTTCCATTAGAGAATGAATGAAGCATGTGCCATCTGCAGCACGCACTTCTCTCAGAGAGCCATCAACTTATCCCCTAGCCTTTCGATAGAGGATACGTTTTTTTTCACCAGATTCCCCTTTAAACATCAGATTTGTAAACTGATGTACTGATGCATGCAAAGTGGCGCATTCTACGCACGTTTTTAATTATTTATCCCAGTATGTACCAGTATACATCAAGTGCTTTAAAGTAGAGACTTCCATGGAATCCTATAAAGTTCCAAAAAGCAAAATAAGTATATTCTTCTGGGATTAGAAAGGTTAATATATACATTAGATCTACCCGCTACTTAATTGTATCCACGTTTCTCATCTCCTTCCTCTGCACAATTGGAACACTCCCACCTTGTCTCAGCAGTCGAGGACGTTACATCTGTCACTGTGAAATGTCACGGGAGCAAGAAATGTCACCTCTGTATACAAACGACTAACAACCCCCCCCCCCAGCAAAACAAAGTTCTATCATGCTAAAGACGATATGTACCCAAGAAATATATGTTGTGGTCCGGTGTACATGGGAAATTGGCTTCAATTTAAAAAAACATGGGAAAATGAAAGCTGACGTTTCGAGGCCTGACGGCTGTAAGCGCTCAGAGTGTCCCTGCAGATTATGTAGAGAACAACACAAAATTCATTACGTAAAACCCATAGGAGAGCACGGAGCAGCAATCAGCAATGTAAGTGAAAATGGCAATCGGCTGCAGAAGCGGAGTCAGGACATCAATATGTTGCAGGACAGCAAAATGGGATAACAAGGCAAATCAGCAGCTGCTGTAAATAATCATGGACAAGACGTCTTCTGTGACGACCTCTTATAAAGGTTCGGCCTCAATTATAGCGCCTTAAGGAAGGACAGGGAAAAATGAAAAGTGTTCCATTACTACGGACCTTTAGAAACAATTATTCATTCCTATAATAGGGTTTATTAACTAATGATTTGTGGCTTTCCAGTGCGGAGCTGTTAGCGGGAACAGCGGTGGGTTTTATGATTCTTGGCAAATCTTCCAATGGGGAGAGATCCGTATTTTAAAAGCCAAAGATGTTAAACACAAAGTATCTGAGGTTTCATTTCAGAAAGAAAGAAAAAAAAGCAAAAAAGAAACATATCTTCTAAATTAACATAAAACTTATTTGGAAAGGGAAGATTTAAAATTCTCCAAAGTTGTGTTGAAAATGTGTTTAAAGGTTCTTGTTTACCAATAGACGTGCACTGTTTATGAGTCTTAGGCTATGTTCACACAGTGGTATTTTTGGGTAGGTAAGTATAGGGGTTTTCTTTTCTTACCCCGACCCCCAATTACATATACATTTGTTTTATCCTCGGATAACCCCTTTAAAGGGGTATTCTGCCCACAAACATCTTATCCCTTATCCAAAGGATAGGGGATAATATGTCTAGTCATGTGGATTTGACCGCTGGGACCCCCACGATCTCTGTGCAGCACCCGGCCTTCTAAACAGTATACTGTACTGTTTAGAATGCTGTGTTTGGGTGGCAAGAGACGTGATGTCATGTCACGCCTCCTCGTGATGTCACGCCACGCCCCCTCTATTCATGTCTATGGGAGGGGGCGTGGTGTGACATCAAATGGGGGTGCGGTGTGATGCCACATCTCCGGCCAACAAAACCTAGCACTCTAACCATACTGTTTACAATACGGTATGGGTGCTGCACGGAGATCGCGGGGGGTCCCAGTGGCACCACTTCAAGGATCACACATCTTAGGATAGGGGATTAGATGTCTGTGGGCGGAATACCCCTTTAACTCTATGGGTTTTTTTTTCCCCTAAATTCTACCACTGGGTTGTTTTTTTCTGTAGTTCTTGACATCAAAACCCTTTCACTTCGAAACACATGATTTTCTCTTTGTACGAGTTATCCACCTTTCCCGTTAGAATAAAGTCTTGTAGAAATAGGCTTCGCTGTTGTTCTCAAACAAGTATTGATTATTGCCTTGTAATTTACCTCTAGGGAACACTTGATATATTTCATGTTGACCTTGGTCATATGAATTTTTGATTTGTCTGTCTATGAGTGTGACAGTACACCATTAACTTTCCCCCGGTACTGTAATAATGTCAAAACTATATTTTTAGCTCTTACGAAGTAAATCACAGTGTGGAAGTATATGTGATTTATCACACATTGATCCATCTAACCAATTGTCAAGAAATAATTCTACCGAGTAACAGTGTGTACCGTGTTCTACATTGTGGAGTCATTTTGTAAAATGGGTAACTTGAGGACAATCTCAGCAATTACCCCTTTTTGTATGATTTTGGCACAAATTACCAAAGCAGACTGGTAAGCGTTTTTTAACAAGTTTATAGTGTAACATTTGAAAAGGTTGTCTAGTTTTTATCTATTTTAGAATTCTCTAGCATGGTGGAAAAGTAGGTGGAGGTACTCTGTTCAGGATCATCTTTTGGCCAGAATGGAGACTGGAGGACACACATTACACCTGATAACTTGAATGGACAAGGTGTAATGCACAGTTCCCCCCTGTGGTGGCGCTTCAGGGAAACTGATTATTTAATGTCAGTTTTATTCACAGATTTCAGCTGATTGCTGATGGTCCATGAAGAAGGTATTACATGATCATCTTATTTTCTATGAGAGAAATGTATGGTTTGTTTTATACCCCTGCACTGATCTACCAAGAATTCCTTGTGCATGATTTAGGTGGGAAATTAAAAGAAATAAATAATATTACTGACCAGGTCCATCCCTTGGACCACAGTGGACCCATCTTCTGATGATACTTCCAGCAGGATAATGCCCCATGTCACATGACATCATCTCATACAGGACAATGAGGTAACATGACATCATCTCATACAGGACAATGGGGTCACTGGACTCCAATGGCCTCCACAGTCACCAGATCTCATCCAATAGATCACCGCTGGGATGTGGTGGAACTGGAGATTTTCATCATGGAAATCTGCAGCAACTGTGTAATGTCATCATGTCCATATGGAGGAACTGTGGGATTTCATCATGTCCATATGGAGGAACTGTGTGATGACATCATGTCCATATGGAGGAACTGTGTGATGTCATCATGTCCATATGGAGGAACTGTGTGATGTCATCATGTCCATATGGAGGAACTGTGTGATGTCATCATGTCCATATGGAGGAACTGTGTGATGTCATCATGTCCATATGGAGGAACTGTGTGATGTCATCATGTCCATATGGAGGAACTGTGTGATGTCATCATGTCCATATGGAGGAACTGTGTGATGTCATCATGTCCATATGGAGGAATTGTGTGATGTCATCATGTCCATGTGGAGGAACTGCGTGATGTAATCATGTCTATATGGAGGAACTGTGTGATGTCATCATGTCCATATGGAGGAACTGTGTGATGTCATCATGTCCATATGGAGCAACTGCGTGATGTCATCATGTCTATACGGAGGAACTGTCTGTTGTCATCATGTCCATATGGAGAAACTGTGTGATGTCATCATGTTCATACGGAGGAACTGTGTGATGTCATCATGTCTATATGGAGGAACTGTGTGATGACATCATGTCCATATGGAGGAACTGTGTGATGTCATCATGTCCATATGGAGGAAATGTGTGATGTCATCATGTCCATATGGAGGAACTGTGTGATGTCATCATGTCTATATGGAGGAACTGTGTGATGTCATCATATCCATATGGAGGAACTGTGTGATGTCATCATGTCTATATGGAGGAACTGTGTGATGTCATCATGTCCATATGGAGGAACAGTGTGATGTCATCATGTCCATATGAAGGAACTGTGTGATGTCATCATGTCCATATGGAGGAACTGCGTGATGTCATCATGTCTATATGGAGGAACTGTCTGATGTCATCATGTCCATATGGAGGGAAATCTCTGAGGAATGTTTCCTGCACCTTGTAGAAAGTATGTCTTGAATAATGTAGGCAAAAGGGGTTCTGACCCGATACTAGCAAGGTGAAAGAGCCTCAGAGAAATACCTGATAATGTCAAAATTAAAAAAAAAATCTATCCCCTCACCCACTTTGCTAATGAACTCTGTAGCAAGCAACTTAGGCTGCATGGCAAGAAATGCATGTGTGGTATCCCAGTACAGGAGTGGGTCCTGTCATGTAGACATGGCCTCAGGTACCTGTTCTGGGCCCCATAAAAACCATGATTTTATGTTATATTATGTTAAATTATGTTACTGTCACTTTAAGGAAGCTTTGCAGAGTGAACCAGGTGACCCTGAGCCCCTAATCGGAGACCCCCAACATTGGCCTTTGTGTAGTGTAGGGGGGAGGAACAGTTTAGTCAGTGTTAGGGTACAGTTTAGTGAGGAGCTGCAGTTCAGTGCAGTCCAGTTCAGTACTGTGTGGAGAAGCGAGTGAAGACGTCAGAGGAAGCCAAAGGAAAAGAAACTCTCAAATCTGCAGCCCTGCCAATCCCAGGACACCCCTTCGCTCAGGTAAAAGTCAAAGCCTAGTGGTAAGCACAAAGCTCTAGGGGAACCTACAATCTTTAGTCAGTCGGTCAGTCAAGACCAAGTCTCTCAAATTCAGCCTGGGCTCTCATTAATCTCAAATCTACAGTTGCAGCAACTACAAGTCCCGGAAAGGCAACAGGCCTCCAGGGTTCACTCTGTACTTCCCTTTGCATTAAACCTTGCACTGTATGGATTTCAACAACTTTCCCTGTCACAGTAAAAGATAGTTATCTGTAACCTAAAATCGGTGTCATCATTTCCCCTCCGCTTGGCCTAGGAGAGCTATCTCAAACCTCAGACCTTGTTGGTTAACAGTGCCCTGGCGTGGACACCACATGTACAATTTGTTTTCAACTGAAAGAGGATGACTATTTTATGTTGTGATTTGATTGCCTGCTATTTAAGACTTGAGACACCCAATATGCGCTCAAACAGTGATAACAGGAATCAAAGCCGTGTGGAACCTATACTAAACTCTGTGCTGGAAAAATCAGAATATCTGAATTTTCCAATTTTATTATAGTGATTGTATGCCCATTGGTTATGGCATGCAACAATATACATCTAATCTTAGAATAATGTATTATTGTTATTAATAATTGTATTATTATTATTAATAATAATGTTATTATGATTGTTATAAATATTATTTTGCCTTTTTATATTTTTACATACAGATTGATTATTAACATTAGTTAATATGTGTGTGTGTTATTTTTCATAAACTTGTAAAAAATGTAAGCCGATTTAATGCCCTCACGTGTCATTACGTTGGCATTATGACCGCTTTTGATATTGTTTTTTACTTGGAAGATTGCCCTTAGTGGGTTCCAGCCATTCCTGCGGTATAAGCATTTTGTATGCTGACCTCTCTGGCGGTGTTTGTGTGTGGCTATCAGACGGTGTAATAACTCAGTAGTGCACTGGATTATCTATTGATTCTACCGCTCCCAACAGAGACAGTAAAACTGCTGGCTATTAAACTGCTAATCCCTGTGTAATAGTGAACACAGCTCCAAGACACCTCTCCTGCCCTGTGCACACATTGCTAAAATATGCAGGAAAAAGCTTACTGAACCAGATGCAAAGAGTCCTTGGTGTTTTCAGACATTCTCTCTCCCTTTTAAACATATAAACAGAGCAATGAGTGAATAGATAGATAGATAGATATAATGATAGATAGATAGATATGAGATAGATAGTGTGGCAGTGTGGCAAGGAAAGGGTGTATTTCCTTTGCTCACCCTGCAGAAGCTCTCACCTGCTTCTTAAGTAATGAGGTAGGAGGGAAGGGAGGTGTATATGAGATGGAGACTCTGGGCTCTTCCTAGGAGACAGCAAGTGGGCTGTAGGGAAGAGACAGAGCCTGCTGAGGAGTACACAGCCCGAGCTATGAGTGGCTCAAAAGAGTGACATGAATTGTGAGTAGAAAGTTGCAGGGGACATATGTTTAACCGACTGAGGGAAGCTCAGCGGTTGTTAGTCAGGACAAGCTGATCTGTTTAGTCATTGACAAGACGGTCTAGGATTTTGTTTTGTTCCTGCTTTTTGTTTATTTTTTTCCCTGCAACCTGTCTAATAAAACTGGCAAGGTGCCAGATTTGCGTTATAAACGTTTGTTTCCTGGTTTATTGAGAAGAAACGCATCCCAGGGCGTAGTCCAGGACGATCCCAGAGCTAATCCCCAAGACGGGTCGTCACAATAGATAGATATGATATAGATAGATATGACATAGATAGATGATAGATAGATAGATATGAGATAGATAGATATGAGATAGATAGATAGATATGAGATAGACAGGTAGATAGATACATAAATATGAGATAGATATATAGATAGATTGATAGATATGAGATAGATAGATAGAAGATAGATAGATATGATATAGATAGATGATAGATAGATAGATAGATAGATAGATATGAGATAGATATGAGATGGATAGATATGAAATAGATATAAGATAGATCGATAGATAAATAGATATGAGATAGATATGAAATAGATAGAGATAAGATAGATCCAGTGGCGTACCAAGGGGGGGGGGCGGGGGGGTGCCACTCTCAAGGGGGGTGCCAGGGGCGGACTGACCCGCCGCCGCCGCTGCTGAGGTCCGGGACACTCGTCCAAGATCCCCAGCTGACAGCGCTACATTCTCCTGTATGCGCGATACACGCACATACAGGAGAAGGCGTCCCCTCTGTGTGAGCCGCATCTGCAGCTACACAGGGGAGATGTGACCTCCGCCCCCACGCAGCACGCAGTACAGGCGCCGGTGACGTCACTCATCAGCGCCTGTACTGTGGAGGGGAGAAGATACGGGCCCTGGAGCTGAGGAGATCGCTGCGTGGGACGTCAGGTGAGCATCCTTTTTTTTTTCTTTGCATATACCTACAGGGAAGGGAGGGGGGGGTGCTCTGCATTTACCTATAGGGAAGGGGGGGGGAGAGGGGGGGGTGCTCTGCATTTACCTATAGAAAAGGGGGGGTGCTCTGCATTTACCTATAGGGAGGGGGGGGGGGGGAGAGGGGGGTGCTCTGCATTTACCTATAGGAAAGGGGGGGGGTGCTCTGCATTTACCTATAGGGAAGGGGGGGAGAGGGGGGGTGCTCTGCATTTACCTATAGGAAAGGGGGGGGGTGCTCTGCATTTACCTATAGGGAAGGGGGGGAGAGGGGGAGGGGGTGCTCTGCATTTACCTATAGGGAAGGGTGGGGAGTTCTCTGCATTTACCTATAGGAAAGGGGGGAGAGGGGGGGGCTCTGCATTTACCTATAGGGAAGGGGGGGAGAGGGGGGTGCTCTGTATTTACCTATAGGGAAGGGGGGGAGAGGGGGGGGTGCTCTGCATTTACCTATAGGGAAGGGGGGAGAGGGAGGGGGTGCTCTGCATTTACCTATAGGGAAGGGGGGAGGGGGGGGGTGCTCTGCATTTACGTAAAGGGGAGAGGGGGGGTGCTCTCCATTTACCTAGAGGGACGGGGGGGTGCTCTGCATTTACCTATAGGGAAGGGGGGAGAGGGGGGGTGCTCTGCATTTACCTATAGGAAAGGGGGGGGGTTCTCTGCATTTACCTATAGGGAAGTGGGGGAGGGGGTGCTCTGCATTTACCTATAGGGAAGGGAGGGGGGTTCTCTGCATTTACCTATAGGAAAGGGGGGAGAGGGGGGGGCTCTGCATTTACCTATAGGGAAGGGGGGAGAGGGGGGTGCTCTGCATTTACCTATAGGGAAGGGGGGGAGAGAGAGGGGGGTGCTCTGCATTTACCTATAGGGAAGGGGGGAAGGGGGGTGCTCTGCATTTACGTAAAGGGGAGAGGGGGGTGCTCTCCATTTACCTAGAGGGACGGGGGGGTGCTCTGCATTTACCTATAGGGAAGGGGGGGGAGAGGGGGGGTGCTCTGCATTTACCTATAGGAAAGGAGGGGGGGGTTCTCTGCATTTACCTATAGGGAAGGGGTGGAGAGGGGGAGGGGGTGCTCTGCATTTACCTATATGGAAGGGAGGGGGGTTCTCTGCATTTACCTATAGGAAAGGGGGGAGAGGGGGGGCTCTGCATTTACCTATAGGGAAGGGGGGAGAGGGGGGGTGCTCTGTATTTACCTATAGGGAAGGGGGGGGAGAGGGGGGGTGCTCTGCACTTACCTATAGGGAAGGGGGGGGAGAGGGAGGGGGGTGCTCTGCATTTACCTATAGGGAAGGGGGGAGGGGGGGTGCTCTGCATTTACGTAAAGGGGAGAGGGGGGGTGCTCTCCATTTACCTAGAGGGAAGGGGGGGAGAGGGGGGGTGCTCTGCATTTACCTATAGGAAAGGGGGGGGTGTTCTGCATTTACCTATAGGATAGGGGAGGGGGTGCTCTGCATTTACCTATAGGGAAGGGAGGGGGGTTCTCTGCATTTACCTATAGGAAAGGGGGGAGAGGGGGGGCTCTGCATTTACCTATAGGGAAGGGGGGAGAGGGGGGGTGCTCTGTATTTACCTATAGGGAAGGGGGGGGAGAGGGGGGGGGTGCTCTGCATTTACCTATAGGGAAGGGGGAGGGGGGTGCTCTGCATTTACGTAAAGGGGAGAGGGGGGGTGCTCTCCATTTACCTAGAGGGACGGGGGGGGGGTGCTCTGCATTTACCTATAGGGGAGGGGGGTGCTCTGCATTTACCTATAGGGAGGGGGGGTGCTCTGCATTTACCTATAGGGAAGGGGGGGAGAGGGGGGGTGCTCTGCATTTACCTAAAGGGAAGGGGGGGTGCTCTCCATTTACCTATAGGGGAGAGGGGGGATGTGTGCATTTACCTATAGGGAAGGGGGGACGGGGGGTGCTCTGCATATACCTATAGGGAAGGGGGGGTGCTCTGCATATACCTATAGGGAAGGGGGGAGAGGGGGGGGTGCTCTGCATTTACTTATAGGGAAGGGGGGAGAGGGGGGGTGCTCTGCATATACCTAGGGCTGGGCGGTATGACCATATATGTGTATCACGGTATTTTTTTTTAACTTACGGCGGTTCCACGGTATATAACGGTATTCCCCCCCCCCCCAAAATCATGTGACCCGCCAGCGCTATTCTGCTCCCCCCAATTAATGATCAGCCCAGCGGGGTACTACTCACATATGTCAAGCACTGCCCTCCTCCTCCTTGTTGGGGGCCTCCGGCGATGGAACTCACTGTACGCCAGTGGTCTCCAACCTGCGGACCTCCAGTTGTTGCAAAACTACAACTCCCAGCATGGCTGTCCGGGCATGCTGGGAGTTGTAGTTTTGCAACAGCTGGAGGTCCGCAGGTTTGAGACCACTGCTGTACTCTGTATACCTATGCTCGGGCTGCAAAAGATACAGAAAATAAACTTAACTCACCCACGTCGGCCACACGCTGGGGACGGGAACGCTGGACAGCCGTCAGCCTATCACCGGCCAGAGCGATGCCCCGACCCTGCCAGTGATAGGCTGAGCCCACGGTCATGTAAGAAGCCGGCTTCATACATGACAGTGGGCTCAGCCTATCACTGGCCAAGGCGGGGCATCGCTCTGGCCGGTGATAGGCTGACGGCTGTCCGGCATTCCCGTCCCCAGCGTGCGGCCGACGTGGGTGAGTTAAGTTTATTTTCTGTATCTTTTGCAGCCCGGGCATAGGTATACAGCGTACAGCAGTGGTCTCAAACCTGCGGACCTCCAGCTGTTGCAAAACTACAACTCCCTGCATGCCCGGACAGCCATGCTGGGAGTTGTAGTTTTGCAACAACTGGAGGTCCGCAGGTTGGAGACCACTGGCGTACAGTGAGTTCCATCGCCGGAGGCGCCCAACAAAGAGGAGGAGGGCAGTGCTTGACATATGTGAGTAGTACCCCGCTGGGCTGATCATTAATTGGGGGGAGCAGAATAGCGCTGGCGGGTCACATGATTTTGGGGGGGGGGGAATACCGTTATATACCGTGGAACCGCCGTAAGTTAAAAAAAAATACCGTGATACACATATATGGTCATACCGCCCAGCCCTAGGTATATGCAGAGCACTCCCCCTCTCCCCCCTTCCCTATAGGTATATGCAGAGCACCCCCCTCCCTGTTGGCTGTCCGGGCATGCTGGGAGTTGTAGTTTTGCAACAACTGGAGGTCCGCAGGTTGGAAACCACTGGCGTACAGAGAGTTCCATCGCCGGCTGTCCGGGAAGGCTGGGAGTTGTAGTTTTGCAACATCTGGAGGTCTGCAGGTTGGAGACCACTGGCGTACAGTATAGAGTTCCGGCGCCCGGCGGCCCCCAACAAAGAGGAGGAGGGCAGTGCTTGACATATGTGAGTAGTACCCCGCTGGGCTGATCATTAATTGGGGGGAGCAGAACAGTGCTGGCGGGTAACATAGGATTAGTTCCCCGATGTGCGGACAGCGCTGTGCTAGGCTGATAATACATTCCCGAGGGGGAGGGGCCCAACCGGTATTGCGGTATGGGGGAAAATTCATATCGTGCAGCCAAACAAATTTGGTATTCTGTATGAACCGGTATACCGCCCAGCCATAAATATACCTATGGGAAAGAGGGGGGGGGGGGGGGTGTACCTCTGCATATACCTATGGGAAAGAGGGGGGGTGTAGCTCTGCATATACCTATGGAAAAGAGGGGGGTGTAACTCTGCATATACCTATGGGAAAGAGGGGGGGTGTAACTCTGCATATACCTATGGGAAAGAGGGGGTTACCTGGCTACCTACCTACCTGCCCTTTTACTGTGCAGGACACCAAGGAGGGAATTATTACAGTTTGTTGGCCTATAGATGGGAAGATTGTGTAGAGGAGGGCACTGAATATATGCAGAGTCTGACATGTTTTTCCTGCAGATGTTAAGAGATCCACATGGAGGTCTTATCGGGACGGAGAAGAAAAGGAAAGAGGACGCCGCTGATCAGAAAAGATGTAATTGTGAGTCCCAAAATGTAACTGTAATCACTTATATGGTATACACATCCTGTGTACAGCTGATATCTACCGCCATATGGTCCTGTATATAATCACTTATATTCTATACAGATCCTTTATAGTATACTGGTCTGTGTATAGTGGTATTATTCAGTACAGTATGGCAGTATTATCCAGTTATTGTGTGGTGGTATATATTTACTCCTTGTATACCAGTATTATTGGTCATGGAAATTTACCTACGTTAAAGTGTTTCTTATATATATAAATTTTAGTTTATTGTGTGTGGGATTTGGGTGGAATAGGAGCATGGCAGAAGATTGACGAGCTGCAGAGCCTAGCAGGGGCCCTTGCCTTTTTTTGGTCCGGGGGCCCCGAGTGCTGCCAGTCCACTCCTGGGGGGAGGGGAGGGAGGGGGTGTAATTAAGGGGGGGTGCGTGTGTGTGTGTGTGTGTGTGGGGGGGGGGGGGTGCCAAACAAAGGGTCCGCCCCGGGTGCCAAATGCTCTAGGTACGCCCCTGGATAGATCGATAGATAGATATAAGATAGATAGATAGATATGAGATAGATAGATCGATAGATATTGAAAGTGTGTGCAATATACATAAAATATATGGTTCCTCTGTTTTACATTGGATTTCCCTGTAATGAACTTACATTTTATATTTGTGTATAATAAAGGGGTATGTTTTCATATTTAGTCTCTGGTGCGTGTCATTTCTTCAGTGTTGTCACATGAAAAGATAAAATAAAATATCTATAAAAATGTGTGCATTTATACATGTATATATGCATCTTTTGTCATCCACCCACTATATTACTCTCACTGATCCACTTCCTGCCTTTTCCCTTTGGGGTTTCCTCCCAATACATGGCAATTCATGACCTTGGGGCAGGCAATTGACACTAAGCGTCTTTTGTTAAATTAAAAATCTCATTAGGGATGAGAAATAAGGTTGTCGGTGAGAACTTCTACTGATTGTAGATGTTTCTACTAATTGCAGATGATTCTCTAATGAGGCAGATAAAAGCCAAACACATTCACTCTAGCTAACTATACCGGCAAAAGAACAAATGTATCTTACAGGTAAGGACACATAAAACGTCAAAAAGTGACATGTTTTACAGCTAACAAACAGTCAAATGGCCCCACTGTCATTCTGCTATTACGTCAGCCTTAGATATAAGTCTCAGAGTCATTACTTTGTTAATCAGGTATGGGGACAGCTTCATGCATCGGGACAGATAAAGCACCATTCATATGTATGGACCCTACTATAGCGACTTACTGTAGGTCTAAGATTATAGTTTATTTCAGCCACAAATTTGCTTGATGCTAGGTAGACTAGTGTGGGGAGTCTTGGAAATCTCAGTTTTTTTTCCATAACCCCAACGTAAACATTTGGGGACATTGCTGCACATCACAATCCCTAGGATTGTCACAAAAAGGTGGAAGTGGTTCTGTCACGGTAAGGCATGGTCATCAGCAGGAGAGCAGTAAAGGAACCCTGTGTTGAACAAGAGAGTAGTCCATTTTCCCTCCTTACCAGAAACCATTTCAGTCCATGGCCTTACATGAAACCCAATGGCACCATCATGTCTGGAGATCATATGGAAACTCAAGCTTATGAAGGGAAACAAAAAAATAAAGGAGCAAACTACATAGGACAGTATGTTTGTGGATAAAAGCAGACAACTGTAATAGCAAAGCTTTTTTTCTGCTTCATCTTTCTCTACTTCTACTTCTTCCTCTTTTTCTTCTGCCTATTCTTCTTCTCCCTCCTCTTCTTTTTCCTTTTCTTCTTCATTTTCCTCTTCTTCTTCCTCTTCTTTGTCCTCTTTTTCTTCTTCTTTCTCTACTTCTACTTCTTCCTTCTTCTTCTTCTTCCTCTTCTTCTTTTTATTCTGATTCTTCTTCCTCCTCTTTTTTCCCTCCTTTTTCCTCTTCTTTTTTTCCTTCTTCTTCCTCTTTTTCTTCTTCCTCACAATCTTAGACTTGAGAACCCTTCATCAAAAAACCTCTACATCTATTCCTTCAGTAAATGATAGTAATATATCACAACATACTGCTAACTGCAAGAAGTGAAGAAATCTTTATAGATATACTACATAAATATATATGTCTGTATCTGTAAATCACATAGTTGCAACAAGATAATCAATATTTCCTTAGGACTATGATCTCAGATTCTGTAGAAACGATAAGACTCAGGTTTTCCTTTAATGGCTAGGCCGGGCAGTGCTGCTCAGTATTCATAGCAGGAAGAATTTTTATGAGAAAAGCGTCTTTGGAGGGACAAACAGTTTGATCATATGGAAATGGCTGATGAAATAATTAAAAATGAGTCTATAAAGGACATTTCTGGATGTTCAGCAGAGTAGCAAGGTGACCTGAAAAAAAAAAGCCACAAACTTAACAAGCTACTGGAAAATGTAAGGAAAATGAGAGTGATAAGAATCTGGCAGAGACACAAGGTCTATGGCTGCCCGGTGAAGCTGTTAGTTATGTTTGACCGGAGAGAAGACAAGGACTGGGGAAGCACAAAGAAGTATTTCTTGAGAGTTTATCAGGGACTGTGGAGTTGACATTCGGGAATATTTCTAGCTGCAGCGAAATCTCTACATTTCTACAATGCTAAGTATTAAGCAAAGTGTTTGTTTCCATCTAATCCTCCAGACTATGACCTCTACCCTTTCTCCTCGTTTGACTGCTCTTATGTAAATCCAGATGGCTCTTCACAATCTCATAACCAGCTAAATACCTAAATGCCACTTTCACTTAACCATACAATTATTCGTCGCCACCCAAACATTGTAGCGATCAGACTTCATGTAACGTTATGATCTGGTATCGTAGAAACATCTAAAACTAATTCATTTAGCACACTTCCTATTGAGGCGGCTGAACTGAATCTGTCATTTGAGGTTTCATAACGCTCGCAGTTTATCAGAAATACTCAAACACTAAGTTGAGATAAGTGATAAGAATAAAAGAAAGATAAAGATGCTGTTACTGTGCAGCGATTTCCTCATCAGAATGAGATTGGCTACCCATGGGAAGGTAATTTGAAGCACTTCAGATGGTTATAAGCATGAAAATCTGACACTGATCTGATGAAAACTACTGCAGGGAGACAAAAAGTTATTCTTGCTACTAGGCCCCCATCCTCACAGTATTCACCGCTTACTGACCGTCATTCAATGCCTTTTTAGGGTGGTCAATGAAGGGCTCCTTTTTTATTGACCATGATTGAATAGACATTTGATAGAGATGTTTAACCTCTTAGATGCCATGGCCAACAGTAACCGTGGCATATAAGTAATCTAAGGAAGTTCCCTTAATGTGTTTCTATGACAGCTAGGAGCCTAATGAAGGCTTCCATGCAGGGGTGTGCACAGGTAGCAGTCACACTAGGGCCCTGTGACTTAGGGGGGCCCAGGACCCCATAACAAGAAACCAGTTGCATGAATGGCACATGGTAGACATGGGCCCTTTATAGATTTTGCACTGGGGCCCAGAAGCTAAAAGGTATGCGTCTGCCTCCATGTCTGCCTTGTTTGTACTCCTATTAGAGTTTCTAAAAGGATGCCTATCATACGTGAGTAAGCAATCAAATGATCACATGTTGAGTCCTCTTGTGGGACCAATAAATATTACAAAAAAAAGTTTTATTGTAAAAAATATACATTATATTCCCCTACTTAACACTTTTTTTTTATAGCAAAATGTTTTTTTTTTTTAAAAAGCCTACATATTTAAAATCTTCACATTCAGGACCATCTCTATAAAATGATCATGTTTTTTTGATATAATAAAAAAAACAATAATAAAAATTAAACAATTAGTTGCATGTACACAACAATTTTATCAATTAAAACTAGGACCAGATTTGCAAAAAACAAAACAACCGCCCTGAAAAACAAAGTTAACATAGGCATTGGGTAAAACCTAGACAGTGGCACAGTACAAAGTCAGCAGACAGGAGTATGGTCAGAGCACACGCAAAAATGTGAGTGGAGGGAGTTAACCAGGTGAGGATAAAAGATACTGACAATGTTATGTAACCCACATTGGGAGGCATCGTCACAGCTAATTGGCCTGGCACTCACACCATCTGATAGGACTTTCCGGACACACAATGCAATGACGACAAGTTACACTTGTCGACAGGAAAGTAGGAAGGTATGTATGACTATTGATATATGCTTGTAAGGTAAAATTTCCAGATGGTTCTTCTTTTCTGTTCTACTGTAAGTCCTGAGGGTATCTGAGTACTGGCCATAAATATTACCCAGGAAAACTGACTGCTAAAGTTGAAGCCTAATTCTGCCGTCTAGTGACCAGCCAGCTGCATTTTTTTCCCCCACATAATTTACTCCACATATTAAAGGGTTTGTATATAATGTCTATGATGTAAAGTGGCCCCAAGGCCGATCCTCACTGGCAGTATAAACCCTCCACGTCTGCTCTGTAATTCCATATATAACCTGTAATTCACACTCACATATCTTTTTTTTAACCCTTACCCATTGTTTATGTTATAAAATAATTACAGGACCTCATCAATAATAATAGTGAACATGAATGTGAATATTATCTTAACATCGATGTTCTAATGCGCCTACGTTACGGTGGAATGAATGCATTGTAGAATATATATTCTGTGTCGACTAATATATTTACTTATTATAGTAAATCAAGGTCTCTCTTTTACATACATACGCAATCTGCTGCACATACACAATCTGCTGCAGACTTGATGCTATGTTCAATCATTTAGTTACCTTGATATCTACAGCAGATCCTGTATGTGTGAACATACCCTAAATTAAAGTTAAAGGGGTACTCTGCTGCCCCAACATTCGGAACATTTTGTTCTCAACGCTGGGTGCAGGAGGCGGGGTTGTGACATCACTGTCACGGTCACGCCCTTGTTTCGTCACGCCACACCCCCTCAATGCAAGACTTTCATTGAGGGGCGTGGCGTGATGTCACAAGAGGCGTGGCCGTCATGTCACAACCCTGCTGCCCGCACCCAGCGTTCCAAGCGAATGCCGGGTGCTGCACAGAGTTTACAGGGATCCCAGCAGTGGGACGCCCGCGATGAGACATCTTATCCCCTATCCTTTTGATAGAGGATAAGATGTCTAGGGTGGAGTACCCCTTTAAGAATTCTTTATTAGCATACCAGTGCCAATACATGACTGACGGGAAGACCCCCGCAATTCTTATCAGAATTTTAAACCATAGATGACCTTGTATCAAAGACGAAGGCTTCATCCCTACGGCTATTTTTGTTTGCCAATCCATCTCCACAATGTTTTTCCATGGATTGGCCTTCCCTTGGTTCCCTTGGTTCATGTGGGATCGAAGCTAAAGTGTACAAAAAAACAACAAATGATAGTTTTATTTAAATCATTTTGACATTTTTGACTCTTCTTGACACCCGGGAGCATCTTCATATACCTTAGAGCCTTTGTAGGTAAAATATCAATATAACATATATTAAAACTCCATAGTCTGTAAAGAAGGAATATACAGCAATACTGTTAATTCACACATCATCTAGTTTATGTCATCCATAATAAATATTGTGTCAAAACTGTTTTTACTTTAAGAGATGGCATCCTTGAGGAAATACCCTGAGGCGAAGGAATAGCATGTAAGCCTATTTTTTCTATATGCCTTGATTAGACATATGTTATGCATTTTATGTACCAAGAATAGGCATAGCCCATGAATCACATTTGACTTATATGAATATGTGACATAGTAAAATTCTAAGTAAACAAGATAATAATTATTTTACTCATTTACAATATTGTTTGGCTAAATCCAGTTTATACTACATATGCAAATCGTATATTAGCGGAATAAATGGTCACTGTTATTTTATACCTCCCTCCATGTGATAGCCTATATGGTTCGTAACATATTTGTAAATCACTTAATTTACCAAAACTGATTCGTTGTCCCAGGAGAACAGCTCTAAAAGTCTTGGCAACTAGGTGTCTTACTTTTTTGCAATCTGCTGTTTACTATCTGTTGTTAGGCTCAGTCCTTCTCTACTTACAAAGAGATAAGGACAAAACACAGGAAGTGGAGGAGGGGCAGGGTTTAGAGCTTTGTGCAGGAGAGAGAAGGCCTGGACTGTGTTGTGTACCTGTAATCTGTAAGCCTGTCTGCCTCCTCCAGAGAGACCTCCAGTGGAGGATTCCCCTTTATGATGTCCATATATCATTATAGGGGCATATGGAAAGGGGTCTAAAAGTTTTACCAGAGCGCTTTTTGTGCTTATAGCTATTACCAATACAGTAGTCCCTAAAGTTAACATCAAGATTAGTTCCAGGACCACCATTGTATGTTGAAACCATTCTATTTTGAGACCATAACTCTATGAAAACCTGGTAATTGGTTCTGATGTCTCTAAAATGTCATCCAAAAATAGGAAAAAGTGAGGAATAAAGAAAAATAAGTAGATAACTAATATAGATAAAGCAAATCCTTACATATAAAAGTAATAAAGATCTGCTGGGAGCTGTAATCACTGTCTATGTAGAGGACAGGAGCTTCTTCAGGGTCCTGTACAGTACACAGTGTCCTAAAAAAGTAATGGAGCTGCCCTCACCTGGTGTCCAAAGGAGCAGCTAACCCTGGCACAGGTAAAGAGTACAGAACATGTAATAGCTCCCTGTACTGTAGGGGGCGCTACCAGACACCAGTCAGTGCATACACTTCAGTAATACAGGTAAAGAGTAGTACAGAACATATAATACCTCCCTGTACTGTAGGGGGCGCTACCAGACACCAGTCAGGGCATGCACTTCAGTAATGTAGGTAAAAAGTAGTACAGAACATGTAATACCTCCATGTACTGTAGGGGGCACTACCAGACACCAGTCAGTGCATACACTTCAGTAATACAGGTAAAGAGTACAGAACATGTAATACCTCCCTGTACTGTAGGGGGCGCTACCAGACACGTAAGGGCATGCACTTCAATAATACAGGTAAAGAGTAGTACAGAACATGTAATACCTCCCTGTACTGTAGGGGGCGCTACCAGACACCAGTCAGGGCATGCACTTCAGTAATACAGGTAAAGAGTAGTACAGAACATGTGTTACGCCGAGCGCTCCGGGTCCCCGCTCCTCCCCGGAGCGCTCGCAGCGTTTACCTGCTCGCAGCGCCCCGGTCAGACCTGCTGACCGGGAGCGCTGCGATAGTGTCCCTAGCAGGGATGCGATCCGCAATGCGGGACGCGCCCGCTCGCGGTTCGCATCCCAGCCTCCTTACCAGACCCGTCCTCCGTCGGTTCAGTCCCAGCTCTCGCGGCCCCGCTCCCTAGGGCGCGCGCGCGTCGGGTCTCTGCGATTTAAAGGGCCAGTGCGCCGCTGATTGGCGCCTGGCCCAAATTAGTGAATTCACCTGTGCACTGGTCTATATCACCTCACTTCCCCTTCCCTGTATTACCGGATCTTGTTGCCATTGTGCCAGTGAAAGCGTTCCTTGTATGTCCCAAGCCAGTGTTACAGACCTCTTGCCGTTGCCCCTGACTACGATCCTTGCTGCCTGCCCTGACCTTCTGCTACGTCCGACCTTGCTCTTGCCTAATCCCTTGTACCGCGCCTATCTCAATAGTCAGTCGGGGTTGAGTCGCTATCGGGTGGAAACGACCTGGGGGTTACCTGCCGCAGCAAGTCCATCCCGCTTTGCGGTGGGCTCTGGTGAATACCAGTAACCCCTTAGACTCCGTTCCCCTGGTACGGCCCAAGTCACCACCCCACTGACACAGAGGATCCACCACCAGTATCCTCACAGTATCCGGATCCTGACAAGATGTAATACCTCCCTGTACTGTAGGGGGCACTACCAGACACCAGTCAGTGCATACACTTCAGTAGTACAGGTAAAGAGTACAGAACATGTAATACCTCCCTGTACTGTAGGGAGGCGCTACCAGACACCAGTCAGTGCATGTACTTCAGTAATACAGGTGTTTTACCACTGAAATGTCCATTCTGATTGGTCAGCTCTTCCGGCCATTGACATGTTTCACAGATCTGGACTGTCTGTAGCATTGTTTGTAGTGTCTGGTTCCACGTTACAATGGTCCATAAAAGACCGAAAATATTGTAACCTGAGGCAATTGTAAGTTGATGGAGCACTGTATAGATTAGCATGAGCAGAGCTCAGGTAGAACAAGCAGTCACTGTAGGAGCTGTAATACAAAGCCGGGTCCCTGCTGCAACTGCAGGGAATGGAGAGAAATCTGATGGTGACCAAGAAGCCCCACACTATGTTAAAGGGATATTCCAGGATTTTTATATAGTATTTGACTATGTTACAGGGCTGTAAAGTTAGTGTAGTTCATATTATAGTGTCAGTACCTGTGTTTCATGGGGGTCTTACAATTCTTCTAACAGCATACAAAATGAGTGTCGTCAGGTTTTCCCAGGTTCCATTGTGGCCCGAGACATTACATCACTAGTCAAGTGTTCAGAGGGAGCCTGTCTTTGCTTCCATGGGTGGAGCGACCGCTGGGTGGAAGGGAGATCATTCTGCAAGAATTGTAATTTTGAAACAGCTGGAGGCACCCTGTTCAGGAAACACTGGTCTATTGCATTGAAGGCATCACAGGTGTGTTTCAACTGGTAGGGTGGCTGATGTGTGGGAGGGAGAAAGTAACCTCACACTTACAAACAAGGAATCAAGGGATTTGAAGTTTGAGAGAACTAACTTCAACAGGAAATAGCCAGTTCACAAAAAGATAACCACAGTTTACAACACAGCCATTTAGCCCCAAGACAAGCACAGATCCTTCCTAAGCATGTCCATTACTGTCTGGCAGGTACATACTAAAATCACTTCATGGTGGAGAACCCCTTTAAGCTGAGCCATGATGTGTTTCTGTACCTTAAAGAGCCTCCCCACCTAAATTCTATCCCCTACCGCAGCTCATACCCATTCAAGTTAATAGGGTTGAGCTGCGATACCAGACAGGACCCTTTGATCGAATCCTGACAACCGCTTTAAGAGTAATATGGAAGAGAAAAGTACAAGATGGGTGGATGCAATCACAAAAATCATGAAAATGCCACCGAAAAGACTGAAGACAGGACCTAGGGGAGAACCATTACCCATATGCTCTTCGAGAGTCGGAACAGACTTGGCAGCACTAATAATACTAGTTCATTACATAGTCACGACAGCAGAAATGTAAAAACATTGTTAAATGGATCATGGGCTCACCATTATAAACTATTTACCTCTTTTTATAGCTCTGTAGTCTTCTTTATTTTCTCCCCAGAAGTGTGAACACTGCAGGAATGTTTATGCCAGGGAACAAGATGGCAAAGATATCACAGTGTGACTTCCTTGTGTGTCATATTTATGTGTATGCTGTTCCTACACGTATCCTACGGTTTTCTGCATTTATATAGGCAGCACAAAGAGACTGTCAGTATTTCTCACTCCTATGGTGTCCCCCTACCATGTGCGGAACTAAGTATATACAGGAAACTTGAAATGGTGCACAAGAGCGCGGAAAATGCGCAAAATATATTTTATGTATCTCAAATGCACAGAAATTAGTCATGTGACTATATCCGCTATATATGCATTGTTAGTAAGTGGCGACTGCACTTGTGCTTCCAGCTGCTATGCACTAGAGAGTCTTCCAATGGCTCTTAAAGCAGTTTCTTAACCAGGGCGCTTCCAGCTGTTGAAAAACTACAACTTCCAGCATGCCCAGCACACAGGGCCGGTACCACCTATAGGAATGAAAGGGCAGCTGCCTAGAGCGCCCTCTTGCTGGGGGTGCCGCTCCGTCCCCACAAGAAAGTTTTCAGTCTGCACACTGGGCTGGTAGAAGAGTGCAGAGCTACTTCACTCAGGGACACCACCCCCCCCCCCCCCCTGCCTCCACCCAGGCTGGTAGAAGAACGCTTTTAACCCTGGTGGCCAGATCCTTCTTCCTGACAACCCCTCTTTCCCCCATCCACGAGCACAGTGCTGACAAGACAATCCTGCTAATATCACCATTACCCCCCCCCCCCCCACTAGGCCATATTCCAGATACCACGTGCAGGGCCCCAGTAAAGATCACAAGCACAGTGCCGACAACCCCCAATCCCAGAGCCAACTACCCCCTCCCAACCCAAACCAGGCCAGGCCACATTCTGGATACCCCACACAGTGCCGACACACGTCCAGGGGCAGTAAAATAAGGGTTTTTGCCTAGGGTGGCAAAAGTTATTGCACCAGCCCTGATTGTCATCCAGGAGTTTCAGTAACTTGAACTTTATAACTACAGAACTAGATAACCTGAAATCCCTGCAGACACAGCTGCAGAAGACAAGTTTCCTAAAATTGTGCTAAGCTGCTAAAAAAGTTTAAAGGGACAGCGACCAAATCTCATGTTAAAGGAAATCTGCAGCAAAAGACAACTTATCCCCTATCCACAGGATAGGGGATAAGTGTCTGATCGTGGGGGGTCTGAACGCTGGGACCCCCCCGCGATCTTCTGCACGGGGCCACGGCTCTGCATCATGACATCGCGGCCGACACACCTCCTACATGTAGTTCTATAGGGAGGCAGGGAGGAAGCATTCGTGTCTCCCGGCCTCTACCATAGAACTGTATGGGGAGGGGGCGGGTATGGGGGCGAGTAGGGGGGCGTACTGTCGACCTCAGAGAGGTTGACGTTACGAGCATTAGCCGCTCACATAGAGCGGCAATGCGGTGGCCCCATTTAGAAGATCACGGGGGGTCCCCTTATCCTGTGGATAGGGGATAAGTTGTCTTTTACTGCAGATGTCCTTTAGGGTACATTCCCACACGGCGTATTTGCTGTGTATTTGCTGCTGCGTATTTTATTTTCTCTGTTGAAGTCAATGGGTAGGAAAATACGCAGCACCAAATACGCAGCAAATACGCAGGACATACGCAGCAAAATACGCCGTGTGGGAACGTACCCTTAAGCAAAGTTTGCAAGTTGTTTCAAATGCATCATATGTCTTATTCCTGTGCTTTGCATGAGTGAACAGCTTTATTTGAAAAAAGGGATATTTGTGGGGTTCACAGAATAACAATGGATAAACTACGCATGTGACATATACATCAGGAACTACTACTCCCACTCTATCTCACTTTCATCATTCCTAGTGACCACCACACACCTGCAGAGTATTACATCAACTAAACAATGTTAGAAGGTGTAGCACATAATGATGCATGTTGATTCTTTCAATGCAGTAAGTAGGAATCAATTAGGACAAAGCTGTGTCCATTAACAATACAATGAATCCATCTAAGAGCACAAGCTGACAGAACATGAAAACACTCATTTTGCACTATTTCTAATGTCCTTTAATTTGTATTACAAAAGCAAAGCATTAGTGTATAACCTCAGGCCCTCTCTGTTTTCATATTTAAGAAAACAACATCAGTAGCCAACTACTTAGTGTATAACCCATGAGATTTTTCAAGGTGCGAAACAAATAATTCTAAAACCGTACACAGTTTCATTACTTTTTTATGACATGTGCTTGGATTATCTTGTAGAACTACAGGTGCTATTGGTACCACAAGAGGTACAACCCCATAAGAAAAAATATTCAAGGTCTAATAAAGGTTAGTTATGGGACAGCAAATTTAGGAGGGGCAAATGGCCACTTAACCCCTTAAGGACTCAGCCCATTTTGGCCTTAAGGACTCAGACAATTTAATTTTTACGTTTTCATTTTTTCCTCCTCGCCTTCTAAAAATCATAACTCTTTTATATTTTCATTTAAATTTAAATTTAAACGAAAAACGCAATTTTGCTAATTTTGGAAGGTTTTGTTTTCACGCCGTACAATTTATGGTAAAAATGACATGTGTTCTTTATTCTGAGGGTCAATACGATTAAAATGATACCCATTATTATATACTTTTATATTATTGTTGCGCTTAAAAAAAATCACAAACTTTTTAACCAAATTAGTACGTTTATAATCCCTTTATTTTGATGACCTCTAACTTTTTTTTTTTTTCCTTATAAGTGGCGGTATGGGGGCTCATTTTTTGCGCCATGATCTGTACTTTTTTTTGATACCACATTTGCATATAAAAAACTTTTAATACATTTTTTATAATTTTTTTTTTAATAAAATGTATTAAAAAAGTAGGAATTTTGGACTTTTTTTATTTTTTTTCGTTCACGCCGTTCACCGTACGGGATCATTAACATTTTATTTTAATAGTTCGGACATTTACGCACGCGGCGATACCAAATACGTCTATAAAAAATGTTTTTTACGCTTTTTGGGGGTAAAATAGGAAAAAACAGACTTTTTTTTTACTTTTACTTTTACATTTTTTTACATTTTTTTTTTACACTTGAATAGTCCCCATAGGGGACTATTCATAGCAATACCATGATTGCTAATACTGATCTGTTCTATGTATAGGAAATAGAACAGATCAGTATTATCGGTCATCTCCTGCTCTGGTCTGCTCGATCACAGACCAGAGCAGGAGACGCCGGGAGCCGCACGGAGGAAGGAGAGGGGACCTCCGTGCGGCGTTATGAATGATCGGATCCCCGCAGCAGCGCTGCGGGCGATCCGATCGTTCATTTAAATGGCGAACTGCCGCAGATGCCGGGATCTGTATTGATCCCGGCACCTGAGGGGTTAATGGCGGACGCCCGCGAGATCGCGGGCGTCGGCCATTGCCGGCGGGTCCCTGGCTGCGATCAGCAGCCGGGATCAGCCGCGCATGACACGGGCATCGCTCCGATGCCCGCGGTTATGCTTAGGACGTAAATGTACGTCCTGGTGCGTTAAGTACCACCTCACCAGGACGTACATTTACGTCCTGCGTCCTTAAGGGGTTAAAGGGGTACTCCCCTCCTAGACATCTCATCCCTTGTCCAAAGGATAGGGGATAAGATGTCTGATTACGATGGTCCCTCCACTGGGGACCCCCGCAATCTCAGCTGCGGCACCCCAGACATCTGGTCGCTGCACCCGATGCTCTAAGCGAATGCCGGGTGCAACAGGGAGATTGCGGGGGTCACACCACTGGGGATATATCTTATCCTGTCTAGATGTCTAGAGGAGGAGTACCTCTTTAAGGTTGCAGAGGAAAATGCTGGTCTATGTCTGGCCACAGACAGGTGCAGGGAGTGCAGGGGTCAAGTCCTGGGGAAAACTGAAGAACTGATGCTGCAGGATTCCTGCTAATGGGAATAGTGTTCCTGCAGTGGCAAAAGTGCAGAAACTTCGTTCCCATGTGTTCCTGCAGGACTTAAGCCCTGAGGAAGTAGGTATGTTTACCTGACAAGGAGCAGGGATGCCATAAAAGGGTGCCATAAAAACTACATAGGGATGCATCCTCTTTTCTTGACAGAAATCTCTGCTCTAAAGTAACAGGTGGTGCACTACGGATTGCTGCTTACTGTTGTTAGGAGGAGGTAAGTAGTGCTGCTTTGCATCGCCACTTAACCCCTTACAGTGTGCAGAATCCTTCTGATCAGAACTAGTTTCCATGGTGCTGTAGTATAGGGTGCCACAGAAAGTACATAAATAGCAGGGGCTCTTGTCATTGTCGCCTATAGAGATTAGTGTAGATGCTATGTATCACAACATAACTCCTTACACTTCCTGGGCCAAGCATGTTGCTCTTGATCTTTTTTACTCAACTGTTGGACGGCAGTCGAGCTCCGGATTACAAACGCTGTGTTCCTGCCTGCCCGGCGCTTCATCTGGCCAGTCCACCATTACTGCCACCGCTGCTTTATAGATCGGTGACTTTTGGGAAGTAGCGTGGCGAAGCGTAGCGGACTAAATACCGAGAGATGGAACAGGGAGGCTGCTGGGAACAGAAGTGGCCCACGGAGGCATGCACATCTGTTCTTAGCCCCGCCTGGATCTTCCGTCATGCACTGAGTGAGAGGAAAAAAGTGAATGCCAGCCTGGCACACTGGTGTCCTGTCATAGTCGGCTGTGAGCGCTGACGACCCGCGCTACATCCCCTGCCACTGAAGTTGCTGAGCTATGCTGATCTCCTGTCAGAAAGGTGAGGGGGAGTGAGAAGATGCACAGCGGCATCATTCATTGTGGGGGCACAGCGGCATCATTCATTGTGGCACAGCGGCATCATTCATTGTGGGGGCAGAGCGGCATCATTCATTTTGTGGGCACAGCGGCATCATTCATTGTGGGGGCACTGTGGTATCATTCATTGGGGGGGCACAGCGGCATCATTCATTGTGGGGGCACAGCGGCATCTTTCATTGTGGGGGCACAGTGACATCATTGTGGGGGCACAACGACATCATTCATTGTGGGGGAACAGCAACATCATTTATTGTGGGGGCACAGCGATATCATTCATTGTGGGGGCACAGTGACATCATGCATTGTAGGGGCACAGTGACATCATACATTGTGGGGGCACAGCGGCATCATTCATTGTGGAGGCACAGCCGCATCATTCATTGTGGGGGCACAGTGATATTCATTGTGGGGGCACAGCAACATCATTTATTGAGAGGCCACAGTGGCATAATTCATTGTTTTATGGTACAATAAGTCGGTACAGGGCACAGTGTTTGTCAAAGTTAAACTTAGTGACATAGTGTGTGGCAGTAATATACCATGGACATAGCATGTGGCAGTAATATAACAGGGATGTAGCGTGTGGCAGTACTATACCAGGGGCATAACAAGTGGCAGTACTATACCAGGGGTATACCATGCAGTAGAAATATACCAGGGATACAGCATGTGGCAGTAATATACCTAGAGCACATCATGTGGCAGTAATATATTAGGGGCATAGCATGTGGCAGCACTATACCGGGGGCATAGCGTGTGGAGGTAATATACCAGGGCACAGTGTGAGGCAGTAATGTATCCAGGGGCATAACAAGTGGCAGTACTATACCAGGGGCATACCATGCGGTAGAAATATACCAGGGATACAGCATGTGGCAGTAATATACCTAGAGCACATCATGTGGCAGTAATATATTAGGGGCATAGCATGTGGCAGCACTATACCTGGGGCATAGCGTGTGGAGGTAATATACCAGGGCACAGTGTGAGGCAGTAATGTATCCAGGGGCATAGCGTGTGGCAGCACAATACCAGGGGCATAGTGTGTGGCAGTAATATATCCAGAGGCACAGCATGTAGGCAGTAATGTGTCCAGGGTAACATTGTGCAGGCAGTAATATATACAGGGGCATAGCGTGTGGCAGTAATATACCAGGGTCACAGCATGCGGCTGTAATATATGCAGGGGTATAGTATATGGCAGTATTATATTCAGGGGGTACAGTGTGTGGCAGTAATATATTTATGGGTACAGTGTGTGGTAGTAATACATTTAGGGGTACAGTGTGTGGCAGTATTGTATTCAGGGGTACAGCATGTGGTAGTACTATATGCAGCGGTACAGTATTCAGGGGTACAACATGTGGCAGTATTTTCAGGGGTACAGCGTGCAACAGTTTTATATTAAGGGGTACACAATGTGGCAGTATTTTATCTAAGGGTACAGTGCGGCAGTATTACATTCAGGGGCAGTATTTTATTGCCTGTGGCAGTATTATTTTAAAGGGTACAGTATGCAGTAGTGTTATTTTCAGAGATGCAGTCTGTGGCAGTATCATTTTCAGGTGTACAGTATGCAGCAGTATTATTTTCAGGGGTACAGTAGGCAGCTGTATTATTTTTAGGGGTACAGTATGTGGCAGTATTATTTTTAGAGAGTCTGTGACAGTATAATTTTCAGGGGTACAGTATGCAGCAGTATTATTTTCCGGGGGACCGTAGGCAACAGTTGTCACGATGCCGGCTGGCAGGTAGTGGACCCTCTGTGCCAGAGAGGGATTGGCGTGGACCGTGCTAGTGGACCGGTTCTAAGCCACTACTGGTTTTCACCAGAGCCCGCCGCAAAGCGGGATGGTCTTGCTGCGGCGGTAGTGACCAGGTCGTATCCACTAGCAACGGCTCACCTCTCTGGCTGCTGAAGATAGGCGCGGTACAAGGGAGTAGGCAGAAGCAAGGTCGGACGTAGCAGAAGGTCGGGGCAGGCAGCAAGGATCGTAGTCAGGGGCAACGGCAGAAGGTCTGGAAACACAGGCAAGGAACACACAAGGAACGCTTTCACTGGCACTAAGGCAACAAGATCCGGCAAGGGAGTGCAAGGGAAGTGAGGTAATATAGGGAAGTGCACAGGTGAAAACCCTAATTGGAACCACTGCGCCAATCAGCGGCGCAGTGGCCCTTTAAATCGCAGAGACCCGGCGCGCGCGCGCCCTAGGGAGCGGGGCCGCGCGCGCCGGGACAGAACAGACGGGGAGCGAGTCAGGTAGGGGAGCCGGGGTGCGCATCGCGAGCGGGCGCTACCCGCATCGCGAATCGCATCCCGGCTGGCAGCGGGATCGCAGCGCCCCGGGTCAGAGGACGTGACCGGAGCGCTGCAGCGGAGGGAGTGAAGCGAGCGCTCCGGGGAGGAGCGGGGACCCGGAGCGCTCGGCGTAACAGTACCCCCCCCCTTGGGTCTCCCCCTCTTCTTGGAGCCTGAGAACCTGAGGAGCAGACTTTTGTCAAGGATGTTGTCCTCAGGTTCCCAGGATCTCTCTTCAGGACCACAACCCTCCCAGTCTACTAAAAAAAAATTTTTCCCTCTGACCTTTTTGGCAGCCAAAATTTCCTTGACCGAGAAGACGTCCGAGGAGCCGGAAACAGGAGTGGGAGGAACAGATTTGGGAGAAAAACGGTTGAGGATGAGTGGTTTGAGAAGAGAGACGTGAAAGACATTAGGGATACGAAGAGAAGGAGGAAGAAGAAGTTTATAAGAGACAGGATTAATTTGACACAAAATTTTGAAAGGACCAAGATAGCGTGGTCCCAACTTGTAGCTAGGGACACGGAAGCGGACATATTTAGCGGAGAGCCATACCTTGTCTCCAGGGGAAAAAACGGGGGGAGCTCTTCTTTTCTTATCCGCGAACCTCTTCATGCGTGAAGAAGCCTGTAAGAGAGAATTTTGGGTCTCTCTCCATATAATGGAAAGGTCACGAGAAATTTCATCCACAGCGGGCAGACCAGAGGGCAAGGGGGTAGGGAGGGGGGGAAGAGGGTGACGGCCGTACACCACGAAAAATGGGGATTTGGAGGAAGATTCAGAGACCCTGAAGTTATACGAGAATTCGGCCCATGGAAGGAGATCTGCCCAGTCATCCTGGCGGGAGGAAACAAAATGTCGCAAATAATCACCCAGGATCTGGTTAATTCTTTCTACTTGTCCATTGGACTGGGGATGATATGCAGAGGAAAAATTTAATTTAATCTTGAGTTGTTTACAGAGAGCCCTCCAGAATTTAGACACGAATTGGACCCCTCTATCCGAGACAATCTGCGTAGGCAACCCGTGAAGACGAAAAATGTGTACAAAAAATTGTTTAGCCAACTGAGGCGCAGAAGGAAGACCAGGAAGAGGGATGAAATGTGCCATTTTGGAGAATCGATCAACGACCACCCAAATAACGGTGTTGCCACGGGAAGGGGGTAAATCAGTAATAAAATCCATACCAATCAGAGACCAAGGCTGTTCGGGGACAGGCAGAGGATGAAGAAAACCAGCGGGCTTCTGGCGAGGAGTCTTATCCCGGGCACAGATAGTGCAGGCTCGCACAAAGTCCCCAACATCCGTCTCCAGAGTCGGCCACCAATAGAAGCGGGAGATGAGTTGCACAGATTTCTTGATGCCCGCATGACCTGCGAGATGGGAGGAGTGACCCCATTTGAGGATTCCGAGGCGTTGGCGTGGAGAAACAAAGGTCTTTCCTGGAGGAGTCTGCCTGATGGAGGCTGGAGAAGTGGAGATCAGGCAGTCAGGTGGAATGATGTGTTGCGGAGGGAGATCAACTTCTGAGGCATCCGAGGAACGAGAGAGAGCATCGGCCCTAATGTTCTTATCGGCAGGACGAAAGTGAATCTCAAAATTAAATCGGGCAAAGAACAGAGACCACCGGGCCTGGCGAGGATTCAGCCGTTGGGCAGACTGGAGGTAGGAGAGGTTCTTGTGGTCGGTGTAGATAATAACAGGAAATCTTGATCCCTCCAGCAGATGCCTCCATTCCTCAAGTGCTAATTTAATGGCTAGAAGCTCTCGATCCCCGATGGAGTAGTTCCTCTCCGCTGGAGAGAAGGTCCTAGAGAAAAAACCACAAGTGACAGCATGCCCGGAAGAATTTTTTTGTAGAAGAACAGCTCCAGCTCCCACTGAGGAGGCATCAACCTCCAATAGGAAGGGTTTGGAAGGGTCAGGTCTGGAGAGCACGGGAGCCGAAGAAAAAGCAGACTTGAGTCGTTTAAAGGAGTCTTCTGCTTGAGGAGGCCAGGACTTGGGATCAGCATTTTTTTTGGTTAAAGCCACGATAGGAGCCACAATGGTAGAAAAATGTGGAATAAATTGCCTGTAATAATTGGCGAACCCCAAAAAGCGTTGGATAGCACGGAGTCCGGAGGGGCGTGGCCAATCTAAGACGGCAGAGAGTTTGTCTGGATCCATCTGTAGTCCCTGGCCAGAGACCAAATATCCTAGAAAAGGAAGAGATTGGCATTCAAACAGACATTTCTCAATTTTGGCATAGAGTTGGTTGTCACGAAGTCTCTGAAGAACCATACGGACATGCTGGCGGTGTTCTTCTAGATTGGCAGAAAAAATTAGGATATCGTCCAGATATACAACAACACAGGAGTATAACAGATCACGAAAAATTTCATTGACAAAGTCTTGGAAGACGGCAGGGGCATTGCACAGTCCAAAGGGCATGACCAGATACTCAAAGTGTCCATCTCTGGTGTTAAATGCCGTTTTCCACTCGTCCCCCTCTCTGATGCGGATGAGGTTATAGGCGCCTCTTAAGTCCAATTTAGTGAAGATGTGGGCACCTTGGAGGCGATCAAAGAGTTCAGAGATGAGGGGTAAGGGGTAGCGGTTCTTAACCGTGATTTTATTAAGACCGCGGTAGTCAATGCAAGGACGTAGGGAGCCATCTTTTTTGGACACAAAGAAAAATCCGGCTCCGGCAGGAGAGGAGGATTTACGGATAAAGCCCTTTTTAAGATTCTCCTGGACGTATTCGGACATGGCAAGAGTCTCTGGGGCAGAGAGAGGATAAATTCTGCCCCGGGGTGGAGTAGTACCCGGGAGGAGGTCGATAGGGCAATCATAAGGCCTGTGAGGAGGTAGAGTCTCAGCTTGTTTTTTGCAGAAAACATCCGCGAAGTCCATATAGGCCTTAGGGAGACCGGTTACTGGAGGAACCACAGAGTTACGGCAAGGGTTACTGGGAACCGGTTTTAGACAGTTCTTGGAACAAGAGGACCCCCAACTCTTGATCTCCCCAGTGGACCAATCCAGGGTTGGGGAATGAAGTTGAAGCCAGGGAAGTCCAAGGAGAATCTCCGAGGTGCAATTGGGGAGGACCAAAAGTTCAATCCTCTCATGATGAGATCCGATGCTCATAAGAAGGGGCTCCGTGCGGAAACGTATGGTACAGTCCAATCTTTCACTATTTACACAATTGATGTAGAGGGGTCTGGCGAGACTGGTCACCGGGATGTTGAACCTGTTGACGAGAGAGGCCAAAATAAAATTTCCTGCAGATCCAGAGTCCAAGAAGGCCACTGTAGAGAAGGAGAAGGCAGAGGCAGACATCCGCACAGGCACAGTAAGACGTGGAGAAGCAGAGTAGACATCAAGGACTGTCTCACCTTTGTGCGGAGTCAGCGTACGTCTTTCCAGGCGGGGAGGACGGATAGGACAATCCCTCAGGAAGTGTTCGGTACTAGCACAGTACAGGCAGAGGTTCTCCATACGGCGTCGTGTCCTCTCTTGAGGTGTCAGGCGAGACCGGTCGACCTGCATAGCCTCCACGGCGGGAGGCACAGGAACAGATTGCAGGGGACCAGAGGAGAGAGGAGCCGAGGAGACGAAACGCCTCGTGCGAACAGAGTCCATATCTTGGCGGAGTTCCTGACGCCTTTCAGAAAAACGCATGTCAATGCGAGTGGCTAGGTGAATAAGTTCATGTAGATTAGCAGGAATTTCTCGTGCGGCCAGAACATCTTTAATGTTGCTGGATAGGCCTTTTTTGAAGGTCGCGCAGAGGGCCTCATTATTCCAGGACAATTCTGAAGCAAGTGTACGGAATTGTACGGCATACTCGCCAACGGAAGAATTACCCTGGACCAGGTTCAACAGGGCAGTCTCAGCAGAAGAGGCTCGGGCAGGTTCCTCAAAGACACTTCGGATTTCCGAGAAGAAGGAGTGTACAGAGGCAGTGACGGGGTCATTGCGGTCCCAGAGCGGTGTGGCCCATGACAGGGCTTTTCCGGACAGAAGACTGACTACGAAAGCCACCTTAGACCTTTCAGTGGGAAACAGGTCCGACATCATCTCCAGATGCAGGGAACATTGGGAAAGAAAGCCACGGCAAAACTTAGAGTCCCCATCAAATTTATCCGGCAAGGATAAGCGTATCCCAGGAGCGGCCACTCGCTGCGGAGGAGGTGCAGGAGCTGGCGGAGGAGATGACTGCTGAAGCTGTGGTAGCAACTGTTGTAGCATAACGGTCAGTTGAGACAGCTGTTGGCCTTGTTGCGCTATCTGTTGTGACTGCTGGGCGACCACCGTGGTGAGGTCAGCGACAACTGGCAGAGGAACTTCAGCGGGATCCATGGCCGGATCTACTGTCACGATGCCGGCTGGCAGGTAGTGGACCCTCTGTGCCAGAGAGGGATTGGCGTGGACCGTGCTAGTGGACCGGTTCTAAGCCACTACTGGTTTTCACCAGAGCCCGCCGCAAAGCGGGATGGTCTTGCTGCGGCGGTAGTGACCAGGTCGTATCCACTAGCAACGGCTCACCTCTCTGGCTGCTGAAGATAGGCGCGGTACAAGGGAGTAGGCAGAAGCAAGGTCGGACGTAGCAGAAGGTCGGGGCAGGCAGCAAGGATCGTAGTCAGGGGCAACGGCAGAAGGTCTGGAAACACAGGCAAGGAACACACAAGGAACGCTTTCACTGGCACTAAGGCAACAAGATCCGGCAAGGGAGTGCAAGGGAAGTGAGGTAATATAGGGAAGTGCACAGGTGAAAACCCTAATTGGAACCACTGCGCCAATCAGCGGCGCAGTGGCCCTTTAAATCGCAGAGACCCGGCGCGCGCGCGCCCTAGGGAGCGGGGCCGCGCGCGCCGGGACAGAACAGACGGGGAGCGAGTCAGGTAGGGGAGCCGGGGTGCGCATCGCGAGCGGGCGCTACCCGCATCGCGAATCGCATCCCGGCTGGCAGCGGGATCGCAGCGCCCCGGGTCAGAGGACGTGACCGGAGCGCTGCAGCGGAGGGAGTGAAGCGAGCGCTCCGGGGAGGAGCGGGGACCCGGAGCGCTCGGCGTAACAACAGTATTATTTTCAGGGGTACAGTAGGCAGCGGTATTAATTATAGGGGTACAGTATGCGGCAGTAATATTTTCAGGGGTACAGTAGGCAGCTGTGTTATTTTTAGGGGTACAGTATGCGGCAGTATTATTTTTAGAGAGTCTGTGACAGTATAATTTTCAGGGGTACAGTATGCAGCAGTATTATTTTCAGGGGTACAGTAGGCAACAGTATTATTTTCAGGGGTACAGTAGGCAGCGGTATTAATTATAGGGGTACAGTATGCGGCAGTATTATTTTCAGGGGTACAGTAGGCAGCTGTATTATTTTTAGGGGTACTGTAGGCAGCGGTATTATTTTTAGGGGTACAGTATGCGGCAGTATTCAGAAAATACAGGAAACAGTACATTTATATCCTCCAGAGTTCAGTCATTTTACCTATATCCTTCATGACACTGCGGCCACTAGGTGTGAGCTAGGCCTTAGCGCTTAGCTTGGACCTTTACCAGAGCTGGATGAGCGGACCCTCAGTAAAAATAGTTGAGTACCCCTGCTCTAGATCCAGTGAGTGTAGGGCCAAAACCACACGGCCTGATTCGAGTGAAACTTCACAAAACCGATCTGGAGAAGTTCACTCATCATTAGTTGCGACTCATGCACAATACTCCATTAAAGTCTATGGAGTCGAACTGGTGACTATCTTAATTTTAAATGCAAGAGCCACAAGCATAATTGACCATTGAATACTCAGATAAGACCATTATCAGCTCAGATAAGTTAAAAACTGTTTTTAGGAGTTATTTATAGTATACTGTACTGTTCTGATACTAGCTATAGCACCAGAATTCACCTATAGCAGTCACCTTTTTAATAATCGCTTTCCTACTCAGATGCCCCTAGGTCTTAATGGTAGAACAGGATAAGAGACCCTCCATCAATCCTCCAACAGAAAAAACAAACCTGCTACCAGCAAATACTAAAATTTATAAACAGGAGGTAAGGACAATCCACCATGTGTAGCAGTAACCCATTACATAATTTTTTACATAGTTGTTTTTTTTTAAATAGTTACTTAGTTTGAAATTTTTAAAAAAGACAAGAGTCCATCAAGTTCAACCTATAACCCTACCATGTTGATATAGAGGAAGGCAAAAATCCCCCATGAGGTTGATGCCAATTGCCCCATGACAGAGAAAAAACTTCTTCCCGACTCCAATATGGCATCAGAATAAATAACCATAAATCTAGTATTCATAACCTGTCATATTATATTTTTCTAGAAAAATATCCAGGCCCCCCTTGAACTTGTTTATTGAGTCAGATGTCACATTTTGCTTTCATAATTTCATTATTCATTTTTCATATTAGGATAATGATTTTTAGACTTTAGAATTTGAATAATAAACCCAGTTGCTAGTCATTGCTATATTTTGTTGCTAGGCTGTGTGCTATAGTTATATAGTTTTTGCACATGGTTGTACGAGCCAATTAGATGTGTTAGACGTTCCTTCACTTCAATAAATCAGCTGTACATCTGTTTGGTGTTCGTACAATTATTCCCATTCATCATACTTCTGTCTCATCCGCTCTACCATCAGCAGACAGCGTCACTCTTCAGGCCCAGTGACTGAGTAGATTATGTATGTAAATCTGTTTATTGCTAGGGTAAATATAATTAATCGTCTCCCCGCTCTCGATGCAGGGGTTGTCAATTCTTAAAATATGTTTATTCAAAAATTTGTGAAAGATTACAAGCGACCAGAATTGTCCACAAAAAAAAGTTGTGTTATATAAATATATGTAAAGCCGAGAAAACCAACCATTTGGTGCCACTGTACAATGTGTTCAAAATATTTCAGAATTTAAACCTATTTAAATATTAATGGAAGCTTAAAGGAGAACTCAGTGATGTGACAACGTATACCTTTTCGTAAGGATAGGGGACAAGTGCGACCCCTGCGATCTCCCGCACGGCTCCCCAGCTCTCTGCATGAATGGGGGGTGTCGACTATCGTACAAAGCGGCAGCTGAAACGCCCCCTCTATGCCGCTCTATACCCACTATTAATATGCATGCTTAGCATGGCCAAAAGCGGGTTATCTCCCACAGCATCAAAGAAACTGTTATGTTGAAATCCAGTGTTTCTCCATCTTCTGCCATAGGAAATAAAATTAGGGAGCCTCTCTACTTGGACTGTTGGGTAATGCCAAAAATTGGCAAAACATTTGCCTTATGGTCAGCAGAAAAGGAGACCTAACTAAACTGAAAAGGAGCCAGTTATCACTTTCACGCTGCCTCAACCCTAAGTAATCAGGGAAGTCCCCGGTGACTTCTGCCCTCCCCACCAGCCTTGATTGCTAGATCTCCGCCAGTAAACTTGGTGGAACTAAAGTTTTTATTTTTCTGCAAATTTTCCTTTCAGTGCTCCTTTTTATTGTTGTCTCTATCATTATCTGCACATCATGATTGTTAGGAGCAGCATTGCAGCCAGACGCGCTGGCCGCGAGCGCACTAATGTCCCATCCTCCTGTGCTGGCTCTGCTGCGGTTCACATTGCGTGACGAGCCCGCATGCGAATGCTGGGCCGTTACTCACCTGCCCGCGACTCTGTCCCCTCCGCTGTCCCTGGCCGGCGGCGCATGCCTTCCTGTCTCCTAGAGCAAGCCGGCTTCCTGTCATTTAAAGGGCCAGCGCACCATTGATTGGTGCTTGTCTGGTACTGACCTTATTTAAACCCGCACTTCCTCTTGACCCCAGCCGGATCTTTGTGCACACTAGTCTAAGAGAAAGTGTTTCCATTGTGTATTGTCTTACTGTGTTCCTAACCACTTGCTCTGTGACCTGACCTTGCTCCTGTGCCACCAACCCTCTGACCTCCTAGCTACGTTCCTGACTACGCTCCTGTGGCACCTGCCCTGACCTCTTGCCTGTCCAGACTTCAAGTTTGCCTCATCCTTCCTGTGCCATGCATCACCTCGGCAGCCTGTGTGGACGAGTTGTATCAGGGGTAGTGACCTGGGTGCCGTCTACCGCAGTAAGTCCATCCCGCTTTGCGGCGGGCTCTGGTGAAACCAGTGGCACCTTAGACTCCGCTCCCTGGTACGGCCCACGCCATCATCCACACAGGTTCAGCGGATCCACTTCCCCACTGCCGTTACAATGATATTTGTTATAAGTTAGCCCACATTCTAATTTTTGGTTTTTATTGATCTATTAACCTGTACCTACTCTCCTGATGTTGCCTCTGCCTTACCCTTATGTACCTCGCTGCCCCTCCTGTGCTAGACCCGGACCCCTGCTCTCATTTTACCCTGATAATTTGTAGTCATAGGACATCATAGGACATTATATAGATATTCAGCACTTTGCGATCCTGCCAGATAATCCACAGATCACAAGATATTGTATATAAATCCAGCACCTCCTGATCCTAATATTCTCTTTTCAGCTACACAGACAAGGATATTTATTTTCAACTAGTCAGGCTCTGGAGTATTATAAAGCCTACCCATAAAATAGACATATTATCTTGTGTTGGGCATTCTGATGCAGTGACTAATTTCTTCAGCACTTATTTTAGACAGATCAATGAGTCACGGTCACATAAGATAATTTAACCACACGGCACTATACAATTGGCACTCTATCTGGCAGGAGGTGGGTTAACGGATTTTTGTGTCGCCTGACTCAGTGAAAAGGATCTTGAGAAAACTAATTTGCGTGATGAGGACCTCTCCGGGATCCTTGTTAATGATTATGCTAATTAACACGGGATCGGGGATGACAGTTATATGAAGGGATGATTTGCAAAAATCATATTTTGCCGGCGAGGTTATTATGAGACTCATTAAGCAGAGAACAGAACATTAGACAGAGAAACTCTGTCCCGAGCACAGACTCTCTAATTATTTGCTAAATGGACTAATGAAATTGTGAGGAAATTAAAGCAAATCGGGTGCAGAGTGCGAGGGAAACAGATATGAGGAGGGGGAGTGCTCTGGGCAGGGTTCCCCCTTGACATCACTTCTTAATTTGATTTCGAACAAAATTCAGCACTAAAAGCCAATGGGTTCCTTTGGCTGTTATAATAGCTCAGGGGCAGAGACACAATTTCTGAAACAGACACATTTTCAGGGAGTTTTAGCTTCTTTGTTAGTGAATGACTAACTTTACAGCTGCCTAAAATGTTTTGGTGATTTGCTTCTGTAACGCCTTGTTCACACTGTGTTTAAAGAAGCTCTATGGGAATTTTTTATTATTTTTTTTCCTATATAGTGCAGCATAGGATATCATTAGAGGATAATAGTAGATGTTATTGTGTATGCATTATGCTTACTTGTTTACCTGATGGGTCAGGCATGTGTTTGCAGCCATATTGATTTTTTTCCCATTAAACCTCTGGTTTTGCAGAGAGAGGGTGTGGAGTCAGGTCCAGCCCAAGACATTGTGCTGCCTGGGTCAAAGAGTGAAATGCTGCCCCTGTGAAGGTGCCGCCTGGGTCCAATGAATCCAGCGGGACAAACTGTAGGGCCGGCCCTGTGTTGAGTCTCATCACTGCACCTGGTCATCTAAATAGGCTGCTTGTGCTGGAAGTCACACAGGTGATCTGATTAGACTCATATGTGGGTTAAAGTCAGTTCACAATATGTGCAGTTTTAATGCATTTTCTCATTCAAAGTGCATATTTTAGATAAATATTTCTATTAAATCTTTAGGTTGTGTTCACAGATTTTTACACACATTTTGGCTGCCTTTGCTGCAATGTTCCAAACAAGCAGTAAAATGACCAGTTTTTATCATGGTGTGCACGATTGCAGTAAAATAGTATCCTTTTTTGCAGTAATTATGTTAAAATCACAAACAAGTACTTTCTTTTCTTCCAAGAGCCCTTATTATTCAAAAGCCTATACAGCAAAATATTTTATTACCATAATAAAAATAAAAGCATAGCAATGCATTCTAGAAGGGTGTTCTTTTGGTTCTTTTGGCTAAATAAAAAGTCTGTGGCTAGGTCAACACAATGCACTCTTTGTACTTACAGTACCAATGCCCCTAAATACTTTTACCTGTCGCTTTAAAAAAAACATGTGAAAAGACAATCCTATAGGCTTACAATGTAAGTTTGTCTAGCATAGTATGCTCTTTTCCCAGCTAGTTCTAGCTATTGGTCATGGACTGAACACTCAGACCCTGACCGATCAAAACTTTTGACATGAAAAATAATTAAGATAGGAAATAGTATATGGGACAGATAATAAAGGGAAAATAATTAAAAATGTAACTTTATTTTAAAAAACAAAACATTTTTTGGTCCGGTAGAAGGGTGGTAGTGGTGGGCGGGAATTATTTATTTTCTTAGAAAATGTAAAAAATTATTTAAAAAAATGTAATCTATATAAATATCTTTATTAATTTTTGTTTTTGTTTTTTAAACCCCAGACCTTACATCCTTAATTATTATTTTAGACTCCAGATCATACACTAATAATTACTTTATATCCAGCCCACACACCAAAAGTAGGTAAGTTTTCCTTGTAGATAGGCCTCCATCCTTCTGTAGACATGACCCAATAAGGACACCTCGGTTAATGCCTGCAGCCACTAGAGTTTTTGGACCGTCTCCGCCTTTAGAATGCACACGTGTAGGATGAGTGATGCTGTCCTGCACTCGTGCATCTCTAAGACACTTTCGATATCTCTATTGGCTAAAGGCCTCTTAGGATGCGCTTACAGTTAAAAAAGCTGCGCTCATGCAAGTACAGTATATACTCAAGTATAAGCCGACCAGAATATAAGCCGAGGCCCCTAATTTCCCCCAAAAAATCCAGGAAAAGTTATTGACTCGACTATAAGCCTAGGGTGGAAAATACATCATCCCCCTGTCATCATCCAGACCCCCGTCATTAACACCCTCATCATCATCACCCTGTCATCATCCCCCCTTCATCATCACCGCCTGTCATCATCCCCCCCTTCATCATTACCCTGTCATCATTCCCCCCTTCATCATCATCCCCCTGTCATCATCCCACACCCCCCCTTCATCATCACCGCCTGTCATCATTACCCTGTCATCATCCCACACCACCCCCTTCATCATCACCGCTTTTCAATGTCTGATTTAACAGTGGTCTTCAACCTGCGGACCTCCAGATGTTCCAAAACTACAACTCCCAGCATGCCCGGGCATGCTGGGAGTTGTAGTTTTGAAACATCTTGAGGTCCGCAGGTTGAAGACCACTGCCCGGGCCTTCGTCATCATCCAGACCCCCTGCCTCCCCCTTTAGTTTTGTACTCACCTTTGCTCGGCGGGACGTTAGGGTGAGCTGGTCCGGGCCATCTGTGCTGCAGGGACTGTCCGGTGGGGAGGGATAGTCATTCCGGGCTGTCCATCTTCACCGGGGGGGGCCTCTTCTCCGCACTTCGCGCCCGGCCCCGGAATAATGACGTTGCCTTGACGACGACGCACAGGGACGTTCATGAGCAACGCCCCTGTGCGTCATCGCCAAGGCATCGTCATTATTCCGGGGCCGGGCCCGGAGCGCGGAGAAGAGGCCCCCCCCCCCCCCGGTGAAGATGGACAGCCCGGAACGACTATCCCTCCCCACCGGACGGTCCCTGCAGCACAGATAGTCCGGACCAGCTCACCCTAATGTCCCGCCAAGCGGAGGTGAGTACAAAACTAAAGGGGGGAGGGCGGGAGGGGGTCTGGATGATGACGAAGGCCCGGGCAGTGGTCTTCTACCTGCGGACCTCCAGATGTTTCAAAACTACAACTCCCAGCATGCCCGGACAGCCGATGGCTGTCCGTGCTTGCTGGGAGTGGTAGTTTTGAAACATCTGGAGGTCCGCAGGTTGAAGACCACTGAGGGCGGAGAGTTCACTCGAGTATAAGCCGAGGGGGGTGTTTTCAGCACGAAAAATCGTGCTGAAAAACTCGGCTTAGACTCGAGTATATACGGTAATCTGCCATCCAACTGTACGGACATCCTGTCATATTGGCCTCCATTGAGGACGTAGGCAGCGGTCAAGCTCAAGGTCTGTTGGATGGAATAGCACAGACTTTTGTGTTATCCCATTATATTAAATCCCATAGAAAAGTTTTACCATGGAACAATATGCATGAAAGATGCCTTTAGGTGGCATCCATCATAGGTATACGTTAACCACATGGGTCAGGGACTCTCCCCAGTATATATATCCAGCAGACACGGTTGACGCAATGCAAAATGACTCACAGAGATTAGAGGTGATATCAAACGCTCGGTAAAGGACGGAAGCTTGTCATCTGCAAATAATTCAGTCTTATGAGGCTCTTTTTTCAGTCATAATATCCTAGTATCCACTCTGCCTGAAGAAAAACTTGGTTGAAAGACCTTCCTACTGTTTAGTAGCCTGAATACCTGAATATGTTTGTCAAGCAATAGAAGCTATAGTCAGCAGGTGACAAGGTTAGCCATGTTCCCGTGGACCACAGTCATTCTGTACTATTTGCTAGAGGCATATATTAGGGACATTCTGCCAATACCTCTGCCTTCCATATTTATGCAGTGAAAATAGTTCCTGGTACCTTAAAAGGCCCCTATACGCTGTTGTTTTCTTGGAAGAGGGCACAAGGTTGGCTGATATGGTCCACCACATTTCGTATTATGGAGGTATTGTTCCCTAGACGTATTACTTCTGAAGGAGAAAATGATGAATATTCAGCAGAACATGGAGTGTCAACAGCTCATTGATATGAAACCATAGGGAGTCTTTGTGATGCCATATAGGCTTCGTGCGCGTAGCTTTACCTGCATTCTCACTGAATATCAAAACTTCTTAAAAAAATAGCAACTTCCATGTACATCCAGAGTAGTAATAATTCAATTTATCTGTATGTATGTATATATATATATATATATATATATATATATATATATAAAACTCAATGTAGGTATGTGTACAGTATATGTAGGTATGTTCCAGCATAACGTTAAAACAGCTAGAGATAATTCAATATAACTTGGTAGACATGTTACTTATATGTAAAATAAAAAAATATAGTAGGGTGAAATCAACCCTAACTCACCCATTTGCGAAGGTCAGGGTTTCTTTGTCTGAAGTCCCATGCAAGTCTTTGGACTTCCATTACATCTCCTGATCGCGTTACTCTTGGGCTGCAGAGATTGCCCAGGACTTTTAAACAGTCTGCCGAGGTGCTGAGAATAGTTAGTGTGGGGGAATGGCATATGAAGATGGGATATGAGGTCAGGATATGAGGTCGGGATATGAGGTCAGGATATGAGGTCGGGATATGAGGTCGGGATATGAGGACCAGTGGCGGCTCTCCTATTAGGCGAGTTAAGGCCTCCTCGCAGCCGCCTAACTCGCCTCTTATGTGAGTGGCAGGGTCATAGCTAATGGGGCCGCAGGCCCCCTCACCACCTCTCTATCTACAGCTGTAGCTGCACCAATAGGACCCTATACAGACCCAGAGGTGCAGTGTTATTGGTGTGCTGCGTCCAGAAGTGCACAGGGACTGTAGCGCCATAGCGCGGAGGCTGGGGAATATGAGAAGCAGTACACTCACTCGGTCCAGCTTGAGTGCCCCTCCCTCCTGTGCTTTATTCTGCTGTAGCCCCTCTAGTAAGGAGTGACAGGCAGTGGCATTTCTTTGGAGGGGCAGGGGGTGCCAGGTGTATTTACTGCCAGTGTAGTAATGGGGTGAGGGGAGGTAGAGGAGTAGTCCTGCTCCCACAGCAGCCCCTCCACCCTGTCCTGCTTCTCATCCCAAGTGATAGGATTCCAGGGTCCTGTAGTAATCACCATCGTGCAGAGATGTGTGTGGGGGGGGGAGGGGGTCTGCAGGCCTGCTGTAGAGGAAAAATGTAAGCCTATACTATAACATGCATATGTGTTTCTAATGCAGTGTTTCCCAACCAGGGTTCCTCCAGCTGTTGCAAAACTACAACTCCCAGCATGCCCAGACTTTAGCCTTTAGCTTTCCGGCCATGCTCGGAGTTGAACTTTTTCAACAGCTGGGGGCACCCTGGTTGGAAAACACTGCTCTACTGTATGTGTGCTATATACCTATATGTGTGTATTATGTATGTGTACTGTATGTGTGTATTATGTATGTGTACTGTATGTGTAGAATATACTTATATGTATGTGTACTGTATGTGTGGAATATACCTATATGTATGGGTACTGTATGTGTGGCATATACCTATATGTATGTGTACTGTATGTGTGTATTATGTATTTGTACTGTATGTGTGGTATATACCTATATGTATGTGTATTGTATGTGTGGAATATACCTATATGTATGTGTACTGTATGTGTGGCATATACCTATATGTATGTGTACTGTATGTGTGTATTATGTATGTGTGTATTATGTATTTGTACTGTATGTGTGGTATATACCTATATGTATGTGTACTGTATGTGTGGAATATACCTATATGTATGTGTACTGTATGTGTGGCATATACCTATATGTATGTGTACTGTATGTGTGTATTATGTATGTGTACTGTGTGTGTGGCATATACCTATATGTATGTGTACTGTATGTGTGGGTTATACCTATATGTATGTGTACTCTATGTGTGTTATATGTATGTGTACTGTATGTGTGTATTATGTATGTGTACTGTATGTGTGGCATATACCTATATGTATGTGTACTGTATGTGTGGCATATACCTATATATGTGTACTCTATGTGTGTTATATGTATGTGTACTGTATGTGTGGGTTATACCTATATGCATGGGTACTGTATGTGTGGTATATACCTATATGCATGGGTACTGTATGTGTGGTATATACCTATATGCATGGGTACTGTATGTGTGGTATATACCTATATGTATGTGTACTGTATGTGTGGCATATACCTATATGTATGTGTAATGTATGTGTGTATTATGTATGTGTACTGTATGTGTGGTATATACCTATATGCATGTGTACTGTATGTGTGGTATATACCTATATGTCTGTGTACTGCATAGCCTAGATTTATCAAACTGTGTGAGAGAAAAAATAGAGAGATTTTCCCAGAGCAACCAATCACAGCTCAGCTAGGGAGCTGAGGTAAAGTGAAAGCTGAACTGTGATTGGTTCTCGTGGGGAAATCATTATTTTTCCTCTCACAGTTTGATAAAGCTGGGCCTCTGTGTGTGATATGTATGTGTATTGTACTATATATATATAAGTGTGATATATACTGCATATGTGTGTGATATATATATATATACTGTATATGTGTGTGATATGTATGTGTATTGTACTATATATATATATAAGTGTGAAATATATACTGTATATGTGTGTGATATATATATACTGTACTTTATGAGTATGATATATATACTGTATATGTGTGTGATATATATATATATATACTGTATATGTGTGTGATATGTATGTGTATTGTACTATATATATATATAAGTGTGAAATATATACTGTATATGTGTGTGATATATATATACTGTACTTTATGAGTATGATATATATACTGTATATGTGTGTGATATATATAATGTACTATATGAGTGTGATATATATACTGTATATGTGTGTGATCTGTATGTGTACTGTACTATATGAGTGTGATATATACTGTATATGTGTGTGATATATATACTGTATATGTGTGTGATCTGTATGTGTACTGTACTATATGAGTGTGATATATATACTGTATATGTGTGTGATATATATACTGTATATGTGTGTGATATGTATGTGTACTGTACTATATGAGTGATATATATACTGTATATGTGTGTGATATGTATGTGTATTATACTATATGAGTGTGATATATATACTGTATATGTGTGTGATCTGTATGTGTATTGTACTATATGAGTGTGATATATACTGTATATGTGTGTGATATGTATGTGTATTGTACTATATGTGTGTGATATATATACTGTATATGTGTGTGATCTGTATGTGTACTGTACTATATGAGTGTGATATATATACTGTATATGTGTGTGATATGTATGTGTATTGTACTATATGAGTGTGATATATATATATACTGTATATATGTGTGATATGTATGTGTATTGTACTATATGAGTGTGATATATATACTGTATATGTGTGTGATCTGTATGTCTTCCTATTGTGTATATGTGTTCATGGATATGGTGTATATATATATATATATATATATATATATATATATATATATAATGTGTATAGTGAACCTCTAATGAAGTAGTCAATTTTCTGAGAAATGACTATTATTCAGCACTTTTCAAATTGACATGTATTTAACCCCTTAAGGACTCAGGGTTTTTCAGTTTTTGCACTTTCGTTTTTTCCTCCTTACCTTTTAAAAATCATAACCCTTTCAATTTTCCACCTAAAAAATCCATATTATGGCTTATTTTTTGTGTCACCAATTCTACTTTGTAATGACATTAGTCATTTTACCCCAAAATTCACGGCGAAACGGAAAAAAAAAACATTGTGCGACAAAATCGAAGAAAAAAACGCCATTTTGTAACTTTTGGGGGCTTCCGTTTCTACGCAGTGCATATTTCGGTAAAAATGACACCTTATTATTCTGTAGGTCTATACGGTTAAAATGATACCCTACTTATATAGGTTTGATTTTGTCGCACTTCTGGAAAAAATCATAACTACATGCAGGAAAATGTATATGTTTAAAAATGTCCTCTTCTGACCCCTATAACTTTTTTATTTTTCCACGTACAGGGCGGTATGGGGACTCATTTTTTGCGCCGTGATCTGTTTTTATCGGTATGATTTTTGTTTTGATCGGACTTTTTGATCACTTTTTATTCATTTTTTAATGGTATAAAAAGTGACCAAAAATACGCTTTTTTGGACTTTGGAATTTTTTTGCGCGAACGCTATTGACCATGCGGTTTAATTAATGATATATTTTTATAGTTTGGACATTTACACACGCGGCGATACCACATATGTTTTTTTTTTAATAATTTGCACTGTTTTATTTTTTTTATGGGAAAAGGGGGGTGATTCAAACTTTTATTAGGGAAGGGGTTAAATGACCTTCATTAACACTTTTTTTTGCAGTGTTATAGGTCCCATAGGGACCTATAACACTGCACACACTGATCTCTAATGCTGATCACTGGCGTGTATTAACACGCCTGTGATCAGCATTATCGGCGCTTGACTGCTCCTTCCTGGATCTCAGGCACGGAGCAGTCATTGGCCGATCGGACACCGAGGAGGCAGGTAAGGGCCCTCCCGGTGTCCTGTCAGCTGTTCAGCTTTGATCCCCGCGTCTGAAGGGTTAATACAGGCCATCACCGCGATCGGTGATGTCCAGTATTAGCCGCGGGTCCCGGCCGTTGATAGCCGCCGGGACCGACCCGATATGACGCGGGGACACCGCGTGACCCCGCGGCATATCGCGGGAGCCGGCGGAGGACGTAAATATAGGAGTTAAAAATCGGCACCTAAATGCCAGAATTTTCCACCTTCATTATGGGATGGAGCTTCGCATTTAGTCTGTATAGCAGCCATCTCAGCCCAAGAATCAGCGCCTTAGAATAGTTTTACGCTGGGTATCGCACCGCAGACTACTGCAATGGGGACGTATCTGGAGGGTCCTACTATATGAATGGGGATATGTGGCGGGGAGAACGGCGCCTTGTTTCACAGTTTAGACATTGAATTTTAAATACACATCAATTTTAAAAAACGACTATTATGCACAGTGCTGTATGATAGTTATTTGTCACATGAATGGGCTCAGCGGGGGAGATTTATCAAAACCTGTGTAGAGGAAGATCGGTGCAGTTGCCCATAGCAACCAATCGGATCACTTCTTTCATTTTTAAAGAGGCCTGTGAAAAATTAAATTAGAGCGCTGATTGGTTGCCATGGGCAACTGCACCACTCTTCCTCTACACAGGTTTTGATAAATCTCCCGCAGCGTGTTTTAAAAATCCCAATTGTGGACACTGCTGCAGATCCATTCCACAGCATTTCTGCAGCAAGATCCACAACCTTTTGATTTTCCAATTGAAGTCAATAGGACAAATCTGCAATAAAACCAGCAAGAAAACCAACACGCTGTGGATTTAAAATTTACACAAGTCAATTTCCACATTATTTCTATTATTTTATTACCACACTGTGTAGTTGAGATTTTGTTAAATCTCATGCACTTTGCTGCTTTGGTATTGGTCTGTTCACACATGGTGGATATTATATGCACATTTACAATGTTTCCACACCAAAATCCACAAGAGAAGGGTCTCATCAAAACGTGGATTTGTTATGTGGATTTGTATAGCAACTGCAGATTTTACAAGGCAATTCTTATGTATTGTTATTGGCATGTGAATAAAGCGATTGCCTTGTAAAATCTACAGAGGATCTAGTGTGTGAATGCAGCTTTACTGAAAATAAGCATGTGTGCATAATACATTGGCATGCTTTAAAGGGGTACACATTTTTTTCATGTCAACTGGCTTCAGAAAGTTAGACAGATTTGTAAATTATATCTATTGAAAAATCTTAATCCTTCCAGTACTTATCAGCTGCTGTATGCTCCAAAGATAGTTGTGTAATTATTTTCTGTCTGACCACAGTGCTCTCTGCTGACACCTCTGTCTTTGCCAGAAACTGTCCAGTGTAGGAGCAAATCCCCATAGCAAACCTCTCCTGCTCTGGACAGTTCCTGACATGGACAGAGGTGTCAGCAGAGAGCACTGTGGTCAGACAGAAAAGAATTACACAACTATCTGTGGAGCATACAGCAGCTGATAAGTACTGGAAGGATTAAGACTTTAATAGAAGTAATTTAAAAATCTGTACAACTTTCTGGAGATATAAGTGCTGATAAACTAAAGAGTCTAAAATGTTTGTCTGGCAGGTTCTGTGGAGACGAGTTGTGGCTGGAAGAAATCATCATGACGGTCTGGGCCGGATGGAGAAGAAAAGGTAAAGTGAACAACCCCAATTAGAGAAGACATCACCTGATGTAACTGTATGTAGTCACTAATATGGCCTGCAGAGCCTGTGTAGAGCCGATATCTGTGTACAGTGGTTTATTCAGTATCAGTACGGTAGTATTATCCTGTTACTATGTGGGGATATGTGTAGTCATGGAGTGGTACAATTATTTGTCCCTTGTTTAGAGGTGTTGCTGGTGATACTAGTATGTGTATAGTGATGTTACTGGTTATACTGGTCTGTGTATAGTGGTAGTGGTGTGATTCAGTATCAGTATAATAGTATTATCCCTTCAAAATATGAAGGTTATGGTAGTGGTCATGGTGTGGTGAAATTATTTATCCCATGTATAGTGGTGATACTGGTCTGTGTATAGGGGTGTTATTCAGTATCAGTATGGTGATATTATTCCGTTACTATATGGAGATAATGGTAGTAATCATGGTGTGGGTCGATTATTTCTCATGGTGGGAGATTTATCAAAACCGCCCAGAGGACAACAGCAATCAGATCGCTCCTTTTGTTTTTGAAAAGGCCTCTGAAAAGTGAAAGAAGCGATCTGATTGGTTTCTATGGGCAACTCAGCAACTTTTCCTCTGGACAGGTTTTGATAAATCTCACATAGTCTAAAGCCGCCTCTGATGAGGACGAGATATGAGGTCGGGATATGAGGATGAGATATGAGGTTGGGAAATGAGGACAGGATATGAGGTCGGGATATGAGAACCGGATACGGCATATGAGGACGTGTTGGTTTTCTTCTTCCACAAAGTTCAGGTAAGAAGACCAGGCACCACTGTACTCAGTTCAGTTCTAAACTAAATCGAAGGCTGCGATAGTGGTTAGTTTTGGCTTTGCAATGAGTCTACTGAATATTTTAATCATCTATATGGCAAAATTAGAAGGCATCCAAATAACACACTTATCAATACAGTCACTGCTTCATATCACACATACAAAGCAGACATTAATCAGACTTTGATATAAAGGGCAATACTCGCAGTAATACTGACTTCAAAGTTGTCAGTGGGAAGTTTACTGCCAGGGCTCAGACTGTTCTACATCAGACACAACTAAACTGCCCAGTCACAATGCTAAATAGTTACTCTGTGACAATGGGCTTTATATCAAAGTTCTATTATCATCTTCTTTACATTTCAGATAGAAAATAATGAACTGAACAAACTGCAAATTGAACATTTGATTCTGTGGTTAAGATAAAGCTTTTTGTTGGTTTGTTCGCTTTATTTCTCTTTTAATCTGGTTTTTAATTTCCCCACAATTCAGAAAGACTGAAATAGTTGAAGAACATTAAGAGAAATTTATTTCACAAAATGTAAGAAGATAAATTAAAGTGGAAACCTAGGTCAAAAAATGAATATTTGCCGATATGCCCTTTCAAAAAAAAAAAAAAAAAAAAAAGGATTTCTGACTCCTTTGTCGCTGTAGTATCTGCTTCTTAAGTGGCACATACTGATGTGAGCATGTTGGTCAATCCTTTGTCCTTGCATAAAAAATTTAATTAGGAAATCAATAAGTGTTGCAAGAATACCCTAGGTAAAAAGCTTATATTCCAAAAGCAGCCCTGGTTTAAGCAATAAACTGCTGATAATGATGATGAGTAAAGAGAAGGGGAGAGGGGATTACATTCAAGAGGCAATTGTCACGATGCCGGCTGGCAGGTAGTGGATCCTCTGTGCCAGAGAGGGATTGGCGTGGACCGTGCTAGTGGACCGGTTCTAAGCCACTACTGGTTTTCACCAGAGCCTGCCGCAAAGCGGGATGGTCTTGCTGCGGCGGTAGTGACCAGGTCGTATCCACTAGCAACGGCTCACCTCTCTGGCTGCTGAAGATAGGCGCGGTACAAGGGAGTAGGCAAAAGCAAGGTCGGACGTAGCAGAAGGTCGGGGCAGGCAGCAAGGATCGTAGTCAGGGGCAACGGCAGAAGGTCTGGAAACACAGGCAAGGAACACACAAGGAACGCTTTCACTGGCACTAAGGCAACAAGATCCGGCAAGGGAGTGCAGGGGAAGTGAGGTGATATAGGGAAGTGCACAGGTGAACACACTGATTGGAACCACTGCGCCAATCAGCGGCGCAGTGGCCCTTTAAAACGCAGAGACCCGGCGCGCGCGCGCCCTAGGGAGCGGGGCCGCGCGCGCCGGGACAGAACAGACGGAGAGCGAGTCAGGTAGGGGAGCCGGGGTGCGCATCGCGAGCGGGCGCAACCCGCATCGCGAATCGCATCCCGGCTGGCAGCGGAATCGCAGCGCCCCGGGTCAGAGGACGTGACCGGAGCGCTGCCGCGGGGAGAGTGAAGCGAGCGCTCCGGGGAGGAGCGGGGACCCGGAGCGCTCGGCGTAACAGTACCCCCCCCTTGGGTCTCCCCCTCTTCTTAGAGCCTGAGAACCTGAGGAGCAGACTTTTGTCTAGGATGTTGTCCTCAGGTTCCCAGGATCTCTCTTCAGGACCACAACCCTCCCAGTCCACTAAAAAAAAATTTCTCCCTCTGACCTTTTTGGCAGCTAAAATTTCTTTGACCGAGAAGATGTCCGAGGAGCCGGAAACAGGAGTGGGAGGAACAGATTTGGGAGAAAAACGGTTGAGGATGAGTGGTTTGAGAAGAGAGACGTGAAAGGCATTAGGGATACGAAGAGAGGGAGGAAGAAGAAGTTTATAAGAGACAGGATTAATTTGACACAAAATTTTGAAAGGACCAAGATAGCGTGGTCCCAACTTGTAGCTAGGGACACGGAAGCGGACATATTTAGCGGAGAGCCATACCTTGTCTCCAGGGGAAAAAACGGGGGGAGCTCTTCTTTTCTTATCCGCGAACTTCTTCATGCGTGATGAAGCCTGTAAGAGAGAATTTTGGGTCTCTCTCCATATGATGGAAAGGTCACGAGAAATTTCATCCACAGCGGGCAGACCAAAGGGCAAGGGAGTAGGGAGGGGGGGAAGAGGGTGACGGCCGTACACCACGAAAAATGGGGATTTGGAGGAAGACTCAGAGACCCTGAAGTTATACGAGAATTCGGCCCATGGGAGGAGATCTGCCCAGTCATCCTGGCGGGAGGAAACAAAATGTCGCAAATAATCACCCAAGATCTGGTTAATCCTTTCTACTTGTCCATTGGACTGGGGATGATATGCAGAAGAAAAATTTTATTTAATCTTGAGTTGTTTACAGAGAGCCCTCCAGAATTTAGACACGAATTGGACGCCTCTATCCGAGACAATCTGCGTAGGCAACCCGTGAAGACGAAAAATGTGTACAAAAAATTGTTTAGCCAACTGAGGCGCAGAAGGAAGACCAGGAAGAGGGATGAAATGTGCCATTTTGGAGAATCGATCAACGACCACCCAAATAACAGTGTTGCCACGGGAAGGGGGTAAATCAGTAATAAAATCCATACCAATCAGAGACCAAGGCTGTTCGGGGACAGGCAGAGGATGAAGAAAACCAGCGGGCTTCTGGCGAGGAGTCTTATCCCGGGCACAGATAGTGCAGGCTCGCACAAAGTCCACAACATCCGTCTCCAGAGTCGGCCACCAATAGAAGCGGGAGATGAGTTGCACAGATTTCTTGATACCCGCATGACCTGCGAGATGGGAGGAGTGACCCCATTTGAGGATTCCGAGGCGTTGGCGAGGAGAAACAAAGGTCTTTCCTGGAGGAGTCTGCCTGATGGAGGCAGGAGAAGTGGAGATCAGGCAGTCAGGTGGAATGATGTGTTGCGGAGAGAGTTCAACTTCTGAGGCATCCGAGGAACGAGAGAGAGCATCGGCCCTAATGTTCTTATCGGCAGGACGAAAGTGAATCTCAAAATTAAATCGGGCAAAGAACAGAGACCACCGGGCCTGGCGAGGATTCAGCCGTTGGGCAGACTGGAGGTAGGAGAGGTTCTTGTGGTCGGTGTAGATAATAACAGGAGAACTTGATCCCTCCAGCAGATGCCTCCATTCCTCAAGTGCTAATTTAATGGCTAGAAGCTCTCGATCCCCGATGGAGTAGTTCCTCTCCGCTGGAGAGAAGGTCCTAGAGAAAAAACCACAAGTGACAGCATGCCCGGAAGAATTTTTTTGTAGAAGAACAGCTCCAGCTCCCACTGAGGAGGCATCAACCTCCAATAGGAAGGGTTTGGAAGGGTCAGGTCTGGAGAGGACGGGAGCCGAAGAAAAGGCAGACTTGAGTCGTTTAAAGGCGTCTTCTGCTTGAGGAGGCCAGGACTTGGGATCAGCATTTTTTTTGGTTAAAGCCACGATAGGAGCCACAATGGTAGAAAAATGTGGAATAAATTGCCTGTAATAATTGGCGAACCCCAAAAAGCGTTGGATAGCACGGAGTCCGGAGGGGCGTGGCCAATCTAAGACGGCAGAGAGTTTGTCTGGATCCATCTGTAGTCCCTGGCCAGAGACCAAATATCCTATAAAAGGAAGAGATTGGCATTCAAACAGACATTTCTCAATTTTGGCATAGAGTTGGTTGTCACGAAGTCTCTGAAGAACCATACGGACATGCTGGCGGTGTTCTTCTAGATTGGCAGAAAAAATTAGGATATCGTCCAGATATACAACAACACAGGAGTATAACAGATCACGAAAAATTTCATTGACAAAGTCTTGGAAGACGGCAGGGGCGTTGCACAGTCCAAAGGGCATGACCAGATACTCAAAGTGTCCATCTCTGGTGTTAAATGCCGTTTTCCACTCGTCCCCCTCTCTGATGCGGATGAGGTTATAGGCGCCTCTTAAGTCCAATTTAGTGAAGATGTGGGCACCTTGGAGGCGATCAAAGAGTTCAGAGATGAGGGGTAAGGGGTAGCGGTTCTTAACCGTGATTTTATTAAGACCGCGGTAGTCAATGCAAGGACGTAGGGAGCCATCTTTTTTGGACACAAAGAAAAATCCGGCTCCGGCAGGAGAGGAGGATTTACGGATAAAGCCCTTCTTTAGATTCTCCTGGACGTATTCGGACATGGCAAGAGTCTCTGGGGCAGAGAGAGGATAAATTCTGCCCCGGGGTGGAGTAGTGCCCGGGAGGAGGTCGATAGGGCAATCATAAGGCCTGTGAGGAGGTAGAGTCTCAGCTTGTTTTTTGCAGAAAACATCCGCGAAGTCCATATAGGCCTTAGGGAGACCGGTTACTGGAGGAACCACAGAGTTACGGCAAGGGTTACTGGGAACCGGTTTTAAACAGTTCTTGGAACAAGAGGACCCCCAACTCTTGATCTCCCCAGTGGACCAATCCAGGGTAGGGGAATGAAGTTGAAGCCAGGGAAGTCCAAGGAGAATTTCCGAGGTGCAATTGGGGAGGACCAAAAGTTCAATCCTCTCATGATGAGATCCGATGCTCATAAGAAGGGGCTCCGTGCGGAAACGTATGGTACAGTCCAATCTTTCATTATTTATACAATTGATGTAGAGGGGTCTGGCGAGACTGGTCACCGGGATGTTGAACCTGTTGACGAGAGAGGCCAAAATAAAATTTCCTGCAGATCCAGAGTCCAAGAAGGCCACTGTAGAGAAGGAGAAGGCAGAGGCAGACATCCGCACAGGCACAGTAAGACGTGGAGAAGCAGAGTAGACATCAAGGACTGTCTCACCTTTGTGCGGAGTCAGCGTACGTCTTTCCAGGCGGGGAGGACGGATAGGACAATCTCTCAGGAAGTGTTCGGTACTAGCACAGTACAGGCAGAGGTTCTCCATACGGCGTCGTGTCCTCTCTTGAGGTGTCAGGCGAGACCGGTCGACCTGCATAGCCTCCACGGCGGGAGGCACAGGAACAGATTGCAGGGGACCAGAGGAGAGAGGAGCCGAGGAGAAGAAACGCCTCGTGCGAACAGAGTCCATATCTTGGCGGAGTTCCTGACGCCTTTCGGAAAAACGCATGTCAATGCGAGTGGCTAGGTGAATAAGTTCATGTAGATTAGCAGGAATTTCTCGTGCGGCCAGAACATCTTTAATGTTGCTGGATAGGCCTTTTTTGAAGGTCGCGCAGAGGGCCTCATTATTCCAGGACAATTCTGAAGCAAGAGTACGGAATTGTACGGCATACTCGCCAACGGAAGAATTACCCTGGACCAGGTTCAACAGGGCAGTCTCAGCAGAAGAGGCTCGGGCAGGTTCCTCAAAGACACTTCGGATTTCCGAGAAGAAGGAGTGTACAGAGGCAGTGACGGGGTCATTGCGGTCCCAGAGCGGTGTGGCCCATGACAGGGCTTTTCCGGACAGAAGGCTGACTACGAAAGCCACCTTAGACCTTTCAGTGGGAAACAGGTCCGACATCATCTCCAGATGCAGGGAACATTGGGAAAGAAAGCCACGGCAAAACTTAGAGTCCCCATCAAATTTATCCGGCAAGGATAAGCGTATCCCAGGAGCGGCCACTCGCTGCGGAGGAGGTGCAGGAGCTGGCGGAGGAGATGACTGCTGAAGCTGTGGTAGTAACTGTTGTAGCATAACGGTCAGTTGAGACAGCTGTTGGCCTTGTTGCGCTATCTGTTGTGACTGCTGGGCGACCACCGTGGTGAGGTCAGCGACAACTGGCAGAGGAACTTCAGCGGGATCCATGGCCGGATCTACTGTCACGATGCCGGCTGGCAGGTAGTGGATCCTCTGTGCCAGAGAGGGATTGGCGTGGACCGTGCTAGTGGACCGGTTCTAAGCCACTACTGGTTTTCACCAGAGCCCGCCGCAAAGCGGGATGGTCTTGCTGCGGCGGTAGTGACCAGGTCGTATCCACTAGCAACGGCTCACCTCTCTGGCTGCTGAAGATAGGCGCGGTACAAGGGAGTAGGCAAAAGCAAGGTCGGACGTAGCAGAAGGTCGGGGCAGGCAGCAAGGATCGTAGTCAGGGGCAACGGCAGAAGGTCTGGAAACACAGGCAAGGAACACACAAGGAACGCTTTCACTGGCACTAAGGCAACAAGATCCGGCAAGGGAGTGCAGGGGAAGTGAGGTGATATAGGGAAGTGCACAGGTGAACACACTGATTGGAACCACTGCGCCAATCAGCGGCGCAGTGGCCCTTTAAAACGCAGAGACCCGGCGCGCGCGCGCCCTAGGGAGCGGGGCCGCGCGCGCCGGGACAGAACAGACGGAGAGCGAGTCAGGTAGGGGAGCCGGGGTGCGCATCGCGAGCGGGCGCAACCCGCATCGCGAATCGCATCCCGGCTGGCAGCGGAATCGCAGCGCCCCGGGTCAGAGGACGTGACCGGAGCGCTGCCGCGGGGAGAGTGAAGCGAGCGCTCCGGGGAGGAGCGGGGACCCGGAGCGCTCGGCGTAACAGCAATACTGTGTACAAGCATTTAAACAAGGAACTTTTGCCTGAAATTTTCAGACACAGCAATAAACCTTTTGGAGCAGAGCACAGAATCCTCTGGAGCAGACAGATAGGCTCAGGATGCATTCACACAGTCAAAGTTCTCCCCAGCATAACACTATCTAAGCCATGCCTCCACTTCCTGTATTTCATCTTGGCCTCTCTGCTGCTAGAGATGGAATTTCCCCAACAACAGGCAGTGGGAAGCAGTGAGACACCTAATGGCCAAGACTTTATAGCATTTTTCTGAAATAAGGAGTCATTTTTGGTAAATTAAGTTATATTCAGATATGTTAGGAATCTCATAGCCTATCAAATGGAGGAAAGTTGCTTATAATAACAGTGACCATTTCAATGCTGCACAGCATTCATTCATTGCAACTTGAACACGACGTGTTCTGGATGGCCAAATGTAATGTACGTGTTATCCTACAGCTCCTGTTGGCATCATTTGGGTTAAAGCTTTACACTCTATGTCAAGTTGTCTCATGTAGCCCTCCATGAGTAAAGAGGCAGAGAAGTTGTAGAAAAGGGGCCTTATTCATGCCTCATTTCAATCCCTGTCACTCCGTCACCTTGCAGACTTGCATTTAGCCCTGCTAGTGACTGCTTGCAGACACTTATATGGCCACGAACGAGTGGCGCTCTTAGTAAACGTAATAGAAATAGAGCAGTAGTCCCTTTGGCCCCCTCTGGGCTGTTTCCCTGTCTTGGTTATCTGCTCTACACATTTGATGGTGCTGCAAGAAAGGTTACGCAGAGCTTTGGGGTGCAGGCAGCTCTGCAGAGCCAACATGACATACAAAGCATGCCATAGGCATGTGTGCTGTACTAGGTAGAGGTGAAAGAGCGTTACATGTTACAGAAAAGAACAGGGTACGTGCTATTATTTTGCTGATAAATTCTTTTGTTTGCTTACTTTTTTGTTACTATATATTCCAATTCATGCTTAGGTTTTAGAGAACTAAATTTTAATAAATATACACACACTGCTCAAAAAAATAATGGGAACACTAAGATAACACATCCTAGATCTGAATGACTGAACTAATCGCATGAAATACTTTAGTTTTTATATAGTTGAATGTGCTGACAACAAAATCACACAAAAATTATTAATGGAAATCTAATTTATCAACCCAGGGAGGTCTGGATATGGAGTCACACTCAAAATCAAAATGGAAAACCACACTACAGGCTGATCCAACTTTATGTAATGTCCTTAAAACAAGCTCAGACGTGTGTGTGGCCTCCACGTGCCCGTATGACCTCCCTACAATGCCTGGGCATGCTCCTGATGAGGTGGCGGATGGTTTCCTGAGGGATGTCCTCCCAGATCTGGACTAAAGCATCTGCCAACTCCTGGACAGTCTGTGGTGCAACCTGGCATTGGTGGATGGAGCGAGACATGATGTCCCAGATGTGCTCAATCGGATTTGGGTCTGGGGAATGGACAGGCCAGTCCATAGCATCAATGCCTTCCTCTTGCAGGAACTGCTGACACACTCCAGCTACATGAGGGTCTAGCATTGTCTTGCATTAGGAGGAACCCAGAGCCAACTGCACCAGCATATGGTCTCACACGTGGTCTGAGGATCTCATCTCAGTACCTAATGGCAGTCAGGCTACCTCTGGCAAGCACTTGGAGGACTGTGCGGCCCCCAAAGAAATGCCACCCAACACCATTACTGACCCTGCGCCAAACCGGTCATGCTGGAAGATGTTGCAGGCAGCAGAACGTTCTCCACGGCGTCTCCAGACTCTGTCACGTCTGTTACATGTGCTCAGTGTGAACCTGCTTTCATCTGTGAAGAGCACAGGGTGCCAGTGGCGAATTTGCCAATCTTTGTGTTCTCTGGCTAATGCCAAACATCATGCACGGTGTTGGGCTGTAAGCACAACCCCCACCTGTGGACGTAGGTCCCTCATACCACCCTCATGGAGTCTGTTTCTGACCGTTTGATTGGACACATGCACATTTTTGGCCTGCTGGAGGTAATTTTGCAGGGTTCTGGAAGTGCTCCTTCTTGCACAAAGGCAGAGGTAGCGGTCCTGCTGTTGGGTTGTTGCCCTCCTACGGCCTCTTCCACGTCTCCTGATGTACTGGCCTGTCTCCTGGTAGCGCCTCCATGATCTGGACACTACGCTGACAGACACAGCATTGATGTGCCATCCTGGATGAGCTGCACTACCTGAGCCACTTGTGTGGGTTGTAGACTCTGTTTCATGCTACCACTAGAGTGAAAGCACCGTCTGCATTCAAAAGTGGCCAAAACATCAGCCAGGAATCATAGGAACTGAGAAGTGGTCTGTGGTCACCACCTGCAGAACCACTCCTTTATTGTGGGTGTCTTGCTAATTGCCTATAATTTCCACCTGTTATCTGTTCCATTTGCACAACAGCATGTGAAATTGATTGTCAATCAGTGTTGCTTCCTGAGTGGACAGTGTGATTTCACAGAAGTGTGATTGACTTGGAGTTACATTGTGTTGTTTAAGTGTTCCCTTTATTTTTTGGAGCAGTGTATATAAGCTCACCATGACTCCACAAGGCATCCCAGCTGATTTTTTTCAAAATCAGACCCCTATAGCCCGGCATATACAGCCTTTGAAAATCCTGCTAAGTCAGCAAAAAAATACACACACTGGGGGAGATTTATTTAAAACCTGTGCAGAGGACAAGTTGCCCAGTTGCTAATAGCAGCCAATCAGTTCACTTCTTTCATTTTGCAGAGTTTTTTTTTCTTAAATGAAAGAAGAAATCTGGTTTCTATGGGCAACTGAGCAACTTGTTCTCTGCAGAGGTTTTAATAAATCTCCCCACTGGGCTTGTTTCCTGTGTGAGCTGTAGGGATGGGCTGCTGTGAGAGTGAGAGGGGAGGGGGGCATGTTTTCCTCCACCCAATCAGGGACATTCGTACAGGGCACACTGAAGCTCTCAGCTCTCTAAGCAGAGGAGGAGATAGAGTGAAATGTCATCTACGGTAGACGCTAGTCATCAGTGTGATAAGATCTCCTGGACTTCCTGGCTGGAGGAAAAGCTGAGCGAAACAGGGTATGTGCTCAGCAAATATTACACCTTTTCTTTATTTTGTAGGCCCATACGATTAAAATGATACCCAACTTTTATAGGTTTGATTTTGTTTTACTTCTGTTAAAAAATTATAACTTTTTGCACAAAAATTAGTATGTTTAAAAATGTCCTCTTCTGACCCCTATAACTTTTTTACTTTTCCGTATACGGGGTTGGGTGAGGGCTCATTTATAGGGTACACAGATTGGCCAAATACGCAATTTTGGACTTTGGTATTTTTTGTATGTAACGCCATTGATCATACGGTTTAATTAACATTACATTTTTATAGTTTGGACATTTGCGCACACGGCGATACCACATATGTTTATTTATATTATGTTTGCATATTTTTTATATGGAATTTGGGAAAAGGGGGGTGATTTTAACTTTTAATATGGAAGGGGTTAATGGGTTTTTTTTTTTTTTTACTTTTATTCAACTTTTTTTATACACTTTATTAGTCCCTTAGGAGACTTTTAGGAAGAATCATTAGATTCCTCATACAGATCAATGGAGTCCCAAAGAACTACATTGATCTGTGTGCTCTGCGCTCGATTGATAAAGCCTGGTCCAGCCAGGCTTTATCAATCACAGAGCCACGGACAGGACTACAGGAGAGGTAAGCCCTCCAGCTACCTCCACAGTGGATCACCCTGCCCCCCCCCCCCCTCCCCACAATCGTGCTGTGGGGTGTCGAGGGAAATTCACCCCACTGGACCACTAGGGACTGTTTAATGGTCCCTTTAGATGCCGCTGTCAGCTTTGACAGCGGCAATCTAAAGGGTTAATAGCCGCCTGCGACCATCGCCTTATTTTGGCTATTAATGGCGGCCGCTGAGGGCCACTATGTATGGCACAGGCTAGAGTCTGGAGCCCGCGCCATACACGGTTTGCGGTTTGCCGTCTCGCCCTTAGACGGACACCAGTTAAAATAAAAAAGTAGACCTCCAGATGTTGCAAAACTAAACTCAAAGCATGATCTATATACAGCCAGGCAGCATCCTGCTCTGTTCTGGTTAGGGGTAATTACACTGAAACTGCTTTTTTACAGATGGGTAATCTCTCCTTCAGCAAAGTTGTCCCAAGTCATGAACTAAGGCTTCTAATTTGAGTCAGAAACTGATTTGAAGGGAAATCAACCTCCAAAAGGTGGCATCAGAGAGCTGCTTTGCAAATCCTTTTTCCCAGATTTCCCAGTGGAGCCTAAATGGCCTATAAGTCTCAATGCGTCTTTATGACACGCTCCTTAAGGAGAAATATCACCTCTTTGGTCCCACCTCGTTAGGCCTCTCTGAATCCAGGCAGCACCCTGCTCTGTACTGGTCAGGGGTAATAACAGCTGCTCACAGATTGATAATCTCTCCTTCTAAAAATGTGTCTGGCTTGGCTTAAATCCCAAGTCATGAACTAAGGCCTGGCTTAAATCCCAAGTCAAGAACTAAGGCTTGGCTTAAATCCCAAGTCATGAATTTAGGCTTGGCTTAAATCCCAAGTTATAAACTAAGGCTTGGCTTCAATCCCCAGTCATAAAATAAGACTTCTTATCATACACTTATTTGAATGGAAAGCTGCCACCAAAAAAAATGTACCTTGTTTGAGAAGGAATTATAGTCAACTAACAGTTTAAAGACCACTGTTATAGATTTTGCATTGAGAACCAAGAACTTCACGTTATCCCCATTTCCTGCCATCATTGCTCGGCAGTCCATACCGCGTTTTCCCACTCAGCTTTCCCACCATCAAATAAAGACATATCTCGTGGCCCGATTCTCTCTCTCTCTCTCTCTATAATATCCATAGCCATCTTTTTCCTTTTGTACCTCTTTTTCTTGAAAATTCATGGCTATCTCCCAGTGCATTACTCCTATATGTACTGTAGTTATCTAGCATTGCTTTTGCTATTATTACCGTTCAAAGCAATCTTCCGTTGCGTTCCTCTTTGTATCGCCTATCTCTCGCTCGGGTTTTATTTTCTTGTTTATCCCTCTCGGCTCTGCTTTTGGAATCGTACACTTCTATTACTTTGTTCTTTTTTTATTTATTTATTTATTTGTATTATTATATATATATTTTTTTATTTTTACCCATTGCTTTTTTACTTTCCATTCACTCTCTCTCCCCATAGTATACATAAATATCCGGCGATATTGATATTGATAGTTTATTTTGTTGCATTGTATTATTGCTGAACCTCGCTGGCCCCTTCAGTCGGTGTCTGTGAGCCGCTATACCTGCCACACGAGATTGTAAGGGGATATTTGTAGCTGTTCGTCTGAAGCTGTTACCTCTCACTGCGCACTTAGAGGGTTTTATCGACTCTTATCGACACAGCCATAAATAAAGCAAAATAAGGGAAGGAGGCGATCCGCACAGGCACATCCCCCTCTGCTGGAGGAACTGCGTAAGTGCCGGTTGGTATGGTCAAGCTTTCTCGTCTTTCAGATTCTTAGAATCCCATGGTGCCCAAAGAGCATCCCCAGCACAGGAGCCACTTAGAGCAGCGTTTCCCAACCAGGGTGCCTCCAGCTGTTGCAAAACTACAACTCCCAGCATGCCTGGACAGCCAAAGGTGGTGTTTCCCATCACACAAATGAGGAAAAAAAACACTGCGGAGGAAACCTCTAGGGCTTGTTATCCAACCTGTGTGCCCCCAGCTATTGTAAAACTACAACTCACAGCATGCCCGGATAGCCAAAGGCTATGTTTTCCAACATAAAGAAGGGGAAACCCCCTCCTGTGGACAGGGGCGTAGCTATAGGGGGTGCCGAGGTAGCAGTTGCACCGGGGCCCTGGTGTCTATGGGGGCCCCAAAGTACATCTTCCCCATAAGAGACCGGTATTATAATTGGCACATGGCGCCTTGTTGCAGATTTTGCCCAGATGCAAGTTACACCTCTGCTTGTGGAGGAAACCTCTTGGCAGTGTTATCCAACCAGTGTGCCTCCAGCTGTTGCAAAACTACAACTCCCAGCATGCCCGGACAGGTAACAACATAAACAGTAATCCTCCAGCACACAGAAGAGGAACCCTCTAGCGTAGTGTTATCCAATCAGTGTGCCTCCAGCTGTTGCAAAACTACAACTCCCAGCATGCCCAGATAGCCAAAGGCAGTGTTTTCCAGCATACAGAGGAGGAAAACTCCCATGGAGGAGACCTCAAGGGCAGTGTTAGCCAATCAGTGTGCCTCCAGCTGTTGCAAAACTACAACTCCCAGCATGCCCGGACAGCCAACGGCTGTCCGGGCATGCTGGGTGTTGTAGTTTTGCAACAGCTGGAGTCAAGCTGATTGGGAAACCCTGACTTAGATAGTCAAGGATAGCATAAGGGATTACCGCAGATTGCATTACAGATTATCTCTTATGGGTTGCAAGCAACTATCTAACAAGAAGAGATATGTTGGGTTTCAATCATGAATATAATACTTTTACTACCGAAGTAAAACACATTATAGTGACAGATCTATATCAGTATCTTCAGATAAGAGAAGATTCTGTCCTCGGTCCGGTCATGTACATACAGTCAGTTGCACTAGTTCCATTGACTTGTCACATAAGGAAATTGAAATGACTGATCATGATACTGTTATAGCACAGAGCAAGCAACGGTGTCACCATATAGTGGAGGAAAAAACAGGGAGTGCAAGTTCACATGAAACAAATGTAGCAGAAGAAAAAAGAATTCTTGCAAAAAGAATGCACATTCCAAAATGAATGGATTCAAAAACCATGCAAGATCTTTATTTAAGTGGTACTCCAATACAGAATAAGGGCTAAGCATTTGATCATGGGGACTCCCAGTGTTCAGATCTCCAGAACGAGGCCCCATTTTCCCCTGTGCATGGTGCTGTGTGTCTGCGTTCTCCATGCACTGTCTATGGGAGAGCTGGAGAAATGCGAGCGCATAGAAAATGCATGGATTGCGTGTCAACGGCCCAGTCTCTTCATTACACACCCCTGTCTTTTCATTACACCTCCTATTTCTTTATTACACACCCCTGTCTCTTCATTATACCCCCTGTCTCTTCATTACACACCTCGCCTCTTCATTACACTCCTCTGTCTCTTTATTACACATCCCTGTCTCTTCATTACACTCCCCTATCTCTTCATTACACTCCCTGCCTCTTCATAACACATCCCTGTCTCTTTATTACACACCTCTGTCTCTTCATTACACTCCCCAGTCTCTTCTTTACACCCCTGTATCTTCATAACACCCCCTGACTCTTCATTACACACTCCCTGTCTCTTCATTACACACCACAACCCTGTCTTTATAACACTCTCTGTCTCTTCATTACACTCCCCCATCTCTTCATTACACACCACACCTCTGTCTCTTCATTACACTCCCCCATCTCTTCATTACACACCACACTCCTGTTTCTTCATTACACATCCTTTCCTTTTCATAACATACCCCTGTCTCTTCATTACACCCCCCCCTTGTCTCTTCATTACACTCCCCTGTCTCTTCATTACTCACCCCTGTCTCTTTATTACTCACGCCTGTCTCTTCATAACACACCCCTGTCTCTTCATTACACATCCTTTTCTCTGCATAACACACCCCTGTCTCTTCATAACACACCCGTCTCTTCATTACGAGAACAAGAAACTATAGGCTATAGCCTGGAATTGTATTTTTTAGAGTCTAATCCAGGTTCTGTTCAGGATCCAACAATGATCAGGTTTGTGTACGGAGGCCTCATGGTGAGCATGCTGTTGTGAGGATCTGGGGAACCATTACATATGATAGTCGGTAACCCCTTGTAGTAATATAAGGGACACTAACAGCTCAGTGATATGTGCAGGACATCCTGCGGCCACATGTGTCACCTCTCATGGCTTCCAACTGGCAGGATAATGCTTGCACATACACAGTAAGATTTTCCCACAACTGTCCCAGCCAGATTACAACATCTCCTTGTCCTGCCTGGTCACCAAATTTATGACCGATCGAGCATTCTTGGTGAGCCAGCATTGGCAACCTAAGAGTGAGCAGAATTTACAGGCCCCACAGTGCCACAGGATGTCATATAGAACCTGTATACCTCCATGCCCAACCATATCTCATCGTGATTCCAGACTAGGGATGTCCAAACAGGAAACTAGAGCAGATGTTTTGCAATGACCTTCAACATAGCCCATTTGCATAGAATGACGCAGAATTGTAGTTCTTGAACAGCGCTAAGTCAGAGCCACTCTGACGAGAAGACATCCAAAGTGCAAGTGTTTTTTTTTTTTTTTTTTTTTATCTAAGAGCCGAGGAACGTGCTCTCGAATCACCCAAAGTGCAAGAAAAAGTGCAAACGTGTTACACTAAAAAAACGTGCACAGAGGATGCGGTCTATCGCAAGCCCTTCTCCTATAGGAGAGAGGCCCCCCAACAAACCTTACCCTTCGCCTCCGGACCAAAAGGTACCTGCGAGGTTCCAGGTTCGATGTCCCTTTTCGCCGAAGCTACTAAGGGACCACAAATACTCCCTGCATCCCCCTTGGCGTTAGCCAAGGTATCTGCCCGCAGAGCCGATAACGGTCAGTACCCGGGAGAGCCAGTGGTTCTTTTCCTGCACCAAACCTTGAGGATAAAAAAAAAAGGGATCCTCAAACTAAGACCCCAATCCATAAGTCATGATGCACTAAAGAGACATTACATAACTTACTGCAACGAAAACCCCCATTTGGTTATTTCAATATATGGTGAAATGCAAATTCCATTCTGAATAAGTAATCCGGAATAGAGTCAATGACAAGAAGTACCATAGCCTCTTGGTACATCATCCGCAAGATGCTTGGGTCTTGGGACCCTATGAGCTCTGTCGATCACCATATCAATCTCAGTGCTGTGTGGAAGGACCATTTTAATAAAGTCCTGCAAGAACTTCTTCAATGCTGATGGTGGTATACTTTCAGGTACACCACGAAATTTAATATTATTTTGGCGGGACCTGTCTTCCAGGTCCGCCATCTTTGCTCTCATTAGCTGTATCTCGTCTTCCACCTCATAGTGGGCATCCAGCAGCTCATTATGCGAGGACACCAACTCTCCCATCTTGTTCTCAATATGATTAACCCTAGATTGCACTTCTATCATATCCCTTTTCACCGTAGACAGCATGGTTGCTACGTCCACGTGTATAGACTGGTGGAGAGCCATGAGCATGTTCTTTAAAGTCACTTCAGTAACTGGGGCGTTAGATGAGGGGTGACTCGCCAAACAATCAGCAATAATAGCATCAGAGCCACTCACCTCCTCCCCGTGCTGTTCGTCCTCTGAATGCAGTCGCTGTCTCTGCTTGGCAGGGCTACCCGAGAGCGGTGAAGCAGGTGCGGAGGCCGGCAGCCCCGCACCGCTCAGCCCACGGCCGCGGCCTCCGGTGCTTAGAAGTGAGCTCCTACCGTCCCGATCTTCCGGTATAGGGCTCGGGGGTGCAGACGCGCTCCTCCGGGTGTCGTCTCGAGAGGAGGGTTGCGCCTCTTTATGTCTCCGTGAGCTCGCTGACTCCACACCAGCAGGAGAGCGCGGGCCCACGCCATCTTGGAAATCTCCCGGGTCTGCAGCGAGGTAGAAATCCGTTAGTTTGCGGAGTCTGGGGTTCGCCTTTCCTCTCCTTCTGGTTCTAGAAGACATCTTGCAATGGAAAAGGTGGGTTTGGCGTAGAAATCCCGCTTATAGTTGGCAATAAGTCGCTGTAGTTGCTTGCAGTGCACGGAGCTCTCTGATCAAGCGGCCATCTCTGGCAAGCGCCAAGCCACGCCCCCACGTACCATAGCCTCTTGTCCACGGAAACTAAATAAAATTGTGTTTCTTCCCTTTCTTTATAGAAGAAGAAAAATCACCATGAGGTGGAAGTCTTACATTTATAACACTACTGGGCCCGAAATCAGAGACAATGCAGTTCAATAGCGAGACATCGGCGGATGATCATTGACCCAAAATAATAGGAAAAATAATGTGTGGACCATTTTTTATATTTTTTTTTTCAAAAACATTATAGAAAATGTTATTGTCCGGGTTCGTTAATATGCAAATTATAGTAAATATTATTGTCCAGGTTCGTTAATATGCAAATTTTGTTTGGCAACAAATCAACTACCTCCAAAGGCAGTGTTTACCAACCAGTGTGCCTCCAGCTGTTGCAAAACTACAACTCCTAGCATGCCCAGCAGGCTAATGCTGTGTTCACACGCTGCAGCTAAGTAACAGTACTGCTGCTAATTATTGCTTGCCTTTTTTGTTGCAAATGACCAAAATCACAATAAAAATTGTGTTTTAAGGCAATTATGCAAATTTCTGTAAAGTGCGCCATTTTTACTGCAACTTCGGTCATTTGCGGCAAAAATGTTTACAGTGTTAAGCTGCAGTACAGCCGAAGGCTGTGTTCATGTGCTGCGGCTAATTACCGCATGCCGAAATTGCTGTAAAAAATGTTGAGTTTTACCGCCATTATGCAAATTGCGTCATAATTACAATGATTGCAGTCACTCTCTGCAAAAAAAAAAAACAAATTCAGTAATTAGCTGTGGTAGCGCTAATTAGCCGTGGCGTGTGAACAGAGCCCAAGAAAAAAAAAAAAGTTTTACTGTCAATATGCAAACTGGGGTGAAGATGCACCATTTTTACAGCGATTGTGGTCGTTGTGCGCCAAAAACGCATGTGGTGATTAGCTGCGTTACTGCCTAAGAGTCAAATTGTAATTGTTTTTATAGTGTCATTTATTAATAACTGTTATGTGTGAACAATTAAGGGTGGATGGATCCCTTTACAATTCGCAACAACAGACGCAGTGTGCATAGTACGGTAAAAAAAACGATACTATTGTCAGACTTCCAGAAATCCGATAGTATCAACATTTGGAAGTGTGAACTGCGGCACCAAAACATTTTGGAAAAGCAACAGCGAACAGTTATCACAGTGTGAGGATGACTACGGGTGACTGGTATAGTTCTAATAAAGAACCTTAAATGTTCTATAATACAATTTCTAGGTAATTAATTGCCATTGTAACTGGCTGCTTTTTATGGGGGATTAAATCCACAGGGACCATCTGAAAAGGAGTTTACACAGACGGATCCTATGTGAGAAGATTGAAGCCACATCCCCCACCCCGGCTCGCCGCATCTTGAAGTCATATTTTTTCAGTCTGGGATTCTGGGAGTCCATTCATAGTTGCTGTATACGGAATAAGATGTGATTAACCAAATCTTCTTATGTCAGCAGATGATGATGAAGCAGAAAGGGCTAATTTCCACTTATCCAACAAACAGCTGTCCATAAACATGTTTATCCCCTACCAGGGCTACAGACAGACCACTCCGGCCTATATTTCATATGCTAAGATCAAAGCCATGGATTTCTCTGTGATTTATTTAAAGCGGCAGGAAATGTGGAGCTTCTGTTGTGGAGATTGTTTCTTCTTCTGCATTGCTGACAGAACTTGCCTATAACCCCCCCATATCCTTAGAGGTGAAGCGGGATGTTTTTGAGCCAAATGCAAATATTGTTACCAGCAATCTATGACCATTTTTAATGGCACTCTCTTCATCTATGTGGCAGAAGGTCTTTGGAACCCCAACAAGACCAGTTTCCAAACTTGCATTCTTACAATGATAATCCTTAAAGGGGTACTCTGCCCCTAGACATCTTATCCCCTATCCAAAGGATAAGATGTCTGATTGCGGGGGTCCCGTCACTGGGGACCCCTGGGATCTCGGCTGCAGCACCCCAGACATCTGATGCACGGAGCGAACTTCGTGACGTCACGTTCACGCCCCACTCTTGATGTCACGGCCGTGCCCCCTCAATGCATATATATCTCCTATAGACTTGCAATGAGAGGCGTGGCGTCACGAGCCTCCGGCGCTGAACCCGATGCTCTAAATGAAGGCCGGCTGCAGCATGGAGATCGCAGGGGTCCCCAGCGGCGGGACCCCTGCAATCAGATATCATATCCCCTATCCTTTGGATAGGGGATAAGATATCGAGAGGCGGAGTACCCCTTTAATGTTGGGCTTGGTCCACATGACCATCAGTGGTCCAGTTCAGAGCTCCTTCATGCAACGCTATTCTTCTAATCAAAACGGCAGACACCACAACAGGACCCAATGGGCCCGTTTTAAGTTAATGGGGTTCACCGAGCACAGTTATTATCATTGTAAGCGGAAGCCATTGTGGTGAGGGTGTGATGAGGCAGATGTTATTACCCTAGGGGAAGATGGCATTAACCCCTTGTATTCGTGACGCCAGGGCGTGGTTAACCTCTGCACCACCCGAGGTATGGCGGCTGGATCCTGGGCTAGGCGCAGGGCAAATAATGACTCTGATTCCAAGTTACGGAATAACGGCAGCTTTACTGAGGCAGACAGATAGAATAGTCTTTACAGCTCAGTTAGGCCCAAGGAGGTGACCAGTGACTTCAGGGACTTGAGGGCTCGCTGGGACATGTAGTGGACTTGGACTGAATACTGCAGGCCCACGCTAAATTTAGACAGATTTGACTGACTTGACTAGGACTCACTAGACTTCACGCCTTATGTAGCTTACCAGGCTTTGACGTTCACCAGTGGGGCACTTGGTGATGGAAGCATGGCTGCGTGACTAGGCCTTGGGTCTCCTCAGGACACCAGACACTCTCAGGTCTTGACTGAACCTCAGCAAGCTCTAGACTAGAACTCAAGAGCAGAACTCCCTAGGCTAGCTCCTCCCTTAGTTTATATAGGAGGACTTTTGGAGGGGTCCCATAGGTCACCCCACAAGTCACCTGGTCACTGACACCTCCCCTGGTTACATGACCTGGTAACAACATTTAAAGGCGTATGAACATTATAAAGACAATCTCATACATAACATAAGGCACTTATTAACCATTTAAGATACACATAATGAGGGTGGACTCAGGGGTCACTGAAATAGAGCCCGCCACACAGGACAGAAAGGGTACAGGAGTGCAACTCCTGTACTTGGCTACCACACCATGAAGACGGTGTAAATTAAGCCTGAATTATGTTTCTAAGAGCCAATTCATGCTGAGAAATTACACCAGGAACAGAATCTGCTTGCAGCACCTTCCCATTACTGTCAATGGAATTCCGTTGCACAGTTCACACAATGGATATTCAAGAGTGGAACATGTTTTGTGGAATTCCGCACAGACGTGCGCCATCCCCATTGATGGCAATGCAGTCTGCCTAAAATTCATATCGGTGGCGCCTGCTGCGCTCGAAAAACCTTGGTATATGTAGCATCTAGATAAATATTACCCATGGTATTATGTAAATATGGGCAATACTAGTCTTTTATATGTTTAAAAAAACATATAAAAATAATATATATTCAGAATACAGGAAGTGGGGGTATGGTTGACATTAGGAAAACAGATTAGGACAATATTAGACTCAGGTCCTACTGATGAAGTGGCTAGGTTAAGCAGTTAAATGTGCCAGGTTCAGTCCCCTGGTGGAGGCTATCTTCATTTCCTCCTCATACCCTGCCTTGGGTTTAGTCACATATATTTACTTTTTCTTTTTCTAATATTTTTTCAGACTTTTCTCCCTTTTTTTTGAGATTGGGACTACAGGTTATTGGAAATTTTTTGTTACCTTGGCATTTTTGAATTTTAGCTATCAAGTTTTAATGAGGTGCCTGATGAAGCTGTGCATGCACAGCGAAATGCGTTGCATGTTGGTTGCTAAAGGTACATGTCACTCTACTCCAGTGAAAGCTTTTTGATCCTAACCAGTGCTGTTTTAATTCCTGGTTCTTCTGAGTACTCTTGCTACTAAGTTTTAATGAGGGAACTTTGCTTTTGCTTTGTAGTACTTTAGGTGGAAAAAAAATTGCTCATCAGAGGTACGTCTCCCTGTGTAAAAGGGGATGAGCGTCCAACGGATAGGGCTTCACAAACGATCAAGCAATCATTTGTGTGGTATTTGCACTGCGTTGTAATAGATCTACGAGACCGGCACTTGCTTGCAATGCGTTGTAATAGGGCCCTCACTTTGCATGTTGAATGGGCATCTTGGCATGTGGACTTTAAGATTAAAGGAGAACTTCAGTGAAAAAAAAATTCAAATCAAATGGTGGCAGAAATTCTACAGATTTGTAAATTACTTCTTTATAAAAAATCTGCTGCTGTATGCTCCACAGGAAGTTGTGTAGTTCTGTCTGTCAAGTCTGACCACATTGCTCTTTGCTGACACCTAGGTCTGTGTCATGAACTGTCCAGAGCAGGAGAGGTTCACTATGTGGATTTGCTCCTGTTCTGGACAGATCCTGACACGGACAGAGGTGTCAGCAGAGAGCACTGTGGTCAGACTGAAAAGAACTACACAACTTCCTGTGAAGCATACAGCAGCTGAAAAGTACTGGAAGGATTAATATTTTTATATAGAATTAATTTACAAATCTTTTTAACTTTATGTCACAAGTTGATTTGAACATTTTTTTTTTCCACCAGAGTACCCCTTTAATTTCATAGATTGGAAATTGGATGTATGATTTTGAATAGAACACGTCCATGTGTTTGCTGAAATACACCTTCCGTTGGGTTTTCTGCAATGTCTACTTCTAAGGGTCTTCTTGCTTTCACTTACCTTTATGGTAGGTTCGGACAGGAAATGCTAATCTATATTTTTAACACCAGTAGTCTCCAAACTATGGGCCTCTAGATGTTGCCACTGTTATACATATATGTGGAATACAAACCTTATGGAGGAGATTTATCAAAACCTGTGCAGAGGAAAAGTTGCTGAGTTGCCCATAGCAACCAATCAGATCGATTCTTTCATTTTGCAGAGGCCTTGTTAATAATGAAAGAAGCGATCTGATTGGTTGCTATGGGCAACTAGGCAACTTTTCCTCTGGACAGGTTTTGATAAATCTCCCACTTTGAGAATACAAAAGCTTCTGCTCCATCGTCTAAACCTAGGAAAGTTGAGTGTTCTCTTGTGGCACATATACTAGGTAAGCGCCAACATTTGTTTCTGATTAAATAAATATGGGTAATGTAGAAGGTAGTAAAGGTTGGCGTTACGAACAGGAAGATTCCCATTCCTATTTTTAGCCAGTTAACCTGGATAATTTATAAAAAAAAATTCATGCAGAATATAGCTACAAATTGGATATTTAGTACCTCTGCTCTTCTATAAAATAATGTTAAATCTCTGTGGGATTTGCAGACAAGGGCACAGTTACGCTCTGCCACAGACAGCAAACTGGGCAGTACCAGTCTTAGAACACGCAAAAAAAGTGGAGAAGGGGTTACAGAGCAGAGCAGATGTTCAGCATTTGTAAAGTATCTGGTTTTGTGCCAGGAAGGCACCGGAGGGGCCAAGAGATCGAAAATTACCACCTGCCGCTGGAACCTCAGCTTATATATTAGCAGATAATAAACTGAGCATCCCTCCTGGAAAATACAGAGCCAGATGCACAGGAATGAGATATATGGAGTGAAAATAGAGTGTGTGTGAGAGAAGAAGGGCTATGGGTATAAAGACAAGTGGAAATGGCATGATGGCATCATACAGGGCGGATTAAGACTTGTGGACGTGCATTCACGAATGCTCATTTGTATACATTAAGCGCACTGAATGGATATTTTTCCACAGTTCCTTATGGATCAGCCATGTAGATTATATTCATTTTGAGTTTCGAAAGAGAATTTGTTTTCGGAATTTTTTATAATGCAAACCGTATTCAGATATTCAATTTATCATCAGCTTTAAAGGGGTACTCTGCCCCTAGACATCTTAGCCCCTATCTAAAGGATAGCAGCACCCGTCGATCATTTAGAACGCTGGGTGCGGGCCGGTGCTGCCTAGGCCACGCCCCCTTGTGATGTCACACCCGCCCCCTCAATGCAAGTCTAGGGGAGGGGGCGTGGCGGCTGCCACGCCCCCTCCCATAGACTTGCATTGAGGGGGTGTTGCTGTAACGGACAATCATGGCCGCCAGCACCTAGCGTTTAAAACAATTTGTTCTTAACACTGGGGCAGCGAAGTACCCTTTAAAGGAAATCTGTCATCAGAATCACCCGCACTAAACCTGTTACACAGGCTTGTAGTGCGGGTGATCCTGATTAAAACGCTCCTTACCTGGTTAAAAATGGTTCAGCGCTTCTTAAGATATCTATATTTTTAGTTTTCTGTTATTCCCTGGCTTGGGACTCAGTGGGAGGTCTTATCATCTGGGACTCGGCCACACGTCATTCTAGCTGGGCGGAGCTGCCGCCCGGCTCATGAATATTCATGAACTTATCCTCCTGGTCGAATTCTTCTTTCTCGGTCTGTTTGTGAATAAATACACCCTCCGTCCCTCCCTTCCTCCCACCCCCGGCTTTTCACTTATGCAGCCCGTCTGGAGGGGCAAGCTGTGCATAACTAGCTTGCCCCCTGACTGGTGAGCAGTTAAGGGGTTAAGAAATGTACAGGCAATGTTTTAGCCCCCTCCCCCACCTGTAAAACTTGCCAGTGGCTATAGTGGTATGTCCCATGGGTGGGGGGGAAGGAGTGCACCAATCAGGGGTTCAATAGTTTCCCGGGCTTTCAGGGGCCCTCCCCTGGGTATTTATAGCTGTGGTGCCTCCCTTCCCCCCTCAATCTGCCCAGGACCCGGAGTTTTGCCCTCCCTCCCTTTTTTGTATCTCTGTTTATTGTAAGTCACAGCTTGGCGGTAAGAAGACGGTGAAAGCGGGGTCAACCCGGGGTAGACCTCCACACAGGACGGTGTGGCAGCACCTCTCGGGTTGGTAAGAAGCCAATCGGTGTCTTTGTTACAGTTAAATTGTTATTTATATAAGTAATTTTATAAATAAAGCTGTGGCCGATTCCCACCCACGGAAAAGTTAAATTGTTGTTGTGTCAGTTATTATTTAATTATTTATTGTAGTAAGGGGGAGGGGTAGATATAGCCTGCTAGGAGCTAATTGGGTCTCAACAGTCTTCTTACTTGTATAGGGCCGCAGCTTGAGTGAAGCCGGGGGGAGAACGCCGCTTCCGGGTGTACGGAATGCGGCTCATGCGCGGCCCTCCACACCAGACCAAGAAAGAAGAATTAGACCAGGAGGATAAGTTCATGAATATTCATGAGCCGGGCGGCAGCTCCGCCCAGCTAGAATGACGTGTGGCCGAGTCCCAGATGATAAGACCTCCCACTGAGTCCCAAGCCAGGGAGTAACAGAAAACTAAAAATATAGATATCTTAAGAAGCGCTGAACCATTTTTAACCAGGTAAGGAGCGTTTTAATCAGGATCACCCGCACTACAAGCCTGTGTAACAGGTTTAATGCGGGTGATTCTGATGACAGATTTCCTTTAAAGCAGGGTCCTCCAACATAATTGATAAACAAAAGTGTACAACAATCGACCATACTGTTAAAAGCACTGACAGGTGAATGAAGAAGAATTCTTTTATTGGTTTACGCGGTGCTGTACACTCTAATTGGTCCCTGTCACCAATGGGGCTCCCAATCTAAATTCACCTATATTTATTTTTTGTATGGGAGGCAACCTGAATACCAGGAGGAAACCCACTCAAACACGTGGAGAACATACAAACTTGTTGCAGTGAAATGCTAAATATCAGATACCTAGTTACAATGGTGCCTGTCTTGGGGTAGGATATCTTAGGCAGCAAGTGAACAGTAAGTAAACATTCACACTACAAAATTTCCAGCCGAAAATCCGCAGAAGAAAATCCGATGCAGCAGGCTCCCATTGTGTTCAATGGGATTCTGCATCAATGGGATTCCACAGCACTATTCACACTACAGAGTTTCTGTTGCGGACGTTCCAACACGGAAATTCCGGATCCCAGACGCCACAAAAAAATGAACATGTTTAATCTTTTGTCTGGGAAATGCATTGCTGTCGATGGAGACGGAGGATTTCCAGCTGGTCATCTCAGCAGAGCCGCCCGTAAAAAAATACATAGTCAAGGGGTCATCTGTGGACACTCGTGCAGTTATCTCCAACCCAGTCTTCAAGGCCCACCAACATTCTGGGTTCTTTTTAGTTACTCCATTGGAATAGGGAAAAATTCAAATCCTGGACTGTTGGTGTGGCTTGAGGACTGGGTTGGGGACCTCTGCTCTATACCACTCATATAATTATCTGGACTGTTGGTGGCCTTGAGGTCTGGGTTGGGGACCTCTGCTCTATACCACTCATTTAATTATCTGGACTGTTGGTGGCCTTGAGGACTGGGTTGGGGGCCTCTTTTCTATGCCACTGATATAAAGATCTGGACTATTGGTGGCCTTGAGGACTGGGTTGAGGACCTCTGCTCTATACCACTCATATAAAGATCTGGACTGTTGGTGGCCTTGAGGACTGGGTTGGGGACCTCTGCTCTATACCACTCATATAAAGATCTGGACTGTTGGTGGCCTTGAGGACTGGGTTGGGGACCTCTGCTCTATACCACTCATATAAAGATCTGGACTGTTGGTGGCCTTGAGGACTGGGTTGGGACCTTTGCTCTATACCCCTTATATAAAGATCTGGACTGTTGGTGTCCTTGAGGACTGGGTTGGGGACCTCCGCTCTATACCACTCATATAAAGATCTGGACTGTTGGTGGCCTTGAGGACTGGGTTGGGACCTTTGCTCTATACCCCTTATATAAAGATCTGGACTGTTGGTGTCCTTGAGGACTGGGTTGGGACCTCTGCTCTATACCACTCATATAAAGATCTGGACTGTTGGTGTCCTTGAGGACTGGGTTGGGGACCTCCGCTCTATACCACTCATATAAAGATCTGGACTGTTGGTGGCCTTGAGGACTGGGTTGGGGACCTCTGCTCTATACCACTCATATAAAGATCTGGACTGTTGGTGGTCTTGAGGACTGGGTTGTGGACCTTTGCTCTATACCACTCATATAAAGATCTGGACTGTTGGTGACCTTGAGGACTGGGTTGGAGACCTCTGCTCTATACCACTCATATAAAGATCTGGACTGTTGGTGGTCCTTGAGGACTGGGTTGGAGACCTCTGCTCTATACCACTCATATAAAGATCTGGACTGTTGGTGGTCTTGAGGACTGGGTTGAGGACCTCTGCTCTATACCACTCATATAAAGATCTGGACTGTTGGTGGCCTGGAGGATTGGGTTGGGGACCTCTGCTCTATACCACTCATATAAAGATCTGGACTGTTGGTGGTCCTTGAGGACTAGGTTGGAAACCTCTGCTCTATGGGATGTCAATCAAGTCCGACCTGCATGACTATTCATTTGTGCCTAGGTGACCAGTGTTGGTAATGGATTTGGTGGAACCACAATGGTAGTGCGATTTTTTCTTTCGTAATGTTAGGTCAATGTTTCTCAACCAGTGTGCCTCCAGCTGTTGAAAAACTACAACTACCAGCATGCCCGGATAGCCAACGGCTGTCCAGGTATGCTGGTAGTTGTAGTTTTGCAGCAGCTGGAGGCACACTGGCTGGGAAACACCAGCTTAGGTCATCAACCTTCCTATCCAAGACAAGTTATGTACAATATTGCTATTGCACTGAATTGATATCACTAGACGGATTTGTCTGGCGATTAGGAAAAATTGGCGCTTAGTTCTAATCCGAAAATACGTTCCATCAATAGGTAAGCGGAGGTTGAAATAGGTGCCCCATAAATCGGCTACATCTTCATCACTCCATCATTGCGGTCTTGTTTACAAGGTGTATTCGCCGTACACAATGATTTTAGCAGCGCAGATGCCAGATGTCGTAAATAATTCACCGTCCTGGCCACCGACTCCCAGGTTAGAATATTATTTCTGAGCCAAAAAAGCGCAGCTCACACTGCATCTGGCCGGGGAGCCCATGATTGTACATATTGAGCTCAATGTACTGACAACATGATCTCAATGTTTTACAGTGAGTGGGTTGTAGGGATGTCTCCCGGGGACACAACATGCATTCCGATGGTAGAGTCACATTACAGAGATACAACACAAATACAAGATGGTTATTGACATATAAGACGAATAAAAGGAGTACTGTACATAAGAATTACATAGTATGCCATTCAGGCCAAACATATTTAAACTTGTGTAAAGGGGTGCTGTGGTGTTCTGAACACGGAAGCTTGGAGCTTACATGTTGGTGATGTCACGCCATGCCCCCCTCCGTTATTTCTATGGGAGAGGGTGTGACGGCTAGTACATAGCCGTCACTCACGCCTCCTCCCATAGACATGAATGGAGGGGGCATGGTGGCTGTGGTCGCCCTTCATCCGCCACGTAAGTCTCTAGAGAATGAATGGAGCAGTGGCTGCACATGCTCGCTGCTGCTCCATTCATTCAGAGGCCATCTGAACCTCTGTTGTAATCCCTGCTCATTCTGTGTTTTGGAGCCCAGTGATTGACAGCCAGCTCTGTGTGAGTGTGCTGCATGCAGATGATTGTCAGTAACTGATTAGGACTGCCCACTGGACTCCTAGGCCCAGATTGAACAAAAGTTAAATGAATAAAGTTATACTGAATCTTTTCCCATAAAACTAGATATAATTTGCTCAGCTCCTCTTGCTCTATAACATGATACCTGCAGATTATACTGAATTGTATAAATCATCCGTTCAGCTCCTCCTACTCTATAACATGTTACCTGCAGATTGTACTGTATTGTATATGTCATCTGCTCAGCTCCTTCTGCTCTACAACATGATACCTGCAGATTGTACTGTATTGTATATATCATCTGTTCAGCTCCTCCTGCTCTATAACATGATACCTGCAGATTGTACTGTATTGTATATATCATCTGCTCAGCTCCTCCTGCTCTATAACATGATATTTGCAGATTGTACTGTATTGTATATATCATCTGTTCAGCTCCTCCTGCTCTATAACATGATACCTGCACATTATACTGTATTGTATATATCATCTGCTCAGCTCCTCCTGCTCTATAACATGATACCTGCAGATTGTACTGTATTGTATATGTCATCTGCTCAGCTCCTCCTGCTCTATAACATGATCCCTGCAGATTGTACTGTATTGTATATATCATCTGCTCAGCTCCTCCTGCTCTATAACATGATACCTGCAGATTATACTGTATTGTATATATCATCTGCTCAGCTCCTCCTGCTCTATAACATGATACCTGCAGATTGTACTGTATTGTATATATCATCTGCTCAGCTCCTTCTGCTCTATAACATGATATCTGCAGATTATACTGTATTGTATATATCATCTGCTCAACTCCTCCTGCTCTATCACATGATACCTGCAGATTGTACTGTATTGTATATATCATCTGCTCAGCTCCTCCTGCTCTATAACATGATCCCTGCAGATTGTACTGTATTGTATAAATCATCTGTTCAGCTCCTCCTGGTCTATGACATTATGCTGACAAATTGATCTGCTTGTTCAACATGACAGGTTCTGCAGACCTGTCAGCAGAATAGTATAGGTGTAAATGAGTACTGGATAATGACTGGATAGGGCTAGTGATCACTATTCTGGACATTCCTTTTTATATCCATATTCCTTTTCATTACTGAGATACATTTTAAACCTTTTTGTTATTATGCAAATTAGGTTGAAATGCCCAGGGGGCCTTCCCTAACTAGTAAGAGTCAGAGTAAGTCCAGCCCATGTCTTCTTTATTATCACCCACTGGCCCACTTGTATTCACCCACCCTGTTTGACTGACAACCACTAGATCAGGGGTCCTCAAACTACGGCCCGCGGGCCACATGCGGCCCGCGGAGCGCATTTACCCGGCCCGCCGGGTGTTTTTGCCTTAGGACATCCCTGTGTTCCGAAAGATGCTTTCGGAACACAAGGATGCCTCTGTGAAGTCCCTGCGGCCCGCGTTTACTTTAACAACGCGGGGACCGCCGGGAGCAGGCGCACGCAGCGACGTCACTGACGTCCCATGCGTGCGCCCATGGCAACCGAGCGCGGAGCAGCGGAGAAGAAGCAAGGACGCGCGCGCTGGTAGTAGGTAAGTGTTTACCAGCGGCGCGTCCCTTCGGTGTTCTGACCACTGATCCTCCGGTCCTGCTATGGCCGGACCCGAGGAGCGGTGATCGGAACACTGAAATGGGGCAGTACACAGGCATACAGCCTCCAGCCATACTTTATGGCTGGAGGCTGTATGCCTGTGGGGGAACATACTGCCAACGTAATTTGGGGGACTATACTGCCAGCCTAATGTGGGGGAACATACTGCACCTAATGTGGGGGAACTATACTGCCAACCTAATGTGGGGGAACTATACTGCACCTAATGTGGGGGAACATACTGCACCTAATGTGGGGGAACATACTGCACCTAATGTGGGGAACTATACTGCACCTAATGTTGGGGAACATACTGCACCTAATGTGGGGGAACATACTGCCAGCCTAGTGTGGGGGACTATGCTGCACCTAATGTGGGGGAACTATACTGCACCTAATGTGGGGGAACATACTGCACCTAATGTGGGGAAACATACTGCCAGCCTAGTGTGGGGGACTATACTGCACCTAATGTGGGGGAACATACTGCACCTAATGCGGGGGAACATACTGCCAGCCTAGTGTGGGGGACTATACTGCACCTAATGTGGGGGAACTATACTGCACCTAATGTAATTTGGGGGACTATACTGCCAGCCTAGTGTGGGGGAACTATACTGCCAGCCTAATGTGGGGGACTATATTGCACCTAATGTGGGGGAACATACTGCCAATGTAATGTGGGGGACTATACTGCCAGCCTAATGTGGGGGAACATACTGCACCTAATGTGGGAAAACTATACTGCCAACTTAATGTGGGGGAACTATACTGCACCTAATGTGGGGGAACATACTGCACCTAATGTAGGGAACTATACTGCACCTAATGTGGGGGAACATACTGCACCTAATGTGGGGGAACATACTGCCAGCCTAGTGTGGGGGACTATACTGCACCTAATGTGGGGGAACTATACTGCACCTAAGGTAATTTGGGGGACTATACTGCCAGCCTAGTGTGGGGGAACATATTGCACCTAATGTGGGGGAACTATACTGCCAGCCTAATGTGGGGGACTATATTGCACCTAATGTGGGGGAACTATACTGCCAGCCTAATGTGGGGGACTATATTGCACCTAATGTGGGGGAACTATACTGCCAGCCTAATGTGGGGGACTATATTGCACCTAATGTGGGCCAACATACTGCCAACGTAATGTGGGGGACTATATTGCACATAATGTGGGGGAACTATACTGCCAGCCTAATGTGGGGGACTATATTCCACCTAATGTGGGGGAACATACTGCCAACGTAATGTGGGGGACTATATTGCACCTAATGTGGGGGAACTATACTGCCAGCCTAATGTGGGGGACTATATTGCACCTAATGTGGGGGAACTATACTGCCAGCCTAATGTGGGGGACTATATTGCACCTAATGTGGGGGAACATACTGCCAACGTAATGTGGGGGACTATATTGCACCTAATGTGGGGGAACTATACTGCCAGCCTAATGTGGGGGACTATATTGCACCTAATGTGGGGGAACTATACTGCCAGTCTAATGTGGGGGACTATATTGCACCTAATGTGTGAGAACTATACTGCCAATGTAATTTGGAGGACTATACTGCCAGCCTAATGTGGGGGACTATACTGCACCTAATGTGGGGGAACTATACTGCCAATGTAATTTGGGGGACTATACTGCACCTAATGTGGGGGAACATACTGCCAACGTAATGTGGGGGACTATATTGCACCTAATGTGGGGGAACTATAATGCACCTAATGTGGGGCACTATATTGCACCTATTGTGGGGGAACTATACTGCCAGCCTAATGTGGGGGACTATATTGCACCTAATGTGGGGGAACTATACTGCCAGCCTAATGTGGGGGACTATATTGCACCTAATGTGGGGGAACTATACTGCCAGCCTAATGTGGGGGACTATATTGCACCTAATGTGGGCCAACATACTGCCAACGTAATGTGGGGGACTATATTGCACATAATGTGGGGGAACTATACTGCCAGCCTAATGTGGGGGACTATATTCCACCTAATGTGGGGGAACATACTGCCAACGTAATGTGGGGGACTATATTGCACCTAATGTGGGGGAACTATACTGCCAGCCTAATGTGGGGGACTATATTGCACCTAATGTGGGGGAACTATACTGCCAGCCTAATGTGGGGGACTATATTGCACCTAATGTGGGGGAACATACTGCCAACGTAATGTGGGGGACTATATTGCACCTAATGTGGGGGAACTATACTGCCAGCCTAATGTGGGGGACTATATTGCACCTAATGTGGGGGAACTATACTGCCAGTCTAATGTGGGGGACTATATTGCACCTAATGTGGGGGGACTATACTGCCAACGTAATGTGCTGGACTATATGGCACCTAATGTGGGAGAACTATACTGCACCTAATGTGGGGGACTATATTGCACCTAATGTGGGGGACTATATTGCACCTAATGTGGGGGAACTACAACCTAATGTGGGTGAACTATACTGCACCTAATGTGGGGGGGAACTACAACCTAATGTAGGGGAACTACTACCTAATGTGGGGGACTATACTGCCAACCTAATGTGGGGGAATTGTACTGCACCTAATGTGGGGGGCCTATACTGCCAACCTAATGTGGGGGAATTGTACTGCACCTAATGTGGGCGAACTGTACTGACAACCCTAATGTGGGGGAACTGTACTGCCAACCCTAATGTGGGGGAACTGTACTGCCAACCCTAATGTGGGGGAACTGTATTGCCAACCCTAATGTGGGGGAACTACAACCTTATGTGGGGGATCTATACTGCCAACCTAATGTGGGGGGAACTGTGCTGTGTACTTAAAGTGGTAGTCCACTAATAAGATATATAAGTGTGCACAGGAATTTATTCATGTTTTGTTATCTATAGTCCGGCCCTCCAACGGTCTGAGGGACCGTGAACTGGCCCCCCATTTAAAAAGTTTGAGGACCCCTGCATTAAATGGAAAGGACATGGGTTGAGCCTTACCGTACTCTTACCATGCCGGGGAACACCCTCTTGGTGCTTGGGCCTCATTTGGATAATAACAATAAGGCTTATATCTCAGCGCTGGAAAGGACTATTGAGGTAAAAAGATATGCCCACAATTCTGGGCAATCTCAATCTAAGTGTGGTTGGCTGATCTGTTTTAAGATAAGTAAGTTATTGAGGTACTGAGTCTTGGTTAAAAGATCCATTGGTATATGGAGACTTATTTTCAGGAAATGCTCCATGGGGACAAAGGAGACAAAACAGCTGTTAATGCACATTTCCTCGAAAGCATTCATGACCCTTGAAGAAAGCCCTACACAGCTCAATTGAGTTTATTAGACCATGTATGCCATGGAGAATATAAGCGTGTACTGTCAATTTCCTTTAGGACATCTGTCGGCTCCATTTCAAACATATAAAGTGCCAGGGAACTGAATTATTGTTAGTTCTGTACATTTAATATGGTGCAATGAGACTAAATCAATACTACATTACTAACTAGTAGGGGGAACTGACAGTAAATGCCAAAATGACAATGAAATGGGAAACACAACGTACATCATCCATCTATTTCACAGCTCTTCAGCTATTTTCTTATGATCTGTCTTGAGTTAATTTTGTTGAGTTGGATTGACGCCATGAAGAGGCCTTCACAAGGGAATATCACACCAGTCCTACTCCCGGGATTATGTTGTGGGGTGGCACAATATAGACAAATCCCTCTAGTCTTTATTCCAGGTACAAAGACAGCTCAGTGTTATATTGATTTGTTCGTGGAACCAAAGGTACAAGCACTTCTATCAAGGAGCCATGGAGCCATTTTTCTACACCCAGGCTGCATGTTTCTCATGTTACTTAGCAGCCTGTGTGGCCTATATGTCCTACAACGGTCTGCAGTGTCTCCAGATTTTTCTCTCATCAAAGCACAATGGGGGGGGGGGGGGGGGGGGGGTCATTGGTCGACAATTACAAAGGGAGCTGCCAACAGTGGATCTGCATTCAGCGTGGCAGAACATTCAGTAGACAACCGTTAATAACATGACAAGGTGTGTAAGTGCGTGTTGTTCTGTGTGTGTGTATTTCTGCACATGGTACTCATAATCTATACTAAATAATACAAGAAGTCTTGAATATTTTGTTTCTGCACCTTGTTTTTTAACATTCGCATATCATGAATATGTTTATCGATCATGTGAATTTGTTCATTTCTTGACTATTCCTACTTGGGGCTGAAATTTTTATGTTGAGGAGTAGAGTTTCAAAATCATATGTCATATCTATAAATAGGTAATGTAACACTATTGAGAAAAGCAATCAAAAAGAAATGAAGTTCCCATGAGAGGTGATAACTCTTGGTTGTGCCTATTCATACAGGTTCCAAAAGATCCTTACAATTGTGGTTGATACCAATTAATATTATCAGCATTAAACAAATCTTACCGTCAAAGGGGTCATCCAGTTGTTAAAAGCTTATCTCCTATCCACCGGATAGGATATAAGTGACTGATCGCGAGGTGTCCGACCGATGGGATCCCATGCGGTCTCTAGAATAGGGCACTGCTCTTCCCATTAAGCACTCTGGACCACAACTTCCCAGACATAGTTTCTGCAGTGATAGCCTGCTCCGCCAATCAATGTCCATCTGGGAAGGTGGGGGTCTTCACAGATGGACATTGACTGTTTTTATTAAAATAAGACAGTCACTATTTTTTTCTGACTGTTGTCTATTAGACATATTCAAATATGTTATGATAGTTTGCAAAAAAATCTGATCTCTGTTGTACCAGTGCCTCTTATGATGCTGCAGCCAATCACCGGCCTCACTGGATTCTTGTCCAGTGTGTACATTCCTTGGCTTCTGAGGCAGTTTTTTTTTTTTTTGTTTTTTTTGTTTTTTTTGCACTGTATGGATCCTGGAGCATGATGGACATTACTGGGTGCTGACAGGTCCCATTGATTTTGAAGAGGGTCTGTCGTTTTTCCGCCAAGTGTTTTAGCAGTATTTTTTTCTTCGACAAAGTCCCATAATTTAGATGGACTCAGAGACGGAGCTCTTCACAACAGAGATACCAAAGAAACCACTTATGGCCTGGTGTCCCCAATCTCGGGTGACTACCATCCTGGACTCCACCCACTGAGGTTCCTAAACTCTTTCACTTCTCAATAATACCACTCACAGCTAATGGTGCAAGAAATGACTTGTTTCAGCAGTGTCTCCTATTGCAGCGCCATGCTTGTTTGAGCTCTATAGAACAACCCATTCTTCCACCAATGTTTGGAAAGGTGAATGCATCAGTTGGGGCTGGATTTTATATACCTGCGGCAATGGGACATAATGAGACACCTGATTTCAACAAATAAGAGCTGGGGCCCAATACCTCTGTCCATATAGTTGTATCAAAGCTCCTAATATCAATACGGTATAAATACAATTTACCCTTTAAAAGTCAGTCAGTGGCGTTCCTAAAAGTGAAGAACCGATTAAATGTTAGCACTTGAACCACTATTGAATTCCTCTTGCTTCCTACGGACCTGTCATCTCACTAGGGACAGCTATCATTAAATATCCGTCCTGTTCTCAGACAACTTCTAATGTCAGCAAAAATACCCCGAGAACTTCATTAAACCTCCTGACCTGCCTCCTGCTCTGAATGTGCATGTGTAACCAAGCAGCCATATTTAATGAGCGGTGACCGTTAAGGGGACACACCAGCTTTAACTCATGTGTTGCCTGAGGTTAAAGATTTATCATCGGTTAAAAGAATGCTAACTAATTCATTAAAATACATACCGTCTATCCCAAAGAGAGAAAATACCCACGGGACTGCATTCCAGCAGAAGTAGTGGAGGACTGTGATAATGTCTGCTATTTTAAAGGAGGAAAAAGGATATGGTTAGAATTATGTTACTGACTGTGATTAAAAATAAAAAAGAACCTGTGCGAGTGTATTGAGGATCAGTATGACAAGGATCCCAAATTTGGTGGTAATGCGTCTCAATTGAACCATACTGCTGAATCTGGCATATGCAGATCATGGTCCATCACATGACACTGAGTAATCCCAAGAAGCAGTGTTTCCCAAGCAAGGTACTCCGCCCCAAGGATAGGGGGATAAGATGTCCAGCCGTAGTGGTCCGGTCACTGGGACCTCCGCGATCTCCTGCACGGCACACCCTCCGACATTCTGAACATTATGTTTAGGACGCTGAGTTTGGCGGCCGTGGTTGTGAAGTCATGTCACGCCCCCTTGTGACATCACACTACGCCCCTTCATTAATGTCTATTATATACTGTAGATTCCTTGGTAGGTAAGCTGTTTATAAAAACACTTGCATGGGGACCCAGGTTGAAACCTCTTAAAATAAGGTTAATAACAGTTGTAGAAAAAGCGCTGTACAAAATGAAGTTACTTAGGTTTTTAACTACCCTGTGTTGGTGTTGCCCTACCAGGGCAGTGTCATTAGTGAGATGAAAAAGATTGATTCACAAGGTTGAGAACAGGATCCTCCCCCCACATGATGTGTTTAACCTTAGGACATTATATTTATTTATATGAAACACTTCTATTACTTTTGACTGCTAATACAGTGAAGTAGCATGGGATGTTTACAGTTCTAGCTTTAGCTCAGTTGAATGCGTCCCTGTGCATTTCTATGGGTGACCAGGGTTCTAATCCTGGTCCTATAACAAGTGATCTGTTGCTTTTGAGCTAGACCTTGTTTCCATCTTGATAATGACATTGAGAAAGCTTCACTTATACTTCAGGACAAGATGATACAGGTGAGATGCTGGACTCCCTGGTTCAAATTATGGGATAGGAGTTCAAGGTCCCCATTGCCTTTAGGACTATACATAAAATATTTTCACACTTAGGCAAGTTTTTTGCACCCTTTCTAAAGGTTTTCCTCACTATAGCTTAGATTCATGTTACCAAAAGGTTTAGGCAATGATCAGGCAGCATGATAGCTCATAGGATGTCTACTCTGCCTCTCATGCTGGAAACCCAGGTTTAAATCTCTTAAGTTGTGAGAAAAGCCATTGAGTTCTAACCTTATCTCTTTTCTTAAATTGTTTGCAGTATTGATTAATAAGCCATGGCTTTGGGTATGATGTCCAAAATGTGGTTTTGGGTAAAGTTCCTAGTTGAGCTCTTGATATCAGCTCCTCTGAGTAGTTTCCTCACATGGCTCTCAACTCAAATTGCTTGATGCTACATAAATAAATTGCAGTGTTGGGGAAATGAAAATGAGCATGAGCTGGTCTGGTCTGGTCTGGTCTGATCTGATCAGATCAGATCTGATCTGATCTGATCAGATCTGATCAGATCTGATCAGATCTGATCTATCTCATGATAGCTCAGGGGATGTGTGCTCTGCCTCTCATGATGGAGACCCAGGTTCAAATCCTATAAGGTTACTTTAATAATTTCAAAGAGAAGAAAAAATGATGGCTTTTGTTATAACCAGCTGCCCCACCAGACAGCTGGATTATAGTTATGTATTGTACTTAGAGTCCCACCTAACAGGGACATTGAGCTATTATTCCACAGAGCCAGCACTAGGATGTGAACCAGGGTCTACCAGCTTATATTACTTGGTTTTCCTTGGCTCTTAACACCCCCTAATTGTGATAACTCTTAAGTAATTTGGCTGATGGCACTAAGAAGTATAATTTAAAGCTGCCTGTACATCAATGCATACATTATGTGAGGGTTCTAAATGCTCTCTCATTTATTTTGACCACAACCTTGTGTTGTGAATCATTATCTTCCATCTTGATACTGACATTAAGAAACCTTCACTTCTTCCTCTGAGCAGGAGCTGGCTTAGGGGGTAAAGAGTCAGGGAGAACTGGCTGATGTATGCTGGTAGACCCTGGTTCACATCCCAGTGCTGGTTTTGTGGAGTAGATGCTCAATGTCTCTTTTATGTGGGACTCCAAATAAATTACATATCTATAATACAGTTGTCTATAACAAAATTTCACAACTTTGATTCTGTTTGAATGCTCTTTCTCCAGCTGAGATTCAAGTGATCTTAGAAGATTCGAACCAAGGTGTCCTCCACAAGAGGCATAGAAGCCATCCTCTGATCTATCACACTACCTGCCTAGACATTTTGGTAAAGATGACATTTAGATTCAACAGCAACAATATTTCTAGAATCTATATGTCATATTTACCAAAATGTTGAGCCAGACACTGAGCTATGTGGTAGCTCAGGGTATAGCTGCTCTGCTTCTCAAGGTGGAGACCTAGGTTCAACTCCTATAAGAGTAACTGAAATGCAGTAACTAATCATTCACACGTTGCTTTAACGGCACATGAAGTCTGGCTACAGTAAGGCAAACATTTAGAGACTGCACTGTGAAAAAGCCCTCAGCTTACTATTTAACCAAAGGTAAAAATTGTGGATTTTGTTATTACCAGCTTCCCCCACAATACAGTTGTATAACAGTCAAGTATAGCATTCAGAGCCCCACCTAATAGGGACATTGAGCTACTATTCCACAGAGCCAAAACTGGCATGTGAACCAGGGTAATGTCTACCAGCATATATTATCTGATTCCTCCTCGCTCTCTACCACCTACCTATAGAAATGGAAGAGAATGATTCACACGTTTGTGGTCAAAATAAATGGGTGAGCTGGATAAGAACAGTGGTCACCCACATATAATGTATCCATCTTTTGCATTGACCTACATACAAAACTGGAAGCCTTGGTTGATACTTCTCAGTGTAATCAATAAAATTACTTAAGAGTCATCACAACCCATTCTCTTCCATATTGATAATGACAGTAAGAAACTTTCACTTATGAGTCTGACCAAGAGCTGGCTGAGGGGGTAAAGAGCCAGGTAGACCCAGCTTAGCTGCTGGAGACCCTGGTTCAAATCCCATTAATATGGTATAATTTCTTTAGATACCTATTGTTGTGTGGACTCTAAGTTGTTTACGTGATGTAAAGTAGTGCTTCAAGAAAACATTTAGTGTGTTTTTAGATTAGCAATGTATCAAAATCCTTCAAATATAATGTACACAGAAATTCAAGTGACCTTAGGAGGGTTTCCCACAGGCAGAACACAAGTGCTAGGAGACTTGAACTCAGGTTTCACAGCATGAGAGGAAGAGCACATACCCACTGAGCTATCATGCTGCCTTTTAGTAGGCTATGTCACTATATAGTCTTCTTCAAGGCTGGAATGTATGGCTCTTGAGGCTCTAAGCTAAATGTCATGTTTACTAAGATGTTTGGTGTGTTACTGAGCAGTGTGGTGGCTTAGAGGGATAGCTGCTGTGTTACTCATGGTGGAGACCAAGGTTCAAGTCCTCTGTGATAGGAAGAGCTGTAGATACATGTGCCTCTAAGGGTACATGTAGCTAAGCTATAGTAAGGAGGTGCAACTTTAGTAAGTATGTGGGTCAGGGAATAAGAAGTTTCAAAAATTTTGCCTAAGTGTGAACACTTAGGCAAATCATTAATTTATGTATAGTATGGCCCTGAACACAAGAAGGACCTTGATTCTCTATCCCATATACCCAGGATTTGAACCAGGGACTCCAGCCTCTCAACTGTGTCCTCTGGTTCTCCTGGCTCTTTACCCTCTGAGCCAACTCTTGCTCTGAGTTACAAGTGAAGGTTTCTCAGTGTCATTATCGGGATGGAAACAAGGTCTAGAAAACAGATTATTTGCAAGAAATGGGAGAGGAGGATTAGAACTCTGGTCACCCACATAAACACACTGAGCCTTACACCACTGAGCTACAGCCAGAACTGGAAAAGTCAGAGGATACTTCTAAGTGTTCAAGACGCGTTCAAGACGCGTTCCATATGAGTAAATATAAATGTCCTAAAGACTAGCTGGATACAAGATGTGGGGAGGAATTATGGAGGAGATTTATCAAAATCTGTGCAGAGGAAAACTTGCCCAGTTGCCCAAAGCAACCAAGGGCACATGAAGTCTAGCTCCAGCTTGCTTCTTTCATTTTTAACAAGGCCTCTGCAAAATGAAAGAAGCAATATGATTGGTTGCCATGGTCAACTTTTCCTTTGCACAGATTTTGCCCTATGTTCTTAACCTTGTGAATCATTCTCTTCCATCTTGATAATGACACTGCCCTGGTAGGGCAGCACTTTAGTAAGATATGTGCTTTAAAGAGCAGATGTTAACAGCATTTTTAACACAGTTTCAGCCCTCTTCTACAGTGGAGCTTCAAACACCTTCAAAGAATTGAACCTAGGTCTCCAGCATAGCTCACAGAGCAGCTAACCCCTAAGATATCACACTACCCAATAAGAGGCTTGACATTTTGGTAAACATGACATTGACATTCAATCCTCAAGAACCATGCATTCCAACCCTGAACAGTATGCTGTAAAGTCTAGTCCTACAGTCTCTAGTCCTACAGTCTCTAGTCCTACAGTCTCTAGTCCTACAGTCTAGTCATGGCTGGAACGATAGCTCAGGTGTATCTCCTCCACCTTTTATGCTGATGATCCTGCTTCAAAATGTCTAAGGTCGCTTACATCTAAGCTGTGAGAAAAGCCTTTTTAAGATGCTAAATATGTATTACTAATTTAAAAATAACCAAAGTGTTTTAATAAACAGCTTCCCTACCTGGGCAGCTATATTGTAGTTACATAAAGTTATTGTGGAGTCCCAACCACAATAAAGACCTTGAACTTGGGCTTCTGGAATAGACGTGGAGCTTCTATTTAACATGCCCAGGATTTGAACCAGAGTCTGCAGCAACTCAGCTAGTGCTTCGGTCTCTTTACCCCCAAGCCAACAGCTGCTTGGGAACAGCAGGGAAGGTTTCTCAATATAATGTTCAAGAAGGAGAACAGGTTGTGATCTGAAAAAATTAATGACCTTATCACAAAATAGGAAAACAGGATTAGAACCCTGGTCACCCACATATAAAGTATGGATGTGGCTCAGATGGCATTTGTGACAGATAGGCAAGCCACATTCTGAAAAGATAGTAGGAGATAGAAGGCCTTGGACAACTCCGGTCAAGTCTAGCAGTAAGCCTTGATAAAGGATTCCTTAGGGGAGAGCAGAGTCCGTCTTTGTCAGCTCAGTCCAAAGCCCAGATCAGTCTAAAATGTATTTCAGCAAGCAAGAAGCTAGTAAGTCAGAGTGGACTACAAGTCACATAGTGCCTAGATGCAGCTGTGATCCCTGAAGCATAATCCAGCAAACTTTGCACTAACTGTTGAACTGTTCCAGTATACTTTGCAAGTTCCTGAGTAAAATTGAGTAGTTTCCGTAACCCTGCATCTGTGATCGTTATTACTCCAGCGCTTTGCCCAGGAAGCTACTATCCTTGGAGCGTGGAGGTTAACGCTACCCTGGCGTGACAAACTTTATTTCTGTCTCATCACCCCAGTTAGCCACCACACATGCTACAAAAACTTCCTCCTTTAGATGACAGGAACTGTCATGCGTGATAGAGATGAGCGAACTTAAAGTAAATTTGATTCGTCACGAACTTCTCGGCTCGGCAGTTGATGACTTATCCTGCATAAATGAGTTCAGCTTTCAGGTGCTTCGGTGGGCTGGAAAAGGTGGATACAGAAAGAGTCTCCTTGGACTGTATCCACCTTTTCCTCCTCATCTTTGTTCCCTGTGTATTTACTTACACATATAAGATTGATTTCCCAATGAGTTCCCTAAATCTCAGCGGCAGACAAAGCAGTCTTTGCCTTTTGTGCCATAGATATAATATAGACATAAATGGCATCCTGTGGTTCGCTTATAGATTCCCAACCAGGGTGTCTCCGGCTTTTACAAAAGGCTGTCCAGGCATGTTGGGAGTTGTAGTTTTGCAAAAGTTGTAGGCACCCTGGTTGGAAAACACTGCATTAGAACCTCAGTTTCATAGCCTGCACGTTATATAAATTCACCGAAACACTATGAAAGTGCAGAGCGACGGCTAACACGTCATGGCGTCCCCCCGTTTCATCTATATATTAAGACCATTAGACAAGCTATACATGAATCTTCCGAAAACTTAAAAGACATTCCGTTTAATAGTTGCCCCCCCTCCAATTTTGCCAGAATGGCGCTGCTCTTTAAAAGGAGGAATGCTCTGCAGGATCTATGTGTCTGAAAATAGCATTACCTCTGTAGGTGTTATAAAGCTGCTTATTATCTGCATGTCTGCATATACACGCTGATCTAGTGTGGTAATCCAGGGATTTGCTGTAATCCCCCCCCCCCCCCAAAATGGAGGGGGGCGGCTGATACTGCTGGTGTCTGACTTGTACCTGTTCGGTATAGTCATATGAAGAGCGGCAGCATTATCATTATGAGGGGGAGGATAGAACAGACACTTCCCGCAGTTTGATAGCTCTGTGCATAAATTTTACTGTTTAGTCTGTCCTCAAAGTGGGGGCCTGAGGACTGAGCTCCATACATTGTAGGAGTACATTCTTACTTATATGCTGTGACATTACGCTTCGCTCGGTGTATTGCAGACTCCTTTGCGGCTGTGAAGCTCACTTACACCCTATTCTTCCACACCCTTTTATGACCCCTTTTTACCTTCCTCCTTTCCTATAGCCCAACCATAAGTATAACAGAACACCAAGCAATGTTGGAATAAATGGGCACAAAATGCGCTTTATTAAAGGACATTTGCAGCAAAAGACAACTTAAGTGTCTGATCGCAGGGGGTCCGACCGCTGGGACCCCCCGGGATCTCCCAAACGGGGGCCTGCATTGCTGCTCTATGTGAGCGGCTAATGCGCGTAGCGTTGACCTCTCTGTGGTTGACGGTACGCCCCCTCCCCATACAGTTCTATGGGAGAGGCGGGGAGGCACGAACGCTGCCTCCCCGCCTCTCCCATAGAGATACATGGAGGAGGCGTATCGGCCGTGACATCACGCTGCGGCCGGCACGCCTCCTGCACGGGAGAGCCGCGGCTGAGCCGTGGCCCCTTGCGGGAGATCATGAGTGGTCCCAGCGGTCAGACCCCCAGTGATCGGACACTTATCCCCTATCCTGTGAATAGGGGGAAAGTTGTCTTTTGCTGCAGATGTCCTTTAAGTGTACCTGCCATATCACATAAAAAAATAATGCTTTAAAATGTTCCTCACTACATCATGCAGATGCTTTACATGTGTTTTTGACTTCTGTATTTGATTCACAAATCCCTCTGTGCTGCTGCTCACTCATTCTGACATCCACTGCTCAGGAAGGGGCATGTCCGAGGCAACCAGTTATCCCGCCCTCACTCCAAATGCATTCACTTGCTTCCTGAGTCTGCTGTGCTGTGCTGGGTCTCTTCATCCAATCACTGCAGGCTCCTCCTCTCTGTTTTCATGCTGCAGTCTGATAGAACAGGAGTAAGTGCTAGGGAGTGCTAGTCCTGCCTTCACTGCCTGGACTTTGAGAGAGAGAACTCAACATATTGAAATAAACAATACAAACACCACTCCACCATAACCAAGTGGGGGAGCATCCCTTTGTCACCCCTCTCTACAAGATCCCCTTTTAGAAATGCCCTGCAAGACTTCCTTATCGCAAGCTGTCAAGACAAATAAGAGTCACCAATGGCAAACTTAAATATAGCAAATTTTCCAGAATTTTTTGTGCAGTCCGCCAAATTTATTTTGCATTTGAGAAGCTTTTTTAGCCAATTTTCCATTTCTTCTGGCGAAGAGAAGTGTATCTTTTGTAAAGGTAATGTGGCTTCAATGCAAAAAGTTTAAAAATTGCACTAATTTCTAGTTTACACTCTGGTGCACGTTTAAAGGTATACTCCGTTACTAGACATCTTATCGCCTATCCAAAGGATAGGGGATAAGATGTCTAATTGTGATGTCAGGCCATGCCACCCCATTCATGTCTATTGGAGGGGGAGTGTCAGTCGTCACGTCCCTCCCATAGACATGAATGGAGGGATGTGGCACGACGTCACGAGGGGACGTGGTGTAACATCCTTTGGATAGGGGATAAAATGTCTAGCAATGAAGTATTCCCAAAATAGTAGGTGCAGACTTACACTTGAGTCTTCATATTCACCAGATTCAGCCTGACGTCAGTCTGAGACATCTTGATCAATACATTGGATTTAAGGTCTATCTAAGCTTACGCTGTTGGTTGTCGCAGACAGATTTGTAATCTAACCAATACTCCTTGGCCTTATCCTATAGAAAGGATAGCTTATGCCATATTTTTCTCTTGACTACCATATTTACTATAGACTTTAGCGTAGCATCTGACTGCAGGGTTTTTGACGAAAAGAATGGAAAAGACATAAAAACACCAATAAAAGCACATTTATTAGTGTCCAGAGAAAAAGTTGCTCAGTTGCCATAGCAACCAATCAGATCGCTTCTTTCATTTTTCAGAGGCCTTTTCAAAAATTAAAGAAGCGATCTGATTGGTTGCTATGGGCAACTCAGAAACTTCCTCTGGATAGGTTTTGATAAATCTATATGTGTGTGTGTGTGTAAAACTTGTTCAGTGCTTTGAATAGAACAAAATAAAATAGACCCAGTGCTTTGAAAAAAATAAAAATCTACTTAAAAGAACAGCGAGGATCCTTAGAAAGGAAATACCCCACCACCAACATACAAACAAATATAGGTTTTTTAACAATATATTGCAGCCCCGCAATTCTGGCATTTTCCTGAAAGAAAAAGAGTCAGTCTCTGATGAACATGCTGGAGACAGTCTCTTCAACAGGAACACGGCAAACAGAATGGATTTGCTGTATATACATATAACACTATACACGACTGAAGCATGAAGTAATATACTGTGTAAGGCAGAGGTGACACAGTTGCCTCTAAGGATCAATATAGGCCGTGTGTCTGTCATGCCGTATCAGTGTGTGTGATTGTGGTGTAGGACCGTCAATTTGTGTCCCGTGCCTGTGATGCCAGGTATATATAACGCATGTTGTTATTGTCTTGATGGTAGCATCTGCCTCTATCCGCTATATGCTGTATATACTTATCATCAGAGCAGCTAAAATGTTGTTTAGTCAGCACTATAGTGCTCAGACCAGAAGAGCCTAAAAACAAGCGACATTTGAGAGACATATGAGACAATGATCATGACTAAGCCATGGGTCTAAGCAATACTCATGTCCCTGTTTCTTAATCCCATGATAAATTAGCAAATAAGAAAGCTTGTTTCCACTAGAAGCCTAGATTCCATCAAAAATTTTCGAGACACCATGACAGAAACGTGATGCTGACCCCACTAGTCAATCAGGTCCATTATGTGCCGATGGTTGCCATCATGTGACAGATCCAACATTGTCATTTTCATTGTACTTCACAGATGTGAAGCTCTAAGAAGAGCTACTTACCTACAACACAAGCAGATATGGTCAGGTGATCCTTCATCACACCATACCAAAATACTTGTACTGGGAACCTGCACATGATCTTGTGATGACGTGTGACTTTATCATCCATATTCTTGCTTACATTCTCTTTGGGTATTTGTCAAAGTGTAAGCATATCTGTCTCAGTTTTGAGCGTGTTCTCCATACAATAGCTTGTCAAGGGATCCAACCTCTGTGATTCTATATGGTCAAATTCAACACGTTTACATGTGCATGAAAGAATTGTTCCATAATATGTAGGTTTCTATTACAGAACCAGAGGGGTGAGATCATTTGGATTCTTTTTGGACTTTTGGACTCACTGGTAAATACTACTAAAGCTCAATTAGACACTGTCGCCAGTTCTGTGAAGTACTAGTCCTAGGGGGTTGTCAAAGATTGAGCAGGTTGTCTAGGGTAGAGTAGGTATGAGTGCAGTGTCCTACTACGTACCCTGCAGGGCCTGTGGACTGGTTTTGAACAATGGTGCCTAAAATGTATTAATATTTTATGCTTTTGTGATACCTTTATGTGTCTTTTATGTTTTTGTTTTGCCCCTATGCTGTTGTACAACAATGAGATATTTTAAGTTAGCTTAGATGTCATCTGCTAACCTAACCTCTCTCACTCCAGAGAGTAAACTGGCTTAGTCCAAAGGAGTCTAGCTTAAAGTGAGAAAGGTTATAAAACCTCCAATCTCCCTTAGGCCAAAGAGCCCAGAATTTTTAGAACTGAACAGCTCTTGCAGAGTAAGAATTATATCCTGGTGAAGTGTTCCTAGTCCAGTTTCCAAGGAAAGGAATGAGAGAGGAGTGTGAAGGTACAGAGAATAAGAGACTGTGGGGAGAAGATAAACACAGGCCCTATAGTTATCTTTCAAGGCTGCAATCCGGGTTTAGAGACATCATGGCTGCCAAGATACTATATATCCAGAGGACCTGCACCCTGCTTTGGGATTGTGAGTACTATTTATTTATTTGGAATCTACTGGGAGCCAATCAGTAGTGCACCCCTGATAGTGCACCCCTGAGGGAGATGAACATTGGACTGGTGCCTAATCGTGGGCTATTAAGCTAGAAAAGAAGAAAAGGACACCAAAGAACAGCACCTTGTGTAATACTCCCAAGATCAGAACACCTAAATAGGGGGTTGTTGGATATAGCAAATCTTAAAATGGCTGCTCACTTTGAGCTAATGTTAAACACACTTATCACTCCTATATTTATGGTAGGGTAGGAACCCATGGATCAGCCCAAGGGTCACAGGATGGGAAGGAGATGATACAGGTATGATATCAGCATAGACCTTAAGATTGTGCTTTAGATTTTCCAGATATATTCCATTTTCCAGCAAAGTAGGAATTCTGGGATCCTTTTTTCCTACTTTACTATGTCAAGGCAGTACCCTTGCTCCAGCCATCCAGTTGGATTATAGTATTTACAAGATATGGTGCCTCCATTTAATTGGGTGAACCTTTTGCTAAGTAAAAGAATCTGGTTTGTTTTTACTAGAAAAGTGTCTGGTTTGTTATCTACACCACCACCACCACCAATGGGACTCTATGTAGCACCCAATCTACACTTGTAGGGTGTGCTTTCAGGCAAATAATTACATCCATCGTGTAGCCACTCTTTTACTGTACCAGACAACTTGGTGTAACCACATGTAAGCCCTCAGGCCAGAGTAACTATATTCGTGACGGGCATGCAACCACAGGTCCCAGCCCACAACTTCTTACCTCTTGGCTGCTGCATTCCATTTTTTTATCAGCATACATGGTAAGTTGTGTTGCTGCCCTTCATGGGTGGTTTGCAGAACAATTTATTGGCCATTTGTTTTTGAACACTTAAAAGGCTTCTGCGTGATGTGCTAATCCACAGGGATCCTGCACCAGTAAAAGGTTAACTTGTTTCTTATTATTAATGTATGACTATTATTTTTGAAGCTGGTTGATAAAGTAATTCCTCTTGAAATGTATGCGTATAAAGTGCTGGATGCTTAGATCCGCGTCCTGGGGAGAGCTGTCCATTTGATGTGCTAATTACAGAACAAACCTGATGGTCAGCAAATCTGACTGGAGAACAATACAGACGGGGGACTTGTAGACCGCAGTGTAATTAGCTGAGTATTAAAGCTGCACAGGGCGATGAGACCGTTCCAAAAGTATTGACTCCTTCTCTGCGTTGTACTCTACTCTGTACTCTGTGCAACCAACAATATCTCATTTGTGAATTTTGTTTGTGAGTCTTTCACATTTGGCTTCTATACTCTTTCAAATATTGAACCTCCTCTACTGAAGACCACGGGAGAAGCGCCGACTGGAGCACCTTTACCTGTCCACTCATGTGGACTCTATCTACATTTGGCTTCTAGCCTCTTTCCTGGAAAGTGGATGAGCATTCCAATCTTCATCTTTCACCCACTGATAGCTAACCTATGTCATATTTTTTGTTAATTTTTTGTTTTATTTTGTTTGTTAGTTTTCTTCATGGGATTAATATTTTATTGTATGTAACATTATTACTATAATAGAAAAGAGATTCACCCTGACTAAGCAGATGACTTTCCTGATCAGCTCCACCTTTGTAACATCTCTCGCCCCAGTACAACTCCTCAGCCTAGACAAAGGGATGAGTGCAAAAACAAAGGGTGTGTCCCTTTATGTAGTATTAGGCTATGTTGACACACCAGAATTTCTGCATGGAATTCTGCATGACTTTATAGCAAATACACTTCAATGGGATTCTGCTGTCCCAGCAGAATCCCTGCTGCAGAAATTTCGCTGCAGGAATTCCATTGAAGTGAATGGTCAGAAATTCTATCGTGTGACCATAGCCTTAGTGTTATAAAACATGCATAAATGCAACATATCTGTAACACTCACGTTTCTGAAGACAGGAACCCCGGTGGATGCGGATCTGCTGGACCTGTGTGGCAGATGACTCGGACCATACCAGGGAGCGGAGTCTAAGGTGCCGCTCATTTCGACCAGAGCCTGCCGCAAAGCGGGATGGACTTGCTGCTGCAGGTGGCACCCAGGTCGCTACCCCTGGCACGGCTCGACCACATGACCTCAGGCGGCTGAGGAGATGTGAGGCACAGGAGGGATGAGGCAACTCGTAGTCTGGATAGAAAACCAAAAAATAGAAAATAGAGTCCTTAATAAGTAAATTGTAATAATCTTTATTGAATAACAAATGTTAAATACATGATTATAGGGAGGAATCACAAAACATGGGAACACTAAAACACTGCACCGAAACCTCTGCTGACATATGGTAGAAAGGACACCACAGTAAAAGCTTGGTCTGTAAAAGGGAAGGTCACACTATTGATGATGGATATATTGCACTAAATATGGCCTGGGTGGGGATATAATAATCCCACCCTCCACACGCACAAAGTTAGGTATGGGGGAATAAGTACAAAGTAATGTGCAACAGCGCATAAAGCGCTGAACAGAGTATATACCAACCTATATTAAGGTATTCAATATAATAATAGGAATAGCAGCAAACAGTCAGCAGGGTCCGGGGCAGCGTCACCCCAACACGCGTTTCGGCACGTTACAGCCTTCGTCCGGGAGTGGTCGTAGTCTGGATAGCAGAAGGTCAGGGCAGGCGGCAGAGGAGCAAGGTCAAGTCACAAGAGCAAGAGATCTGATACACGGTGAGACAATACAGAGGAATGCTTTCTCAAAGGCACAAGGCAACAAAGATCCAGCAGGGAACTGAGGAGGGTGGAGGAATTAATAAATGAGCCACAGGTGGATTACACTAATGTGGGTACTGGCCCTTTAAATCTTAAAGCTTCGGCGCGCGCGAGCCCTAGGAGACGGGGACACGCGCGCTGAAGTAGAGAGGCAGAGGCAGGAGAAACACCCGGAGAGTGAAGGACTGGGGCCCGCATGCGGGCGCGTCCCGCGATGCAAGTCCCAGCCCATCGGCAGCAGAAGGTAAGGGGATCATGCACTCACGGCCAGCGTGTGTGGCCGGAACGCATAACGTAACGATATCATACACAGGTATATATAAGGTACGATGGAAACGTTTCTGGCAGGTGTTGAAAAAATGGTGCACAGTATGAATTCCTTCAAAAATAGAAGTGTTAATAGTTTTATCAACAAGTGAAGGAACAAAAGAGGAATCTAGATCAGATCAATATATGGTGTGACCGTCCTTCGCCTTCAGAACATTATCCGCTCTTCTAGGTACTTACTCACAGTTTTTGAAGGAACTCGGCAGGGAGATTGTTTTTAAACATCTTGGGGAACTATCCATAAATCTTCTATAGATGTAGACTTGCTCCAATCCTTTTGTCTCTTTATGTAATCCGGATTTTGTGGAGACCATTTCATCACATCTAGTTCTTCTTTTCCTGAAGATAGTTCTTCATGATATTTGGAGCAAGACAAAGGTCTCAGGACCGAAACCCATGTTGGGGTGGCGGCATCCTGGGACTTGCATTACTACTTTACTCTTCCTTGTTGGTATTCTTTATGCATGTCTTGGTTTGTTCCTTCTATGAGTTCAGTTTAAATTTTAGCTGTAGCACTTTGCACTTTACTGATGTCCCATTTTGGACGGCGTTGTTTACAGCTGTCTGTACTATATTACTCATTCACTAATAAGTATTGCATATGCATTTGTACCTCCATTTTGTATCTTTGTAGTTGGGTCCAAGACCACTGCTTCATCTGCTCTCAGGACAGATTTTCTTAAAGGGGTACTCCGCCCCTAGACATCTTATCCCCTATCCAAAGGATAGGGAATAAGATGTCTGATTGCGGGGGTCCCGCCGATGCGGACCCCCGTGATCTCGGCTATGGAGCCCCAGATATCCGTGCGTGGAGCTAACTTTGCTCTGTGCCGGATGACTGGCGATGTGGGGGAGAGGCTTGTGATGTCACGGTCACACCTGCTTGGGATGTTTCGATTACGCCCCTTCAATGCTTGGGACGTTTCAATCACACCCCCTCCCATAGCCTTGCATTGAGAGAGTGTGGCCGTGACATAACGAGAGGGCATGGCCGTGATGTCACAAGCCTCCGGCGCTGCACCTGATGCTCCAAACGAATGCCAGGTGCAGCGGGACCATTGCGATCAGACATCTTATCCCCTATCCAAAGGATAGGGGATAAGATGTCTAAGGGCAGAGTACTCCTTTAAGTCTCTTACTCCATCCTACTGGCATGTGAACATTTTCTACATTCTCTCACAGCATCTGTACACAGGCCTGCTGCTCTTCAGTATATGCAGGAAGGCCCTTTCGGCACTAACCTTGTTTCCTGTTTTGTTCTCTTAGCTACACCACAATGTTGCCCCTATGTCAGCGTCAAGCCCGGTTTAGGCCCACACTGACACTGGGCTGCTCTTAGTACGACTGCCAGCCAGAAAAACATCAATGACACTGGCAGGGTTTAGCACTGCCACGAAGTTCAGCTGCCTGCCCAAAAGCAACAAAGGCAGTGCATGCAGGAAACACAAAAATACAAACACACTGGCCCAACAGGTGGGGCAAACCGGTGGGATCAAAATACATAGGGGGAACACAAAAAATACTGTAAGGTTAGATAAAGTTATCCCTTTGCTTGCTGTCACATCACCATAAGTAAAGTACTTTTGAAGCACCTGAATAACAGGACTGTTGGGGGATAAGCCACAATGCCTATGGCATTTATAGCACTTTACCAAACGTCAATCAATAGAAAAGCTAGTTGTTCTATGGCCTGTGAAATACAAAGTAATCTCAAGGGGATGTATAATGATTATATGTTCAGAATGATATGAAATTAAACTACATTTTATTGCGTTGTGTTATTGTTTTTTATAGGCAGTAAATGATATAGCCACAGGCTATTGTTAGATGCTGCATTATAAATGTATTGCACTGAAACACATTGTAAAAAATGAATTTGGTTCATTTTTGCACTTTTAAATATAGGAAAGTATTATGTAATCAATGTGAAAATAACGCTAAACATTTTCACGTATGTATCACTGGCACCTAACTAGGTGTAACTCTGCTTTATAAGCCCAGATCCGACTAACCACGCATGGATCTGGTCACTTACCAACACAACCACAAGTGCCAAGTACTGTACATAGATATAGGGGGAGAAAAGAAAAGTTGTCATGATGATAATAAACTGGTATTTGATTAAAGGGGTACTCCGGTGTAAAACATTTTTTTTTTACTGGTGCCAGAAAGGTAAACAAGTTTATAAATGACTTCCATATAAAAAATATTAATCCTCCCAGTACTTATCAGCTGCTGTATGCCCCACAGGAAGTTGTGTAGTTTTTTTCTGTCTGACCACAGTGCTCTCTGCTGACACCTCTGTCCATGTCAGGAACTGTCCAGAGCACGAGAGGTTTGCTATGGGGATTTGCTCCTACTCTAGACAGTTCCTCACATGGACAGAGGTGTCAGCAGACAGCACTGTGGTCAGACTGGAAAGAACTACACAACTTCCTCTGGAGCATACATCAGCTGATAAGTACTGGAAGGATTAAGATTTTATTAACAAAACCAGTTATTTAAAAAAAAAATTGTTTTTCCCCGGAGTACCCCTTTAAAGGAGTAGTCCAGTGGTGACTCAGTGGTGAGCAACTTATCCCCTATCCTAAGGATAGGGGATAAGTTGCAGATCGCGGGGGGTCCGACCGCTGGGGCCCCCTGCGATCTCCTGTACGGAGCCCCGACAGCCCGCGGGAAGGGGGCGTGTCGACCTCCACACGAGGCGGCGGCCGACACGCGCCCTCAATACAACTCTATGGCAGAGCCGAAGCGCTGCCTTCGGCAATCTCCGGCTCTGCCATAGAGATGTATTGAGGGGGCGTGTCGGCCGCCGCTTCGTCCGGGGGTCGACATCCGCTATCTGGGCCGAGAGTCGGGGACCCGTACAGAGAGATCGCAGGGGCCCCAGCGGTCGGACCCCCGCGATCTCAAACTTATCCCCTATCCTTAGGATAGGGGATAAGTTTTTCACCACTGGACTACCCCTTTAAGGTCTCAAAAGTTGTTGCACATGCCTGCAGGTCCATCTTGTAGCCCACATGTCTTTTGATGCTCAGTAGTGGCTCTCCACCTGAAGTTGGCATAGGAAGGGACATATACAGGAACTGTGTGATGTCATCATGTCCATATGGAGTAACAGTGTGATGTTATCATGTCTATATGGAGGAACTGTGTGATGTCATCATGTCCATATGGAGTAACTGTGTAATGTCATCATGTCCATATGGAGGAACTGTGATGTTATCATGTCCATATGGAGGAACTGTGATGTCATCATGTCTATATGAAGGAACTATGTGGTGTCACCATGTCTATATGGAGGAGCTGTGTGATGTCATCATGTCCATATGGAGTAACTGTGTAATGTCATCATGTCCATATGGAGGAACTGTGATGTTATCATGTCCATATGGAGGAACTGTGATGTCATCATGTCCATATGGATGAACTCTGTGATGTCATTATGTCCATATGGACCAAAATCTCTAAGGAATGTTTCCAGCACCTTATAGAAAGTATGGGCACCAAGAGTGTAGGCAAAAGGGGGGATACCTCAACTATGTGAGACATAATGAGAAATAAATCCATAAAATAATTGTCTGATTTTTATAGAATTTATTTACAAATTATGGTGGAAAATAAGTATTTGGTCACCTACAAACAAGCAAGATTTCTGGCTGTCACAGACCTGTATCTTCTTCTTTAAGAGTCTCCTCTGTCCTCCACTCGTTACCTGTATTAATGGCACCTGTTTGAATTTGCTATCAGTATAAAAGACACCTGTCCACAACCTCAGACAGTCACACTCCAAACTCCACTATGGCCAAGACCAAAGAGCTGTCGTAGGACACCAGAAACAAAATTGTAGACCTGCACCAGACTGGGAAGACTGAATCTGTAATAGGCAAGCAGCTTGGTGTGTAGAAATCAACTGTGGGAGCAATTATTAGAAAATGGAAGACATACAAGACCACTGATAATCTCCCTCGATCTGGTGCTCCTTGCAAGATCTCACCCCGTGGTGTCAAAATGATCACAAGAACGGTGAGCAAAAATCCCAGAAACACACGGGGGGACCTAGTGAATGACCTGCAGAGATATGGTACCAAAGTTACAAAGGCTACCATCAGTAATACACTACGCCCCCAGGGACTCAAATCATGCAGTGCCAGACGTGTCACCTGATTAAGCCAGTACATGTCAGGGCCAGTCTGAAGTTTGCTAGAGAGCATTTGGATGATACAGGAGAGTATTGAGAGAATGCCATATGGTCAGATGAAACCAAAGTAGAACTTTTTGGTAAAAACTCAACTCATCGTGTTTGGAGGAGAAAGAATGCCTAGTTGCATCCAAAGAACACCATACCTACTGTGAAGCATGGGGTGGAAACATCATGCTTTGGTGCTGTTTTTCTGCAAAGGGACCAGGACAACTGATCCGTGTAAAGGAAAGAATGAACGGGGCCATGTATCGTGAGATTTTGAGTGAAAATATCCTTCCATCAGCAAGGGCATTGAAGATGAAACGTGGCTGGGTCTTTCAGCATGACAATGATCCCAAACACACCGCCCGAGCAATGAAGGAGTGGCTTCGTAAATAGGAATTCAAGGTCCTGGAGTAGCCTAGCCAGTCTCCAGATCTCAACCCCATAGAAAACCTTTGGAGGGAGTTGAAAGTCCATGTTGCCCAGCGACAGCCCCAAAACATCACTGCTCTAGAGGAGATCTGCATGGAGGAATGGGCCAAAATACCAGCAACAGTGTGTGAAAACCTTGTGAAAATGTTTGACCTCTGTCATTGCCAACAAAGGGTATATAACAAAGTATTGAGATTAACTTTTGTTATTGAACAAATACTTATTTTCCACTATAATTTGCAAATAAATTCTTAAATAATTAGACAACATTATTTTATGGATGTTGTTTTTCTCATTCTGTCTCTCATAGTTGAGGTATACCTATGATGTAAATTACAGGCCTCTCATCTTTTTAAGTGGGAGAACTTGCACAATTGGTGGCTGACTAAATTCTCTTTTTCCCCAACTGTATATATATATATATATATATATATATATATATATATTTATATATATTATCAAAGCTTTTATAGAATTATAAGCCCAGATGCAACTGCTACCTTTGCACCTTCTTTCTCTACACCAGTGAGCACACATTAGCCTGAAAACCTTGCAAGCAAAAACAAATTCTATACATTTAGCAATTATATTGTGGGTCCAATTCAGACATAGGAATAAAAGTGAGAAGACTGCAAGATTTTAAGACACAAAAAACTAACAATTGCACCAGTGTTGACTATATTTCATTGTGGTTTACCCTCAGCAGGACAATGCCAGCTGCCAATCTGACACCTCGGCAGGCAGCCTGTTAGATCTCTCAGACAACTCATCCATACAACGTTTGCTTCCTCCTTCTGCAGAAGATAACTATGAGTGGTCAGATACCTGATAAGTAAGAATTACATCCAACCTAAATAAGTGAAAGAACTTGTGGTGAAATATTTTTTATCTGTTTAAGATTAGATTGAAATAAAATAGCTTCTTAACCTGGACTTTTCTCTATAAGATAGCTACAAAATTCCAGTCTAAAGATTAATTGGAGAATGTTGTTTGGAAGATAGAGGTCATGTCTACCCCATGGTGACATTTTCTTAGAATCTCCTTCCAGAGCGTAGGTTTATAGTTTTCTGATGGAGCTAAGTTAAAATGCAAAATGCCCAATACTTCCCTATCTTTGTGCTTGGATCAAGTAAATCAGCAAAGTAATAGGTCACCTAGAAATATAGGTCCATGAGTTATGTTTATTTCTGTGAAGTAACCATTTTGGCCACCATTCCAGCTCCCTAGGTGTCATTCTCCTTCAGCCCAGTAAATATACATCAATAAAAACTTGGGTTATGCTTTGTAGAGATGTGCAAACAGCAGTAGACAGTGTTATGAGTGGGACTACAGTCAGACGTGCTGGCTGCAAGCGCACTCCCTGTTCTGTCATCGCTGCGATTTTCCTTACCCCTCTCTCCTCGTGCCTCCTCCGTCCTCTCTGCCAACGCACGAGTTCTCGCTTCCTAGGGCCTGCGCGCCAGCTCCCAGAGATTTCAAGGGCCAGTGCACCCTTAATTGGTCCATGTCCAGTGCTGACCTTATATAGTTCCTCACTTCCTCCTGACCCCTGCCGGATCTTTGTGCCCTACAGCCTTAGAGAAAGCATACCATACTTGTGTTCTGCCTTACTGTGTACCAGACCTCCTTGCTATGTTTTCTGACCCCGCTCCAGTGCCGCCTGTCCTGACCTTCCTGCCGGTCCCCAACTACGAGTTTACCTTTTCCTTCCTGTGCCACGCTTCACCTCGGCAGCCTGTGTGGACAAGCCGTATCAGGGGTAGCGACCTGCGTGCTGCCTGCCATAGCAAGTCCATCCTGCTTTGCTGTGAAAACCACTGGTGAAAACCAGAGGCACCTTAGATTCCACTCCCTGGTACGGCCCATCATCCACACAGGCTCCGCGGATCCACTTCACAACAGCCATTACAAAGAGCAGTGGTATTCACATTGGAAAGAAAGAAACCTGCTTTTCCAGAGCTAGCTAAACACTTTAGATGGCCCTGACTATACAAGTACCCTACTACTGACCACCCGACAAACCAAACTTTACTTGTGTTATCTCACACATCAGACATGTCATAAATTCACACTAAAACACTATAAATTATTTTTTGCCATTCAGGATAAGCCAAATAATAAATGTTATCAGGGTATAGTGTATGGCAGTATTACATTCAGAGTGTACAGTGTGTGGCAGGGTTGTATTCAAAGGGCACAGTGTATGGCAGTATTATACTCAGATGGTACAGTGTGTGTCAGTATTATACTCAGATGGTACAGTGTGTGGCAGTATGATATTCAGAATGTACAGTGTGTGTCAGGGTTATATTCTGTGAGTACAGTGTGTGGAAGAGTTACATTCAGAGGGAATAAGTGGGATATAGAATTATATTCAGAGGGTACAGTGTGCGGCAGGGTTATATTCAGAGGGTACAGCATATGGCAGGGTTATATTTAGAGGGTACAGCATGTGGCAGGCTTATATACAGAGGCTGGAATGCATGGAAGGGTTATATATTCAGAGTGTACAATCGGTGGTAGTATTAGACAGGGGTACAGTGTGTGGCAGGGTTATATTCAAGGGGTACAATGTATAGCTGGGTTATATTGATGCTCGGGTTGCAAAACTACAACTTCAGAGGGTAGAGTGTGTGGCAAGGCTATAATCAGGGGGTACAGTGTGTGGCAGGGTTTTATTCAGAGGGTAGAGTTTGTGACAGGGTTATAGTCAGTGGGAAGAGTGTGTGACAGGATTATAATCAGGGTGTACAGTGTGTGGCAGGGTTATATTCAAAGGGTACAATCTGTGGTAGTATTATACAGGGGTACAGTGTATAGCATGGTTATATTCAGAGGGTACAGTGTGTGGCAGGGTTATATTCAAGGGGTACAATATATAGCTGGGTTATATTCATGCTTCGCCTGTCCAGGCTTAATGGCAGTTGTAGTTTTGCAACACCTGGAGAGCCACAGGTTGGGAAACATTCTACTACATAATGTGGCATGTGTTGAAACATACCACAGTTCTCAGTTGTTCCATTATCTCTGTATTCTGCCAACTACTAAAGGTTAAAGTCTTTAGATTATCGTAATTTCTGCAATACACTTTGCATTAAAACATATCTGGAAAAGAAGAGGTTAAATCAGGCCGAGTAATGTCCACCCGTAGTAGCTGCAAGTGGAGCCGTGAAGCGAGGTGGGGGCACGTGGTGTGCGAAGCATTGTGCTGGCCATATAAATGAGCCGTGTCCATTACTCTGCTGATAGTGTGAATATTGTGAGAAGGAAAGGGGGTGTATATAAACATACAGAATATACAGCTGTCACACTGCGGGAGAAGGGGACCGTGTCATAAGAGATGAAGGGAGAGGAGGGCTACGAGAATGAAGGTTAAAGGGGATGAGAGCGAGATGAAGAAGAATGGGATAAACAGAAGTGTAAAGAACTTTCGAGACAATACGTTTGTTACATTTCGCAGTACCCAAGAGACAATGGTTTAGGAATTCCAATTTTACGTGAAAGAATGTGATAGGGAGAAAAAAAACTCACAGTCAATTCAATGGGGGAGAAGAAAGAAAACAATTTCAAGGTTTTTAGATTCTTTTTTTTAAACACCAATTAAATCCTTTCCTAAATCTATTAACTTCAATTTATTTCATATTACTGGAACAATACGGAGAGAATGAAAGGGCCGAAATGGTGCAGAAACTTCCATTGTCAGGGTTTGCTGCTCAATTTGCAGAAAAGATTAATAGAAGCGGGGTCACCTGTCAAAAAATACCTTTGCCGTCCACAGAAATGGCCACAACAAGTAGAGATGACCATCCCAGTCATAGTAGATGAAAAGAAGGTACGTTCCCCACCTTGGGCATATAAGGGGGCTCCAAAATCTACCCCTCTCCAATTGGTCCAGTTCTTTCGATACAGTTCCTACAGTAGCAACAGGGTTGGGAGAACTAGTCATTCAATGAAAATTTTCTGCCCCACCATTCATTTTGTAGACTGTTGGTACCTCCATGTGCCAACCATACACTACTAGTAGTCACTGTAATGTTAAAAGGGTATACACTGCTTTTCTTTGGAACCCCTCCTCCCAGTAAATTGTCAATCCACTATAGCAATCCTATTAAGCCTAAAAAGAGGTGAACAAGTGGACAGCAGAGCCATCACTAGAGTCCAATGGACCCTAAGGCAAATGTTATATTGCCAGAACATGATCATGTATTACCACCGTGTAATGACTGAATAATACCACAATACTGTTACTCAATAAAATGCACTATACAAAGATTAAGATTGCCCCCCATATACTGACTAGATAGTGGTAGATACCAGTTCCAAACAGGAGAGCTGCACACCATATAAGTGAATACAGTGTGGTTATATCCAGTGACTTACAGGTGGCATCTTATTTGATTGTTGTTGTTTGCTTTACCACCCAGACCACCATGACTTCTAACCACAACCCATCTCTGTGGAATTTTTCAGCCAAAAATTTTATTTTTCTCTTTTTTTTCAGTACTCTCTCCACCTGTAGAGCCCCAAATAGTAATAATGCCCACACTGATGCCCCACACAGTAAAAGTACTTTCTTTTGATGTCCCACAGACTTACAGTAAAACCAAACAGTATAATGCCCACTTTAGACACACAATAGTAATGCTGATCATGTTGCTTCAAACAGTAATATGGTCCCCACATAGTACAAGAGTCCTCTTTGCACTCACTTTGTGCCCACACAGTAGTTTGACTCCTTCTTTGTGGCCCAACAGAGTAGTCAGGCCCTCTTTGTACTCTAACATAGTAATAAGGTCCTCTTTGTGCCCCCACACTGTAGCTAGCACCCCCTTTGTGCCCCCCACAATAACAATAGCTGTCACGATGCCGGCTGGCAGGTAGTGGACCCTCTGTGCCAGAGAGGGATTGGCGTGGACCGTGCTAGTGGACCGGTTCTAAGCCACTACTGGTTTTCACCAGAGCCCGCCGCAAAGCGGGATGGTCTTGCTGCGGCGGTAGTGACCAGGTCGTATCCACTAGCAACGGCTCACCTCTCTGGCTGCTGAAGATAGGCGCGGTACAAGGGAGTAGGCAGAAGCAAGGTCGGACGTAGCAGAAGGTCGGGGCAGGCAGCAAGGATCGTAGTCAGGGGCAACGGCAGAAGGTCTGGAAACACTGGCAAGGGACACACAAGGAACGCTTTCACTGGCACTAAGGCAACAAGATCCGGCAAGGGAGTGCAAGGGAAGTGAGGTAATATAGGGAGTGCACAGGTGATAACTCTAATTGGAACCACTGCGCCAATCAGCGGCGCAGTGGCCCTTTAAATCGCAGAGACCCGGCGCGCGCGCGCCCTAGGGAGCGGGGCCGCGCGCGCCGGGACAGAACAGACGGGGAGCGAGTCAGGTAGGAGAGCCGGGGTGCGCATCGCGAGCGGGCGCTACCCGCATCGCGAATCGCATCCCGGCTAGCAGCAGGATCGCAGCGCCCCGGGTCAGAGGACGTGACCGGGGCGCTGCAGCGGAGGAGGTGAAGCGAGCGCTCCGGGGAGGAGCGGGAACCCGGAGCGCTCGGCGTAACAGTACCCCCCCCCTTGGGTCTCCCCCTCTTCTTGGAGCCTGAGAACCTGAGGAGCAGACTTTTGTCAAGGATGTTGTCCTCAGGTTCCCAGGATCTCTCTTCAGGACCACAACCCTCCCAGTCTACTAAAAAAAAATTTTTTCCTCTGACCTTTTTGGCAGCCAAAATCTCCTTGACCGAGAAGACGTCCGAGGAGCCGGAAACAGGAGTGAGAGGAACAGATTTGGGAGAAAAACGGTTGAGGATGAGTGGTTTGAGAAGAGAGACGTGAAAGGCATTAGGGATACGAAGAGAAGGAGGAAGAAGAAGTTTATAAGAGACAGGATTAATTTGACACAGAATTTTGAAAGGACCAAGATAGCGTGGTCCCAACTTGTAGCTAGGGACACGGAAGCGGACATATTTAGCGGAGAGCCATACCTTGTCTCCAGGGGAAAAAACGGGGGGAGCTCTTCTTTTCTTATCCGCGAACCTCTTCATGCGTGAAGAAGCCTGTAAGAGAGAATTTTGGGTCTCTCTCCATATAATGGAAAGGTCACGAGAAATTTCATCCACAGCGGGCAGACCAGAGGGCAAGGGGGTAGGGAGGGGGGGAAGAGGGTGACGGCCGTACACCACGAAAAATGGGGATTTGGAGGAAGATTCAGAGACCCTGAAGTTATACGAGAATTCGGCCCATGGAAGGAGATCTGCCCAGTCATCCTGGCGGGAGGAAACAAAATGTCGCAAATAATCACCCAGGATCTGGTTAATTCTTTCTACTTGTCCATTGGACTGGGGATGATATGCAGAGGAAAAATTTAATTTAATCTTGAGTTGTTTACAGAGAGCTCTCCAGAATTTAGACACGAATTGGACCCCTCTATCCGAGACAATCTGCGTAGGCAACCCGTGAAGACGAAAAATGTGTACAAAAAATTGTTTAGCCAACTGAGGCGCAGAAGGAAGACCAGGAAGAGGAATGAAATGTGCCATTTTGGAGAATCGATCAACGACCACCCAAATAACGGTGTTGCCACGGGAAGGGGGTAAATCAGTAATAAAATCCATACCAATCAGAGACCAAGGCTGTTCGGGGACAGGCAGAGGATGAAGAAAACCAGCGGGCTTCTGGCGAGGAGTCTTATCCCGGGCACAGATAGTGCAGGCTCGCACAAAGTCCCCAACATCCGTCTCCAGAGTTGGCCACCAATAGAAGCGGGAGATGAGTTGCACAGATTTCTTGATGCCCGCATGACCTGCGAGATGGGAGGAGTGACCCCATTTGAGGATTCCGAGGCGTTGGCGTGGAGAAACAAAGGTCTTTCCTGGAGGAGTCTGTCTGATGGAGGCAGGAGAAGTGGAGATCAGGCAGTCAGGTGGAATGATGTGTTGCGGAGGGAGATCAACTTCTGAGGCATCCGAGGAACGAGAGAGAGCATCGGCTCTAATGTTCTTATCGGCAGGACGAAAGTGAATCTCAAAATTAAATCGGGCAAAGAACAGAGACCACCGGGCCTGGCGAGGATTCAGCCGTTGGGCCGACTGGAGGTAGGAGAGGTTCTTGTGGTCGGTGTAGATAATAACAGGAAATCTTGATCCCTCCAGCAGATGCCTCCATTCCTCAAGTGCTAATTTAATGGCTAGAAGTTCTCGATCCCCGATGGAGTAGTTCCTCTCCGCTGGAGAGAAGGTCCTAGAGAAAAAACCACAAGTGACAGCATGCCCGGAAGGATTTTTTTGTAGAAGAACAGCTCCAGCTCCTACTGAGGAGGCATCAACCTCCAATAGGAAGGGTTTGGAAGGATCAGGTCTGGAGAGCACGGGAGCCGAAGAAAAGGCAGACTTGAGTTGTTTAAAGGAGTCTTCTGCTTGAGGAGGCCAGGACTTGGGATCAGCATTTTTCTTGGTTAAAGCCACGATAGGAGCCACAATGGTAGAAAAATGTGGAATAAATTGCCTGTAATAATTGGCGAACCCCAAAAAGCGTTGGATAGCACGGAGTCCGGAGGGGCGTGGCCAATTTAAGACGGCAGAGAGTTTGTCTGGATCCATCTGTAGTCCCTGGCCAGAGACCAAATATCCTAGAAAAGGAAGAGATTGGCATTCAAACAGACATTTCTCAATTTTGGCATAGAGTTGGTTGTCACGAAGTCTCTGAAGAACCATACGGACATGCCGGCGGTGTTCCTCTAGATTGGCAGAAAAAATTAGGATATCGTCCAGATATACCACAACACAGGAGTATAATAGATCACGAAAAATTTCATTGACAAAGTCTTGGAAGACGGCAGGGGCATTGCACAGTCCAAAGGGCATGACCAGATACTCAAAGTGTCCATCTCTGGTGTTAAATGCCGTTTTCCACTCGTCCCCCTCTCTGATGCGGATGAGGTTATAGGCGCCTCTTAAGTCCAATTTAGTGAAGATGTGGGCACCTTGGAGGCGATCAAAGAGTTCAGAGATGAGGGGTAAGGGGTAGCGGTTCTTAACCGTGATTTTATTAAGACCGCGGTAGTCAATGCAAGGACGTAGGGAGCCATCTTTTTTGGAGACAAAGAAAAATCCGGCTCCGGCAGGAGAGGAGGATTTACGGATAAAGCCCCTTTTTAGATTCTCCTGGACGTATTCGGACATGGCAAGAGTCTCTGGGGCAGAGAGAGGATAAATTCTGCCCCGGGGTGGAGTAGTACCCGGGAGGAGGTCGATAGGGCAATCATAAGGCCTGTGAGGAGGTAGAGTCTCAGCTTGTTTTTTGCAGAAAACATCCGCGAAGTCCATATAGGCCTTGGGGAGACCGGTTACTGGAGGAACCACAGAGTTACGGCAAGGGTTACTGGGAACCGGTTTTAGACAGTTCTTGGAACAAGAGGACCCCCAACTCTTGATCTCCCCAGTGGACCAATCCAGGGTTGGGGAATGAAGTTGAAGCCAGGGAAGTCCAAGGAGAATCTCCGAGGTGCAATTGGGGAGGACCAAAAGTTCAATCCTCTCATGATGAGATCCGATGCTCATAAGAAGGGGCTCCGTGCGGAAACGTATGGTACAGTCCAATCTTTCATTATTTACACAATTGATGTAGAGGGGTCTGGCGAGACTGGTCACTGGGATGTTGAACCTGTTGACGAGAGAGGCCAAAATAAAATTTCCTGCAGAACCAGAGTCCAAGAAGGCCACTGTAGAGAAGGAGAAGGCAGAAGCAGACATCCGCACAGGCACAGTAAGACGTGGAGAAGCAGAGTAGACATCAAGGACTGTCTCACCTTTGTGCGGAGTCAGCGTACGTCTTTCCAGGCGGGGAGGACGGATAGGACAATCCCTCAGGAAGTGTTCGGTACTAGCACAGTACAGGCAGAGGTTCTCCATACGGCGTCGTGTCCTCTCTTGAGGTGTCAGGCGAGACCGGTCGACCTGCATAGCCTCCACGGCGGGAGGCACAGGAACAGATTGCAGGGGACCAGAGGAGAGAGGAGCCGAGGAGGAGAAACGCCTCGTGCGAACAGAGTCCATATCTTGGCGGAGTTCCTGACGCCTTTCAGAAAAACGCATGTCAATGCGAGTGGCTAGGTGAATAAGTTCATGTAGATTAGCAGGAATTTCTCGTGCGGCCAGAACATCTTTAATGTTGCTGGATAGGCCTTTTTTGAAGGTCGCGCAGAGGGCCTCATTATTCCAGGACAATTCTGAAGCAAGTGTACGGAATTGTACGGCATACTCGCCAACGGAAGAATTACCCTGGACCAGGTTCAACAGGGCAGTCTCAGCAGAAGAGGCTCGGGCAGGTTCCTCAAAGACACTTCGGATTTCCGAGAAGAAGGAGTGTACTGAGGCAGTGACGGGGTCATTGCGGTCCCAGAGCGGTGTGGCCCATGACAGGGCTTTTCCGGACAGAAGACTGACTACGAAAGCCACCTTAGACCTTTCAGTGGGAAACAGGTCCGACATCATCTCCAGATGCAGGGAACATTGGGAAAGGAAGCCACGGCAAAACTTAGAGTCCCCATCAAACTTATCCGGCAAGGATAAGCGTATCCCAGGAGCGGCCACTCGCTGCGGAGGAGGTGCAGGAGCTGGCGGAGGAGATGACTGCTGAAGCTGTGGTAGCAACTGTTGTAGCATAACGGTCAGTTGAGACAGCTGTTGGCCTTGTTGCGCAATCTGTTGTGACTGCTGGGCGACCACCGTGGTGAGGTCAGCGACAACTGGCAGAGGAACTTCAGCGGGATCCATGGCCGGATCTACTGTCACGATGCCGGCTGGCAGGTAGTGGACCCTCTGTGCCAGAGAGGGATTGGCGTGGACCGTGCTAGTGGACCGGTTCTAAGCCACTACTGGTTTTCACCAGAGCCCGCCGCAAAGCGGGATGGTCTTGCTGCGGCGGTAGTGACCAGGTCGTATCCACTAGCAACGGCTCACCTCTCTGGCTGCTGAAGATAGGCGCGGTACAAGGGAGTAGGCAGAAGCAAGGTCGGACGTAGCAGAAGGTCGGGGCAGGCAGCAAGGATCGTAGTCAGGGGCAACGGCAGAAGGTCTGGAAACACTGGCAAGGGACACACAAGGAACGCTTTCACTGGCACTAAGGCAACAAGATCCGGCAAGGGAGTGCAAGGGAAGTGAGGTAATATAGGGAGTGCACAGGTGATAACTCTAATTGGAACCACTGCGCCAATCAGCGGCGCAGTGGCCCTTTAAATCGCAGAGACCCGGCGCGCGCGCGCCCTAGGGAGCGGGGCCGCGCGCGCCGGGACAGAACAGACGGGGAGCGAGTCAGGTAGGAGAGCCGGGGTGCGCATCGCGAGCGGGCGCTACCCGCATCGCGAATCGCATCCCGGCTAGCAGCAGGATCGCAGCGCCCCGGGTCAGAGGACGTGACCGGGGCGCTGCAGCGGAGGAGGTGAAGCGAGCGCTCCGGGGAGGAGCGGGAACCCGGAGCGCTCGGCGTAACAATAGCCCCCCTTCCTTGGACCCATACACACTAGTAAGTAGTTTGTGCCTCCAAATATGTATAATGGCTTCTTTTCACCAACAAAAGTAAAAATTCTGAAACCCACCTCTCCCACACTTGGCAGCTGGGCTTTTTCTCTGCTGTAGTGCAGGCGGCACAACGCAGTGCATTACACGTCTTCAACCTCTTGTAGGCCGCCGGTGGTTTACAGGAGCAAGAAACCGGGCTGTAGGCCAATACCTCTCTGCTCCATTTTAGATTTCAACTGGATCTACATCCTAAGGATGGAAGTAGTTGAAAGCAGCATCACCAGGGGCAACTGATGGGGCAGAGAGCGTCAAAGCCATTCAGCTCTGGCACCCTCAGCAAACGGACCCAAAAATGGCTGCAATAGACATACATTAAATGGAGGGGAGGTGTGGTCGCCCGTCATCCAGCACGGATTAGAGTTCGCTCCGTGCATCGATGACTGGGGTGCCGCGCTGGAGATCGCGGGGGGGGGGTCAGACATCTTATCCCCTATCCTTTGCATAGGGGATAAGATATCTAGGGGCGAAGTACCCTTTTAATCTTACCCTCATATAGGACAACTTCTTACTGTCTATGGCTTACCTAGACAACCTATAAGAAACTGAAATTTTTTTTTATCTTCAACCACATGAAATTCTATGGTAAATAAACTTTTTATATTCTCTTTCTTTTAGTTCAAGCCACAATATCAACACCAGAAACAAGTTTATGTTGCCTAAAGTTGCCAAAGCAGGTTTTGTTGACCTTTACTTTGCTACTCGTGATATTTTGATGGCTTGGCTTATTTACTGGGCTATAAGGATTAAAGTAAAGCTTCCACAGACCTACAGTGTCTATATACTGATATTAGCACAACACTTTTCATACAAGTAGAGAAAGGTCACTTACCCACTGAGTCATCAGCAAGGACGTTGTATCTCACTGGGTCATACTAGGCCTATTACTGATCAATGCAAGTGTAAATACTATATATTACATGTATGGTGTCATAGATATATCAAAACACCATCTGCACCTTTGTTCTTTCTAGCTGCAATTGTTATTACATGTCAAGGTAGTCCCCCAGAGCATGACCACGGCTTGAGAATTTCAGATGACTTCAGTAGCGCAGAACAGAGGAAAAACGTAAAGGCGGATATTTCTTCTTATCGCATACTTCAGCATTACCATGAAAAAATAATGGACCGCTGAGTGACGCGGGAAGATGGATTAACAGCTCAACTTCCGAGAAAAAAAGATAATGTAAAAAATGTAGCAACATAGAAATATTGATTTCAGACAGGGGTCGAAACCTTATTTCACGCATCATACGACACACTATGGGGATTTAATAAGGACGTTCAATATACAGGGGTTGAGCTTTTACAGCTGACCTGTTCTTTGAGCCCATGGGAACAGACAGAGAAACTTTTACTTAACCAAATCAAAGGAGCCATGTGGACCTTTCAGGTCAGGGTTGCACAGAGTTCCCGAGAAGAATGGTGGACATTTTCTTAGCTAAAGCATAGAACATGCCTAAGGCTTTCCCGTCCGACGGCGTTGCCGTCGGACTCTGCTATTCGGAGTTCTGTCTGCAATCCGGTCAGAATGATGGGAGTTTAGCGGAGAAAAAAATTGTGCAAAATTCCTGTAAAATTACCAGATTACCGATGGACCCCATGCAAGTGAATGGGGTCCGTTGGGACCCGGTAGTAGCCATTTGCATTCTACCCGTTTCAGGGTCCCATCGGCTCAAAAAATAGAGGCGATGGGACCCTTAATGGGTCGGATGCGAACGGCAATGTGAACCTAGCCTTACTAGACAGTGTCTAGAACCTAGGTCTCCAAACTGTGGCCCTCCAGATGTAGCAAACTACAACTCCCAACATGCCCGGACATTTTGAGAGACTAGCTCTGTAGAACCAGTCAGTGACAAAACAGCAGTCAGACAGGGACATGAGGTAACATTTAAACAAGGCTTTTTCTTGGTTTTGTTTTTTAGTAAAAAAAATTAATATAGCCTTTAACTTGAAACACAAACAAATACAAAAAAAAATCCTGCTTATCCAGTGCTTATTAAACAGAGTCTTCCCTGCCTATACAGGTGGCTTACTACCAGCCACCCAACAACAGTCACCAAAAATATGTTACTCACACAAGGTAAATGTCCCATTTTTGAGACTGTCCACCTCAGGACTCCAAATTTCATCAGAGATTGCTCATAGCCTCTCAATGTAGAGTTGGTTGATCCTTTCACAAGTGCAGTATTATTCTGCCTCAGCACCTGTGCTGACTTGGGGCCAACCTGAAAATCTGAGGTAGCCCAGGAAGTGGATGAAAAGCCCTACTAAGAAATCTGCTTTTCATCCCATAGCTCATCCTGCTTTCCCTGGATAGTCTAGAACCGGACAGTGGAGATCACTGAACCAGGGAGAAAAGCGGGACTGTTTTTAAGGCGCTGAACCTCAGGATCCAATATTCTTAAAGCAAGGATATTTATTGGAGAATGATGCTTCTGTCTGGTTCTAGACTACATTTCACCGGTGACCAAGTGTTCATATACCGGAGGGACAAGTTGGCTGCAGACCTATTACAATACCATGTGCTCTCAGATGTTATGCTCTTAGCATAACACATATAGGTAAGGTGCCATCCTTTCCCACCTCTCCTAGTTATTCATTGTCCTCATTGATCTACACTAGGTGCGCATCTTTTTGTCTCTACCTTTCTATTAGTAGTGTTGCTCACGAATATTCGCAATTCGAATATTATTCGCGAATATCGCATATTCGCGAATTCGCGAATTTCGCGAATATAGCGCTATATATTCGTAATTACGAATATTCGTTTTTTTTGTTTTTTTTTACACAGTACACATCACAGTGATCACCCCTCTCTGCTTCCAGCTTGTGTGGTGTAAAGAAGGCTGTAATACTACTGTGTGAGACTGACGTGCGAAAATTTGCATATGCGAAAATTCGCATATGCTAATTTTCGCATGTTAATTTTAGCATATGCGAATATTCACATATGTTAATTTTCGCATGCACGAATTTTCGCACATGCGAAAATAAAACAAAAATATAACGAATATGCGAATATTCGCAAATATATGACGAATATTCGTCCATATATTCGCGAATATTCGCGAATTCGAATATGGCCTATGCCGCTCAACACTGTCTATTAGTTGCTTTCCCTGGATGGGATATGAACTTCCTGAAATTTGGTATCCACATACGACATGCGATTTCTGATGACCAATTCTGTCACTGTCTCACACCATACACATGGTGTTTTATCAGACTTTTTTTTTTTTTTTTTAAATCCCACTTATAGAAGTCTAGACCACAATCTTTTTTAAAGAATCTATACCCAGATCATTCTGTGGTTTAACAAAAAATTGTCACTAAGCCTAAAAACGCCAGTGAAGTGTGAAAAAATGCCAAAAAAAACTCATGTGGGTACAGTGTTTCATTATTATTATTATAATATAATTTTTTTTTTGCAGAATCGTGAGCAGCATTAACAAATATGCCACCAAAGCTGCCCAATAAGTTCAATTCTAAAAAGTAAAGGTCGGCACTAACCAAACCATGTCATTCAGTCCTCCATTCCATAGAGCGATCATGTTGGATGTATTTCCTGAATAATTGTTTAGACAGGAGGTGCTATAAAGTTAGCACATTCTACATGCAGGGACGGTTCTGCCTATAGGCAAAATAGAGCACCCTCTTGATGGGGGTGCTGCTCTACCTCTGCAAGAAAGTTAGTAACCAGCCAGCATCTGAAGCACCCGCCGCTCATCCGAAGCACCCGGCCATAACTGCCTTCACGTGAGGAGGGGGTTTGTTACAGTGTGTCACCCCAGTAGAAGTTGATTACATGAGGATTGGTTACAGTGTGTCACCCAAGTTGTAAGGTGATTACATGAGGAGGAGGTTTGTTACAGTGTGTCACCCCAGTAGTAAGGTGGGGTGTGTCAAAGGGTGGAGCCAGTGGGCAGGGTCAAGGGCAGCAAAATTAGCTTTCCTCTTGGGTGGCAAAAATCAGCCCTGTCTACATGCAATACCAGTACCAACTTTACATCATGTTGCTCTAGGCCAGGGGTCGGCAACCCGCGGCTCCGGAGCCGCATGCGGCTCTTTCAAACCTTTGCCGCGGCTCCGTTCCGGTCTGAGACTCCGCTGGCCGCCCCTGGGTCTGGGCCTGATGTCAGTGACGACGTCCTCCTCCGCGCAGGAGAACGTCTTACGTCACTGAAGGGGCGGCCCTCCACTGCTGGCGCCACAGAGTCTGTGGATAGCGGTACCCAGTCTGGACAGCATGGCGGCCGGCGGGTAAGGGAGCGGCGAGCGGGTGACAAAATGAAGGGCCGGGTTATCATGAGGGGCCGGGGGACTCGGGGGGGGAGAGATTTTAATGAGTGGCTGTGGGCGGGGGAGCCACCGGGGGAAATTAGGTAAATGTATGGCCGGCCCAGGATTTTGTAGTAGGGTCCAGACCTGCTCAGGGGGGTTTAAATTGAACCCCCCTGATCCCCCTGTGGTATTTTCATTGAGATTCTCTCCCCCCCTAATCAGGGCTCAAATGGATCAGGGGAGAATTAAATTGGCTGGGAGGGGGGGGGGGGGTTACAATTAGAGTGCCTCCAGCTATTGCAAAACTACAACTCCCAGCATGCCCGGACAGCCTTTGGCTATCTGGGCATGCTGGGAGTTGTAGTTTTGCAACAGCTAAAGAGCCCCAGGGTAGGGGAAGGTGCTCTACATTGTTTCCCAATCAGACTGCCTCCAGCTGTTGCAAAACTACAACTCCCAGCATGCCCGAACAGCCTTTGGCTATCCGGGCATGCTGGGAGTTGTAGTTTTGCAACAGCTGAAAAGCCCCAGGGTAGGGGGAAGTGCTCTGTTTCCCAATCAGGGTGCCTCCAGCTGTTGCAGCTTCCCCTTTTGCCCCACATTAAAGACAGGCCTGAGTAGGACCCTCATCATCCACCAGAAACACCCTCCCCCCAGCAGTAGCACCCCCATCATCCACCAGCAAATCCTGCTGTTGGATGATGAGGGGTGCTATTACCACATGGAGGGTGTTTTTGGTGGATGATGAGGGTGCTACTGCTAGCTAGCCTGTGTGACAATGAAGGTGACTTTTTACAGCCCTGATGTGCAGACACTGAGCACTGAGGTTCAGGAGCAAAAGTCCCATTAACCAGGTAAATTAAATATTTTAATTAGCTATTAATTTGCAAAAATATATTTTACATTGTTAAGTGAAAGTCCTTTTTTTCTTCAGATTGACAGCTGACTGCACGATCCTGTATATATAGCATTAAGTTAAGAAACAATATATGCAGTGTTATATTTGTTTTAAATGTCACATTGGTTTTGCGGCTCCCAGTTTTTTTTTTCCATTCGGAAACGGGTCCAAGTGGCTCTTTTTGTCGTAAAGGTTGCAGACCCCTGCTCTAGGCGCTTGGACAGAATAGACCCCATTAGGGTGATTCCAAAATGCAGGTCTTTCATGCAGGTATTACACAAATACGCTGCAAAAACACATATGTTACATGTAATTCTCCAAGGATTTCACTCCCTATACACGGAAATTGGTAAAATCGATCACAAATCCCCAACAGAAGGAACTGCTGCAAATATACTGGTAAAATTCACAGCAGTTCTGCCTTATTTAAAAAAAAAAAAAAAAAGGGGGGGGGGGGGGGGGCAAATATTTTTTTCCTTCCAGGCCACAGCATGGCGGCAGCAGCTGCTACATCAAAATTGTTTGTTTGTTCTTGTTTTTACACATTTTACAAGGATTTTACAAGGAAATCAAAAATAATTGAATTGTGAAATTTTACATCCTCAAATCCGCAGTGGATACTGCATATGTGAATACACCCTAAAGGTAGGGGACACACTCTATGGACGGTCAGTGGCGCTTCCCCAGCGTTAATATTGATGCTGCTGATGGGCTACGTGTGACCCTTCCCTAACAGAGTATTTCTACACAGGCAGAGTTTGACACCTCCCCAGGCAAGATTACAATTGTGTAATACTACAGAGGGAAGACATTTGATAATTCTGTATTGTTGGACTGGAAGTAATGTTTTGTGGAAATTAGCAGATTTCTGGGTATCTAGAGTCTATATGGAGGCGCATGCACACTGTGTTGCCGCAGGCACTCTGTGTAATGGCACCTAGTGCCTCTGTATGGTGTCATATTATGTATTCCTCCCTAGAAGCAATGTTTCAAGGGAAGATTATCTCCATCAAATGGCATCCGAAGGAGCATGCCAGGGTATTTTTCCTATTGGATTTGCACAGAACCTAAAATCCAAAAGCTCTGCATGTCTCCATATGAAAACAGATTAATACAGGGATATAGTAGATATAATCGATTGGGATGGTTCCCCGGGTACACCCTTTACCCTAAACTTTTTTACAATATGGAAAGCACATCGAGCAGGGAGTTACACTACACTACAACTCTCTTCTCAAGTTCTCTTTCCTGAGGAGACTATATACTGCTACTGGATGACTCCAAGTGAAAAGGGATACCCCCTCTACATCTCCCACCCCGGGAGTTCCTATTCTTTCTTGAGCAGCAATGTCCACTGGGGCAGCCCCTGAAGGGTCCTAGGGTAGCTATGGGGCTTGTGTCCAACTTTTACCCACATTTGTTCTCTCTGTACATAGCCTTCTTGCTTCTACCTATCCTCCATTGGAATTGACTAGGATCAATCACTGGGATATAACAGAAGCTCTGCAGGAGCAGCTTCAGCCTCAAGCTATCCAGGGTTTTAGGGACAACAGCAGGACTTTTTCAGAGGAGAGGCTACACTAGACCGCACATGTCCTCCAAGCCTTCCAGACCGGCCTAGAGACTCAACTCTAACTCTCTCGACTGAGTAAAAGGAACTGGGCTGAAAACAAGCTATTCCTCCAATTTAGAATGTTCCTTTTGTATGGGACTGTGTTGAATACTTACAGACAATAAGGGTATAAACATAGCAACAGAACTAGAGCAATAAAAAAGAACAAAAATATATGAAAACAAGGTACCATCAACCACCACCCAACAAGTTCTGCATGGTACGCAGTGGGACACTGCACAAACGTTGAGTCAATTTATCAGATTTAGAAAATTGTGAGGAACTGAAGTCCCGAGTATATTAGAACGCCATAAGCGTAATGTGATTTTTAAGAAACCATCTTTAAGTTCATTGGATACATTCCTATTCTCAGAAGTTGGTCCACAAATATAATTGCTCATCCTTCAACTGCAGAACATTGATGCCCTTTGTGCCCTAAAAGCTGCATGAGGTTCCACACAGCACATCGCACCCGCAGTGTGGCCCCTTATGACTTCCCGACTGATTCCATTGATGCAGCATCCATGTCATGACAGGACATCTATCCGCGATCTCTAACATCAATGTCATTCTGCTTACACCATACTCTACCCTTTCCTCATCTGCCTCATGTTGCTCTCTGCTCTCCCTCCAGATACCACGGCGGCATGGTACAAAGCCTGTAACCCATTCCTTGCCAAACATCCACAGGCCTTTGCGTTTTTAAGTTTTTTTTTGCTAGACCCGAGTAACACCCGCCAGCTCATATGTATGCAGCGCAGCCTCTTCACATTTTAATCTGCCCAGAACATCCTTTCATATGCTAAAGCCACCATTCATATGCTAATACCGAATTTGCGTGAGATAATTGTTTGAGTCTCATTGATTAGACATGTTTTGTTGGCTTCCGAGAAGGTTAATTTATGCATTTCTAAATATGAATGAATGTAGAGCGAGTCTTATACAAGCCATCGAAGACTGGTGCCGGCGTTTGTTCTGGTGACATTTTGTGCTTGCCGTTGGCAGCTGTGAACAATACCTAAATTACAGCAGTTAAGTTAACAGGTGGCACTGGCGGTGAAACTACTCACTGAAGCTGCCAGTTATGGGCATTACATGACTATGATTTTTAACTGTATTTCCTAGGGGAAACCATGCCAGCTCCGTTTCCCCCATTGGGCCCACCTGTGCCACGCGCTTAGCTCTATCTTCGAGATCTACTCTTCTGGGTTATCTTTGGTCAGGAAGTTGTAGTTCTGTTTTTTGTTTTCTTTTTTAGATGTCTGGGACAACTGTATATATTACAGAGACAGTAATGCCAGCTGAAGTTTCTGGGCAGACGGCACCGTGTTCTGCCAGAGCGGGATGTGTTCAGAATGGCTGAATAAGTCATAGATGATTAACTCTCTGTAATTTTTTTTCTGTTGTATTTTTAGCCGGTTTAAATTGCAGCGGTCATATAAATCCCAAAAATATTCCTCTTCTCATTAACCATTGGGGAAAGTTGTATTCTAGCGGCCCAGCTGTGTGGGCCACAGGTGTGACAGGAGGGGGCACAGTGGGGAGCAGAGATAAGTGACAGCTCATGTTAAACACAGGAAGACGCCAGCATTTTCATTTCGTACCAGCTCGCTGCTAACAGTCTATTTTCCGAATGGGTGCACAGAGGCCCTTCTCCTCCCCCCCGCCCCCCTCTTTATATTGATAGAGAAGGGTGAGTGATAGATAGAGTACAGAAAGGAGAGACAGAGATACACAGAGACAGACAGATAGTGACAGGAGGGCAGATTGAGAGAGACAGAAAACTGCGCGAACAGTCAGGTGGAAAGAAAGGTGACAATTCCGAAAGAAGGATTTGCTGATAAATAGACAGACAGACAGATAGAAAGACAGATAATCCTCCAGGTGTCTGCCTCTATGGGAAAGCAGCATGACATTAGTAATGCTGCCCGCGAGGTTAAATGGGCCCACAAATCTGAGTACTGAGCCCCCATTCCAATACCAATAATTAAGCAAAATTTGCAGTAATTGGCCATGTCAGTGGTCACCCAGCTTTCTGAGGCATCCCACAAATCCTATTATCCCATCAATATTGTTATTGCTATTATTTGTTAGATTAGATAGATAGGAGATATATAGATAATTACACAGATGGAGCAGCACACAAAGATAAGTAGGTGGGTGCACGCTGTGGTTGGATCCTGGTCCCGGGTCCCTCCAGATACCGCACAATAGAAACACGGCAGCACTCCGAAGTACGGTGAATAGTGGCTTTATTGTCACCAAAATGTACAGCGACGTTTCGGCCACCTCATTCACCGTACTTCGGAGGGCTGCCGTGTTTCTATTGTGCTAGATAGATAGATAGATAGATAGATATGAGATAGACATAAGATAGATGTGGGATAGATATAAGATAGATATGAGATAGCTAGATATGAGATAGATAGATAGATAAATAGATAGATATGAGATAGATATAAGATAGATAGATATGAGACAGATAGATAGATATGAGATAGCTAGATAGATATGAGATAGATAGATAGATATGAGATAGATATAAGATAGATATGTGATTGATAGATAGATATGAGATAGATAGATATGAGATAGATAGATGGATAGATATGAGATAAATAGATAGATATGAGATAGATAGATAGATATATATAAGATATATAGATATGAGATAGATAGATATGAGATAGATATGAGATAGATAGATATGAGATAGATAGATATGAGATAGATTGATACATATGAGATAGATTGATATAAGATAGATAGATATAAGATAGATAGATATGAGATAGATAGATATGAGATAGATAGATATGAGATAGATAGATATGAGATAGATATGAGATAGATAGATATGAGATAGATTGATACATATGAGATAGATTGATATAAGATAGATAGATATAAGATAGATAGATATGAGATAGATAGATATGAGATAGATAGATATGAGATAGATAGATATGAGATGGATAGATAGATAGATAGATAGATATGAGATAGATAGATTGATGGATATGAGATAGATAGATATAAGATAGATAGATATAAGATAGATAGATATTAGATAGATATGAGATAGATATGAGAGAGATAGATAGATATGAGATAGATAGATATATATGTGATAGATAGATATGAGATAGATAGATTGATAGATATGAGATAGATAAATATGAGATAGATAGATATGAGATAGACAGATATGAGATAGATAGATGTGAGATAGATATGAGATAGATAGATATGAGATAGATAGATAGATATGAGATAGATAGATATGAGATAGATAGATATGAGATAGATAGATATGAGATAGATAGATATGAGATTGATAGATATGAGATAGATATGAGATAGACAGATATGAGATAGATAGATATGAGATAGATATGAGATAGATAGATAGATATGAGAAAGATAGATAGATATGTAGATGAAATAACAGATAAAGACACATGATATATAGAGATTGACAAACCATACAGCAGACAAACAAGTCAATATATGGCACAGTGTTTCCCAACTAGGGTGCCTCCAGCTGTTGCAAAACTACAACTTTCAGCATGCCCTGACAGCCTAAATAGATATATGGATGGATAGATAGATAGATAGATATGATATAGATAGATAGACAGATATTAGATAGATATGAGATAGATAGATTGATAGATATGACAGATATATAGATGGATTTATAGGCTGTGTGGTAAGAGTATATGATTCTTTTCACTAGTATTCAGCCTGTGTAACACATTGTGCCCCCAATCCTATTACTCTGATTGCAAACACAGAGAAGCTGTCGTCACATTGACACCACGGCGCAGATTTTCTCCTCGGCTGCAGGAAAATGACTCTGTGTAATTCTTGGTCACACACAATGTGAGGAGCAGCAGAGCCTCAAATTACAAGCTCGCCACCCTGTAAAGGGGGGAAAGAGTCTGCGGCGTGCACCGGAATACAAATGGGCTAGCGGGCCCTCGCCGTGTGGGTGACAGGGACGATGTGTATTTAATCTCCACCGCAAAAGTCTAATTAAAACACAATTAAGTTAAGCAGTGTGACAGAAGAGAAACGCTGAATAATTGTATTATTAGTGTGGGTAGGAGATAATGTCACATCACACGGGTCTGTATGAGAACAACTCCAAAGCCTTCCGTGTCCTTCAAGGGAAGAAATGTGGCTGATTCTAATCGTCTCGGTACGGATATGTGCAGCTATGAGGCTGGTTCACTATAAGGACAACACAATATTCTAATTACAAACTATTAATATGGAATTTAACCCTACAGGTTGGTGGAATATATTAAAATCTTCCATCATTATCCAGTATGGACTAGCACATCAAATCTGTTCCATGATCCCCAGTTTAAAGCACCTATCATTATGTCCAGACTCGGGATGGACAGACCGGTGCCCAATGCAAGGGTCAATCGGGCAGATCATTCATTTAGGGTAGGGTCACACACTGAGCGCATCCGCAGCGTATTTCACGCTGCGGATGTGCTACCGGCATTCACAAAGAGAAGGCAGAGCCAGCTCCCAGCTGCGGCTGGGTAGCTCTGTGCGTATGCTGAGCAAGGCATAGAGCTACCTGACCGCAGCTGGGAGTGCGCTCTTCCATCTCTTTGTGACTGCCGGCAGCGCATCCGCTGAGTGATATACACTGTGGATGCACTGTGTGTGACCCTACTCTAAATAGGACTTCTGCAGGGCTCAACGATGGCGTGCATATGATCAATCGTTGGATCCTTTCTGCGGCCTATTACTAATCTTATTAACAGCTTCATCATCATTGCGCCAAAGGCCAAGGATTCATTTTAGGATCCTACAATTCCAGCGATCAGCCAATGAACGAACAATTGCGCCTTTGTCAATTGACCGATGGGTCTTCTATACAGAGCAATAATCACCCTCTGTAAAAGTCCATTAAAAAACATGGATGCAACTAATATCCTTCTAGAAATGGGATTTCTTAAAAAGGCTTGTACGGCTGGAAAAAAACAACAACCTGTGTATGGTGTCAAAATGTATAATAAAGCAACTTACTAATATAATGTTATTAGCCATAGTGCACAGATCTCTCCATACCAGCTCTGCTCTCTTCTGTGTAGCTGTGACATCACATTCAGAGCTCCCGTCTCTGCTCCTCCCTTCCCTCCTGTCTGCTGCGGACCAGATCATTGATGTGAAGAAAAGCGATCATATTACTGTTTATTAGATTCTAAGGCAGCAGGAAGCCTATCTCATATAAGACAGCAGTGAGCCTGTTCTGATGGAAACTACTGTTACTGAGAGGCTTCCTTCTGTCTTAAAATGTAATGAGCAATGGTATGAGCTTCTCTTCACATCAATGGTCTGTTCTTCAACAGACATAAGGGGGGGGGGCAAGAGCTGTGCTTTCAGAAAGTGTAACGTGATGTCACAGCTACAAGGGAGAAAGCGGAGGTGATAATGGAAGATCTGTGCACTATGGCTAATAAAATTATATTGGTAAATTGCTTTAATATACTTTTTGACACCATACACAGGCTGTTGTTTTTTTTCTTCACAGGACAACCCCTTTAATACCTTCATAGTCCTGGATCAGGTACCAATTCATGACCATGGTTCATTTTTTCAAAGCATCTGCACTCTTTAATTAGACTTTCAAACAGGTAAATGATTGTGTGATCGGGGCCAAAAAAGTGATCGCTGTATAGTTGGTTTGGCCCTTCGTCACCCCATGTAATGGGATTATCAAGTGGTTGTTCAGGCAAAGTTAGACCCTCCCGTCCAAGAGCAAAAAAGTCACAGATCTCATGAGTGGCGCGGGTAAACCTCATTGTCCCCTTGGTGATGGAGGGGCTGGATCGGATGACATAGCTGCCTAACATTCGATTTTTCAAAGGTGCCCCTTATAGGGCATATCAGCAAGGCTTGTTCTCCTGTTCTAAATATTTTGGGTCTAGGTTACAATCACATCACGTCCGTACTTCATTCTACTCCATTAGTTGTTATGCTGATAATTACTAGCTGCTGACATCATAAATAGCATTGGTGATGTCACTGGCTGGGCATAAAAGTTCTGATTTGGCAGCTAACAGCAATTACTTCCTCACCATATGTGAAGACACGAGGATCTATTCTCTGCTGAGCACATCTACTAAAATCAGCAGCTTCAGGTTTTTTTTCACTGTGTTCTTTGCTCCAGCAGATTTGGGGATTTTCATTGCCCACAGCATGCCTGCTTTTTTTTTTTTGCCTGGACAAAAGTAGACAATCGGCAGCATGGGGCACACTATTATAATGCCCCCCCCCCCCAATGTAATGGTGGTCACACAATACTATCTAATCACAAGGATTCCAAAAATATTTAATTGACTTTTTTTTACTAAAATGACCCCTTAACACCTTAAGAAGAAAATTTCTAAATTCTTGACCACTAAATGTCTAGATGTCATTGCCTGAGGTTAGGGAAATTCTGATTCTAGGAGCAGAGAGACCAAGATGGATTACAGGAAGTGGGGGCATAGTATTATGCAAGGGCGAACCCCCAACAGAGTGTCCAAGTTCTGAGCAACAGTACAGCCCCCTGAATGTTATCTCACTCTCCCCCTTACTTTAGTCTTTGTTCTAACTAGCTATTCACTGCTTAGACCAGGACTGCTTTTGTTATGTTCCCATTTTCTTAGCTGGGATCCTGTTGGTCTGATTTTTTCCTTTTCACATAGCATCTTGCAAAACCAGAGCATCAATAACCCCTTTCTCCCCTCCACATGCCATCTATGTCATCTTCATCCTATAACACAGTGCCATACCACCAGATGAGTTCACTTTCTCCAGCACTATGTCATGGTGTAGCAGGGAGGAGTAGGTGCTGTCTTATGTGTGGCCAGAGAAGTAAGGGAAAGGAAGTTCCTTAATGAGTCATTGGCTACTTCATTACTAGCTACTGTCATTGATAAATTGTGGCAGTGATGGTACTGGCTGAGCAAAAAAGTTCCTGTTTGGCAGGCGAGAATCTGTTCTCGTTCATCTACTAAAATCAGGAGCTTTGGAGGTTTTTCACCTTGTTCTTTGCTCTAGTAGATTTTGGGGATTTTTATTGTTCACAGCATACCCGTTTTTTTTCGCCTGGCCAAAAGCCAGCAGCATGGGACACAGCATCGTAATGCCCCTAAATGGCATTGACATGATGGTCACACAATACTCCAGCTAATCACAAGAATGACAGTGACTGTCAGGTGACAGCTACTCCACTTTCTCCTCCTGCATAGATTTGTATGACCCGGGCAGTAAGGAAATACCGTAGTCTTACTATGTGCAGTCTAGCACCTCAGGAATTTAGAAAGCTTTGCTCAGTGTGGGCATCACAACCTTCCGCATTGTCCGGGGCCTGATTTAATAGAAAAATTCCCACATGAAACTGAATAATCTTCAGCTTTAGAATTTTCTTTTTTGAAATCTAAGTGCCCTTACGTAAGACCAGAGGCTTTAAGAAACATCGAACAATCCTGCTGTGTATTCCATCTCCCCGCACTTCCCTGCCCTTTACTGTAGTCAAATCCCTTCATTAAGAAGACCTTGCTTTAGAACATTCACAGCCAGGGCAGAAACCTGAAGAGGAGCTATACTGTATGTGTCTTTTACTAGGATATCAACCCAGCAATTTCCTATTTCATGCATATTTTTGAGTGGAACTATTACCCTCTCTCATAGTATTGAAATTTGCTAAATATATTAGTATTTTCCCTATTATAGGGGTATTCCAGTAATTTTTTTTTTATTTGACTATGCTACAGGGGTTGTAAAGTTAGTGTAGTTTATGTTCATCAAAGATATAGTGGGTCGGCACTGCCCCCGTATACCACAGGAACATACCTCGCAGCTCCACACCTTATATTCCTCAGCTTTAAAGTACCTCCGTGGTGCTCTATCCGGAAACAAGCTTCTTCCAATGGCAATAAAAGATACTGGACGGCACTCACTGGTAATCTGTATCCAAATGCGGTTTATTCAAACAGTCAGGTCATATGTAAAAGCATGGCCATGCTTGTACATATGACCTGACTGTTTGAATAAACCACATTTGGATACATATTACCAGTGAGTGCCGTCCAGTATCTTTTATTGCCATTAGTGTAGCTCATAAAATAGTGTCTGTACCCATGTTTGACGGCAGGTTTGCAATTCTTATGTGATCTTTGCCTTGATGTTTATTTTTATCAGCATACAAAATGAGTGTAGTCTCAGGTTTTCCCAGGTTGCAGTGTGGCCCGAAACATTACATCACTAGTCAGGTGTTCACAGGGAAAATGCCTGTGCTTCAATGGGTTGGGCGACCACTGGGTGGGAAGGATATCATTCTGCAGTGAATTGCAGTTTTCCAACAGCTGGAGGCACCCTGGTTAGAAAACACTGGTCTATTGTTCATAGCACAGTGTGGAAGTCAGCACACCTGTGGTTCAATGGGCGGGGTGACTAATGTGCCAGAGGGAAAAAAGTGGCCTCACACTAACAAACAAGGAATTCTGGGACTTTTAGTTGAAGGGAACGAACTCCAACAGGAAATAGCCAGTTCACAAAAAGAAATCAGCGGCATTATAGTGGAATTACAACACAGCCATTTAGCCCCAAGACAAGCACAGATCCTTCCTAAGCATGTCCATTACTGTCTGGCAGGTAAGTACTAAAGTCCCTTTATGGTGAATAACCCCTTTAAGCATAACTTGAAATCCTTTTCACTGCTTCCCCGGCATTCCTATAAGGGTGTGTGTATACATATATACATTCTACATGTACATTAAAGTACTGGCCTCCAAACTGGGGCCCTCCAGACGTTGCAAAACTACAGCTCCCATCATGCTGGGAGTTGTAGTTTTGCAACATCTAGAGAGCTACACTTGGAGGCTACAGCCTTAAAGGGATGGTTCACCGGTGTAACATTTTTATTGTTCCATTATCTCTAAAATAAAAAAATAAAGCAGCTTTGCAAATTGTCTCCATGGAAACAGACAACAAACAACCCTTGTAGTCTGATCCTGCAAATATTCTCCCTTCCATCTGTCATGTTAACCTACAGATCTACATTAGCAAAAGGTATGAGAAGATGCTGAGGTTATGTATCTCATATGGTCATGGTCCCTTTTAAACAATTACCCTCCATTTGAAAGACTATGTGATTCCTAACATTCGTAAATCACTTAATTTACCAAAAAAATCACTCCTTACATCAGCTGTTCACTGTCTGTGGTTAGGGGAATTCCATCTCTAGCAGCAGAGAGTCCAAGATTGATTACAGGAAGTGGGGGCAGAGCTTAGATAGTATTATTCAGGGGGGGGGGGGAAGCTTCCTTCAGAGTGTCCATGCTTTACCTGACTTATTACCTAAATTCTGTGTAATTTTCCCTTGTGTAAATACTTCATTAAACTCCATTTTGTGCAGGCTGGGGGGGCTAAAATGGCAGATCCACCTGTGAGGACATGGGGCAAGGAAGTCTGGGAAGGTGGGTTGGAGGGATGACCCTGAATCACATGGTGGCATGCAGCCTATCAGCAGCCAGCCAGCCCCTGTGATGTCACAGCCTTATATAAGCGGCAGCCATTGCTGCAGACAGGCATTTCTGGGATTCTTAACAGAGAGAGCAGACAGTGTGTGTTCCAGAGAAAAAAAAAAAGCTTTACAGCAGCAAATTGATTCACCTCAAGCCCAAATCACTGCAGACAGGCAGGGACAAGGGACAAGAGAGAGAGAGAGAGAGAAAGTACACTTTTTGTTGTTGTTGCTGTACTGGGGTGTACTACTCTAAAGCTAGTCTGTACTGCTGTACTGGGGTGTACTACTCTAACGCTAATAGGGGCTAGTTAGTGTGAGCACTGAAAGACATAGTCATCTGCTTTTAACGCCTAATACAGGTGTAACCGTACTCGGGTGTATTGTCCTCTCATAAGTGTAACCTATACGTGCACTCAGCCAGTGTATGTTTTTTTCCTGTTAAACTCATAAGGGCCAGTTATTGTTAAAGGCCAGGAATACCTACACACCTGCTGCTAACTCCTAATTCAGGTGTAAGCATGCTGGGGTGTATTTTCCTCTAATAAGTGTAACATATACGCACTCAGCTGGTGTATAAGTATGTCAGGCAGAGAAGTGCCAGGACGTGCACAGAGGAGTGGCAGACGCCTAAATTCATCAGGCGCAGGCAGAGGTCGCTGCAGACTAGGGGCGCGCGGCAGCAGGAGTCGCAGCAAGAGGCCTTAGCTCCCGGTATCATCTCTTCAATTGTGACGCCATATGGTCTCCCGACCCTGCTGCCACATCCAGACGCTCTGCGGCAGTGATTCTAATAGCAACGCCTGTAATCTGCATGTCATACTGTTAACAGTATTATTTCACTAAGCCAGCACACTCCCTATGCGTCTTACAGCAAGGCAAAGTGTTCTACACCCCTATTGAGGCTCTCTGTAGCCCGGAAATAGCCGTTTTTAATAGCTATTCACCACAAATAAATTCGGATCAAACCAAATGTTTTCAGAAAATTTGGCGAATCGGCCGAATCAAATTTTTCTAAACTTCGCTCATCTCTATTTATGATGTTCCCACATTCTTGCTATGATCCTTGCTTTGATCTTTTCTGTTCACATAGCATCATACAAAACCAGTGCATCAATAACCCATTTTTTCCTTCATATGCCTTCTATAGTGGTGAACTGTAAATCATTTTATAACACAGTGCCATACCACCAGTCCAATGCATTTTCTCCAGAACTATGTCATGGCGTAGCAGGGAGGAGTAGGTGCTGTCCTGTGATTGGCCAGAGAAGTACAGTAAAGGAAGTTCCTTAATGAATACTACTGGAAAACAACCCAGCTCTGGTCCTTCTCGTTGAAAGAGAATGAGAGATAGCTATGTTCCATAGAGGGGGCCCTCAGTTTCTCAACAACAGAAGTAAGAGAACAAAAATCACTTTGTCACCACAGGTAACAAAAAAAGTAAAAAATAAAATGCAGGTTTTATATTTCTATTAAACATACGGGTATGCTCTAATAATTTTAGTATAATAGTATCACTTGGACTATGATTAGCAATATTATTAGATTACTTTATGTATGGAGCCATTATTTGGTTGCTGTGTGTTGGTATTATTTGAATAATGTATGGTGATATTAGGCATAGCACTGCAGTGCTGAGAAGGTGTTGTACAATATAGTATTTGCACACTGTATAGTAGTGACACTGTATAGTAGGGTTATCTAGGCAACTATATGGCATTGTTTGTGAATTATACTATACAAGGCATTGAGTGTATGGTATGGTTATTTGTACACCATATTGGGAGAGGGGCATTTGCTAACAGAAAGCCCTTGATTACGATTAAGATTAGAAAAACATGTCTGCTTTTTTCCAGAAACAGCGCCACTCTCATCCTCATTTTGTGTGATGCCATTGAAGCTCAGTGACATTGAAGAAAATGGTGAACAGTCGGTATGGCTTCAGGGAGAACGCCGGCTCCACGTGGCGCAGGATACAGATAGAAGGAGATTAGATAAAATCAAGGTAGTTTATTTCCCAAGATGCAACGCACTTCGCTGCGGGAAAGCAGCTTCATCAGGCGTTGCCTGATGAAGCTGCTTTGCCGCAGCGAAACGCGTTCCTGCAGCAAAACGTGTTGCATCTTGGGAAATAAACTACCTTGATTTTATCTGATCTCCTTCTATCTGTATCCTGCGCCACGCGGAGCCAGCGTTCTCCCTGAAGCCATACCGACTGTTCACCATTGCCTAGCCGGAGGGCTGCGGATACTACACCATTTGATGCGTTTACCATTGTTGTGTATGCTGTTACACAACCACCTCTGGTGAGCGGCTTTCATGCCATATTTTTATATTGAGATTCTCTCTTTTATTACACCAAGAAGCGCTCTCTCCTCCTCTTTTCAGATTGAAGAAAATAGAGCCAAGTTGTAATACCGCACACAAACTAAAGACAGGTGTGGCACTGTTTAAAAAAAAAAAATAAGTTGGTTTTCTAATCTAATTGACCCAAAAGCTGCTTTTTCTCAGACACGAGCTGAGTTTTCCGGACTAGATTATAAAGATACAACTCAACTAGACATTTACGCTACGTCGGCAAAACTCTCTGGGTCTCCCCTACTAAGAGTTAAAACCTTTCATAAAATCCTGTCAGCCTCTAATAAAACTTTTGTATTTGATTGAAAATGGGATTTCTTCTATGCAGGGAGCAGAGTGGTATTGCCCTCTATGAAAGAGTCCTCAGGAAAATTGGAAAATATTTCTAATTCAGCCCTGAATTCTGCAGACACAGGATGAAATGTGAGCGCTCATATACTGTTATTACAAGAGGATAAATATATAAAGTTTCAGTATACAGGTTGAGTTTACTAGTATTTTTAACCCCTTTGACAATATATTTCAATGTGATTTAATAATTGGTAAAAAAAACAATAAAAATTAAGTTTTGGCCATAATTTTGATTCTCCAGACATTTTTCGTTCTGGAAAGAATACTTATATACTGATTGTTCATATAACATACACACATAATCTGGCTGGCTGTGGCAGAAGATATCAGAACTGGGAGTGTGATAGAATTGGGGCAGATTTACTAAGGGTTTGTTCTAACATTGAAGGCAGAGGCACTTGCGTTAGTAGCCTCAGGCAGCGCCACCTGCTGACCATCCAGACCTATGCTATCTGCTGCCGACACCTGCTAGTAATGACCGACTCCACTCTGATGCCGGTCATATAATTGTTTAAATACTTTGATCAATAGGGAGTGATGCAAACACTTTTTTGGCATGCATCCCGATTGCCTCCCCCCCCTGCAATATTATGGTGGGATGCCTGTGCACCTAAATTGAAAATAAAGCAGATTTTTCAAATTGTTTTGGTTGAACATATCCCAACATTTCATGTCTAAGCGGGCCTATGTGTCTCTATGGTAACAGACAACAAACAACCCCTGCAATCATTCTCCCTTCCTGCTGACCTACAGATCTACGTTAGCAAAAGGTATGAGAAGGTGATGAGGATTTCATTTCAGCCAATATCCTCCATTTGATTTCTCACATATTTGTAAATCATTTAATTTACCAACAATTGCTTCGTACCCCAGAAAAACAACACTGCCTGAGGTTAGGGGAATTCCGTCTATAGCAGTAACAAGATTAAGATGGAGCTGAGCAAGTGGGGACAGAGCTGAGATAGTATTATGCCGGAGAGAAAGTCTCCTCCAGAGGGCCCATGCTTTACCTGTAAATCAAGGCTTACCTCTTATCGCCGTTAAAGTTCTGAGCATACTTCCCTTGTGTAAATAACTGTGTTTCCACATTTACACAGTGCTGCCTCCTGAATGTTATTGCATTCTTTCCCCTCACTGTTGACCTTATTATTATTAGAAGTTCACTTCTTAGACCAGGGCTGCCTTTGTGATGTTTCCACTTCCTCACTACTGCTCTAATGCCGCTCATTTAATTGTTTAAATACTGTGATCAATAGAGATAGAAACATTAAAAATAGGTTTTGGTGAGCATCCCTGATGTCTAGTGGTCCAATCGCCCCCAGCAATATAATCATGGGGTGCCAATCAGTTGTCAGGCCAGCCCTATACTGGGCCTCAATGCATGCCGTGAGTTGGCTCTTGATAAACCCTGCCAAAGGCAAGCTGTACCACTGAAATGCTGATCTAATAGATCAATGTAATGCAGATGCATTACTTTGATCTAAGTAAGCAAATACATGATTGCTTATAAAAGGCCCCCAAGGGGAGAGGTAAATATATATATATATATATACAAATTAAATCCAAATGCCAAAATTGCAGATTTATGGTCACATCATTAGAAAAAAAAATTTATACTACCGTAAAAGTGGTATCAGTAAAAATAACAGCTAAATAAAAATTTGGTCGTTTAAAAAAATTTATAAATCCGTGGTCCTAGATTCAAAAAACGTATATGGCTGTAAAACAACTCTAAACAGGGCTGGCTTTACCTATAGGCAAGATAGGCAGCCGCCTTGAGCGCACTCTTGATGGGGGCACCCCTTAGTCTTCCACGAGAAAGTTACTGTCTGTACACTGTCTCCAAGCAGCACTCTTCACTCAGGCCCTGCTTACATCCTTCCCCCAGGCATGGCAGAAGCGCACAGCTTTCCTCACTCAGGTCCTGGAGCAGATCACTCAGGAGCACAGCGACGGCAAGTCATGGTATGGTGGTATTGTTCAGTTCTGGTATAGCGTTATTATTCAGTCATAGTATGGTGGTATTATTCTTTTCTGGAATGGCGTTGTTATTCAGTCATGGTATGGTGGTATTGTTCTGTTCTGGTATGGCAGTGTAACTTAGTCACGATTAGTGTTGGGCGCGAATATTAGCATTTCAAATTTTTATCACAAATATCACAAATTTGCAAATATTGTGAATATATTTGCTATATATTCGAAATTGCGAATATTCGCTTTTTTCCCGCATATGCGCTTATTCGCATATGTGAATATTCGCATATTCCTTCTTTTCACTTGTGGGCCAATTAGAATGATGCAAATACACTTGTCAGAGGTTATCAACAACATCCCTAGCAACCAATAGTAAAGTTGCCCCCCCCCCCCCCACCCTCACTGTTTCCTTCCTCGAATATGCGAATATTCACACATGCGAATATGTGAATATTTGCATATGCGAATATAACGAATACGCGAAATTTGCGAATATAGGATGAATATTCGTCTATATATTCGCAAAATAACGCCAATTCAAATATGGGCAATGCCGCTCATCACAAGTCACGAGATATGGTTATTGTTCTGTTCTGGTATGGCGTTGTTTTTCGGTCATGGTATGTTGGTATTGTTCTGTTCTGGTATAGCATTGTTTTTCAGTCATGGTATGGTGGTATTGTTCTGTTTTGGTATGGCGTTGTATTTCAGTCATGGTATGGTAGTATTGTTCTGTTTTGGTATGGCGTTGTTTTTCAGTCATGGGATGGTGGTATTGTTCTGTTTTGGTATGGCGTTGTTCTTCAGTCATGGCATGGTGGTATTGTTCTGTTCTGCTATGGCATTGTTTTTCAGTCATGGTATGGTGGTATTGTTCTCTTCTGGTATGGCGTTGTTATTCGGTCATGGTATGGTGGTATTGTTCTGTTCTGTTATGGCGTTGTTATTCAGTCATGGTATGGTGGTATTGTTCTGTTTTGGTATGGCAGTGTTATTTTGTCACGGTCTATGTGTTTTGTTCTGGTATGATAATGTTATTTAGTCACGATTTATCGGTATTGTTCTGGTATGGTGGTGTTATTTAGTCATGGTTTATGGTTATTGTTCTGTTCTGGTATGACGTTGTTATTCGGTCATGGTATGGTGGTATTGTTCTGTTTTGGTATGGCGTTGTTTTTTGCTCATGGTATGGTGGTATTGTTCTGTTTTGGTATGGCGTTGTTTATCGTTCATGGTATGGTTGTATTGTTCAGTTCTAGTATGGCATTATTATTCAGTCATGGTATGGCGGTATTGTTCTGTTCTGGTATGGCGTTGTTATTCGGTCATTGTATGGTGTTACATACACTGCTCAAAAAAATAAAGGGATCACTTAAACAACACAATGTAACTCCAAGTCAATGACACTTCTGTGAAATTACACTGTCCATTCAGGAAGCAACACTGATTGACAATCAATTTCACATGCTGTTGTGCAAATGGAACAGACAACAGGTGGAAACTATAGGCAATTAGCAAGACACCCCCAAAAAAGGATTCTGCAGGTGGTGACCATAGACCACTTCTCAGTTCCTATGCTTCCTGGATGATGTTTTTGTCACTTTGGAATGCTGGCGGTGCTTTCACTCTAGTGGTAGCATGAGACGGATCTACAACCCACACAAGTGGCTCAGGTAGTGCAGCTCATCCAGGATGGCACATCAAAGCAAGCTGTGGCAAGAAGGTTTACTGTGTCTGTCAGCGTAGGGTCCAGAGCATGGAGGCGCTACCAGGTGACAGGCCAGTGCATCAGGAGACGTGGAGGAGGCCGTAGGAGGGCAAAACCCAGCAGCAGAACCGCTACCTCCGCCTTTGTGCAAGGTGAAGCAAAATTACCTCCAGCAGGCCACAGATGTGCATGTGTCCACTCAAACGGTCAGAAACAGACTCCATGAGGGTGGTATGAGGGCCCGGCGTCCACAGGTGGGGGTTTTGCTTACAGCCCAACACCGTGCAGGACGTTTGGTATTTGCCAGAGCATGGAGGCACAGGCCAGTACATCAGGAGAAGTGGAGGAGGCTGTAGGAGGGCAACAACCCAGCAGCAGGACCGCTACCTCCGCTTTTGTGCTAGGTGAAGCAAAATGACCTCCAGCAGGCCACAGATGTGCATGTGTCCACTCAAACGGTCAGAAACAGACTCCATGAGGGTGGTATGAGGGCCCGGCATCCACAGGTGGGGGTTGTGCTTACAGCCCAACACAGTGCAGGACGTTTGGTATTTGCCAGAGCATGGAGGCACTACCAGGAGACAGGCCAGTACATCAGGAGAAGTGGAGGAGGCTGTAGGAGGGCAACAACCCAGCAGCAGGACCGCTACCTCCGCTTTTGTGCAAGGTGAAGCAAAATGACCTCCAGCAGGCCACAGATGTGCATGTGTCCACTCAAACGGTGAGAAAAAGACTCCATGAGGGTGGTATGAGGGCCCGGCGTCCACAGGTGGGGGTTGTGCTTACAGCCCAACACCGTGCAGGACGTTTGGTATTTGCCATTGAACACTAAGATTGGCAAATTCACCGCTGGCACCCTGTGCTCTTCACAGATGAAAGCAGGTTCACACTGAGCACAGATGTGACATTCTGCTGCCTGCAACATCCTCTAGCATGACCGGTTTGGCGGTGGGTTAGTAATGGTGTGGGGTGGCATATCTTTGGGGGGTCGCACAGCCCTCTATGTGCTTGCCAGAGGTATCCTCAGACCCCTTGCGAGACCATACGCTGGTGCGGTTGGCCCTGGGTTCCTCCTAATGCAAGACAATGCTAGACCTCATGTGGCTGGAGTGTGTCAGCAGTTCCTGCAAGAGGAAGGCATTGATGCTATGGACTGGCCCGTCTGTTCTCCAGGCCTGAATCCGATTGAGCACATCTGGGACATCATCAGTGGCGTTGCGACCCGGGTGCAGGGGGAGCGGCCCGCACCAGGTGACACTAATGGGGTGACACCAAGACGCTCCGCAGCACCCACCCCCCTCCCCAGCTACATCGACACCCCCCATTTGTGCCCAACTGGCCTCCCGTCCGTCAGCATAACAACCACCCCCCCCTTCACCTGCGCTGTGCGGTGCGCCCGACCGTAAGCACCCCCCCCGCCTTCACCTGCGCTGTGCGCCCGTCCATCAGCACCAACCCCCCCCCCCCGGCTTTCATCGCCCGTCCGTCAGCACCACCGCATGGGACGTCAGTGACGTCACTCGCAGGGCGCCCGGAGACAAGGATCGCTGCGCTGGATGGGTGAGTGTGTGTGTGTGTGTCTGTCTCTCTGTCTGTCTGTCTCTATCTCTGTCTGTGTGTCTCTGTCTGTGTGTGACTGTCTGTGTGTGACTCTGTGTGTGTGTGTGTGTGTGTATTTGACTGTGTGTGACTGTGTGTGTGTGTGTGTAACTCTGTGTGTGTGTGTGTGTGTATGTGACTGTGTGTGTGTGTGTTGCAGGGGGACCCAGGAGCTTTAAGCTACACCCCTGCCCACAATCATTTCTTGTATTGGAATTATGTAGGAGGCCTTCTGGTGTGCCAAGTATGCCTTATTTTCTGTGTGTGTGTGTATGTGACTGTGTGTGTGTGTGACTGTGTGACTCTGTGTGTGTGTGTGACTCTGTGTGTGTGTCTGTCTGTGAGTGTGTGTCTCTCTGACTGTGTGTGTGTGTGTGTTTGTGTCTCTCAGTGTTGTATGTGTTTTTTTTGTGGGGGGCGGGGGTTTGAACCAGCGATCTAATGTGGGGAGACTTTGACCCATTGTGGGGAACCTGCAAGGGAACCTGCGGCCTAATGTGGGGAAACTACTACCAAATGTGCGGAGTCTATGCTACCTAATGTGGGGTGTCTATGCTACCTAATGTGGGGAAACTGCTACCTAATGTGGGGAATCTGTGTTACCAAATGTGGGGAGTCTATGCTACCTAATGTGGAGAATCTATGCTACCGAATGTGGGGAATCTATGCTACCTAATGTGGGGAAACTGCTACCTAATGTGGGGAATCTGTGCTACCTAATGTGGGGAAATTGCTACCTAATGTGGGGAATCTGTGCTACCTAATGTGGGGAAATTGCTACCTAATGTGGGGTAACTGGTACCCACCTAATGTGGGGGAACTGGTACCAAATGTGGGGAATCTATGCTGCCTAATGTGGGGAAAATATGCTACCTAATGTGGGGTAACTGCTGCCTACCTAATGCTCCCCCCTGGCAGTAGCACCCTCATTATCCTCCAGCAACAACCCCCCCCCCCCCCAGCAGTAGCACCTCCATCAGCAGATCCTGATGGTGGATGATGGCAGTGCTCCTGCCAGGAGGATGATCCTGCAGATGGATGATGGGGGTGATACTGCCAGGGGGTTGGCCAGTAGCACCCTCATCATCCTCCAGCAACGCCCACCCAGTAGTAGCACCCCCATCATCCACTAGCAACACCACCAAAACCCCCCTCCCATGGTAATAGCATCAGCTAACGGATGTTTAGGGGTGTTACTGCGGTTGTGGTATTATATTCAGAGGGTGCACTGTATAGCAACGTTATATTCAGAGGGCGCAGTTTGTGGTAGTATTATATTCAGAGGGCGCAGTGGGTGGTAGTATTATATTCAGAGGGTACAGTGTGTGGCGGTATTATATTCAGGGATACAGTATGTGGCAGATTTATATTCAGAGTGTACAGTATGTGTTGGTATTATATTCAGAATGTACAGTGTGTGGTAGTATTATATTCAGTGGGTACGGTGTATGGAAGGTTTATAATCAAAGTGTATAGTGTATAGTAGTATTATATTTAGAGGATACAGTGTCTGGCAGGTTTATAATAATACTTGTTTTCATATAGAGGATGAGAATGCGCTGACATAGTGAGGAGACGACTGGGCGTCACATTCTGCAGAGAGAAGATTTAGCAGGAACAAGTCCTGGCGGTATGTACCATCTGAATTAGATAAGGGAAGACTATAGAGAAGACTTCACCTGTAGTCACTGATATCATTGTGTATTCTCCTCACTATGTCCTATCAGAGCTGTAGTCGCTTGTCAGTTCTACAGTTATGGTGAGTGAAACTACAACTCCCAGCATAACCTCACCACTGCTCAAAGGGGTACTCTACTGGAAAACATTTTTTTTTGATCAACTGGTGCTACAAAGTTAAACAGATTTGTAAATTACTTCTATTTAAAAATCTTAATCCTTCCAGTACTTATTAGCTGCTGTATAAGCGATTCACAGGAAGTTCTTTTCTTTTTTAATTTATTTTCTGTCTGACCACAGTGCTCTGTGCTGACACCTTTGTCCATGTCAAGAACTGTCCATAGTAGGAGCAAATCCCCATAGCAAACCTATCCTGCTCTGGACAGTTCCTGACATGGACAGAGGTGTCAGCAAATAGCACTGTGGTCAGACTGGAAAGAACTACACAACTTCCTGTGGAGCATACACCAGCTTATAAGTACTGTAAGGATTAAGATTTTAAATAGAAGTAATTTAAAAATCTGTTTAACTTTCTGGCACCAGTTGATATAAAAGTAAATGTTTTCCAGTGGAGTACCCCTTTAAGTAATTCTGGGAGCTGTATACTTAAATGGTGAAAACTTCTTTAACACTTTCCTATTCGGTGGCAACTGGTATATCTGATTATTATACTGGAATTTCTCACAATGTGCTACAACAGTGGTGTCTGTCACAACAGGCTAAAAACTTACTGGGGGGAGGGGGTAGGTATGGGGGTGACACCATTTTCTACCGCACTGGGTGACACCAACCCTAGCAACGCCACTGGACATCATGTCTTGCTCCATCCACCAACATTGCCACGTTGCACCACAGACTGTACAGGAGGATGCTTTAGTCCAGGTCTGGGAGGACATCCCTCAGGAGACCATCCTCCACCTCATCAGGAGCATGCCCAGGCATTGTAGGGAGTTCATACGGGCATGTGGAGGACACACACCACACTGAGCCTCATTTTGACTTGTTTTAAGGACATTACATCAAAGTTGGATCAGCCTGTAGTGGGGTTTTCCACTTTGATTTTGAGTGTGACTCCATATCCAGACCTCCATGGGTTGATATATTTGATTTCCAATGATAATTTTTGTGTGATTTTGTTGTCAGCACATTCAACTATGTAAAGGTGAAAGTATTTCATACGATTAGTTCATTCATTTAGATCTAGGATGTGTTATCTTAGTGTTCCCTTTATTTTTTTGAGCAGTGTAGTTACATAGTTCATAAGGTTGAAAAAAAACTAGAGCCCATCAAGTTCAACCTATATCCCTAATGAGTCCCTACTGAGTTGATCCAGAGGAAGGCAAAAAAAAAAACTCATACTAGAGGTAAAAATTCCTTCCCGACTCCAAATATGTCATCAGAATAAATCCCCGGATCAACGTTCTGTCCCTATAAATCTAGTATACATAACTAGCGATGTTATTTTTCTCCAAAAATGAATCCAGACCCCTTTTAAATTCTTTTACAGAGTTCACCGTGAACACCTCCTCTGGCAGAGAATTCCACAGTCTCACTGCTCTTACAGTTAAGAACCCCCCATCTGTGCTGGTGTAGAAACCTTCTTTCCTCTAGACGTAGAGGATGCCCCCTTGTTATAGATACAGTCCTGGATATAAATAGATCATGGGAAAGATCTCAGTAAGGTCCCCTGATATATTTATACATAGTTATTAGGTCGCCCCTAAGCCTTCTTTTTTATAAATAACCCTAATTCTAATAATCTTTCTGGATACTGTAGTCCTCCAATTCCCCGTATTTACTCTGGTTGCCCTTCTTTGAACCCTCTCCAGCACCACTATATCTTTGTTGTACACTGGTGCCCAGTACTGTACACAGTATTCTATGTGTGGTCTGACTAGTGATTTGTACAGCGGTAGAATTATTTCTTTGTCGTGGGCATCTATGCCCCTATTGATGTCTCCCATGATTCTATTTGCCTTGGCAGCAGCTGCCGGACACTGGTCGCTACAGCTAAATTTACTGTTAACTAAGACTCCCAAGTCCTTTTCCACGTCAGTCGTCCCAAGTGTTCTCCCATTTAATACATAATCCCAGCCCTAATTTTTCCTCCCCATGTGCATTACCTTACATTTATCAGTGTTGAACCTCATCTGCCACTTCCCAGCCCAAACTTCCAACCTATCCAGATCCATTTGTAACAGTGTACTGTCCTCTATAGTGTTTACCGCTTTACAGAGTTTAGTATCATCTGCAAAGATTGCTACTTTACTATTCAACCCCTCTACAAGGTCATTAATGAATGGTGGTATTGTTCTGTTTTGATATTGCGTTGTTATTTAGTCATGGTGTGGCGGTATTGTTCTGTTCTGGTAGGGCATTGTTATTCGGTCATTGTATGGTGGGTATTGTTCAGTTCTGGTATGGTGTTGTTATTTATTCACAGTTTGTGGGTATTGTTCTGTTCTGGTGTGGCAGTGTTATCCATTCATTGTTGACAGCCGTTGGCTGTCTGGGCATGCTGGGAGTTGAAGTTTTGCAACATCTGGAGGGCCACAGTTTGAGACCACTGGTGTACACAGACAATACATCTCTATGGTATTGCTTGATAGGCCAAATTTCTATACTTTTTCTTATCAGACTTTTGAAGTTTGCGGACTGACACATTTCTATTTTTTTTCCTATTAATATTTCAATAACGTTTCTGGCGGCAGAATGATGTCATCCGGTTGCTAATTTATCCTACCGTGCGTGCCCCCTTCTTAGTAATTATATTATCATGGGCTTTCTTGAGTTATATGACAGCCATCAATTTACTCATCTAAAATAAGTCACATAAAACATCCATGTTTGTGTAATTGACAAGCATACATTAGTAATGTCTCTTCAGAGAAATCTATACAGCAAAGAGCTATGAGCCACAATGACAAGGCCGTATCTCTAAATGGATTAATATACATGAATATTAAACCTGTTCTTATAGATAAATGTCTTCTAATATGATTTACTTACATACAAATGTAGACATTTCCTTCTCATACTAATACACAGATTTACCTATCATAGGCCAACCATTTAACTTCCTGCGGTTAGACACACAACAATCAGGATGTTATGCCATATCATATGCCGTCAATGTCTCAAAGTCAGAATATTAGAAAAGGACATGTTTAAATCAGTTTTTTAATTAAGTCTTATTATATTGTTTTTACGCAATTTATTTTGTATTTTAGCGGTGTGGCTGACAAAATAACATATTGAAAAATATCAGCTTAAAAATTGGCCGCAATTGGAGCAGTTGTAATAGGATGATGCTTCCCTTTCTTTTGCTGCTCACTTTTCAGCTTTGCTGTGTGGACTGGGACAGAATGAGCAGAGCAGTGTCATTATTATTATTAGAGAATTAGTGACTTAATCACAGCTGTCTTGTACTGCATGAGGAGGCATGAAGGCAGAAAACTGTGCATTTATTTGTAGGACAAATCCATAAAATCTGTCATAAAAAGGGGCAGAGGGTCTGCCCAATATGTCCCTATTTTGAATTTTTGAATGTTCGCAAGTGTTTATATACTATACACACAAATAAGGCCATATATATCTCTTCCATGGATATCTGGTAGAGGGGGCTATCCTGCAGCTTAGTATACACTTAATGGGGGAGATTTATCAAAACCTGTGCAGAGGAAGAGTGGTGCAGTTGCCCATAGCAACCAATCAGATTGCTTCTTTCATTTTCCACAGGCCTCTAAAGAGGCCTGTGGAAAATGAAAGAAGCAATCTGATTGGTTGCTATGGGCAACTGCACCACTCTTCCTCTGCACAGGTTTTTATAAATCTCCCCCAATGTGTCAATTTATTTCCATTCATTGCAGTTGCCATAAAGCACACTCCTTGCTTCACTGCCTGTATCTGCAATACAGAATTATGGTGCATTGTGTGCCAAAAAACAGGGTGTAATTGTGTAAGTCTATTTAACAAGAGTTTTAGACAATTAGATCAAGAATCCAGAGATGCTGATTCTACTGTAAGTCTTGGATTACTTTGTCGTTTAGACAAGTTTTCACACTGTCTGAAAAGGGGACATGACATCTGCAAAATGGTATCAAGGAAAGAAGGTTTGGTTTGGATATGATGCCATGCACCAAAAAATGTACATACAATTGTGTAACAGTCTAGAGGAGTAATCCCATCTCCGCTTGTTATCCGACTGATTGGTGGGGGTCCAATCCCTAGGACACCCCCCACTGATAGCAAGAACAGGGAAAAAATGGAGGTGAAGAGAAGTGGACCAACTTTCATGGAGGAGAGCAGACATGGACCAATTTTTATGGGGGAGAAGAGAAGTGGGACCAACTTCACACATGGTGCTGACTTGGACCAACTGTTTACACCTAGTGCTGGCTTGAACCATCTTTGCACACCTGGTCCTGGCTTGGACCAACTTTTCACACGTGGTGCTGGCTTGGACCAATTTATTTAATTTTTTCCCCTGAAAAACAGAATCAGGCACTTGTTTACCTTATTCATGGAGGAAAAGTGAAGTGGGACTAACTTTCATGGAGGAGAAGAGAAGTGGACCAAGTTTTCACACCTGGTCCAGACTTGGACCAACTGTTCACACTTGGTGCTGGCTTGAACCATCTTTGCACAACTAGTCGTATCTTGGATCAAGATTTCACACCTGGTGCTTGCTTGGACCAACGTTTCACACCTGGTGCTTGCTTGGACCAACGTTTCACACCTGGTGCTTGCTTGGATCAACTTTTTTTGGTTTTCCTAGAAAAAAAAAAGCTAGCACTTCTTGTTTATGGAGAAGAGAAGAAGTGGGGCCAACTTTCATGGAGATTAACTATTAACAGCTTTACACCTGGTACTGGCTTGGACCAAATTTTTGTGTCTTCCCCGGCAAACAGGAGCCAGCACTCGTTCACCTTGTTCATGGAAGACAAGAGAGGTGGGACCTTTAGGCAGGTTACCACATGCATAGACTAGGTTGGCATGGCTTGTAGAGATGAGTTCACAATGCCTATGAGGAATGGTCCTCCATGGCTCTATTATCCATTAGCCCTTATTTGGAGTCACGTTTATCATTAAAATAGCTGTAACAATCTAGTGCATGTGTATTGGGGATCTAATGAATGCTAACACCAGGGGCACACAGGGAAATATATATCTCTAGAATCTAAAAGTGCCGGATCTTCTGTAAGCCTGAGATTTCTTTGCCTCAGACGGCCTCGATATCATCGAGATGAGGTTTTGTTAAGACGTTTCTCTGAAGTGATGATTGTTTCTAGACATAGTCATTAACACTCCAGAAACCTATTCAAAATCTTTGTTATGAGAAGAAATCTCAGAGGCAGAAGGTGCTATGATACAAACGGCTCGAACATATTTACAACTAGTGTGAACATAGAGTCGTAGCCTTTGCAGGCATAGATCCCAGTGGAAATAAAGCTTTGCCGAGCAGCCGACCATGTTGGCAGCCAAAAAATCAGCAGCAGAATCCCCTGCCTTTCACATTTCTGTCTTTCATCCAGCCAAGCAAAACTGTGAAAATATCTTAAGCTTCATTCTATTTTTTGCAATGAGCAGATCGCTGACTGTTTTATAATTATCGTCATTGCAGCATAAAACAATATAACATAAACACATATCCCAGCCATAACGCTGCAAAAGCTTTCTACCGCCAAAAAACTAATTATTATAAGTGATTATTTCTCACTTATGGAATTATAGTCGGAAGACATGGAAATTATTCTTTAAATGTTCCTGTGGGCCAGTGGTGCATCAAGATCTAATAGTTCGTAAAAAATGCACTCCATAAAATAAACTTCTGCTCTAGCAGGCTCCTCTTAGAAGATGCAAACACATATACTGCATAAAAACGACTCCCTTGTTTACAACAGTATTTGCCAACCAGTGTGCCACCAGCTATTGCAAAACATTTTGTCCCCATTCTCAGGATCAGTGGGGGGAGGTCCCAGACTCCCACAGATCACCTTGTTATCCCTATCCAATGAATAGGAAGGGTATCCTATGGATAGCAAATAACATGCTCATCAATGAGGGTCGACCTATAGAACCTGCATAGATCCGTAGACTGGAGGTGAAAGCTCCCAGGAACTAATGTAGTGCACCACACATTGTCTAGAAGTGAACTTGACAATGTTAGGAAGCTACATAGACAATGAATAGTGCACTGGTATTTCCCAACCACTGTGTAGTCTTGCAACAGCTGGAGGCACACTGGTTGGGAAACACTGGTCTACAATGAGGAACACTGGTCCAGATATACTAAAACTGTTTAATTCTTTAGACAGTGTAAACTTAGACTAGACAGTCTAAGAATGTGCCCAATTTATCAGTTTGAATACTCTGTGGTATTCTTAGCCTGATTGTCCAGCAGTTGGATCCCCATCTATCAGCATGCTATCCTCTATGTATAGGATAGGGCAGTGATTCCCAAACACGGTCCTCCCAATAGGTTCTAATTTCAGGACTTCCTTGGTCCTCTTTAACAGGTGATATAATTGTGATGATGCATTGACCACAATGCAGGAAATCCTAAAAACATGACCTTTTGCAGGTACTACTGAGAATGGGGACAAAATGTTCATCTACCCCATAGAGAAAAAATAGAGTGCTGGCCACACATGTGTGGTGCATTCTGTTCAATCTAGAATTAATTGGGGTCCCAGCGGTTGAACCCCCAGTAGTGGCTATGGCATAACATGTTTAGAGGGGTATACCTCTTTAAACCGCACCAGAATCTTGCACCAATAGTCTGGGACATTTTTGAAGTTTTTTAGGCCATGTGTCGTTATCCCTTTTGTTGGACACTGGGGAAAAGTGGTTAAACAATTTCTAAGATCCATAACAAATTATTCATGTTTTTTATTTCTTCATTTTTTTTTTTTAGGTATGGGGAGGGGTCTGCAAATTACGCCAGAATTCTGATGCATTGGCAATAAATCTTGTTTCCCATTAGCATTATGAACCTCTATTGGCCTCTTTCTTCCAGAAGGTTTGTATCAAGCAATGTCTAAAGGAATTTACCAAAGGGTCACACCAAGTATCAGGCAAGTGTGGGGTCTGTAAACATGTGATCTACCTGGAAAGCAGAATATTTTTAACCATCTTAACCCTTATTCTTAACCCTGAGAGGACACTTGTTTGGCATGTGAACATAAAATCAGTATCACTATACTCAGTTGACTATACTGCTCATGTATAAATTCTTCAAGTGCAACCCAGATTGACCCAACTTTATTGGGTGTCGGAACTATATTGTAGTTTGGTTGTGACTATAGCGTGACTTCAATTTTTGGTTTTGGGCATTCACGGAAAATGAGAGGGTAACTACCACTATAGACACTCTCCTTCTTCTTGGCACAATCCAGAATTCCATATTTCCTTCCAATATCCGCTTACTCCAATGCTACCATAATTGGTTGCAGATAAATTAAAGGCGACAATAAAGGTTGGCCAAAAGTGATCTTCTCTTTAAGTAAGGTATTGATTTCACTCATTTTTATACAGCCGTAATATACACGTTTAATCTATTGTATAATCACCATATGTATCAAATGGCGGAAGTCACGGTTTGTAAAGGATGTTCTACAACATTGGTTTCTAGATTTTTACGAGGATTCGTTTTCAGCGTAAGTAAATGAGACAATAACTGTTAAATGATACAATGTCTATTACAGATTTTGGAATAACACAGCATAATGTAAAGGCCATAAAAAAATATATATTTTTGGTCCTGCAGCTGGTACGTTTTCCATTTTGGAATATTAGGTTATGAACAGATACGTATAGTGGAGCGAACATAATAGTATTCAGTCGATCTCCTATACATCAAAATGGGATATCTTGGATAATCTTGTATGAGTTTACTCCTGACTGCGACGCATTAAAGTCATACTTTAAGAGAGCTGCATGACAACAAAATAGTGGTAGCAGCAGGGGCAAAAAGCCCCATTACATTTCTAATGTGAACTCCACATGCCTACGACTTATTTTCTTTCTTTTGTGACAATCATGGCTTGCATGGAGAAGATTTAGAATCTGGGAATACTTGAGCTTCCACCAATGCCTGGATCTTCTACAATAGAACAAAACTGTTTCCTAAACGGCGCCAATTCAAAGGTCAAAATGTGTTGGTCACATTTCTGGGACGTTCCCATTTATCAGGTGTGAAGGAACAAGCCTGATCATATGCAAGAAACACATTTTCAGTAACCAAAATATCGGAAACAAATCTACTTGTAGTGAATATACCCATAGAAGGATATTATGTTAATTATATATGGTTGGATGTAGTGCAAAAATGAAAAAGAAGTGATACTCACCTACCCAGATCCACTATGTTTCTACCGTCTCACAGTCCCCGCTCATTATTGGCACTTCCTGGTTCCTGTGACTCGTTAGTCCCAAAGGAACTGCTCACTAAGCCAATTACTGCCATATCGGTGTACCACCACAATCAGTGATTGGTTAAGTAGGCAGGTCCTGTTTTGTTGACATATCACATAAAAGTGAGGAGCAGGAGATGGAGGAACTGTAGGTGTGAGAGTTTAGGGTAGGTGAGTATCAATTATTTTTTATACCACCCCCGCCATATATAAAAAAAAACTTCTTATCCCCAATCACTCTTCTAAAAATCCACTGAACTTGATGATTTTAATGGGATCAGCTCACCATTTCATATGTATGGGGCTTCCTAACTCTTCCCAATGGCAGATGTCAAGAGCAAGAACAACAACAAACATCTTCCTATCCAAAAACCATTCTTGGGCCGAACAAGTGGGGGAATTGTGAGAGATAGCTGTCTATCTAAAATTTATGGCCAGCTTTACATAAAGATAATAGAATATTACATATTCTATATAGAATATTACAACATACACTGCTCAAAATTAAGGGAACACTTAAACACCACAATGTAACTCCAAGTCAATGACACTTCTGTGAAATCACACTGTCCACTCAGGAAGCAACACTGATTGACAATCAATTTCACATGCTGTTGTGCAAATGGAACAGACAACAGGTGGAAAGTATAGGCAATTAGAAAGACACGCCCAATAGAGGAGTGATTCTGCATGTGGTGACCACAGACCACTTCTCAGTTCCTATGCTTCCTGGCTGATGTTTTGGTCACTTTTGAATGCTGGCGGTGCTTTCACTCTAGTGGTAACATGAGATGGAGTCTACAATCCACACAAGTGGCTCAGGTTAGTGCAGCTCATCCAGGATGGCACATTAATGCGAGCTGTGGCAAGAAGGTTTGCTGTGTCTGTCAGCGTAGTGTCCAGAGCATGAAGGTGCTACCAGGAGACAGGCCAGTACATCAGGAGATGTGGAGGAGGCCATAGGAGGGCAAAAACCCAGCAGCAGGACCGCTACCTCCGCCTTTGTGCAAGGAGGAGCAGGAGGAGCACTGCCAGAGCCCTGCAAAATGACCTCCAGCAGGTGTCCACTCCAACGGTCAGAAACAGACTCCATGAGGGTGGTATGAGGGCCCGACGTTCACAGGTGGGGGTTGTGCTTACAGCCCAACACTGTGCAAGACACCAAGAACACCAAGATTGGCAAATTCGCCACTGGTGCCCTGTGCTCTTCCCAGATGAAAGCAGGTTCACACTGAGCACATGGGACAGACATGACAGAGTCTGGAGACAACATGGAGAATGTTCTGCCGCCTGCAACATCCTCCAGCATGACCAGTTTGGCGGTGGGTCAGTAATGGTATGAGGTGGCATTTCTTTGGGGGGGGGGGCCGCACAGCCCTCCATGTTCTTGCCAGAGGTAGCCTGACTACCATTAGGTACCGAGATGAGATCCTCAGACCCCTTGTGAGACCATATGCTGGTGCGGTTGGCCCTGGGTTCCTCCTAATGCAAGACAATGCTAGACATCACGTGGCTGGAGTGTGTCAGCAGTTCCTGCAAGAGGAAGGCATTGATGCTATGGACTGGCCGCCCGTTCCTCAGACTTGAATCTGATTGAGCACATCTGGGACATCATGTCTCGCTCCATCCACCAACGCCACATTGCACCACAGACTGTCCAGGATCATGCCCAGGCGTTGTAAGGAGGTGATACGGGCATGTGGAGGCCACACACACTACTGAGCCTCATTGTGACTTGTTTTAAGGACATTACATAAAGTTTGATCAGCCTGTAGTGAGGTTTTCCACTGTGATTTTGAGTGTGACTCCATATCCAGACCTCCATGGGTGGATAAATTTGATTTCCACTGATCATTTTTGTGTGATTTTGCTGTCAGCGCATTCAACTATGTAAAAACGAAAGTATTGCATATGATTAGTTCATTCATTCAGATCTAGGATGTGTTATCTTAGTGTTCACTTTATTTTCTTGAGCAGTGTATATCAGGTTTTGATTATATTTGGTTTTGTTCATGAGTTCTTTTATTTTTTATTTTTTTATGCATCGACTCAAAAAATGGATGTATTCATACTGGCCCCTTAATCACACACAAAAAGGGTTGAAATTTCCTATTTTTTTAGCGCTCACTTTTTAGCTTTGCTGTGTGCACTTAGACAGCATTATCAAATGATAACTTTACTGTACTGCTCTCTTTACTGAGAGAGTAGTGGATGCAGGAAATAGCCTTCCTGTGGAAGTGGTAGCTGCCAATACAGTGAAGGAGTTTAAGCATGCATGGGATAGGTATAAGGCTATCCTTTAGATAGGATAGAGATAGGCATAAGGCTATCCCTATGTGATACGAAGGATAGCCTTATACCTATCCCTATCTTATATGAAGGATAGCCTTATGGCTATCTCTATCTTATATGAAGGATAGTCTTATGCCTATCCCTATCTTATATGAAGGATAGCCTTATACCTATCCCTATCTTATATGAAGGATAGCCTTATGTCTATCCCTATCTTATATGAAGAATAGCCTTATACCTATCCCTATCTTATATGAAGGATAGTCTTATGCCTATCCCTATCTTATATGAAGGATAGCCTTATACCTATCCCTATCTTATATGAAGCATAGCCTTGTGCCTATCCCTATATTATATGAAGGATAGCCTTATACCTATCCCTATCTTAAATGAAGGATAGCCTTATGCCTATCTCTATCTTATATGAAGGATAGCCTTATGCCTATCCCATGCATGCTTAAACTCCTTCACTGTATTGGCAGCTACCACTTCCACAGGAAGGCTATTCCATGCATCTACTACTCTCACTGTAAAGGGATAGCTATAATGCTATCCTTTATATAACATAGGGATAGGCATAAGGCTATCCTTCATATAAGATAGGGATAGACATAAGGCTATCCTTCATATAAGATAGGGATAGGCATAAGGCTATCCCTTATATAAGATAGGGATAGGCAAGAGGCTATCCTTCATATAAGATAGGGCCATTTATGCTATTCAGAATATTGGGTAGACTAGATGGCCAAAATGGTTCTTATCTGCCGACACATTCTATGCTTCTATGATAAGGCTCTGTATACATTTTCACTACTTGTCCTTGAACTCCATCTCTTCCTACAGTCAATATTTTTTTCAGATTTCTGACCCTTCATCCCTATTTACTGCAAAAAAAGCCCGCCCCAATGCCAGTCCGGACAACGCAAATAAGAAGTTTCAGCCTCCGACACGACAGCCTTTAGAGAAGTTTCAAAAGATATATAGCTACAATAATCAAATAAAAACAATATTTGCCATTATTTCTCTTCTGTGTACCAAAATAAAACGTGTGATACATTACCTCTGAAGGGAGGATATGCATCTTTCTGGAAAAATATAATCAATACTTATGTTTAGTGGGAAACAATTTTTTTGTGCTTACGTGAGAACAAATTGTAATCTGCTCACTGGGGTTTTGTATTCCTGTCATCCCGATTCAACTATTCGTCATATGTCCGTCCCTTTATTATCACATTGGAGTTTTCAAGGCATTTTGAGCATTAGAGATTAGATAGATAGAAGATAGATAGATATGAGATAGATAGATAGATAGATAGAAAGATAGACAGATAGATATGAGATAGACAGATAGATATGAGATAGATAGATAGATATGAGATAGATAGATATGAGATAGATAGATAGATATGAGATAGATAGATAGATATGATATTGATATGAGATAGATAGATATGAGATAGATAGATATGAGATGGATAGATAGATAGATAGAAAGATAGACAGATAGATATGAGATAGACAGATAGATATGAGATAGATAGATATATATGAGATAGATAGATAGATAGATATGATATTGATATGAGATAGATAGATATGAGATAGATAGATAGATAGATAGATAGATATTAGATGGATAGATATATTGATATGAGATAGATAGATATGAGATAGATAGATAGCTAGATAAATATGAGATAGATAGATAGATAGATAGATAGATATGAGATGGATAGATAGATGATAGATAGATATGAGATAGGTAGATAGATATGAGAGAGATAGATAGATAGATAGATAGATATTAGATGGATAGATATATTGATATGAGATAGATAGATATGAGATAGATAGATAGCTAGATAAATATGAGATAGATAGATAGGAGATGGATAGATAGATGATAGATAGATATGAGATAGGTAGATAGATATGAGAGAGATAGATAGATAGATAGATAGTTATGAGATGGATAGATAGCTATGAGATAGATAGATATGAGATGGATAGATATGAGATAGATAGATAGATAGATAGATAGATAGATATGAGATGGATGGATAGATATGAGATAGATATATAGATAGATATGAGATAGATAAATAAATATGAGATAGATATATAGATAGCTTGATATGAGATAGATAGATCCTTTGGAAGAATAAGTTATTTCTAGGTGGCTTATGCATTGGATAATGGACAAGGAGGTTTATTTTAGTTCACACTATTCAGACCTGGATTCAATGGGTGATCTATGGAGTGATATTACTACCTCCCTCCCGGTCTAGCTAATGCCTCTTCCTATACAATTTAGTATCCTGCTGGTTTTCCCCTCTGCTTTGCTGCACTGCTTGCTTAGCTCTAAGTCATCTGAAATAATGGCTCCCCGGATCCTTCCTTCTGTAGCAGTTGACATTATAGAGCCATTAATTCTGAATTCTGGAATTTTATGACCCAAGTGTAATACTTTGTACTCTCTATACATTAGGCGGCAGTTGCGGCACTCTTGTCCGTATCTCCATATTGCCATAAAAGAAGCTCAATCACAATGGCTGACAATCATCACTTTTGTGCTAACGTTTAGATTACCCTTAGATCATTTTTTAAGAAAGTCTTTTCATCTAGTCTCGACCGGTGAGAACGTTCTAAGGTTCGTGATAAATGGAAATCACATTTAACCGCTAGAGTTCAGCCAAAGACATTAGGCGAAAACCCTCGTCCTCCCGAATCGTTCGCTGAGCTTATCTCATCATAGGCGTTGGGATAGACATTTGTTTTTATTAAACTTCAACGGATGTTCTGGCCATGTCTACTGAACACCAGGCACATATACATCCATCTCATTCTGTTAGACCAGTGTTTCCCAACCAGGGTGTCTCCAACTGTTGCAAAACTACAACTACAACACCTAACTGAGCTGTTTTGCGCCGTGATCTGTAGTTTTTATCGGTACCATGTTTGTTTTAATGGGATTTTTTTGATCGCTTTTTATTTTATTTTTTTCTTGGTGTATGAAGTGACAAAAAAACATAATTTCTGGAGTTTGGTATATTTTATTTTTACATTAACACAATTCACCACGCGGGATCATCAACGCTATATTTTATAGGTTTAAGAGCTCGGACATTGCTGCAAGTGGTGATACCACATTTGTTTATTTTCGTATACAATGTAACAAGAAGAAGAAAAAAGAAACATAGCACTCACGTTCTTGACCTGTATCCAAAGGCAGGAAAAGCCGACTGATGAAGCGCCAGTGGGCGTGATACGGTCCATGGCCGGCGTTTGAGACCCCCCCCCGTACCATCGACCGCTTCCCCGCTATGGAAGACCGCGACTGAAGTCGGCTATTCCTGCCTTTGGATACAGGTCAAGAACGTGATTGCTCCATTTCTTTTTTCTTCTTCTTGTTACATTGTATACACGGCCTGACGAAGCGCCAGTGGGCGTGATACGGTCCATGGCCGGCGTCTGAGACTCCCCCCGTACCATCTACCGCTTCCCCGCTATGGAAGACCGCGACTGAAGTCGGCTTTTCCTGCCTTTGGATACAGATCAAGAACGTGATTGCTCCGTTTCTTTTTTCTTCTTCTTGTTACATTGTATACACAACTTTAAAACGAGCGCACCTTCAGTCTTTTTGTTGGTTTCCTCTAGCCTATACAGGGTTTGGCTTATTAGCAACACCTGTTTCATTATATTGCTTCGGTATATTTCACAGTGCGTTTTTTTTCAATACCGATGCCTTCTTGTGTTTCTTGTTCTAATTTCTTCTTACTGGATGTTGGATATGTTTATTTTTGTTTACATTATTTTATTTTAAAAATGGATAAAGAGGGCGATATTCAAATATTTATTCACATTTATTGATCATTTATTTTAATTCAAACTTTATTCACATTTTTTTATACATTTTTTTTATTCAAACTTTTATTCACATTTATTGATAAATTTTTTAAATATTTTTTTTTCTTTTTTTGGGTTCCCCATAGGGGAATATTAAATGTACCGTAATTATACATAGAGAGTGGCATGGACGTAAAAGAGAGACCTCATCGGACCCCCATAACCACGCTGCTGGGGTCTGATGAGAGCCCCCAAACTCCTGTCACTCACCTTTTTTAACTTTCCATTCCATGATTGGTGATGTCCGTCATTGACTGTGAAGCATCGGCTGCAGAAAGCAGCTGTCACTCACGTTATATGAAACAAGCACAGCTCCTACGCTTCATAGACAGTTAATGCTGCATGATGTAAATACACATCATGTCCTATTAACGTATTCCCGCCCATAACTTAAATATACAGTGGGTGAAATAAATCACAATTTTTCTCACTAAATATATTTCCAAAGTAGCAATTGACATGAAATTTTCACCAGAGTTGGTAACAAGAGTTGGTAACAACCCAAGTAAGGTTTCTTTCACACTGTCGTCGTGACATGGCAGTGTGACGTCCGTCAGGGAATCCAGGGAGAATAGTGGGAGGAAAAATACATCATGCAACTTTTTTTCCTCCCGCTACTCCCGTCAAAAAACAACGGCACCTGACAGACCCCATAACAGTAAATGGGATCTGTCAGGACCCGTGGTTTCCCACTGAGCCCTGTCAAAAATAACGTCCATTAAGGCACAATGGCAGGGTCAAAGGGGCCTAAATCCATACATACAAAGTAAAATAAGATCAGAAACTAAAGGGGTACTCCGTTGCTCAGCGTTTGGAACAAACTGTTCCGAACGCTGGAGTCGGTGCCGGGAGCTCGTGTCATCATGATGTCACACACCCCTCCCTCATGACATCACGCCCCGCCCCCCTCAATGCAAGTCTATGGGAGGGGGCGTGACGGCTGTCACACCCCCTCCCATAGACTTGCATTGAGGGGCGGGGTGTGATGTCATGAGGGGGCAGGGCTATGAAGTCATGAGCTTCCGGGACCAGCTTCAGCATTCGGAACAATTTGTTCCAAACCCTGAGCAGCGGAGTACCCCTTTAAGTTATGTGTAGTAATGTGAAGTGACACAGGGAAAAAGTATTGGACACATGAAGAAAGAGAGGTGCAAAAGGGCATGGAAAGCAAAGACAACAGCTGAAATCTATCATTAATTACAATATAATCCAGCCCCTTTGTCAGTGCAAATTAATCTCAGCTGGTCCAGTCCCAATGGATGGCTACAAAAAGGTCTCACTGCCAAGATGTCGCACAAGACACATTTCATGATGGGTAAAAGCAAAGAGCTGTCTCAAGACCTTCACAACCTATTTGTTGTAAAACATAACAATGGCGTTTGATTCATTTCTTAGCTACTAAATGTCCCAGTGACTTTTGGGGCCATAATACGGAAGTGGAAAGACAATCATTTCACCATCAATTTACCTTGACCAGGTGATCCTCATGTCTTACGGAAGAGCGAGAAGAATCATTAGAACAGTTGTCCAAGAGTCAAGGACACTGGTGGAGAACTTCACAAAGGCCTGGAATTAGCAGGTACTGATGTCTCAAAGAAACAGGATTTAATGAGAACAATAGTAATGTGTTCAATACTTATTTCACCCGCTTTATCTCATAATAAATGTAGGCCATAGTCTCTAGGCTTTTACCCATAACCTTTACCATTTCCTACTGTCATTGTGAAATCGCTTTATCCACATATACACACCAAGGTAATTAATAGGACATCTGTAGTGACATCTCCAGTATAAAGTACACGAGGGAACAAATCCCCTTTAAGTACAGAGCTTGTCATACGAAATGAAATCCTGCTGCGCCATTAATGCCGCCATTATTACCCAGAAGACCCGGTCCCTTTAATAATAGGTTTTGCTGATACAAAGGAAATGTTCAGGGTCTATATAGAAGTGTTGTTTGGTGCGGCCGTCCATCAGGATTAGATTTATTTATTTTTTTTTTTAAAGAACACACATGGTTTCTGTATCAACCACTGGAAATGGGAACAAAACATCTCACAGCACAAAAAGTGCCTTACTATATGTGAAAAAAGAGCAAAGCAAATAGTATTGCAAGCCATAATGTGTATATCAATAAAATAAATAAAAGTAATAATCCGTTCAGCCAGACCTTCTATATGGAAAGGCTTTATTAGTAGGATGACTATGACCTTTTTAATGGAGTTTCGGTCTCGTTAATGGGGTATTCCTGTAAAAAAACTTTTTTTTCTTGTCAACTGGCTCCAGAAAGTTAAACAGATTTGTAAATGACTTCTATAAAAAAAATCTTAATCCTTCCAGTACTTATCAGCTGCTGAAGTTGAGTTGTTCTTTTCTGTCTGACCATAGTGCTCTCTGCTGACACCTCTGTCTGTCTCAGGAACTGTCCAGAGCAGGATAGGTTTGCTAATGGGATTTGCTCCTACTCTGGACAGTTCCTGAGACAGACAGAGATGTCAGCAGAGAGCATTGTCATCAGACTGGAAATAACAACTCAACTTCAGCAGCTGATAAGTACTGGAACTATTAAGATTTTTTAATAGAACTAATTTACAAATCTGTTTAACTTTCTGGAGCCAGTTGATACGAAAATTTAAAAAAAATTTTTTTTAATGTAAAGGATTATTGTATAGGATTCTTTTCACCGCTATGACCGCTGCTTCTTCAGCTACAACCGCATAAACAAAGCAGTAAGTGAAAAAGTGCTTGTCATCATATATATCCCACCTCTACAAATCTATCACTATTACCACACATGAACAGACTTAGGGTCTATTCACACGGGCAGGAATTCTGGCTGAAATGAAAGCCCAATACACTTCTATGGGATTCCGCACTCCCATTGACTTTTCGGAAATCCGGGAGCGTCAACGGGAGTGCAGAATCCCATAGAAGTGCATTGGGCTTTAATTTCAGCCGGAATTCCTGCCTGTGTGAACTGACCTTTAGGCTATAGTTCACACAGCGGAATATGTGCCGACTGTCCACCCAGAAAACAAAAGCGGTCACTCTGCAAATAGCGGGTATTGGAAGAACATGGCAGCACTAGGACGGCTCAGAAATGCCCCTTCTCCATAGACGGCAATGCAGATTTCGTCAAAAGAATTGACATGTCAATTCTTTCGGCAGAATCCAGAATCGGGATTTCCGAGGCAGATGTTTCCGCTGTAGAAATTCTGCTGTGTGCACGGTGCAGCAGAATCCCATTGAAAACAATGGGGCACTGCAGCAACGGAATTCCCGAGCAGAATTTCTCAGCCGGATTCCGCTCAGAAATTCAATCATGGCCTTATACAGACCTGCCGAAACTCCCCCATAACTCTATGTGCCATATTGGAATCGGGAAGGGAATTTTCCTCTGTCATGGGGCAATTGGAATCAGCCTCATGGGGAGTGGGGGTGGTTGCTTCCTCTGGATCAACACTGTAAGGTTTTAGGTTGAACCAGGGTCAAGTCCTGGGAAACAAAGTGAACTCATCCAAGATTTCCACTCAAAAGCTAGTCCTGCAGGACTCCTGCTAATGGAAATTGTGATCCAGCTGTGGAAAAAGTGCAGGTACTCAGTTCCCACATGTTCCTGCAGGACTTGAGCCCCAAGTTGAACTCTATGGACTTTTGTCTTTTTTTCCAAACCTTACAAACGATGTTACTTCTGCAAATGTATGAATGAATGGACAAGTTGGAATTGACACCCGAAACGTATACCATCCGTCCCATGGAGGCGCTATCTGCAATACTGACCTATGAACCTGCTGATTCATTGTGAATACAGAAGTCTGAATACAACCGGTGAGTGCGGCACTTTATCTTTATTCTCTGATGTTGTGACAAGGAATTAAAGGGGTACTATGTTGATAGACATCTTATCCCCGGCATCTCGACCACGGCTGCCCGAACCTAACGTTCTAAACATAATGTTTTAAGTGTCTGCACGGAGATCGTGTGGGGTCCCAGCGGCCGAACCCCAGCAATCAGACATCTTATCCCCTATCCTTTGGATAAAAGATGAGATGTCTAGCAACAGAGTACCCCATTATCTTTGTCAATGGGGGGAGGTTATAATGTTTAAAGTGGTACTCCGCTGCTCAGCGTTTGGAACAAACTGTTCCGAACGCTGGAGCCGATGCCTCGTGATGTCATAGCCCCGCCCCCTCATGACATCATGCCCCCTCAATGCAAGTCTGTGGGAAGGGGCGTGAAATCTGGCATGCCCCCTCCCATACACTTGCATTGACATCTTGTGGGGCGGGGCTATGACATCACGAGTTCCTGGCACCAGCTCTAGCGTTCGGAACAGTTTCCAAACACTGAGCAGCAGAGTACCCCTTTAACTATCCACTTAAAGCTGGCTTTATCAGATTATGTAGGACACAAACCGTATTGACAAGGGGAAATAGAAACACCCATTTGTCAATATATTCGTACATTTTGTGGAAACGCTGTGGATTGTGCTGCAGATTGTGCTGCAGATTGTGCCGCAGATACACAGTTACAGTGCATTGCAAAAGTTTCCCCCCCCCCCCCCCCCCCCCCACTTGGACTTTTTTAAATTTTGTCATGGTATAACTTCAGATATAACTTATTTCATTGCAATTTTATGTAATGGACCCACACAGAATAGTTTATTATTTGGTGGTGGGAGGAAATATTACATGGATTTCAGAATTTTTTTTTACAAATAAAAATCTGAAAAGTATTGAGTGCAAATGTATTCCCCCTCTATACTGTGAACCCTCTAACAAAGATCTGGTGCAACAAATTGCCTTCATCTTTGCAAGTCACATAAACAGGGTCCATCTGTCTGCAATCTAATCTTTGTACAAATATACCTAATTTGTAAATGACTCAGAGTATGATAGAGAGCATTACTGAACAAACAGCAGCATAAAGACCAAGGTCAACGAACAAGTCAGGAATAAAATCGAGCAGAAGTATAAAACAAGGTTAGGTTATAAAAAAATATATATCCCAAGCTTTGAACATCTTACAGAGCACGATAAAATCCATAATAAGAAAATTGAAAAATCTGACACAACGGCAATCCTACCAAAACAAAATGGTCCCCCCAAACTGTCACGCAGGGCCGGGCAAGGAGTAAATGAATCAGAGAAGCAACTAAGAGGCCCATGGTGACCTTTAGCTGCTACAAAACTACAACACCAAACGGCAGACCTCCAAATGTTATAGGACTACAACTCCCAGCATGCTTAGAGTTGTAGTTTTGTAACAGTTGGTTGTAAAACACTGGTCTATAGCAATGTGGACCGCCAGCTGCTGCAAAACTACAACTCCCAGCATGGCCAGAAAGCCGTTGGCTGTCCGGGCATGCTGGGAGTTGTAGTTTTGCAACAGCTAGGGGGTCAACAGTTTGGAGACCACTGTTCTAAGTACGGCCATGATTTTTGTGCAAAGCAAATAACAATAATAAACATTTTTCACGCTCGCTGCCATCTCATGGTCAAACAGGCGACACTGCAGAGATAAAATAAATAAATAAAATAAAACCTCTCTTTGCAGCCTACAGTGAAATGTAATGTTTCGCTTCATATTCACTAGTAGGCAGAGGATTAATGACACAAAGGGTAGAGTGTATACAGATGACGCAGAGGAGACTGATGGACTGGGTTAGTGTCTCCCAAAGAGTGTGCCTCCAGCTGTTGCAAGACTACAATTCCCAGCATACCCGGACAGCCAAAGGCCGTCCGAGCATGTTGGAAGTTGTAGTTTAGCAACAGCTGGAGGCACCCAGGTTGGGAAACACTCGTCTAGGTTATAGGAGGGGAAAACAACTCACACTGAGGCTCAGTAGTGTGTGTGGCCTCCACGTGCCCGTATGACCTCCCTACAACGCCTGGGCATGCTCCTGATGAGGTGGTGGATGGTCTCCTGAGGGATGTCCTCCCAGACCTGGACTAAAGCATCCGCCAACTCCTGGACAGTCTGTGGTGGATGGAACGAGACGTCCCAGATGTGCAGCCCCCCCAAAAGAAATGCCATCCCACACCATTACTGACCCACCGCCAAGGATGTTGCAGGCAGCAGAACGTTCTCCACGGCGTCTCCAGACTCTGTCACGTCTGTCACGTGCTCAGTATGAACCTGCTTTCATCTGTGAAGAGCACAGGGCGCAAGTGGCAAATTTGCCAATCTTTGTGTTCTCTGGCAAATGCCAAACATCCTACACGGTGTTGGGCTGTAAGCACAACCCCCACCTGTGGACGTCGAGCCCTCCGTCCATCCTCATGGAGTCTGTTTCTGACCGTTTGAGTGGACACATGCACATTTGTGGCCTGCTGGAGGTCATTTTGCAGGTCTCTGGCAGTGCTCCTCCTGCTCCTCCTTTCACAAAGGCGGAGGTAGCGGTCCTTCTGCTGGGTTGTTGCTCTCCTACGGTCTCCTCCACGTCTCCTGATGTACTGGCCTGTCTCCTGGTACCGCCTCCATGCTCTGGACACTACGCTGACAGACACAGAAACCTTCTTGCCACAGCTCGCATTGATGTGCCATCCTGGATGAGCTGCACTACCTGAGACACTTGTGTTGGTTGTAGACTCAGTCTCATGCAACCACTAGAGTGAAAGCACCGCCAGCATTCAAAAGTGACCAAAACATCAGCCAGGAAGCATAGGAACTAAGAAGTGGTCTGTGTTCACCGCCTGCAGAACCACTCCTTTATTGTGAGTGTCTTGCTCATTGCCTATAATTTCCACCTGTTGTCTGTTCCATTTGCACAACAGCATGTGAAATTGATTGTCAATCAGTGTTGCTTCCTGAGTGGACAGTGTGATTTCACAGAAGTGTCATTGACTTGGAGTTGCATTGTGTTGTTTAAAGGGGTTCTCCGATGTTTAGATGTCCCAAGATGCCTGATCGTGGGAGTCCCGCCGCGGCACCCCGTTTGTAATCAGTCCCCGTAGCGTGTTCGCACAGGGGCGCAAGCATGACGTCACACGCCGCCGGCCCCGTGATTGACAGTAATCAGACCCGGAGCGAACACGCGCCGGGAACTGATTACAAACAGGGTGCAGCGTGCAAGATCACGGGGGTCCCCAGCGGCGGGACTCCCGCGATCAGGCATCTTATCCCCTATGCTTTGGATAGGGGATATGATGTCTAAGCACCGGAGAACCCCTTTAAGTGTTCCCTTTTTTTTTTTTGAACAGTGTAGTAAATTGCTGATTATGGCGAAAGGTAGGAGAACAGAATAAATCATGAAAGCAGTCTTGGTCTTTATGAGTGGCCAAAGATAAGAGGGAAGCCTTGATTTACCTTTTGGCACAGCATGGACCCTCTGGAGGAGGCACATAGGCTCTTCTTGTCTCCTTCACATAGCTCTAGCTAAGTCCTGCCCCCACTTCCTGTGTTCCATCTTGGCATGAACAAACCCTAAAAGGCAGTGAACAGCAAATTCAGTGTAAGTGAGACCCCTAGTGGCTGAAACATATTTTGGTTGTTAAAAAAAAAAAAAAAAAAGGAAAATATGTAAAGGCAAATAAATTATATGAGCACGAATTGTATAAAATGTAAACCAGGGTGCCTCCAGCTGCTGCAAAACTACAACTCCCAGCATGCCCGGACAGCCATAGGCTGTCCGGGCATGCTGGGAGTTGTAGTTTTGCAACAGCTGGAGGCACGAAACAGTACATTATACCGTAAAAACAAAATAGTGACTGCCGATAAGCATTTCTATGCTTCAGAGAAGTAGATACTCAAAGACACCTTGCCGTCTTGCTCGTCCCACCTCTATTCTTGTTAACAAGCTCCCGAAATCTGGACGCGCATCAAATAGAATGGTAAAAGTCTACAGGAAAAAAAATAAAAGTAGGATGGCAGCATGTGACGGCTTCGTAGGGTTTCGTAGGTAACAGGTGTTCACCTGACCTCTTCTGTAGCGGGGCCAGTTGGGAATTATTTTCGGGTGGGGGGGTACATTGGCATAGACTGCGCCCTCAATAATTTAACTTAAGCCAGGTAGTGATGTCAACAAGCGGGAACCTTCCGTCGGCTTAAGACACGTAAAAGATTAAAGAGAAATACCACGGGGCACAAAGCCAAGGAACACACACACAAATAATAAATATTTTTCTGGCTGCCGTGCTTAATACAAGAATAATGATCAGGGAAAAATGACCAAACAAACAAACAACAAAAAAAATGAAAAAAATCACAATGCAATTTAGTAGAGCCTATACAGCTGTAGAAGAGAACACCGAAATGTGCTGTGCCCAAAGGGGTGGGTGCAAATCCCCAGAGTGGGGGCATAAATCACCCATAAAGAAAAAGGTTATTTCTAGTTAATTTTGCTGAATGTGTTCAGAAGTTGGACAAAGCTGCCATCTAGTGGTAAAATAGCGAAACTGCAGGTGCGCTCACACAACGTACCACAGTGGCAGAATTGGGGCTCTTTCGCGCTCATGTATTACAGATCTGTATTGCTAAAAAAAATTAAAATAGGTGAAAAAAATTTTTTTTTTTAAAATGTATTCACATTTTTTTTTTATAGGGATGGGAAATTTTTTGGTATATGGGTAGGGTCACACATGCTGCATTTTGCTGCTGATTTTGCTACCCATTGACTTCAACGGGTAGGAAAATATGCATATGGCATTCGTGACCCTACCCTAAGAACGTATTATTGTGGATAGTGTAATTTAGGGTAATTAACAGCACCACACCTGTCCTCAGGTTGTGTGTGGTATTACAAATTGGCTCCCTTCACTTTAATGGAATTGAGTTGTAATACTACTTACAGCCTGAGGACAGATGTGGCGCTGTTTTTTTTTTCCTGCCCCTTCAAAGGGGTATTCCGCCATTAGACATTTTATCCCCTAATGTCCGATAAGATGTCTGATCTGCCATCACGCCCCCTCTCATAGACATGAATGGAGGGGGCGTGGTGTTATGTCACCAGGGGGCATGGCGTGACCCTATGTCTCCGTAACTAAGCTTTTCACAGAAAGCTAGGTGCTGCACGAAGATCGCGGGGGCGTCTCAGTGGCAGGACCCCCACAATCAGACATCTTATCCTTTGGATAGGGAATAAGATGTCTAAGAGCGGAGTACCCCTTTAAAGGAGTGTTTAGGAACGGCTCTTATCAGCTTGTAGCAGCCTGTAGCAGTTGGTGGAGGAGATAAAGTCTATATAAAATGTATTATATGTTGGATATTGAGAAAATAACAGTGAAATGATCTAGTCTATCTAGATCAGTGCCCAGCACAAATGTACACTATCACACACATATTTTGTTGGTTGTCAGGTTGTGATCTTAAACCTCACACTTCATTACACGGTAAATAGGGATTCAACCTGGTGTTCTTTAATCATTATATCTCACGGTCAGGTTTCCTTTAATGTTCAGAGCTGCAGACATGGCCAGACAGCCGATAAGAAGATAAAACAAAAAATACCTGTCTCTTAGTTGTTTTGCGAAGTAATAAAGTCATGTTTTTTTTCCAAGCTCAAGTGTCTGAGGCCTTGCTGAGCTGCAGCACTCATGCCTCCTACTCCTTCCCCCATTCTGGGTTTGGCTTCCATCACTGAGCCCTGTACAGCAATCATGCATGGCAGGAAGGGGTGGTGGAGGGAGGAGGAGCTGGGAAGGAGAACATGATTTTATAACTTTGCCATCAGAGACAAGTTTATTTTGTTTTATCTCCCTATTAGTTATCTGCCCATGACTCAGAGCATGAAATAGAGCTGACAGATTCCCCTTGAATGGATATATTCCAGAAGAGTGTTTCTGGGTGCTTTCATAATTCCTGCAGGAAATGCTGACTCGGCCAATCACCGGTTGAGGTGGGTCATCTTGCGGCTAGTGATTGGCTGAGCGTTTCTTGCATGAAAGAAACATCAGTTAGTTAGGAACAGCCATAAGCAGCAGGAATCAGATGCTGTAAAAAAACGGCAGCTGTGGGGGATCAGGGCAGGTAAGTATGGTTTCATTGTTTATTTTGAAAGCATCCCAAGTCCACTCGAAGACATTTTGTATGCCTGGAATACCCCTTTAATGGCCAGACGCCCCTTTGCTTTGTGGCTTTTTTTTTTTCCTCTAAAAAAATAAAATAAAAAATAAAGTCTGAAAAACGGCAACACCTTTTCCAGCATTGTTTCATGAGTGCAGAAATGCCAATTATTTACCACGTTGCAGTTAATAGCCTTCAGGGTACCACTCCATGGGTCGGATGCAGAGTGCCAGGCTCGCTGAGTGTAAGGAGGTAACCAGTGATGCCCCAGCTGTATAGTATACCGAATTATACTATACCGGAAAACTATACTGACTGGAGCTGAGCTGTGCCCGCAGCTATACAGCAGAGTGTACAGCTCATGCTGTGATATACATCATATGCCTCCTGCCCGGCAAGAATAGACATTAAAACAGTGATCTGTATAGATCATTTGTTTACTATAACCCCTTGACTGGCTGAGCACTGAGGGAGATAAATAGTAGTTATACACCTCCCCTCCAGCTCCATTTATATACTACTGCTGCCATCTCTATGGGATCAGGCTATATACTAGTTATACACCTCCCCACCATCTCCATTTATATACTACTGCTGCACTTTATATGGGATCAGGATATATAGTAGTAATACACCTCCCCCTCTAGCTCTATCTGTATACTGCTGCTGCTATCTCTATGGGATCAGGATATTTAGTAGTTATACACCTCCCCTCCAGCACCATTTCTATACTACTGCTGCTCTCTCTATAGGATCAGGATATATAGTAGTTTTATATATATATATATATATATATATATATATATATATATATATATATATATATATATATATATATATATCTCTACTCCATCTCTATCTGTATACTACTGCTGCTGCTACAGTATTTCTATAGGCTCTGGATGTATAGAAGTAATACACCTCTGCTCCAGCTCTATCTATATACTGTTGCTGTTATCTGTATGGGATTAGAATATATAGTAGTAATACACCTCTACACCAGCTCTATCTGTATACTGCTGCTGCTATCTCTATGGGATCAGGATATACTGTATAGTAGATATATACCTCCCCTCCAGCAAATCACAGCAAAAGAAGCCATGAAGCAGTAAAAATGTGTGACACAAAGCAGTTCATGCTGTGAACACAGCCTAAAGACTTGAAATCCTCGTAAAACACCTCAACTGTAATTACAGGTAAAGTCACTCTCTCTTCCTGGCAATATTTCTCTAAGAAAAGCATTTTCAACACGAAAACTAATGAAAACTGCAGTGTGAGCTGACCCCAACCCTATTTGAGTCTAATCAGCTCATCTATGTGTATTCCAGCACTTGCAGTCTAATTAGATGACCAGGTGTAGTAATTAAATGCCACACCCTCAGCCATAGAAATAATAGGAAACATAGGCAGAATTAGTTTAGTTATGGAATTGCATTTAGTATGGCTGCAAACCCATACCTGCCACATCAGCTAAAAAAGGTAAGCGCAAGGCAAACACAAGAACCTCTGCATTATTCATTACTACTAGCCTATGCTGCAGTATAGAAGCCAAAAAAATAAAAAGATGTTAACATTTTTTCAGAATGCTTCTTTAAAAAAACGTTGCTACTACCAGAATGGTGACACAAGTCATAACAACTGCTAATTCCTGCGCTGTTCCTAGCGGCAACTAGAAGGCATTCAGAAAGCAGAAATAACACATTTAATTACAGTGATGAAGTGTGAATGTTCCCCTATCAATGTGAGAAAGCCCTGGAGATGTAGCTTGTAAGGTGGCGTTTCCCAACCAGGGTGCCTCCTGCTGTTGCAAAACTAGAACCTCCAGCATGCCTGGACAGCCAAAGGCTGTCCAGGCATGCTGGGGGTTCTAGTTTTGCAACAGCAGGAGGCACCCCCGTTGGGAATAACTGTTGTAAGGCAAACGAGTGGTGCCAACGACAGCCAAAAGGTATAGATATATGAAGAGATGCAGCACTGTGCACTATAATATTAAAAAAAATGTTAGGCTTCTTTCACACTACAAAATCCTCATTTTTTAAACATCCGTAGGAAGATCAGTGTGAAAATCAGCTGAAAACGGCAGTAGCAAAATTCTATACGTCCGTTAGAAAATCCCATTATAGTCTATGGGATTTTCTAATATCTGTATTAATCCGTTATAGTCCATTATTGATAACGGACGTTAGTTTTAGAGATGAGCGAACTTACAGTAAATTTGATTCGTCACGAACTTCTCGGCTCGGCAGTTGATGCCTTATCCTGCATAAATTAGTTCAGCTTTCCGGTGCTCCGGTGGGCTGGAAAAGGTGGATACCGTCCTAGGACTGTAGCCAACTTTTCCAGCCCACGGGAGCACCTGAAAGCTGAACTAATTTATGCAGGATAAGTCATCAACTGCCGAGCCGAGAAGTTCGTGACGAATCGAATTTACTGTAAGTTCGCTCATCTCTAGTTAGTTTGTTACGGAAGAAATAGTTCATGGATTAATACGGATATTAGAAAATCCCATAGACTATAATGGGATTTTCTAACGGACGTATAGGATTTTGTTACTGCCGTTGTCAGCTGATTTTCACACGGATCTTCCTACGGATGTTTAAAAACTGAGGATTTTGTAGTGTAAAAGAATCCTTATTTATTTTAAAGGGGGTTATCCAGGAAAAAAAATTTTTTTTATATATCAACTGGCTCCAGAAAGTTAAACAGAATTGTAAATTACTTCTATTAAAAAATCTTAATCCTTTCAGTACTTATGAGCTTCTGAAGTTAAGGTTGTTCTTTTCTGTCTAAATCCTCTCTGATTAGACGTGTCCCGGGAAACACCCAGCTTAGAAGCAAATCCCCATAGCAAACCTCTTCTAAACTGGGCGGGTCCCGAGACAGGTGTCATCAGAGAGCACTTGATGACAGAAAAGAACAACCTTAACTTCAGAAGTTCATAAATACTGAAAGGATTAAGATTTTTTAATAGAAGTAATTTACAAATCTGTTTAACTTTCTGGAGCCAGTTGATATATATAAAAAAAACATTTTCCTGGAATACCCCTTTAAGTTAGGGTCTACAAAGCAGCAGTTTTAGGCTGCTCATAACTGTGCATTAGGAGACACTGTATAACAACCTGTAGCCAGCGCTACTGTTAAAAATGATCATTGTGCACTGTACCACACTATAATAATTTTTCATATAACTTTACAGGTACACTTTGAAGGGGTTATCCAGTGACTTTTGCCAGTTTGGGCTGCAAAAAGTAAAATAAACTTACTTACCTTTGACACTTCCCCGATATTGGTCTCCTGTCCTTCGGCCCCGGTCTTTCTGCATTTTGGGGGGGCCAAACACGTCAAACTGCACTGAGCTTACCGCCGGCCGCAGCAAAGCCCTGAATGGGTCAGTAACATGACAGTGGCGCTCAGCCCATCACTGGTCCAGGCGCGACACTGCTGCAATAGCACATTGGGCCCCAAAATGTGGAAGATCGTGGCCAAAGGACCTGAGACATATCAGAGGGGGGGGAGGCTGACTGCTGGGACCCCCTAAGATCTCCTGAACAGGGCTCCGACAGTCTGCTGGAAGGGGGTGTGCCGACCCCTACCAGGAGCCCCCTTTATGTATTCCATAGAGACACAAAAGGCGTGTCTGCTGTGGCTTTGTTTTTTGGGGGGGGGGGGGGGGGGGCATCGCGCTTCCGAAAGACTGCCGGGGCCCCTTCAGGAGATCGACATGAGTCACACACAACCCCCCCCCCCCCCCCCGATCTAACTTATCCCCTTTTGCTTTAGATAGGGGATAAGTTATTTTTCACTCCACTACTCATTTAAATTTATTAAATGTAAAATAAATTTATTAAAATAAATACAAAGAAAAGTACAATAAAAATCAGTGGATAACCCCTTTAAAATACTTGTGAAAGCAGCTTTTCAACAAAATGTGTTGTGTGGTTCCTCTTTTATTCCTCCTGGAAATGAACAACTGGTTCTCTCCTAGCTTTCAAGCAGTGCCCTGCCCGTTCTCTTTCAGGAACACAAATATGAACGCCAATAAAACAAATAAATAAAAAGTAGTACGACACCAAATTCTGGAAAGACGTCTTTATTCACACTGGCTAGTCACACATCGTTCTCATTTTGACATCTTTCTCTGCCCATAAAAACACATGGAGAATGACACATTTTAAATAATACTTCATTCATGGCGGGGTGCCCCCACATAAAACACTCTGGAACACTGCATTAAAGATGTAACATGGATACGACAACTGAACATGTGGAGTGTGCAGATTAACCTAAGGCAATGTTTTCCAAAGAGCGTGTCTCCAGCTGTTGTAAAACTACAACTCCCAGCATGCCCGGACAGCCGAAGGCTGTCCGGGCATGCTGGGAGTTGTAGTTTTGCAACAGCTGGAGACACTCTTTGGAAAACACTAACTTAAGGGGATATGGGAGATAAGAAAAGAGACAGCTCTAGTCTTATTACAGCTGAATGCCACAATATTAGACACTACCAAGAGGGGGCAGTGTGAGCAGATCTTTATATCCAAATTCTAAACGAGCCTTGTAAATCGTAAATTCTAATTAGGAAAGAAGAAAAAAAAAAAAAAAGAAGAGTGGCCGATCACAGCTTTGGGGGCTGTGGTTTTGTTTCTTTAAGTTCCCTGATATATTTAATTTTCCTCTGTAAGGATGTATGAGTGTTTAGTCCCAGAGAGCCTCCTTTATCATCAATTATATTAATAAAAAATATATACATTTATATACCTACGCTATGTAAAAATTCTTTCCCTACATCCTCCACTAGCTAATTTAAATTTGGGGGATGGGGGTCCAAAAACAGTAACATTGTCCATTGTCACCAAAACTAAGGAAAAAAAAAAAAGAAAGGCTGGAAAATAAAGCGCGGCCGGACCGGCTCGTATGGACATTTCCAACCATTATATATTTTATAAGCAAAAAGTTGAGTTTATTAGTAGGAAAAGAGATCAAATTTACTTTGGGTTTTTCATCTGACTGATTTATGTCAGGGAGGGGGGGGGGGGGTGGGGGGGAAGGGTGTAACCAACATGGCATTATTCTTGCCTCCCCCACACCATACAACCTTATGCTAGAAAAAAAAATGCCATATAGTATCAGCACACTGCTATTTTTAAAATTATTTTTTTTTTACTATATATTTATATATATTTTTTTTTAACACGCCAGTAAGGGAAGGAAAAAAAAAAAAAAGATTAAAAAAATAAAAACTCCAGTGGGTACGGCATTTCATATTACCCTATTGAATCCCTAACAAGCTGAAATCAAACATGCAGTTTTTCATGTTTTTTTCCTCTTCAAAAATTATGTTGGCTATCATGCAATTAAACATCCATAAAAAAAAAAAAAAAAAAATATGTGTTTTGATTAAAAAAAAAAAAATGTTATGAACAAAAACAGGAAATAAATATGATAGTCATCTCCCTGTTTGAGCATAAAAAAAAAACAAAAAAAAAACACTATAAAAAATAATTATAATAGATATAGATATTATATATATATATATATATATATATATATATATATATATATATATATATATATATATATATATCTCTATCTATCTATATCTATCTATCACGGTATGGGGATGCGCGGCTCATTTGGAGGCGGAGGTAGTAGTAGCAAAAACTGATGTCAAAAGTTTTTGATCGGCAGAATCGGCAAATTTCTGGGAAATTTGGTTGAAATCAAACTTTAAAGGGTACCTTTCATCAAATAAAGGTAAACTTTTGATATATTATAGATTAATGCATGCAGAATAACTTTCCAATAGCATGTTATTAAAAAATATGCTTCTTTCTATTTAATTTTCCACTTTGAAAAATTACCACTAGGGGTCTCCCTACCAGCCCTGGCCGCAAGCCCTTTTTTTTTTTTTTTAATAGATTTCTGATTGCTGAGTCCTAAATCACAGACTGCAGCCAGGACACAGACAAGCTCAGCACTGCTCCCTGCCCGTCAATCAGACAGGCAGGAGCCAGCACTGTGCTCATAACACAGCAGGGCATCCTCCCGACTGCCTCACTGCATGCCCTCATTCATTTTACTATCTGAGCTCCGATCTTTCTTCTTTCTGCACATGCAGTTGTAAACAGAGAGGAGAAGATTCAGAGCTGCCGGCTGCTGTGTTCACAGGCTCTATGCTAGGTCATGCCTCCTTCCTCCCCCACACTAGGACAGCTGAATGAGCAGCCAAGAAGACAGTAAATCAGGTAGAAAGAGGGAGTTTTGAATGAAAAGAAACACAGGGATAGTGTCAGTGAGAGTCAGGGACAGATAAGGGGGGTTAGGAATTAGGGAGAGTTTAGATCATGATAGGTATTCTAAGCTAGTCAAATTTTCTTCTGCTAGAAACCCCCCTTAAAAAAAGACTGCAACTTGGAAATGATTTGTGACCTAAAAGCCTGTGAGGATTCTTAGCCGAAAAGGCCGATCATTGTCACCTGTATGATCAGCTGACCAATAAGCACCCTCACTCATAGGTCGGCTGATAATTTGTATTGTGCAGCCCTAAAAATCATCATCATCACTTGGCTACACATGGTTCTCTGGTGTAAACAGGGGTTGTGTATCTCACAATGACTTAATAGAAGGGGTGGCATGACCTATTCAACAATCCTGGCGGCACAATCATTAAGCCATGTAAGGGTAGGGTCACACGTTGCGCATTTCAGATTTTAAAAAAATGCTGCGTATTTCTGTGCTGGCAATGTCTATGAGAGTAATAACAAACATAGACTTTGCTAGCAACGAAATATACACTGCGTTAAAAAAAAAAAAAAAAAAAAAAAACACAACTACGCGTGACCGTACCCTAAAACCGCTCTAATTGGGCATGGGTCCCCAACCATAGTGTAAGCCATTGTTTCCCAAGCAGAGTGCCTCCAGCTGTTGCAAAACGACAACTTCCAGCATGCCCGGACAGCCGAAGGCTGTCCGGGCATGCTGTGAGTTGTCGTTTTGCAACAGCTGGGGGCACCCTGGTTGGAAAACACTGGTGTAAACAATCAATATTTTATCTACCAGTCCTCTTTCTATTTGGACCCTTTATAAAGGGTGCACACGCCTGGATGGTGACCACCAGAATCCATTGTACATATAAGATGTCGCTCCATGGGTGAGGTGGTTCTTCTAAGCTTGGGTGACAGACAAGTCCTTTTGGGTCCTGGTTGGATCATGACATGATGAGAGTCCGTGATGTAGAGCTGTGTTTGTGCGAATTCAGAATCGCTCGTGCTTTATCCTGCATGAGCTTCTGGTCCTTGGAGCCACCAAAGGCAATGACTTGCCAAGCCTTACTCATCTAGGGAAGAAACACAACAGGCAGTAAGAATAGGAGAGACCTAAGCAACACAGAAGCTGAACTGTCAGATCAAAGGGGATATGGAAGATTGGAAATACACAGTTGCTTTCATGCAAAAACAGCACCACACCTGCCTTCAGGTTGTGTGTGGTATTACAACTTGGCTCCATTTACTTTAACCCCTTAAGGACTCAAGGTTTTTCCGTTTTTGCACTTTCGTTTTTTCCTCCTTACCTTTTAAAAATCATAACCCTTTCAATTTTCCACCTAAAAATCCATATTATGGCTTATTTTTTGCGTCGCCAATTCTACTTTGCAGTGACATTAGTCATTTTACCCAAAAATGCACAGCGAAACGGAAAAAAAAATCATTGTGCGACAAAATCGAAAAAAAAACGCCATTTTGTAACTTTTGGGGGCTTTCGTTTCTACGCAGTGCATATTTCGGTAAAAATTACACCTTATCATTATTCTGTAGGTCCATACGGTTAAAATGATACCCTACTTATATAGGTTTGATTTTGTCGCACTTCTGGAAAAAATCATAACTACATGCAGGAAAATTTATACGTTTAAAAATGTCATCTTCTGACCCCTATAACGTTTTTATTTTTCCACGTATGGGGCGGTATGAGGACTCATTTTTTGCGCCGTGATCTGAAGTTTTTATCGGTATGATTTTTGTTTTGATCGGACTTTTTGATCACTTTTTATTCATTTTTTAATGATATAAAAAGTGACCAAAATACGCTTTTTTGGACTTTGGAATTTTTTTGCGCGTACGCCATTGACCGTATGGCTTAATTAATGATATATTTTTATAGTTCGGACATTTACGCACGCGGCGATACCACATATGTTTATTTTTTATTTTTTTTACACTGTTTTATTTTTTTTATGGGAAAAGGGGGGTGATTCAAACTTTTATTAGGGAAGGGGTTAAATGACCTTTATTAACACTTTTTTTTACATTTTTTTTGCAGTGTTATAGGTCCCATAGGGACCTATAACACTGCACACACTGATCTCTAATGCTGATCACTGGCGTGCATTAACACGCCTGTGATCAGCATTATCGGCGCTTGACTGCTCCTGCCTGGATCTCAGGCACGGAGCAGTCATTCGTCGATCTGACACCGGGGAGGCAGGTAAGAGCCCTCCCGGTGTCCGATCAGCTGTTCGGGACGCCGCGATTTCACCGCGGCGGTCCCGAACAGCCCGACTGAGCAGCCGGGTCACTTTCACTTTAGAAGCGGCGGTCAGCTTTGACCGCCGCTTCTAAAGGGTTAATACCGCACATCGCCGCGATCGGCGATGTGTGGTATTAGCCGCGGGTCCCGGCCGTTGATTAGCGCCGGGACCGACGCGATATGATGCGGGATCGCGGCGCGATCCCGCTTCATATCGCGGGAGCCGGCGCAGGACGTAAATATACGTCCTGCGTCGTTAAGGGGTTAAAGGGGTACTCCCATGGAAAACTTTATTTAATTTTTACCTGGTGCCAGAAAGTTAAACAGATTTGTAAATCACTTCTATTAAAAAAAAATCTTAATCCTTCCAGTACTTTTTAGCGGCTGTATACTAAAGAGAAATCCAAAAAAGAAATGCATTTCCTCTGATGTCTTGACCACAGTGCTCTCTGCTGACCTCTGCTGTCCATAGCAGCATATATTTGCTATGGGGATTTTCTCCTGCTCTGGACAGTTCCTAAAATGGACAGCAGAGGTCAGCAGAGAGCACTGTGGTCATGACAGAGGAAATGCATTTCTTTTTGGGATTTCTCTTTAGTATACAGCCCCAAAAAAGTACTGGAAGGATTAAGATTGTTTTAATAGAAGTGATTTACAAATCTGTTTAACTTTCTGGCACTAGTTGATTTAAAAAACAAAAGTTTTTCACGGGAGTACCCCTTTAAGGTTATGTTCACACGGGCGGATTACCTGCGGAATTTCCGCTGCGTATTTGCTGCGGAAAATCAGCAGCGGATTTTGCTACCAGTGAATTCAATGTGTCATCAAAAAATCCGCAATAGAGGCAGTTTTGCTAATTTTCCTTCGGACCAATTGAATTCAATGGAAGCAGATTATCTCATGCAGATTTTCCTCAGCAAATACGCTGCGGAAATTCTACAGGTAATCTGCCCATGTGAACGTACCCTTAAGGTAAAACATCTTGGCTTGGAGCTGGAGCTTCCGTGTTCGCGACCAAATTACTAAATCAGATTCAGGCATATGTCCAACACACACCAATTTTTGCCAGAATATTCCGGTTTTATTTTAGTGGGAAAAATTCTGCTTGGAAATTCCGGTGTAGCAGCCTATTATTGTTCTCAATGGGATTCAGCTGTACGGTGAAGTTTGTCTACAGCTGTTGCAAAACTACAACTCCCAGCATGCCCGGACAGCCTTCGGCTGTCCAGGCATGCTGGGAGTTGTTGTTTTGCAACAGCTGGAGGCATCCTGTTCGGAGAACACTGCAATAATCCCTGCCAAGGAAAGGATACTCCACTGGAAAACTATTTATTTATTTATAAATCATCTGGTGCCAGAAAGTTAAAACAGATTTTTAAATTACTTCTATAAAAAAAAAAAAAAAACTTAATCCTTCCAGTACTTATCAGCTGCTGTTATGATCCACAGGAAGTTTTTTTTCTTTTTTTAATTTCCTTTCTGTCTGACACCTCTGTCCATTTTAGGAACTGTCCAGAGCAGGAAAGGTTTTTTTTATGGGGATTTGCTTCTACTCTGGACAGTTCCTAAATTGGACAGAGGTGTCAGCAGAGAGCACTGTGGTCAGACAGAAAGGAAATTCAAAAAGAAAACTTCCTCTGTAGCATACGGCAGCTGATAAGTACTGATAGGATTAAGATTTTTTGATAGAAGTAATTTACAAATCTGTTTAACTTTCTGGCACCAGTTGATTTAAAAAAAATAAAAATATTATTTAATAATATAATTGTATTTAATATTATTTTTATTTATATTTATTTTTATATTTATTATTATTACCATTACATTTATTATTACTTATTACTATTAATAAAAGTAATAATAAATGTAATAAGTAATAGTAATAATAATATTATTAAAATAATAAAAAGAATATATATTATATATACCGTATATACTCGAGTATAAGCCGACCCGAGTATAAGCCGAGACCCCTAATTTCAACCCAAAATCCCAGGAAAAGTTATTGACTCGAGTATAAGCCTAGGGTGGGAAATACCTCATCCCCCCCTGTCATCATCCAGACCCGTCATTAACATCCTCATCATCCCCTTGTCATCATCCCACACATCCCCCCTTCATCATCCCCTTGTCATCATCCCACACATCCCCCCTTCATCATCCCCTTATCATCCCACACATCCCCCCCTTCATCATCCCCTTGTCATCATCCAACACATCCCCTTATCCCACACATCCCCCCTTCATCATCCCCTTGTCATCATCCCACACATCCCCCCTTCATCATCCCCTTGTCATCATCCCACACATCCCCCCTTCATCATCCCCTTGTCATCATCCCACACATCCCCCCTTCATCATCCCCTTGTCATCATCCCACACATCCCCCCTTCATCATCCCCTTATCATCCCACACATCCCCCCTTCATCATCCCCTTGTCATCATCCAACACATCCCCTTATCCCACACATCCCCCCTTCATCATCCCCTTATCATCCCACACATCCCCCCTTCATCATCCCCTTGTCATCATCCCACACATCCCCTTATCATCCCACACATCCCCCCTTCATCATCCCCTTGTCATCATCCCACACATCCCCCCTTCATCATCCCCTTGTCATCATCCCACACATCCCCTTATCATCCCACACATCCCCCCTTCATCATCCCCTTGTAATCATCCCACACCCCCCCCCCCCTTCATCATCCCCACCCCCCTTCATCATCCTCTTCTCATCATTCGCCCTCAGTGGTCTTCAACCTGCGGACCTCCAGAGGTTTCAAAACTACAACTCCCAGCAAGCCCGGGCAGCCATCGGCTGTCCGGGCTTGCTGGGAGTTGTAGTTTTGAAACCTCCGGAGGTCCGCAGGTTGAAGACCACTGCGGCCTTCAACATGCGGACCTCCAGAGGTTTCAAAACTACAACTCCCAGCAAGCCCGGGCAGCCATCGGCTGTCCGGGCTTGCTGGGAGTTGTAGTTTTGAAACCTCCGGAGGTCCGCAGGTTGAAGACCACTGCGGCCTTCAACATGCGGACCTCCAGAGGTTTCAAAACTACAACTCCCAGCAAGCCCGGGCAGCCATCGGCTGTCCGGGCTTGCTGGGAGTTGTAGTTTTGAAACCTCCGGAGGTCCGCAGGTTGAAGACCACTGCGGCCTTCAACATCATCCAGCCCCCTCTCACCCCCTTTAGTTCTGAGTACTCACCTCCGCTCGGCGCTGGTCCGGTCCTGCAGGGCTGTCCGGTGAGGAGGTGGTCCGGTGAGGAGGTGGTCCGGGCTGCTATCTTCACCGGGGGCGCCTCTTCTCCGCGCTTCCGGCCCGGAATAGAGCCGTTGCCTAGACAACGACGCATCTGCGTCATTGTCAAGGCAACGTGACTATTCTGAGGCCGGGCCCGAAGCGCTTAGAAGAGGCCTCCCCGGTGAAGATAGCAGCCCGGACCACCTCCTCACCGGACCACCTCCTTACCGGACAGCCCTGCAGGACCGGACCAGCGCCGAGCGGAGGTGAGTACTCAGAACTAAAGGGGGTGAGAGGGGGCTGGATGATGTTGAAGGCCGCAGTGGTCTTCAACCTGCGGACCTCCGGAGGTTTCAAAACTACAACTCCAAGCAAGCCCGGACAGCCGATGGCTGCCCTGGCTTGCTGGGAGTTGTAGTTTTGAAACCTCTGGAAGTCCGCAGGTTGAAGACCACTGCGGGTGGGGGAGTTCACTCGAGTATAAGCCGAGGGGGGTGTTTTCAGCACGAAAAATCGTGCTGAAAAACTCGGCTTATACTCGAGTATATACGGTATATATATATATATATATATATATATATATATATATATATATATATATATATGTTTTCCAGTGGCGTACCCCTTTAATACTAAAGTGTACAGCCTACGGCTGTCAATGCATGCTGTGAGTTGTAGTTTCTCAACAGCTGGAGGCACCCTGGTTGGGAAATGCTGCAATAGGCATCCTGTGGCCTCTAGTTCCAGCATGAGAACTAGTGGCGATTCTTTAAATGACAATTACTAAACACATGATACAGACAAATACCGAGCATAAGACACAGGTAAACAAGTCTGTGTAGATCAGCGGACGATAGAGAAGCGGCAGTGGCGGCTGCTTTAACGGTTCCAAAATGGCTAATTATTTAAATTCCTCTAATTATAAATGTGTGTGGGAGCGGCGGGTGGCATGGTAATAGCGAGACGGATGTTTGGTAGGAGAACACCTGCAGTCGATTCTTTCCTAGCTCCATATAACCTGCACAGAAATCAGCGTGCGCAATTTAACATTTTTAAAAGGCCCCCGAAGTAATCGCGCGGCTTTATTGCCTAGAAGCGGCTTCTCGCATCACTCAGCGTAAATGGCGCTGGCATATTCATTTCTGTGTCACCGACGGAGGACGTGTTTTACTGCGGAGACAGTGATCCATGTATGACAAAAAATGCTGGAACACAGACCGCTATGATGTATTTCTGGTAATGTGTGCATGCACAGAGGCCGCCCGGCCAACCCGGCCATAAAACTATCTAATGGGCGACGTAAATTCCCCTTTCTTAATCGTGCCAGAAACGGGGAATCTCCCGCCGGGGTCGTAACACTTTCTCGGCCTTCAGAAGAGAACGGCTGTCTGGTTACATGGACGATTGCTGATCTGCAAGATTTGGGAAAAATGTGCAACTGCGATTATGGGGATATAGATTACGATTTCGATAGGAGATGGCGGTATAACAAACATATGGTGAAATCCCGCAATTTCATGTCCAATCTCACTCATTCATTACCCCCACCCCCAATTTCATTTCTTTTACCCCATTTTACGTCAGTCCTCCAATGTCACATGTCCCCCCCCCCCCTCCCCATAATATCATATCGCCTCCATTAAAAGGGGTACCACAGTAAATATAAACTTATTCCCTATCCACAGGAAGGCGGTGTGATTGACCGCTGGGACCCCCGCATTCTCCGCAGGCTCTCTCAGTGAGGAGCGCGCGTCTACTGCTAGAGGGCAAGCGGGATAAGATGTATTAGGGCCGGAGTACCACTTTAAGGAGATCACCTACTTATCTCCTATCCTGTAGATAGTGGATAAGTTCATTTTGGCTGCAGTACCCCTTTAAAGTAGTGCCGGGGCACGGTGGAAAGAAGAATAAAATATTTTTTTTAAAAGTTAAAAAAAATAAAAATTAAAAAAAAGTTCCCATTCTCCATGCATTCCGTTGTCTCATGGGACTTACAGGACGTTTCTGCTAAGCAATCATTGGCCTGACACATGACACTGCAGCGGCCACCGATTGGCTGAGCTGGAAAGGTCCTGGAAACAGCTGATGGTCAGGAGAAGATACCCGAACTGCATGGAGAAGAACGGGATCTGCGGCAGACCTACAGGGAACATCAGGTTTTTTTTTATGTTTCCCCTGCACCCCTATTACTTATGACAGACAGTGTTTCCCAACCAGGACACCGCAAGCTGTTGCAAAACCACATCTCCTAGCATGCTGGACCGCCAAAGGCTGTCTGGGCATGCTGGGAGTTGTAGTATTGCAACAGCTGGAGGCACACAGGTTTGGAAACGGTGATTAAGCATTTAAATCGCACATTTTCCCAGGAAAGCCATATTGCCATTAGCAAATATTGCAATTCAATTGATTGTGCAGCCCTCTTCTGTTCTAAAGGGAGGAGTAGAGAGATGGGAAAGCCTGAAGGGGGGGGGGGGGGGAAAGAGGGAGAAAAAGTTTTCTGGAAAGATTGGGAAAAATGGGAACATGGAATATGTTATTATACCATTGTATTCAAACCAGGAAAACTCTGGAGTACAATAAGGATTTCTGTCTCTGGGGGCCCCTGATGAAGCTACCTAGCGAAACGTGCATTGGGATCTGAGAAACGTGTCAATGGCCGGAAGATTTGACCAATCAGAATGGACATTTCACTGGTAAAACCCCTGTATTACTGAAGTGTATGTACTGACTGGTGTCTGGTAGCACCCCCTACAGTACAGGGAGGTATTACATGTTCTGTACTCTTTACCTGTGCCAGGGTTAGCTGCTCCTTTGGACTCCAAGTAAGGACGACTCAATTTTACAGCTCCCAGCAGATAGATATATATATTTTTTTTTATATGTAAGGATTTGCTTTATCTATTATTTATCTACTTTATTTAAATCCTCACTTTTTCCTATTTTTGGATGACATTTTGGGGGCTTCAGAACCAGTTACCAGGTTTTTATAGAGTAATGGCCCCAATATACAATGGTTGTCTTGGAACCAGATACTATTATAACTTTAGGGACCACTGTATTACTTACCTGTTTCGTTTCACACGTGCCTAGGGTTCTGGTGGTTATGTGCTTTGAGATTGAACATAATTTATAACAATTTTATTTTTATTTCTTTATATATACACTGTCCAGTATGTGTGCTGGTGCCTTCACTATTCTCTTAATGTGATGTTTTTTGTTGTATATTTATTTAATAAAGATTTGTCTATTTATCCTATTTGATAGCCATGTACATTTCTCTATATTTCGTGTATTAGGGATAAAGGTTTGTTTAGTTTGGTTGAGGCTGGGCTCCATCATATTTGTATAATTCAGCATGGTAATATTTGTTTCTTTATCTTATACATCTAAGCACTACCAGTCTATCCATTTGTCTCATAAATTTTAATTTATTTTTGCTATATACCCCAGTGGTCCCGGGGACCCACATGACTTAATTTACGCCCCTCCTTACCGGTTCTGGAGTCCTGAATAGTTCTGTTCGCGTTGCCGACTGTTTCCCAGCATTACAAATGATAGGTTTTTCAGACTTCAGAATGGCCCCTTTACTCTTGGTATAGAAGATCTTTCCGATTGTTTCCACACCCACAGGTAAGCTCGGGCAAGAGTCCGTAATGAGGTTTAGGGCTGGTTCAGTTTTGATAGGTAAACTTTTACTGCTGTTCCCAAGTGAGGATTCGTGTGTTTTCACCAGTTCTCCAATGTCAGTATGTGATGAGTCTTCATGGAGAAAGGACGCTTTGCTTGTCTTGACCTGAACAAATCCCTGATTTAATAAACTGTTCTCTTTAGTGCTGCAAGAAGACTCGTTCAAGGACATCGATAAAAAGCTCTCGCAGGTCTGAGGCTGAAAAAAAAAAATATTTCCTAATGTTATCAAGATGCCAAAGAAAAATGGAAGTATGTAAAACATCTGTTAACCGGTTGCCATTTAAGGACGAGCCGGGTTGTCCTGAGACGGCAATTGTTGTATGGCGCGGACTCCCGACTCAAGCCCGAGCCATCCCCCAGCTGATTCCTGTAGCTGGGGTCGGCATTAATAGCAGACATGCGGTGATTGCCACGGCCGGCTATTGACCCTTTAGATCGCCACTGTCAAAGTTGACAGCGGCATCTAAAGGGACATTTAAGCCATCCCTGGTGGTCCAGGATCGCCCCGCCCCAGCACGATCGACTGTGGAGATAGCCGGAGGGCTTGCCTGAAGTCCTGTGCTGGCTGCGGCTCTGACCATGATAAAGCCTTGCAGGACCAGGCTTTATCAATCGAGCGCAGAGCACACAGATCAATGTGGTTCTATGGACCCACATTGGTGTGTATGAGGAATCTAAATGATTCCTCCTAAAAGTCCTCTAAGGGGATAAAAAAAAAATAAAAAAAAAAAGGAATAAAAATTTACAAAAACACCCATTAAACCCTTCCATCTTAAAAGTTTAAAAACACCCCCCTTTCCCAAATTCTATATATATATAAAAAAATGTAACCATAATAAAAACAAGCATATGTGGTATCGCCGCGTGCGTTAATGTCCGAACAATAAAAATATGTTAAAATATACGGTCAATGGAGTACACGTAAAAAAAATTCTAAATTCCAAAATTGTGTATTTTTGGTCACTTTGTATACCAAAAATAAAAAAAATAAAAAAAAAAGTATAAAAATAGTCCCATAAAAAATGGTACCAATAAAACCTTCAGATCACAGCGCAAAAAATGGGCCCTCACACATTCCTGTATATGGAAAAAAAAAAAAAAAAGTATAGGGGTCAGAAGAGAACAATTTTACACATACTAATTTCTGGGCACGCAGTGAGTTGTAGTTTTGCAACATCTGGGGGCACCATGGTTAGAAAAAACAGCTCTATTTACCAGCCAATGCTCTGTACACCTTCTAGTGGCTGTGCCTGGTACTGCAGCCATGTCCCATGCAGCTGCAGTACCAAACAGCCACAAGAAGTACAGAACCATGCCTGATAATGAAAAGACTGGAATGATGTGGCTCCAACAACCAGCCAAACGATGGGAATGCGAAGAGTTAACACAACCACCCAATCTTATACTGATGGCCTAATATTTTAGAAACCAGTGCATATATGTAATAGACCTATCAGAAGAAGAGGATTTTATCTGGATATTTTACGCTGCGGATCAGATGGTGACCTGACCCGTAGTGTTCCTCCAGCTGTTGCCAAGTCGCCGGGGGACTGCCCCAATGACTTTTGAGCCCTATTTCTGAAACTATGATTTCTGTGAAACACCCCAGCGTTTCAGATTGAATCATGCATCAGTGTACAGAGAGGGCCAGTCAGTGCTGCCCATAGTATGGCCATGAAACTGATGACCGGTTCCCTTTAAAGAATAACTCTCAAGAGCCCCCATCATGATAAACCACCCCCTGCCTTTATTTTTATTATTTTTTAGTTTTCTACCTTGATATTGCTCTGTATTTTCTGCTCAGTCAGATTCACAGACTGGGAAGGGGCGTTCCCCAGCAGGCGTGACATCATCTGAAGCCAAACAGAGGAGAACTTCCTCCCTCACTCTGCTACACACAGCCCAGAGCAGTTCAGTGTGAGATGAGCTATGATTGGCTAAGGCTGCACACACCCCTCAGCACTCCAGACTGCATTTCCTGATTTTGGACTTCTGCCAGGCCAGCAGGAGTCCAAAGTCTGTGCAAGAGATTGACTCCTGGACAAGTAGGGAGACACCTAGTGGCAGCTTTTTTAAACTCCACACATAGAAAACTTAAATTTATTTTTAAACAAAGTACATTAGAAAGATTTTTTAATTTACCATAAGGAGTGCAATAGCAAAAATTAGTTTTAATGAGAGCGCCCATTGAAAGCAGTCAGCTTTAAGCAGCAGAATATAACTTAAAACTACCAGCAACTCCGTAGCCTGATGCTAAAATGAGCAGTCAATGGGATTGCTAGTCCCATAGACTTGCGGCAAATCCATAAACTGCTCACTTTAGCAGGGTGCTATGGAGCTGTAAAAGGGTACCCTGACACCCCAAGATTGTTGTAGTTGCACTTTAAAGGAATTTGTTATTTCTACAAATGTTGACAATCCTCATCTAATATTTTACCTGTCCTTGTAGAGAGGCTGAAGAAAGGGAAATTGTGGGAGGCTTGATCTCCTTGTCAATGACATCTAACGCAAGAGACTTTCGCACTTTTTTGATAGGACTATGAGAATGCTGAAAGGATAAAATGGAAATTTCAAATATAATGGCATAGAGGAAACAAGATTTATAAACAACTGATCTAGAGGTAACACTTAAAAGTAGTAGTGCAGTGAAACATAAGATATAGATTGCGGGGGTCCAATCTGCTGGAAGGGAACGTGCAGACCCCCGCACGGAGCGGCAGCCAACTTGCCCCTTCCATGTATCTCAGAGATGCATTAAAAGGGGTACTCCGGCGCTTAGACATCTTATCCCCTATCCAAAGGATAGGGGATAAGATGCCTGACCACGGGGGTCCCGCTGCTGGGGGTCCCCCCGTGATCTTGCACCCAGCAACCCAGTTAAAATCAGTCCCCGGAGCATGTTCGCTCCGGGTCTGATTACCAGCGACCACCGGGCCGGCGGCGTGTGACGTCATGCTCCGCCCCTCAATGCAAGCCTATGGGAGGGGGCGTGACAGCTGTGATAGGCTTGCATTGAGGGGCGGAGCATGACATCACACGCCGCTGGCCTTGTGGTCGCCGGTAATAAGACCCGGAGCGAACATGCTCCGGGGACTGATTTTAACTGGGGTGCTGCGTGCAAGATCACGGGGGTCCCCAGCGGCAGGACCGCCGCGATCAGGCATCTGATCCCCTATCCTTTGGATAGGGGATAAGATGTCTAAAGAGCCGGAGTACCCCTATAAGGAGGAGTGTCAGCAGCAGCTTCCTGCGGGGGCCAGAATGACTGCTTCCGGCAGACTGCCGGGGCCCAATTTAGGAGATCACAGGGGTTCAACAGTGAGACCCCCCAAAATCTATAACTTATCCCCTATCCTTTGGATAGGGAATAAGTTATGTTTCACTGCTCAACTCCTTTAAAAAGTGTCTGCATAAAATGAATGGCCCATTTACTTACCCCAGGTTTCCTCTTCTGACGTTCATGCTTGGGATCATCTACAATGACCAGTTCTATGCCAGACTCATTGCGCAGAACTTCCTTCAGATCCTCTTCGAGGTGAGGGGTTGGAGGCTACAAGTTTACAACATAGAAGTCACTTTTGGAACTTCTACCTAAGGCTCCTTTCACACTATATGTTGCTCAGTTTTAAAGACCCGTTACAATGTCCCGTTAAGAAAACCCTTAAAAGGGGTACTCCGCTGCTCAGCGTTTGGAACAAACTGTTCTGAACGTTGGAGCCGGCACCGGGAGCTCGTGACATAGCCCCGCCCCCTCATGATGTTACGCCCGCCCCTCAATGCAAGTCTATGGGAGGGGGCGTCCCTTTAAAAACGGCCGTTAAAAAATCCCATTCAATTCTATGGGACTTTTTGATTATCCATTATCACTCGTTAAGAATAACGGACGTTATTTGTGATGGGAGAAAAAATGGTTACATGCATTAAAGGGGTACTCCGCCCCTAGAAATCTTACCCCTATCCAAAGGATAGGGGATAAGATGTCAGATCGCCGCGGTCCCGCTGCTGGGGAGCCCCGGGATCGCCGCACTATTACTGCACAGAGCGAGTTCGCTCTGTGCGTAATGACGGGCGATACAGGGGCCGGAGCAGCGTGACGTCATGGCTCCGCCCCTCGTGACATCACGGCCTGTCCCCTCAATGCAAGTCTATGGCAGGGGACGTGACGACCGCCACGCCCCCTTCCATAGACTTTTATTGAGGGGGGCGGGCCGTGACGTCATGATGCTCCGGCCCCTGTATTGCCCGTCATTACGTGCAGAGTGAACTCGCTCTGTGCAGTAATGATAGCGGGGTGCCGCAGCGGCAATTCCCCAGCAGCGGGACCCCGGCAATCTGACATCTTATCCCCTATCCTTTGGATAGGAGATAGGATGTCTAGGGGCGGAGTACCCCTTTAATGTTTCTCCCGTCACAAATAATGTCCATTATTCATAACAGGCTATGACGGGTGATAACAGATATTCAGAAAATCCCATAGACTTGAATGGGATTTTTTAATGGCCATTTTTAAGAGTTTTCTTAACGGGACATTGTAACAGGTCTTTAAAACAGAGCAATATATAGTGTGAAAGGAGCCTTAGCCTGCAATGCTATAGTCATTTTACAACAAATTTATTAACATAGGCTTTTTATGAGAACTTTTTTATACTTTGTTGCATATATTAAAAAAAAAAAAATTTTTAAATCCACTGGTGCCAGAAAGTTAAACAGATTTGTAAATTACTTCTATTAAAAGTACTTATTAGCTACTGAATACTACAGAGGAAATTATTCTCTTTTTGGAACACAGAGCTCTCTGCTGACATCACGAGCACAGTGCTCTCTGCTGACATCTCTGGCCATAGCAGCATATGTTTGCTATGGGGATTTTCTCAAAATGTATAAGTTCTTAAAATGGATTACTTTCCAATTTCAAAATTATATATCAGACATGTCAAAAAGTTTAGATCGGTCGGGGTCTGGGTACTGAGATCCCCACTAAAACAAGAGAGGAGCAAACGGCCAACACAAAAACACTCACCAATGGCTTCAATGACCCGAACTTCTCTAAAGCATTCTTGAATGGGGTGGGTGTGTGGGGGGCATTATCCCCCATAAACTTATGATTTGGCGTCACAAACCTAAAACCAAAAAGATTTTATTTTTACAGTTTTTTCCCCATCCAAAAGTAATTTACTGCAGTAACCTTGTTAAAACGCAAAGCAGTCGCATATCCAGGAAAGCGCTGTGCAATGAGTGTGTAAAAACTTACGCAGAATTCTTCTGTACCAGTGGCGTTTTGTCCCGATGAAGAGGTGTAGTGACGACAGCTTTTTGGCTACAGACCGGTGTGGATGTTAGAGAAGGGTTTTCTAGCTCTAATGCATCATGTTTTGACCAAAAATTCAAAAACTAAAAAGGGAAAAAAAGGAACATTATTGCTAGAAAATATATATATATATCATAGATACCGTATATACTCGAGTATAAGCCGACCCGAGTATAAGCCGAGACCCCTAATTTCAACCCAAAATCCCAGGAAAAGTTATTGACTCGAGTATAAGCCTAGGGTGGGAAATACCTCATCCCCCCCTGTCATCATCCAGACCCGTCATTAACATCCTCATCATCATCCCCTTGTCATCATCCCACACATCCCCCCTTCATCATCCTCTTATCATCCCACACATCCCCCCTTCATCATCCCCTTATCATCCCACACATCCCCCCTTCATCATCCCCTTGTCATCATCCCACACATCCCCCCTTCATCATCCCCTTATCATCCCGCACATCCCCCCTTCATCATCCCCTTATCATCCCACACATCCCCCCTTCATCATCCCCTTGTCATCATCCCACACATCCCCCCTTCATCATCCCCTTATCATCCCACACCCCCCCTTCATCATCCCCACCCCCCTTCATCATCCCCACACCCCCCCTTCATCATCCCCACACCCCCCCTTCATCATCCTCTTCTCATCATTCGCCCTCAGTGGTCTTCAACCTGCGGACCTCCAGAGGTTTCAAAACTACAACTCCCAGCAAGCCCGGGCAGCCATCGGCTGTCCGGGCTTGCTGGGAGTTGTAGTTTTGAAACCTCCGGAGGTCCGCAGGTTGAAGACCACTGCGGCCTTCAACATCATCCAGCCCCCTCTCACCCCCTTTAGTTCTGAGTACTCACCTCCGCTCGGCGCTGGTCCGGTCCAGCAGGGCTGTCCGGAGAGGAGGTGGTCCGGTGAGGAGGTGGTCCGGGCTGCTATCTTCACCGGGGGCGCCTCTTCTCCGCGCTTCCGGCCCGGAATAGAGGCGTTGCCTTGACAATGACGCAGAATTACGTTGGCAATGAACGCACCTCTGTGTCGTTGTCACGGCAACGTGACTATTCTGAGGCCGGGCCCGAAGCGCTTAGAAGAGGCCTCCCCGGTGAAGATAGCAGCCCGGAACACTATCCCACCGGACCACCTCCTCACCGGACAGTCCTGCAGGACCGGACCAGCGCCGAGCGGAGGTGAGTACTCAGAACTAAAGGGGGTGAGAGGGGGCTGGATGATGTTGAAGGCCGCAGTGGTCTTCAACCTGCGGACCTCCGGAGGTTTCAAAACTACAACTCCCAGCAAGCCCGGACAGCCGATGGCTGCCCGGGCTTGCTGGGAGTTGTAGTTTTGAAACCTCTGGAGGTCCGCAGGTTGAAGACCACTGCGGGTGGGGGAGTTCACTCGAGTATAAGCCGAGGGGGGTGTTTTCAGCACGAAAAATCGTGCTGAAAAACTCGGCCTATACTCGAGTATATACGGTAAATAAAATGTTGCTTAAACTTTCAAAGGTGGCAGCTCTTCGGCCCAAGACAAGGTGGCGATTCTATAAAGTGTAATTACTATGGACTGTTTTGGGATATACAGTGGTCCCTCAACTTTCAATATTTTCGGTCTTTTCTGTACTATTGTAACTTGAAACCAGTCACAACATACAATACTACAGACAATCCAGATCTGTGATAAGTGTCAATGGCCGGAAGATCTGACCGATCAGAATGGGCATTTCACTATTAAACCCTTGTATTACTGAAGTGTATGCACTGACTGGTGTCTGGTAGCGCCCCCTACAGTACAGGGAATGTATTACATGTTCTGTACTCTTTACCTGTATTACTGAAGTACATGCACTGACTGGTGTCTGGTAGCGCCCCCTACAGTACAGAGGTATTACACTTTCTGTACTCTTTACCTGTACCAGGGTTAGCTGCTCCTTTGGACACCAGGTGAGGGCGGCTCCATTACTTTTTTAGGACACTGTGTACTGTACAGGACCCTGAAGAAGCTCCTGTCCTCTACATAGACAGTGATTACAGCTCTCAGCAGATCTTTATAACTTTTATATATAAGGACTTGCTTTATCTGTATTAGTTATCTACTTATTTTTCTTTAACCCTCACTTTTTCCTATTTTTGGATGATATTTTGGAGGGGCGGTTCAGAACCAATTACTAGGTTTCCATAAAGTTATAGGCTCGACATACAATGGTTGCATATACAATTGTCATCCTGGAGCCAATTTTTATTGTAACTTGAGGGACCACTGTACAGTGGTTGGGATATGGGGTGAACCAGCCCTTAGCTGATAAACAGCCCAGTTTTTAATTTTTTGCTTTTTTTAATTTTTTTTTTTTAAGGGGTACTCTGCTGCTAGACATCTTATCCCCTATTCATAAGATATCTGATCTTGGGGGTCCCGCTGTTGGGGGCACCCCGTGATCTCCCACAGCACCTGGCGGTCTAAACAAACACCATGTTCCTGCAGCAGTGGTCGTGACATTCTGACGTCACGCCACGCCCTTCCATTCATGTCTATGGGAGGGGGGCGTGTTGGAGACACGCCCCCACCCATAGACATGAATGGAGAGGGTGTGATGTGACATCATGAGGGGCGTGGCCGTGACGTCACGCTCACGATCTCAGGCTCTGAGCAAAATGTGCACAACGCTGGAGCCCCGGAGTACCCCTTTAACGTTCTCTTACCCAACTTTATCTTTACACTTTCATATATAAAAGCAGGAGTTACTTAAGTCTCTATGTCCTTCTTGGTCATACCTGTGATGGAGAGAAGGGTAGTGACTTGACAGGAGTGCTTTTGGGCGTCATGCTATTTGTATCTGTAGTGGACGCGCTGCTGTTGGCCACACTTTCTGTGACTGGTGACAAGGTGATCTTCCTCTTCTTGTGGTGTTTCAGCAGGGATGGCGGCGTTCCAAATCCAGCATGTGGACGTGGCGATATAGGAATTAACTCCCCCTTGCTGCTCTTACTCAGGTCGGATAAGGTATGTCCATCTAGGCGATATTCCGTAACGTTGGTCGCCGGGGGTTTTGATGAAGTAGCGGAGTCAGGACTGCCAATGTCACTAACCACTGATTCATCGGCCAACTCGAAGTTTGAAAGGTCGCACCAACCTTCAGCATCCTAGATAAAAAATAATGAGACCCCTTGAGCAATATTCAGAATTTATATTTCTAAGAAGTTCCAAGGCAAGCCAAAATGTTAAAGTGTACTGGTCATCAAACCATATTTTCTAAACTAACTTCGATTATATTCCCTAACTACCACTAACACCCCTCCGGCCCTTAAATATTTTCCAAGCTTTAAAAATCTCCTTTCCCCTTGCTCATATTGTGTGAGCTCCCGGGCAGGAGAAAGTGGGCGTTCCCCAGCTGTCGCAATGTCACTGAAGCCTGTGAGAGTTGTGCCTCACCACACCCCGCACTCACTTCCTGAGTTTGGTCTCCTGCCAGGCCGGGAGGAGAGAGACCTAATTGACTTGTGGCAGGGAACAGAACAGAGCCACCTAGTGGCCATTTTTTCAATCACATTAAAGGGGTACTCCGGTGGAAAACTTATTTTTTTTAAATCAACTGGTGCCAGAAAGTTAAAACAGATTTTCAAATTACTTCTATTAAAAAAAAAATCTTAATCCTTCCAGTACTTATTAGCTACTGAATACTACAGAGGAAATTATTCTCTTTTCGGAACACAGAGCTCTCTGCTGAAATCACGAGCACAGTGCTCTCTGCTGACACCTCTGGCCATTTTAGGAACTGTCCAGAGTAGGAGAAAATCCCCATAGCAAACACATGCGGCTCTGGACTGTTCCTAAAATGGACAGAGGTGTCAGCAAAGAGCACTGTGCTCGTGATGTCAGCAGAGAGCTCTGTGTTCCAAAAAGAAAATCATTTCCACTGTAGTATTCAGCAGCTAATAAGTACTGGAATGATTAAGATTTTTTTAATAGAAGTAATTTACAAATCTGTTTAACTTTCTGGCACCAGTTGATTAAAAAAATAAAAAGTTTTCCACCGAAGTACCCCTTTAAAAACATAAAAGGATGAGAATTTTTACAGCAAGTAAATATTAAAGTGTCTTATAATTACATAAGGAACAATATATTAAAATTAAAGTTTGGTGACAGGTACTCTTTAAACATGGCAATGGGTAAAGAACAGCTGTACTTCACATGTACATAGTGTCCCCACAAACTCCTTACCGACTCAATCATGTCACTGTTTGGCACCAAGCAGTTGACGTACTCCACCATCCACTTCTCCGGGGCAGAACTGACCGAGACGACGCTAGACGAGGGGCTGGACTGTGCGCTCTCCTCTGCTTCGCTCAGTTGCTCAGACTTGACCTCAACTATTTTCACTTCCACTATCTCAGAGTTCTCATTCTCTACATTTAATTGCGAAGCCACAGACAATTCTTTCTGTAATTAGATAGGGAATGATTAGCAGAAGCCTCTATCACAAATCAGGGGCATGTACCAAGTAGTTTACACATGTCGGTACCTCTTCCCCGGTCGCCTGATAACCAGACTCTTCCTTTTCCTCTTTGTCCCCCAAGACGCCGCTCTTTATCCCATTCAGATAACCTCCCGTCTCTACTTTACGTTTGATTGTCGAATTCCAGTGATTTTTCACTGCATTGTCCGTCCTATGGATGAAACAGAAAACCATGGAGATACTCAAAGTACAGGAAATGAGTTCCTGATACAAAAGTGATACCAAACAGAATACAGTGGTCCCTCAACATACGAAGGTAATCCGTTCCAAATGAACCATCATTTGTTGAAACCATCGTATGTTGAGGGGTCCGTGCAATGTAAAGTATAGGACAGTGGTCTACAACCTGCGGAACTCCAGATGTTGCAAAACTACAACACCCAGCATGCCCGGACAGCCAACGGCTGTCCGGGCATGCTGGGAGTTGTCGTTTTGCAACATCTGGAGGTCCGCAGATCGAAGACCACTGGTATTGGAGGTTATACTCACGTGTCCCCGCCGCTCCGGACCGTCACCGCTGCCCAGGATGTCGCCCTCCATCGCTGTCGCCGCGTCCCCGGGTGTCCCCGACGCTCCGGCAAGGCCTCTGCTTCCCCGGCATCCTCGCTCTCATGTCGCCGCCATCACGTCGCTACACATGCCGCTCCTACTGGATGACGAGGCGGCATGCGCAGCGACGTGATGACGACAATGGAGAGTGCCGACGATGCAGGGGGATCCCGAAGAGGACAGGTGAGTGATCGCCAGCGGACCACACGGGGCACCGTAAACGGATATCCGGTGGCAGCTGAAGCAGTCTGCGCTGCCGGATAGCCGTTTATGCGACGGCCCCGACATACAAAAGCATCGTATGTTGATGCTGCCTTCAACATGCGATGGCCATGTTTAAATGATGGTATGTCGGGGCTATGGTAGGTCGGGGGGGGGGGGGTCACTGTAGTGGATAAGTTTATTATCGTGGGCGGGCGAGGGATGGGTCCGACCGCTGGGACCCATATATAGCCAGGGTGTCAGAGTAAGGAAGGTGGGAAACTCATTGGGGGAGATTTATATTTATCAATGTGAGGTAGAAATTTAAACCATGTCAGTGCTTTCTATGTTTTGCATGTCTGTGCAAAATCTATCAACCGTGCGCAAGTTTGTTGATACATTTTGCTCAAAACGTTCCTTCATGTTTCTACCGTCTGACACATTGGAACGTGTACTCCTCGGTGTTCTATATTTGCGCAAAGTTTTAATATGTAAACAAAAAATGCGCAATAGTAAATCCGTGTGTAAAGCATTTTTCTTTCTACGGTACACGAGCACGTAGAGAACATCGGAAGATATTCTATCAAAAAAAGACGCAATGAAAGTCACTACGCAAAAAATACACAAGAAAAAAGGGGTAAACTAAATTATATATCTCCCCCATTGTATATATAGCATTATGTGACAGCAGTTACCTGCATATATGGCAGAGATTTCAATACAATAGAGCAGGCATAGGCAACATTCGGCACTGCAGATGTTTTGGACTACATATCCCATGGTGCTTTGGCAGTAATTTGGCTGTAAGAGCATCATGGGAGATGTAGTCCAAAACATCTGTAGTGCCGAAGGTTGTCTATGCCTGCAATAGAGTAACTTTCAAATCACACCTTACTGTGCAGTACCTACCAGCCAGGAGCACTCCTAGATCCGGGACCAGGAGGCTGCACCACCTGCATGATCATCCACGCGCATTTGTAGTTGTGTCTATATACAGTACACAACTAAGCAAGGTGAGTGGTTCACTAACACCCACTGCACATCACTTGCTTGACAACACACTGTGTATAAAACGATACTTGCCCCATGAGGAGCTCTGCCATTTTTTCCTCTCCAGACTTAGACCTTACTGTGCAGTGAAATGGGGCCTGATCAGGTTTATTCCTGCGTTACAGGTGTTGAATCATGTCCCGATGGATTTAAAGTGCAACGGTCATGAAGTTGAGGCTATATAACCTACACACAGCCTTTGTACTGTGTGCAGGTTGTGTCTACAGTAGTGTTTTTACCTTAGTTCTCTCTGCTTTTATCACCCCTAATAAACGTTTTCGATAGCAGCCGCACACAGCGCGCTCTCTGCCTCTAGGACTCCGCACGCGCTCTCTGCCTCTAGCAATCCGCACTGAAGCGGCTGGCGGTGGAGCCAGCCATTGCCAGGATAACACATGCCGCGGCACGCACGGGGAATAAGCTAAGGGTCGCAGGCACTGGGACCTGTGTGTCAATCACACAGCGGTCCCAACACGGACGTACAGGGGAAAGGCGTGTCGGCGGCGGGGCATTGCGACCCTCGCGATACACCTATCCGACTGTGTGCGGCTGCTATCAAAATTTTTTTTTGGGGGGTGATAAAAGCAGAGAGAACTAAGGTAAAAACACTACTGTAGACACAATCTGCACACAGTACAAAGGCTGTGTGTAGAATATATAGCCCCAAGTTCTCGACAGTTGTGCTTTAACCAGCAGCAAAAGGTAGATAAAAAATGAAAAAGCATTAAAATCCAACCTACCTCCCAGGCAACAGCTTCGCTATTTCTGCCCAGCGATTGCCTAGAAGTTTGTGCGCCTGGCAGATTATGCGATCCTCCTCTTCAGTCCATGAGGATTTCTTCACCTCCGGATTGAGGTGGTTGTGCCAACGCTCGCGGCACTGTTTACCCAACCGTCCCTTTAGCTGCTTTGCAATGAGTGTCCAGTGTTTGGTTCCATACTTCTTCACCAGCTCGATAACCTGCAGGCATTGGAATTTACATATCCTTCAAAACAAATACTGCTAAAGGTGAAGGGTTGTCAAAGTCATTATGTTTCCATTATTTATTTTCTGAGATTCATACTAACCTTTTCATCCTCCTCTTTAGTCCAGGGCCCTTTGACACGATCAGGATGTAGAACGCGGAGCCATCTATGTTGACATTGTTGCTCTGTCCGGTTCTAAATGAAAAGAAATAGGGAGGATGTATAAAGCCAGTATGGGCATGTTCACACAGGCATTAACCGCTTTGTTTCAGACACTGAAACTGCACCTATTTAACTTGTCAAAAACCTTAAAATGTTACATTATAAAACCTCTCAGTGATCTCAATGGGAGACTGAACTGCATGAAACCACATGAATAGTGTTTAACATGTAGCCATACTTAACCCCTTAAGGACCAAGCCCATTTTCACCTTAAGGACCAGGACAATTTTATTTTTGAGTTTTCGTTTTTTCCTCCTCGCCTTCTAAAATCCATAACTCCTTTATATTTCCATCTACAGACCCATATAAGGGCTTGTTTTTTGCGTGACCAATTGTACTTTGTAATGAAACCTTTCAATTTACCCTAAAATGTACGGCGAACCCAAAAAATTTGATTTTTTAGACTTACCGTAAAATCTCTTTCTCGAAGGATCTATTGGGGGACACAGACTCTGGGTATATGCTGCCGTCTCTAGGAGGTGACACTATGGTAACCAATAAGTCGGCTCCTCCCAGCAGGATATACCCGCCTCCAGGCCACTGAACAATTCAGTTTCGTCTCAGAGCAATAGGAGACCGACAGGTCAAAAGGAAAAAAAAACATGAACTGTCCGAGAACCCGAACAAACAATAACTGAACACTCCCTCGGACAGATGACCGAAAAGGAACCCCAGAAAAAAGGGGTCAGGAGCTGTGTCCCCCAATGGATCCTTCGCGAAAGATTTTACGGCAAGTCTAAAAAAATCTCCTTTTCTCTATCGGCTCCATTGGGGGACACAGACTCTGGGATGTACCAAAGCCATCCCTTGGGTGGGCAGAGAATAAAAAAGGTCAGGCAGTCGGCTGTACCACCGCCCTAAGCATGGTGCGAATTACCTTGGAAGAGAAGCCGCGGGCCCTTAGAACCGCGTTCTCAACCGCCACGCCGTCAAATGCAGCGACTGTATATTGGGGTGGCAAAGGGGACCCTGTGACAGTAGGTCTGGACGAAGAGGAAGGCGGAACCGAACATCGTCCAGAAGCCAGGCGTACGTCGGCGTACCATGCCCTTCGAGGCCAGTCTGGAGCCACCAGAATGGCGGGGACTCCTTCCGCCTTGAGCTTCCTCAGAACCCTGGGAAGCAGAGGGAGAGGAGGGAGAGGAGGGAACAGGTAGGGCAGGACAAAGCCCGACCACGGAATAACTAAGGCATCCGCGGCTAGAGCCAGGGGGTCCTTTTGTCTTTGACACAAACTTCGGAACTTTCCGGTTGTGTCGAGACGCGAAGAGATCCAAGTCCGGGGTCCCCCAGAGGTCGCAGATCCTGCGCGAACACCTCCGGAAGAAGAGACCGCTCTCCGGGGTCGGCTGAGGAAATCCGCTTCCCAATTGAGAACTCCCGGAATGTGAATCGCCGAAATGGCTGGAACCACTCGTTCCGCCCAGAGGAGGATCTTTGACACCTCGGACATGGCCGCTGAGCTGCGAGTGCCGCCCTGCCGATTGATGTATGCCACAGCCGTGACCCAGAAGCAGGGACTCCCAATGCTTCAGACACAGAAAAATCGCCCTCAGTTCCAGAATGTTTATGGAAAGAAGGGCTACTTGGGGAGGCCAGAGACCCTGAACCGTCCGATTCCTGAAAACCCCCCCCCCGCCCGACAGGCTGGCGTCCGTCGTGACCACCTGCCAGTGGAGGGGAGGAAGGAACACCCCTGAAGAAGAAGACGGGAGCGGAGCCAAGAGCGCAGAGACCACCGAGTCCGGAGCGGAAGAAGAATCCTGCGATTGAGAGAGAGAGGGGACCTGTCCCATCGTGCAAGAATCGCCAGCTGAAAAGGACGGTAATGAAACTGGGCAAAGGGTACAGCCTCCATGGCTGCCACCATCCGACCCAGGACTTCCATGCAAGTACGGATGGAGACCGGGGATGGTGTCCGGAGGGAGCGGACTCCCGACAAGAGGGCAAGACATTTGTCCGGCAGAAGTGAATCCGAGCCGAGGCAGAGTCGAACTGAAGCCCCAAGAAGACCAGAGACTTTGTGGGGGAGAGAACTGACTTGTCTCGGTTGACCATCCACCCGAAGCGACATAAGGTCTGAAGAGTGAGGCTCACATTCTCCAGAGCCTGGGCTCTGGTGGGGGCTTTGATGAGAAGGTCGTCCAAGTAGGGTATCACTGAGACCCCTCTTGACCGTAACAGAGCTACCACAGGTGCCAGAATCTTGGTAAAGACTCGTGGTGCTGTGGCCAGACCGAAGGGGAGAGCCACAAATTGATAATGACCTTCCGGAACCGCAAAGCGGAGGTACCGCTGGTGTCCGGGAAAAATTGGAACGTGGAGGTAGGCATCCTTGATGTCCACAGAGGAAAGAAACTCCCCTTGATCCATAGATGCCACCACCGAACGGAGAGATTCCATTCGGAAATGGCGGATAAGAAGATGCTTGTTGAGACGTTTGAGATCCAGGATTGGCCGCACAGAGCAGTTTTTCATGGGAACCACGAAAAGATTGGAACCCCTGAAAGCGTTCCCTTGAAGGAACTGGAATAATGACACCCTGGATGAGAAGGGATTGAAGAGCCTCACGAAATCCCCTCGCAAGCGAGGGAGATCGGGGAGCATGGGACTGGAAAAAACGATCCCTTGGAAGGGAGGCAAATTCTATCCGATATCCGTAGGACACCTTGTCCCTGACCCAGGAGTCCTGAATGTGCGTGATCCAAACGTCCCAAAAAAACAAGAGTAGACTTCCCACCCGAAAAAAGGCTGAGTGGAGGCGGCCTTGGAAAAGGGGGGACTCCGACCTGGTATGAGGTTCAGGAGAGCCAGAGCGGCTACCACGGGAACGTCCTCTAGAAGAGTGACGCGTGTGGCCTGTAGCAGTGGTCGAGCGAGACCTGCGAGAGGAACGCCCGTGCCTACCAGTAGACTCCTGGGAAGAGTCAGAGGAGGCACCCCTATTACGCTTATGCGAAGCGCAAGGTGAAGGGGAACGGGACCTTCTAGAGGGCCGGTGAAGGGTAGACCTCTCCAAGGCTGTCACCACAGAACGGGAGACCTGTGCCAAGTTGGATATAGACTGGGAGAGAGAGGAAACCCAGGATGGAGGGGCGGCCGAACCCACCAGGTCTGAAGGGGCACCTGGGTTAGAAATAGCAGGGGGGTCTGGGGGAGCAGTGGAGCAGGCTGGACAAATGGGTTCAGCAGAACCTGACATTTTTGCAGAGCAGCTTTTACAAGCGTAATGGGTAACTAATATTCCCGGAATCTGCTTGGAGGGAGGAACAGTTCTGGGCACGGACATAATTAAAAAATGAACAGTCTCACCCAGAGTCTGTGTCCCAAGGCAGCTGCTGTGAGGAGAACTCTGCACCGTGCTGAGGGAGAGAGAAAAAACGCCACCCAATAGGAGGAAGAGGCCGGGTCAGAGCCAGGAGCTCTGTGATTGGCCCCTGCTCAGCCCCAACGCGCACAGTGCTGATTGGTGGCCCTTTTAGCGCTGCTGAGGCGCTTATGCGGCCAGGTGGGCAGAGCTAACGTCAGCTGGGCCGATGCAGATGTACTGCGGGACTCCTGTAATGGCGCCTGCTCCGAACCCTGAGCGCACGCGCCGCCTGTAGAGAGTCCCGTGCGCCCGGGAACGGAGCGGCCGAAATGAAAGGTGCAAGCCGCCCGCAGCCTGCGGCTTGTACAGTAACACACACACCTCTAATAAAGTGCCCGTATAGACAAAACACTGCCCCAAGCTCCACTGCCCCCCATATAATAAAAAAATTACTCCCCCTGCAGGTAAAAGTATCCCCCGGCAAGTCCAGCCTCCGTAGGATAGGGCCAAAAAAAAAAAACAGAGGGTCTCCAGCTGTTGCAAGACCTAGGGAGAAAAAGTTACTCACCTATGCTGAGGAACTTACCTAAGGAAGTCTTCAGACTGTAGTCTTCAGTCAGCATTTTCACCTGCAGCAAGCCAAGCTCATAGCGAGGCGAACAGGGAGGTAGGGGGACCCGGACCCATGAGGTACAACCCCAAGCGCTGACCGTTGGCGAGAGGGAGTTAACAGTACATCAAAGATGCCTGCCACCTCTCGCAATGGGGAAACAGTGAACATTGCGTTCCTGAGTCTCCACCTGAAAACAGAAATAAAAAGGAAGAACTAACACAGTCCCTAAACCTAATAAAATAAAAAAAATATGAGACTTGGTCTGGAGAACACCAGACCATGTCCACCTCCTTAACCCGATAATGACCACGGACGAGTATAGACGTCCAGGTTGGCGGCCGTTCCCGCACCTGGACGTCTATACTCGTCCATTATTCTCGTGGGTGCTGCCCAGTGCACCCACGAGATCGCGGCAGGGACTCGGCTGTATCACACAGCCGGGACCCTGCTGCACTGCCAGGACCGAAGTAAACTTCGGACCCGGCAGTTTTCACCCTTACAGCCGCGGTCGGAAGTGACCGCGGGCTGTAAGTGTTATGACAGAGGGAGGGAGCACCCTCTGTCACTCCTGCAGCACCCCGCATCGCGGGGTGCTGTGTGTGGCCGCGGCTGGCCGGGACCTGCCGCACTGCCGGGAGTGAAGTTCACTTCACTCCCGGCAGTTTAACCCTTACAGCCGCGGTCAGAAGTGACCGCGCGCTGTAAGGAGTTCTGACAGAGGGAGGGGGCTCCCTCTGTCTCCTCTGCAGCACCCCGCAGCGCGATCGCGGGGTGCTGCTGCATACCTGGGCAGCCGGGGGTCCTACAAAGACCCCCAGGTCTGCCCTGGGTATTGCCTGAAAGGACGTGCCAGAGGCACGTCCTAATATGCTGCCTGCTAGTGAAAACTGTCAGGCAGCATATAACTGCAATGCTTTGGAATACTAAGTATTCAAAAGCATTAAAAAGTGTAAAAAAATAAAAAATAAAATAAAAGTGTAAAAATAAATAAAAATGTAATAAAAGTGTAAAAAAAAAAAAAAAAAAATAATATATATATATTAAAAATACATTTATTAAAATGAATCTAATTTAAAAAAATGCATAATGTGTAGGATCGCATTGGCGGAGCATGTAATATGCTGCGGATGTCCACCATGTGATCCTACACATTATGCAGCAGTCACGGTAATGAGCTCCCTGCTGCGGCTGGGTAGCTTTGTGTGTCCACTCATAGCGGCGGATTTCCCGCCAGCAGTCATGAGCGGATACACTGAGCTACCCAGCCGCAGCAGTGATGGATATATTCGCCATGAGCGGGTGCTTATTTCCACAACATGGCGGATATATCCATCAGGAGCCTTAACTGTCACAGACAGACGCGTTATACTGCTAGCCGACCAAGGACCAATCAGAGTGGTCCCTGGTGCAGCCAATAACTTGTAGGGGTGCGGTATATAAATGGGGTCACTTGTGGGGGTGGGGGTACTGTTCTGCCCTGAAAGCCAAATGGCGCTCCTCTCCTTCTGAGTCCTACCACGCGGCCAAGGAACCATATATGGCCAAAGCGGGGGTATTTCTGAACATGGGACAAGCAGCTAAATAAAATATAGGGTGCATTTCTTTCAATATCAGAAGTGATGTACAAAAAATATGCCCCCCAAATGATGCATTTGTGAAAAATTGCAAATTTCGAATTTTTAACACTGACTTTGTAATAATTCCTGCCAAAAAACGATGGTGTTAAAATACTCACTGTACCCCCTAGCGAATACCTTGAGGGGTCTAGTTTTTAAAATGGGGTCATTTGGGGGGGGTGGTCCTATGTTCTACTACCTTTTAATTTCTGCAAACCTTGCATAGCACATAAAAAAAGATGTACTTTTGAAATTTTCTAAATTTCAAGTTAAATTGTTAGGCTTCTAACGAATTTAAAATGTTAATTAAAAACAAAAAAATGATGTCAAAATAAAGTAGACATCTGAAAGTATAAGTTTCATAAACTATTTGGTCAGTAAGTATAAATATATGCAACCTATTAGTGTTAAAATAGCAACAAATCGTAATTTTTTTTTTACATTTCATGATTTTTTACATTGTAAAAAAAAAAACTACAAATGATATCGGCTTACTTTTACTATGTACATGAAGGACAACTTGTGACAAAAAAACAATGTCAGAATTATCGTGATTGGCAAAACGTTACCAGAGTTATTCTCTAATAAAGACAGACATCCCCGATTTGAAAAAACAGGCCTGGTCTTTCAGGGGCGTACAGGTTTATTTGTATTGGTCCTTAAGGGGTTAAGACACTAAGCAAAAACTGAATTGCTCAGTGGCCTGGAGGCAGGTATATCCTGCTGGGAGGAGCCGACTTTTTGGTCACCATAGTGTCACCTCCTAGAGACAGCAGCATATACCCAGAGTCTGTCCCCCTCAATGGAGCAGATAGAGAAAAAAAATTTTTAGGGAGGAAATTTTAATGAAAACCACAAACATGGCTTGATACTCATATTTTTGTACTGCAAAATCTAAAACTTTTTGTACAAAATCAGTAATCTAAAATTGCCCTATTTTGTCCACCTATAACTTTTTCATTTTTCCATACATAGGGTGGTATGAGGGCTAATTTTTTGCACTGTCATCTGCACTTTTTATTGATACCACATTTGCATATATAACACTTTTAGATCATTTTTTATAATTTTTTTTTAAATATAAAATCTGGCAAAAAAGCTGCCTTTTTGGACTTAAATTTTTTTACGTTTATGCCATTCACCGTACGGGATAATTAACATTATATTTTTAAAGTACGGACATTTATGCACGTGGCAATACCAAATATGTTTATTAAAATTTTTTATTTTTTACATTTTTCAACTTTTATTTTACGCTTTTTATGTCCCCATAGGGGACTATCTATAGCAACCGTTTGATTGCTAATACTGTGCAGTGCTATGTATAGGACACAGCACTGATCAGTATTATCAGTCATCATCTGCTCTGGTCTGCTCGATCTCAGACCAGAGCAGAAGACCCCGGAAGACAGCCGGATGACATGCTGGATGATCGGATCGCCGCTGCAGCGCTGCTAGCGATCCGATCATCCATTCAAAGCTCCGCACTGCCGTGATCTGTATTGATCACGGCATCTGAGGGGTTAATGGCGGACATCCGCGTGATCGGGGATGTCTGTCATTACGGCCGGAACCTGCCGTGTATGACACGAGCACCGTTCCGATGCTCTCGGTCATACACAGGACGTAAATGTACGTCCTGGTGCGGGAAGTCCCGCCAAACCAGGACGTACATTTACGTCCGTGGTCGTTAAAGGGGTACTCCGCCCCTAGATATATTTTCCCCTATCCGCTAGAGACCCCTGCAATCTCTTCTGTGGCACCCCAGACATCCAGTGCATGGAGCTAACTTCGCTCCGTGCCGAATGACTGGCGATGTGGGGTGAAGGCTTGTGTCGTCATGGTTACTTCCCGCTTGTGAAGTCGAGGCCATGCCCCCTCAATGCAAGTCTATGGGACGCCCCTCCCATAGACTTGCATTGAGGGGGTATGGGCGTGACATCATGAGCAGAGCGTGGCCGTGACGTCACGAGCCTCCAGCGCTGCACCCAACGCTCTAAACGAACGCTGAGTGCAGCAGGGAAATCGCAAGGGTCGCCAGCTGCGGGACCCCCGCGATCAGACATCTTATCCCCTATCCTTTGGATAGGGAAGAAGATATCTAGGGGCGGAGTACCCCGTTAAGAGCACCACCCATGTTGGCAACAGCTTAAAAAATGCCACTGTGCAGCGCTGCATATGGGCAATGGTTTAACTAGGGTGCACATAGCCTTTCCATAAAGCAATTGTGCTCACAAATCCCCAAGCAGAGACGACCAAAACACTACTTACCGGCATGTGGCTGGCTATGAGCTTCCATTCACCCTGCCCAAACTTTTTCACCAAGGATCTCAGCAGTTCATCCTAGAAAAGTAAAACCAGATATTAGAAATCTTTTCAATATGTTATCAATACATAAGGAAACTGTTTTTAAAGGAGGCAATAGGGGTATTGGTGATGAAAAGACAAGTGGTAACATGTAAACCAGGGCTGGACAAATCCTCATCAGTAAGGGTTTATTCACACGGAAGATTTTCCATCGATGGAATTCCACTTGCAGAATTTCGCCTCAAATTAAAGCCCATAGACTTCTATGGGATTCCACACTCCCATTCACACTTCTGAATTTCCGCTTGCCGAATTGGTGCGGAAATTTAAGTGTGAATGGGAGTGCGGGATCCCATAGAAGTCTATGGGCTTTAATATGAGTCAGAATTCTGCAGTAGAATCCCGCAAGTGGAAATTCTGCCGTGTGAATATACCCTCACTAAGAAATTCCTCCATATTGGATTTTTTCTCCATTATACATGGGTTCAGAATAGCAGTAAGTGGTTCTATCAAGAGTCTGGTCATCTACACACTTCTATCTATGGCCAATTATAACTTTTATTTTAGTATCTTGGGAAATTACCCTATGTTAATACAAAACACAGTTTTGTTTCCAATTTGTCCCCTGATGATCCCGAGCATCCAGGTAAAACACGTAGGGACATGTATGTTTAGTTTGTGCATGCAACTCCTGTTTAGCATTGTCATTAACTATACATGTGGTAATAAGGTTTAATCCTAATATGTTTCTGTGTATTTCACCTTTTTGTACATAGGATCACAGCGTTAGGGTGTTGACCATTTATTTGTCCCTAGGTCATAGGTTTCTGCTTATCTCGGATATGATGTGTGGGCCTTGAAACATTGCCTTTCTCTGAAGGTATATTTCTTCTTGATTTATGCTTAATAGTAGAAAAGTTTTAACCCCTTCCCTCTCAGGCCATTTTTCATTTTTGCACGTATGGTTTTTACAAGGTGAGGAGGAAAAAACAGAACACTCAATTTTCCACCTACTGACCCATATGAGGGCTTGTTTTTTTACACCACCAATTTTGCTGTGTAATACTTTTAATCATTTTACCACACAATTTACGGCAAAACCAGAAAAAAAATTATATATATTTATATATTTTTGGGGGGCAAAATTGAGAAAAAAAAAAAGCCCGCCCGTGCCATTTACAGCCACATTTGCATATTTAGAAAAACTAATATTGCAGGCGAACGACCGGACGGATCTGGGCAAGGTAGAGATCATATGAACCAGCGTCCCCCGCAATATCCGTCACTACCTGTGGTTAGTGCGGGAGTGAACATGTGACAGTTTTCCTTTAAAGGAGTTATCCAGGAATAGAAGAATATTTTTTCTTCTTTATAATAAAAAAAAAAAAAAAAAAATGCTCCCTGTCTGTCTCCAGGTTGGGTGTGGTATTACAACTTGGCTCCATTCATTTGAAATGGAACGGAGCTGCAAAACCACTCCCAACCTGGAGACAGACAGGGAGCAGTTTTTGAAAGAAATAAGCTCTGTTTTTTTTCTGATTCCTGGATAGCCCCTTTAAGAGTTTTAGGGCCCGATGTAAATAGCGATTCTTAGAGATGGCCTCACCTCTTCATGGGTCCATTTCACCTTGACTCTGTTCTCCCTGTGCTCTGGAACATCCGAATCAGTGTCTTGATAATGCAAGTCATCCAGATCGTCACTGCGGAAGAGAAAGGATACGGTTTACGATGGAGCGCGAAAAGACAAAATACAACTGGCAGCAATGGCTTTCGGTTCGGTTAGGGTGCATTCACACGGCGGAATCGCCGCACTCTGAATTCAGATTCTGTCTGAATACTTCAGCGGTAGGACTGCGCGGCACCGCGACGTCACCATTGACTGCTATGCAGTGCTCGCGGACTTCCGCGCAAAGACTGAACTTGTTCTTTCTTTGCGTGGAACAGTTTCTGCGGCGGAATTGTCCACCGCTGAAATTCCTCAGTGTGAATGGGTCTCACATCAGACCCATTCAGACTGATGATAATGTTCACTGTGCGGAATTCTACTTGTGGAATGTATCCTTACAGACTATGGAAACAGCTGAGCACCACCTGAATGACAGCCTGTGTCTATAGCAGTGTTTCCAAACCAGGGTGCCTCAGCTATTGCAAAACTACAACTCCCAGCATGCCCGGACAGCCTTCGGCTGTCCGGCCATGCTGGGAGTTGTAGTTTTCCAACAGCTGGAAGCACCCTGGTTTGGAAACACTGGTCTATTGCATCTATAGACGTAGTCACCATTTTGCTAGTAGTAACTGGAACCAGTCAACATGGACGTCACCTAGTCACTCAGCTACCTATGTATAGACTGCACCTACCAGAAGTCATCACATCAAGCTCCGCATAGACAGTCAACCAGCAAGGCATGCTGGGAGCTTTCTGCTCCGCCAACAGCAGAGTTGTGTATACACCCCAGGATGTACTTCATTTTGCAAAGTATTTTTTTATAAATGTTAGTAAAGGGGTACTACGCTGCTCAGCGTTTGGAACAAACTGTTCCGAACACTGGAGCCAGGAGCTTGTGACGTAATTTTTTTTACATTTTTATTGGGGGAGGGGATTTTTCACATTTTTTTTTACTTACATTTTTACACTTTTTATGTCCCCATAGAGGAATCATTTGATTGCTAAAACAGTTATAAGGCATAGCACCAGTATCATTAGCATTATCGGTGATCTTCTGCTCGATCTCAGACCAGAGCAGAAGACCCCGGGAGACGGCCGGAGCAAGGTGAGGGGACCTCCGGCCGCCATGCTGAATGATCGGATCGCCGCGGCAGCTGCCGCAGATGCTGTGATCTGTATGGATCACGGCATCTGGAGGGGTTAATGGCGGACATCCGCGCGATCGCGGATGTCCGCCATTACCGGAGGGTCCCTGGCTGCTGACAGCTGCCGGGACCTGTCGCTCATGACGCATGCACCCGCCCAATGCTCGCAGTCATGGCAGCGCGTTAAATGTACGTCAAGGTGCGTTAAGTACCACATCATCATGACGTACATTTACGTCCATTTTCGTTAAGGGGTTAATGTATGGCGCAAGAATAAAAAAAATAAAAAAATTTGAGAGGGGAAATTAAAAAGCAGAGCGCAATTAAACAATTCTAGGTGGTGTCCTTTTTACGCAGTTTTTGGGAACTGTCCAGAGCAGCATAGCTTTGCTATGGGGGATTTTCTCCTACTCGGGACAGTTCCTGACACGGACCGAGGTGTCAGCAGAGAGCACTGTGGTCGTGACAGAAAAGAAATCCAAAAAGAAAACAATTCTCTCTGTAGCATACCGCCGCTAATAAGTACTGGAAGGATTAAGATTTTTTAATAGAAGTCATTTACAAATCTGTTTAACTTTCTGGCACCAGTTGATTTAAAAACAAAAAGGTTTTCCACCGGAGTACCCCTTTGGAGTCCCCAATAAGGACGTTATATCAATCATGAGATTGCTATGTACTGATCCGTATGATGTCATATCATAGTACTGATCAGTACTATCTGTGATCTTCTTGTCTAGCCTGGATCTCCGGGCTGCATGAGAAGCGTGGCGATCCTGCACGCTGAAAGGAGGTAAGAGACCTTCAGCAGTTATTTGCTCTTAACGGACCCCTACGATTGCAGAAAGGTGGTCTGTTAAATCCCACCGGAAGCTGTGGTTTCGATATAGATGCCGCCATTATCGGCGAGGTCCCGGTTGCTGAAAGTAGCAGATCTTACCCACTATGTAGTAAGCGCTGCGCCAGCGCTCAGTACAAAGCCGCGCCACATCATCATGACGTACATTTACGTCCATTTTCGTTAAGGGGTTAATGTATGGCGCAAGAATAAAAAAAATAAAAAAATTTGAGAGGGGAAATTAAAAAGCAGAGCGCAATTAAACAATTCTAGGTGGTGTCCTTTTTACGCAGTTTTTGGGAACTGTCCAGAGCAGCATAGCTTTGCTATGGGGGATTTTCTCCTACTCGGGACAGTTCCTGACACGGACCGAGGTGTCAGCAGAGAGCACTGTGGTCGTGACAGAAAAGAAATCCAAAAAGAAAACAATTCTCTCTGTAGCATACCGCCGCTAATAAGTACTGGAAGGATTAAGATTTTTTAATAGAAGTCATTTACAAATCTGTTTAACTTTCTGGCACCAGTTGATTTAAAAACAAAAAGGTTTTCCACCGGAGTACCCCTTTGGAGTCCCCAATAAGGACGTTATATCAATCATGAGATTGCTATGTACTGATCCGTATGATGTCATATCATAGTACTGATCAGTACTATCTGTGATCTTCTTGTCTAGCCTGGATCTCCGGGCTGCATGAGAAGCGTGGCGATCCTGCACGCTGAAAGGAGGTAAGAGACCTTCAGCAGTTATTTGCTCTTAACGGACCCCTACGATTGCAGAAAGGTGGTCTGTTAAATCCCACCGGAAGCTGTGGTTTCGATATAGATGCCGCCATTATCGGCGAGGTCCCGGTTGCTGAAAGTAGCAGATCTTACCCACTATGTAGTAAGCGCTGCGCCAGCGCTCAGTACAAAGCCGCGCCATAAATGTACGGTGCTCCCTGCGATGTTATTCGCTGCGGCCCTGTACATTTGCGGCGCGTGTCCTCTAAAGGGGTTATCCAGTTTAGCAAAATGTATCCCCTATCTAAAGGATAGGGGATACGTGTCAGATCGATGGGCGTCCTACCACTGGGTGTCCGCTCTTTTCTCTACGCTCAACTCCCGACGGACGCTATTAAAGGGGTATTCCAGGAAGAAGAAAAAAATGTATATAACATAAAATATATAATATAATTAGAGATGAGCGAACTTACAGTAAATTCAATTCGTCAGGAACTTCTCGGCTCGGCAGTTGATGAATTATCCTGCATAAATTAGTTCAGCCTTCAGGTGCTCCCGTGGGCTGGAAAAGGTGGATACATTCCTAGAAGACTCTTTCCTAGGACGGTATCCACCTTTTCCAGCCCACCGGAGCACCTGAAGGCTGAACTAATTTATGCAGGATAAGTCATCAACTGCCGAGCCGAGAAGTTCCTGACGAATCGAATTTACTTTAAGTTCGCTCACCTCTAAATATAATAATATATATCTATCTATATCTCTCTATATCTCTCTCAACTGGCTCCAGAAAGTTAAAACAGATTTGTAAATTACTTCCATTAAAAAAAAAATCTTAATCCTTCCAGTTATCAGCTGCTGAAGTTGAGTTGTTCTTTTCTGTCTGACAACAGTGCTCTCTGCTGACATCTCTGCTTGTCTCGGGAACTGCACAGAGTAGAAGAGGTTTGCTATGGGGATTTGCTTCTACTCTGGACAGTTCCCGAGACAGGTGTCATCAGAGAGCACTTTGACAGAAAAGAACAACTCAACTTCAGCAGCTCATAAGAACTGAAAGGATTAAGATTTTTTTAACTGAAGTAATTTACAAATCTGCTTAACTTTCTGGAGCCAGTTGCTCTATAAAAAAAATTTAAAACGTTTTTTCCTGGATAACACCTTTAAAGTGAATGGAATCCATCAGGACCCAACCCGTTTAGGGTCCATTTGCAGGGATAGTCAACTGTTGCAAAACAACAACTCCCATCATGCCCTGACAGCCGAAGGCTGTCAGGGCATGATGGGGGTTGTTGTTTTGCAACAGCGTCACAGGCGCTGTGTAGATTTGTCTGTAAGGAACCCGGACTGTGTTGCAAAACTACACCTCTCAGCATGCCCTAACAGCCAGGTCATGATGTCAAGCCTTTCATGTCCTAAAAGCAACATGCTGGGAGTTGTAGTCTCACAACAGCCACAGGTTAGAGAAACCCTGCAGTAGAGCAATGATGGGAATGCATGATAGGAGTTGTCATTTTGAAACCGCGTCACAGGCCCAGTGTAGATTGGTCTGTAAGGATCCAGTGGGCCTCAATTGTTGCAAAACTACAACTCCCATCATGCCCCGACAGCCAAAAGCAATCTGGGCATGATAGGAGTTGTAGTTTTGAAACATGATCACAGAAATTGTGTACGTTTGTAAGGACCTAGAACGGTCTAACGCAAAAATACAGGTCACATGTCCTGAGATCCTTCGATTGTCAGGGCATGATGGGAGTTGTAGTTTTTGCAACAGGGTCACTGACCTTGGGTAGGTCTGTCTGTAAGGATCCAGAACAGGGTAATGCAGCGTGCAACTACAACCCCCATCATCTGCATCACAGCCACCAGATTTTTTTTTTGGGGGGGGGGAGCCATAGCCCTCGAGCTGTAGGAAAACTACAACTCCCAGCAGGTCATGAATTCTACAACAGCTAAAGAACCACAGGTAGCAAAGCATCTCCTACAATGCCGTAAAAGCCACATGCTGGGAGTTGTAGTCTCGCAAACAGCACTATGCAACAATGTTTTCAACCCTGTTACAAAACTACAACTCCCAGCATGCCCAGACAGCTACGGCCCACAAAACCATGATGGGAGCTGTAATTTGGACACATTTAGTTCTACTGCAGTGTTTTATAACCTGTTGTAACAGAACTACAACTCCCAGCATAATTGGAGTTGTAGAATTGCAACCTGTGACCTACTAGAAATCAGTGTTTCCCAACCAGGGTGCCTCCAGCTGTTGCAAAACTACAACTCCCAGCATGCACCATCCATGTTGACTGGTTCCAGTTACTACTAGCAAAATGGTGACTACATCTACAGACACAATAGACCAGTGTTTCCAAACCAGGGTGCCTCCAGCTGTTGCAAAACTACAACTCCCTGCATGCCCGGACAGCCTTTGGCTGTCCGGGCATGCTGGGAGTTGTAGTTTTGCAACAGCTGGAGGCACCCTGGTTTGGAAACACCGTAATAGATAAAAGGGAGCCATAGCATTAGCCCTGGATCTACAAAAGTAATCACTGGTGATAGAATTCAGATGGAAAAACGCATCATGTGAACACTCCCTAAGGGGACAAGTGTGGAGGGGGCCACAGAGTCAATAGCAGAACACAATACAACTAAATGGTAGAAGGACAGGCTATAGACTTGCTGAGAGTCGGGCGGAAACGGGTAACATAACCCTAGAAGCCCTTAGAGGACATGTCCAGCTGATCTCCAGGCCTGGGCGGAGGTCACCCGGTCGATTCCCTCACGCACGGAACCCGATGTCTCACCTGCGCCCCATCCGGGCCATGTCCTCCGCCGCCACCGCCGCCGCCGCCGGGCCTCCCGATCAATTTTTTCGGGCGCTTATTGGTTTTTTTTTTTTTGTTGTTTTTCTTTTTTTTTTTTTTTTTCCTATCTCCCGCCCGCTGCGCGCGCACCTCGGGCGCCGCCCTTTCCGGGGGGTTCGGAGGGCACGCGGTGACGTCACGGAGGGAAAGGTGGGCGGGTTGGAGGGGGAGTCGGGCACGCCCCCCACAGGCAGATGTGAGAACGTAGGAATGGGGTGGGCGGGACCGACGCGGGGCAACGCGCCAATCAGAGAGCAGCGCGGGGAGGCGACTAGAAAGGGCGCGCAATGTGAAATAATGACATGGAGCGGCTGCGGCTGTGCTGCTGTGAGCGCTAGGCGGCGCTATAAATAAACTATATATATATCTATATATATATATATATATATAATATATATACACATACACACATATACACAGAGATATATATATATATATATATATATATTCATATATATACACACATATATATGTATATATTTCATTCACTATTTGTTTATTACATTTTTTGCTTTCTAGGGCAAAGTTTCCCAACCAGGGTGCCTCCAGCTGTTGCAAAACTACAACTCCCAGCATGCCCAGACAGCTACGGCCCGCCAAAGCATGATAGGAGCTGTAGTTTGGACACATTTAGTTCTACTGCAGTGTTTCATAAACTGTTGTAACAGAACTACAACTCCCAGCATAACTGAAGTTGTAGAATTGCAACCTGTGACCTACTAGAAATCAGTGTTTCCCAACCAGGGTGCCTCCAGCTGTTGCAAAACTACAACTCCCAGCATGCCCAGACAGCTACGGCCCGCCAAAGCATGATAGGAGCTGTAGTTTGGACACATTTAGTTCTACTGCAGTGTTTCATAAACTGTTGTAACAGAACTACAACTCCCAGCATAACTGAAGTTGTAGAATTGCAACCTGTGACCTACTAGAAATCAGTGTTTCCCAACCAGGGTGCCTCCAGCTGTTGCAAAACTACAACTCCCAGCATGCCCGGACAGCCGAAGGCTGTCCGGGCATGCTGAGAGCTGTAGTTTTGCAACAGCTGGAAACCAATGACGTCAGCAAATAAAATACAAAATGTGACAGAATTCTGGCAAAATATATAAGGTCACCTCATGATCAACCACTGTAGGAAACGTTAAGCTCAGGCTATGTTCACACACACAGTATTTTTGGGCTTTATTTTCAGCCATTTTTTTTTTTTTTTTTTTAATATGGCTCAGATACGGATTTATCCATATTTTAGTCCCTCCCCATAGGCTTCAATGGATCGTGTTTCCATCTGCAAAACGGATGAAAGTAGCGCACCCCATGCTTTTAACCGCTTAATGGTCTATTCACACGTACAGTATTCTGCGCAGATTTGATGCTGCAGGTTTCAATGTAAACTGAATGACTGAACCCAGCTTCAAATCCTGCGCTTCAATACTGTACGTGTGAATAGACCCTAAAAGAGATCTCCGGTAAAAACTAACTTATTCCCTATCCACAGGATAGGGGATAAGTAGCTGATCACGGGGGATCCGACCGCGGGGACCCCCCACGATCACCGGGACGGGATCCGGCGCTCAGTGAGGAGTGGGTGCTGCAAGTAGGGTTGTATTTGTAGTGAATGATGGATGATAGGGGTTGTAATGTCATGCGGCAGGAGTGGTGCACCCCTATAATCGAGATATATAGCCCCACAAACCACTACTTCAATAAAGCTGAAATCCATACCAAGGCCCCGGGGAATAAATACCTCAAAAGCCAGAGTTTATAGATAACAACTTTAGTGCAGAATTGAGAATAAAGTACCTGAGGTCCATTTGGTAGTTCGGAAGAAACTGGTTATTTGTCACTGTCACCGTCCTGAAGTCATTGATAGACTTGAGACTTGGTAGTATGGGACTTGTAGTCCTCTTGAGATTTAAGCTGACTCTCCCTTGTGGTACGTGTAAGGGTACGTTCAGACGAGCGGATTTACAGCATATTTTACGCTGCGGATCCGCCGCTGAAGGACCTCTGTATGGTGCCTTTACAAATGCCTGCTCGTGGCAGCAATATACGCCATTACGTGCAGACAAGCTGAAGCAATGTGCAAGGCGGCGCGCATGCGCGGTGTACTCGCACTCACCGCGGCCGCTGCCCCTGCTCTATGAGCTAGGCCGAGAGCTGCCGCAATGTGCGAGTATACTGCGCATGCTCGCGACGACTCGCACATCGCAGTGTGTCTGCGCGTAGCGTCGTATTGCCGCTCCGAGCAGGGACATGTAAAGGCAGCATATAGAGGTCCTTCAATGGCGGATCTGCAGCGAAATGCGCACGGAAAATCCGCTCGTCTGAACGTACCCTAAGCCTAAGTTTACACTGCAGTTGTGCTCTGACCCATTCAGCCCCTGAATTGGTCGGAGCACAGCTGACACTGCCAGGTCCCAACGGATTCCATTGACGCAGGTATCTGGTATTTTACAGGAGAAAGGGTTGGAACACACTACGTTTTGCCCCTCCGTTAATCGGATCTGTCGGCATCCCACCAAAAACGGGATGCTGACATATACAATTACGGTTGCAGCAGACTCCATTCAATTCTATGGCCGAAAGGAGTCACCTAGTCACTCCTTTCAGGACGTGTGCGCTATTTCAAAAGCGCAATAGCCCCTGTCATGAGTGCGCCTAAAATAGCGCGTAATTCCCGGACGGAGTCACTAGGGGTGACTTCGTTCGGCAGCAGAAGTGAATGGGGTGCGCTGCTCCCGTAGACAGTACACGTTGGCATCCCCTTTTCGGCGAAATGGCAACAGATACGATTAACGGGGGCAAGAACATACAAGAAGATTTATCAAAACCTGTCCAGAGGAAAAGTTGCTGAGTTGCCCATAGCAACCAATCAGATCGCTTCTTTCATTTTTAACGAGGCCTCTGCAAAATTAAAGAAGCGATCTGATTGGTTGCTATGGGCAACTTTTCCTGTGGACAGGTTTTGATAAATCTCCCCGGTAGTGTGTTCCTACCCAAAGCCTTCCAAATCATTCCATAAATCCCCCTCCCCCAAATCACTGCAGGAAGGTGACGCTGATTGTAAATGGCTCCAGGTGAGCGACTGCGCTACATGATCCCAATATAAAGTAATGGTGTAGGTGAAGAGATCACTGCTGTTTAGTGAAGAGTAGTAGAGGTAAGATGGTGGGTTTGGGTGAGCACATGGTGTTGCCCAGGAATAGTATGTGTGGCTATGACTCCTGTCACACAATGATTTATGTATATACTAGGAAAGCTTCCGGCTGTAGATGTTCTTCATTTACCTGATGGAGGCCAGAGCAGAATCTTTATCATTAGGCTGATAGAGAGATAGATAGATAGATGCTAGGGCTACCTGGACCTGTAAATGGGAACCATTCCTTACTCCTGTAATGTGACCACATATTAACCTCCAACCATACACTACCCTAGAGACATTCTGGTTTATGAGGAATCTCCTTTATGAGAAGATCTGGTCTGTCCTGCTTTACTGACTCTTGACGTCACGTTTATAGACCCTACAATAGATACCTGAGTGCTTTTGAGTCTATTCACATGGCACAAATTCCACTTGCCGAATTCTACCTCAAATTAAGGGGGTTGTGCGCTGCCCTGCCTTTCGGAGCTCCGCTCGCAGCACCGAACTTCATTATTCCGAACGCTGTGCGGGCTTCCGTATTCGCGGCCGCCCCCTCGTGATGTCACGCCCGGCACCTCAACCAAAGTCTACAAGTCAACAGCGGTCACGCCCCCTTCCCATAGACTTTCGTTGAGGGGACGGGCATGATGTCACGAGGGGGCGGCCGAGAACACGGAAGCCCGCACACAGCGTTCGGAATAATGAACTTGAGCGGAGCTCCGAAAGGCAGGGCAGCGCACAACCCCCTTTAAAGGGTTACTCGGTTCCGATCGCTGTGTGCGGGCTTCCGTGTTCACGCCTGTCTCCTCATGACATCATGCCCCCTTCCCATAGACTTCCATTGAGGAGGTGGGCGTGAACGCGGAAGCCCGCTTACGGCGTTCGAAACTCATTGTTCTGGCTGCTGGGAAGTAGAGTAACCCTTTAAGGCCCATAGACTTCTATGGGATTCTGCACTATCATCATTTATTTGATGGTGGGAAATCTTATCTAAGGGCTTGTTCACAAAATGTTTTTTTGTCACTTAATTTACACTGAAATCTGCAGCATCAAATCTGCACAGGATACTGTATGTGTGAATAGACCATTAAAGGGGTACTCCACTGCCCCAGCATTCGAAACCTTTTTGTTCTGAATACTGGGTGCGGGCGTTGTCACGTCATGCCGCCTCAATGCAATTCTATGGGAGGGGGGCGTGGCGGACGCCACGCCCCCCTCCCATAGACTTGCATTGAGGGGGGTGTGTTGTAGCCATGACGTTACGACCCCCTGCACCCAGTGTTCGGACAAAATGTTTTGACTGCTGGGGCAGTGGAGTACCCCTTTAATGGTAAATTAATGCAAAAAAACCTAGATCAATTAACTATGGGGGAGATTTATCAAAACCTGTCCAGAGGAAAAGTTGCTGAGTTGCCCATAGCAACCAATCAGATCGCTTCTTTCATTTTGCAGAGGCCTTTTAAAAAAAAAAGAAAGTGATCTGATTGGTTGCTATGGGCAACTCAGCAACTTTTCCTCTGGACAGGTTTTGATAAATCTCGCCCCTGGTACCAGAAAGTTCTACAGATGTGTAAATTACTTTTATTAATCTATATCCTTCCAGTACTTATCAGCTGCTGTATCTTTCAGAGTAAGTGGTGTAGTTCTTTCTAGTGTGACCAGCCTGAACTGTCCCAAGTTGGAGAAAATCCCCCATAGTGAACCTCTCCTGCTCTGGACAGAGGTGGCAGCAGAGAGCACTGTGGTCAAACTGGAGAGAACTACACACCTTCCTCTGAGAGAGTATACAGCAGCTAAGTACTAGACGGATTAAGATTTTTATAGCAGTAATTTACAAATCTAATTTTCTGGCGCCAGTTTATTTGAAAACTTTTTTGAGTACCCCTTTTAACCATCAAACAATGAAGCTTTATTTATGGAATTCAAAGCAATACAGTCAAATTGCCACAGTTCTATATATGAACATCAGGTCCACAAACAAAGTAATAACATAAACTTCCAGGTCTTCACATTCAGATAAATAGTAAGAAACATACCACGCAGCAGTACAAGTGTGTACCCCTCTTAATGTTGCTATTGTGTATATCACCTTTTGTTCTTTTTGGGTTTCCTAGGTAGAAAATGTCTTCTGGTTGGGATACTAGTGGTGCAAGCTTCTTCATGTCGAAGTCCAATCTCACCTTGACCGATGTCATGGACATGGGATTTGTTGCTACTGTACGGGATAATTCCTCTCCCTTCCCAGCACTCGAGCAACTGGACTACAGAACAAAGTTTGGTGGCTCCCCATTCCTCATCAAGTCATCGGAGACCACGCCACAAGCGAGCGGAGGAGGCAAGCTATGGCTGGGAGTGGAAGAAGCTGGATCGGTGGCTTGCAGATCCCCACTCAATCCTGAAGGCCCAGTCTTCGAACAGTCATCCATGACATCGGAACCGATCGGCCAGTTTAACAACTCGATAGTAGGGGTCTTCTATGGTGCTAAGGTGTCTACACCCTATAAGAAAGACGGTCTGGAGACCTCAGATCCTCTAATGGTAGATATTACCATCTCTAAGCTGCAAGATTCAGAAGTGGTGGTCAATGCCATGGGACAACAGAAAACTGCCCCACCCATGTGGGAGATCTCCGAAATAAACTCTGCTCTAGAAGAGAACACTCCGTCTTTAGATGTCTCCATCTCCGATCTGAGATTCCCGAATGGGTCTAATGAGTGTGAACCGCTGGTACCTGCTCAGCCCCCCGCTTCTGCTCCCTTTACTCAATGGGTAGGTGTCAAGCACAAGGACATGGGGCTGTCTTTCCTCCAACCCTTCCACTACCAGCGCCAGCTGAGTGCATCGGAGATCCCCGCCGTGGGTTTTGCCCCTTCACTTTTGTCTTTTCAGGTTTCCGCGGTGACTCCTGATAAACCAGGGGAGTGGCAGCTGGAGGTCATGGGGGCACAGGCCACCTAAGCTTGATGCAGGAATTTTGTTGACCTTTTGAGTTACCTTTACCAACTCTTCCATTGTAACTATTATGTACGTAAAAGCTTTTTTATTTTTTTTTCTATGCAAAACTTGAAACTTTTGACTACGGTACTGATTTGTGGTTTTTTTTTCTCATTGTGTAGTGGATAAAATAATAAAGTACAACTAACTAATTAAGAAAATGGATTCTAGCAAATGTACAAACCATCTGATTCCTTGTTTCCCTGAGCCAGGGTGCCTCTAGCTGTTGCAAAACTACAACCACCAGCATGCCCGGACAGCCTTCGGCTGTCCGGGCATGCTGGGAGTTGTAGTTTTGCAACAGCTGGAGGCACCCTGGCTCGGGGAAACAGATTTCATTTAAAGGGGAAGTACAAGAAAAAAAAAACATGGCTGCTTTCTTCCAGTTGGGTTTACTACAAATGTGCCAACATGTAGGTGCAATTTGTACAGGTTTTTCAATGGGCATGATTCTGGTTTGGAGTACAGTATACATTCAAAGTTGGTTTAGGGTAGAGTCACGTGTACTGTATTTTATGCAACTAATTTTGCTACCCACTGACTTCAATCAGTAGGGAAATGACACATGTGATCCTACCCTTGGGGTCTATTCATACAGTATTCAGCGCAGGATTTGAAGCGGTAAGTCAAATTCACACTGAAATCTGCAGCTTTTAATCCTGTGCATCAAATTTGCACAGAATACTATGTGTAGACTAGAGATGAGCGAACTTACAGTAAATTCGATTCGTCACGAACTTCTCGGCTCAGCACTTGATGACTTTTCCTGCATAAATTAGTTCAGCTTTCAGGTGCTCCGATGGGCTGGGAAAGGTGGTTAGTCCTAGGAGACTCTTTCCTAGGACTGTACACACCTTTTCCAGCCCACCGGAGCACCTGAAGGCTGAACTAATTTACGCAGGAAAAGTCAACTGCCGAGCCGAGAAGTTTGTGACGAATCTAATTTACTGTAAGTTCGCTCATCTCTAGTGTAGACTAAAGGTACAATCAGACTGGCGGATAGACAGCATATCTTACGCTCCGGTACCGCCGCTGAAGGACCACTACATGGTGCCTTTAGATGTGCCTGCTCAGAGCGGCAATACACTGCTAAGAGCAGACACACTGCAATGTGAGTCGCTACACGCGCATCATGGCAGCTCTCGGCCTAGCTCATGGAGAAAGGGAGCAGCCGCTGTGTGCAAGTACACCGTGCGGCAACTCGCACATCGCTTCGGTGTCTGCTCGTAGCGGTGTATTGCCACTCAGAGCAGGCACATCTAAAGGCACCCTGTAGCAGCCGTTCAGTGGCGCAGGACACTAGGGAGATTTATCAAAGGATTTAGTTTTTTTTCCCACCTAAATTTGTCGCACAGAAAGTCGCAGTCTATGTGCAACTTTTCTGCGACTTTTGCTTTAGAGAATTTTTAGTACACGATGCATTTTAGTCTATTTAAGACGGAAAAATCCATTGGTGCTGAATTTATCAAAAGCGACTTTTCAGTGACACGTCGCATCGGCTGAAAGTACGCTGAAATGTCAGACCATGCTGGAGCAGGTTTAAATGCAGTCTAAAGCATAGATCTCAAAGTTGTGCGCAGAATTTATCAAGAGCCGTGCGACTTTATATCAACTAGGCGCACAATAGACCGGCCTAACCTTCTGTAGTTTGGTTTGTATTGATGCGGGACATAGACAGCTTTGATAAATCTCCCCCCTAGGTGTCTGGAGATCGTGGGGGTCCCTGCAGCCAGACCCCTGCGATCAGACATCTTATCCCCCTATCCTTTTTTGGCTAGGGGAGATGTCTAACAGAGTACCCCTTTAAAGGAAAACTGACTAGAGATGAGCAAAGTTAGTCACAAACTTCTCAGCGGTTGCTGACTTTACCCTGCATAAATGAGTTCAGCTTTCAGGTGCTCCGGTGGGCTGGAGACTCTCTTAGGACTGTACCCACCTTTTCCAGCCACCGGAGCACTGGAAAGCTGAACTAATTTATGCAGAATAAGTTATCAAGAAGTTTGTGACGAATCAAATCACTAACTTCGCTTATCTCTAAAATTGACAATTGAATACATGGGGTAATATTGCAGATGAATTGTATTACAAGATCACTTACCAAATCAGCAGCCTAGTTCTGTAGATACAATTGTATTTACTCCATTGCTAATATCTGGCTTTGCACAATGGAGGCTTAATGGGGTTTCTCGAGAACTGGACCACAGATCTAGGTAGGTGATACTTGTTGTAATACATCTCACCTCAGCTATAACCAAGTGTATTGGGTCTAGTGCAGGTAAACTGTGTGACCCTATGTAGGGTCATACAAAGCACATAAGCAGTGTGTGTTGTGTTTTTTTTTTTTTTTTGCGGCAAGAGTATACACTGCCTATGTGCTAGCAGCAGGCCCAGGGCTTTCCCTGCCACAGCACTGTGTGTAGTGAGGTTTAAAGGATACCTGGGCACACTGATATATGCACAGCCCACCTCTGAACCTCACTGTATACACAGGGCTGTGGCGGGGGGAAAGCCCTGTCTTGTGTGTCTGTTCCTAGCAGTGTTTCCCAACCAGTGTGCCTCCAGGTGTTGCAAAACTACAACTCCCAGCATGCCTGGACAGCCAAAGGCTGTCCAGGCATGCTGGGAGTTGTAGTTTTGCAATAGTTGGAGGCACCCTGGTTGGAAAACACTATCCCAGCACATACATAGTATATTTTCTACTGCCCAACCGATGCCTTGCAATGTCAAACATGCTGTATATGTGTTGTCTGACCATTAAGATGATGCACCTGTAGTAAATTCGGTTCACTGGGATACACAGCCCTGTCTAAGGCTGGGTCCACACTACGTTTTGTCCCATACGGGAGCGCATACGGCAGGGGGGAGCTAAAAGCTCGCGCTCCCGTATGTCATTCATTTCAATGAGCCGACCGGAGTGAAACGTTCGGTCCGGTCGGCTCATTTTTGCGCCGTATGCGCTTTTACAACCGGACCTAAAACCGTGGTTGACCACAGTTTTAGGTCCGGTTGTAAAAGCGCATACGGCGCAAAAATGAGCCGACCGAACGTTTCACTTCGGTCGGCTCATTGAAATGAATGACATACGGGAGCGCAAGCTTTTAGCTCCCCCCTGCCGTATGGGACAAAACGTAGTGTGGACCCAGCCTAAGGTCTCGCAGCTGGCAAGGCATACTAGAGTGAAAACTAAAATATAAGGGTGTGGGAAAAAGAGCTGCCTGTAGAGCTTAGAGACGGGATTGTGTAGAGGCACAGATCTGGAGAGTACAGAGGCTTCCATATCTTTTTAAATGGAGTTTGTAACAACCAGCCATCCCACCAAACTGAGTGAGGGGGAAAAGGGCCTTGGTGAAAAAAAGAACCCAATGGTCACGCTGGCTGAGCGCTATCACTGCAGCCTCCACCAATCTGGGCTGTATATGTCTGTATAGAAACAAGCCAACCGGCACCAGAAAGTCTTCAAAATAATTAGAACAATGTCTGAAGCCGGTGCTGCAGAGGTCCAGGTGTGTCGGCAAGAGTGGAGGTGCTAACTATGTGAAAAGCTATATGTGGTATACAGGTAATAGAAAAAGTAACGTTGCACTCACCACAAGGCATTACTCTGAGCATGACCAAGCAGTTTCACTGCGAAACGGAGCTGATGTCTGTTCCCTTCCCTCCAACCTGCTTTGACTGTATAGCACTTCATATTTACGAATAAACCCAGATTTGAAAACCTCCACGCTGTGTCTTGCCGCGTTACTTTTTCTATTACCTGTATAATCCGGGCTGTATAGCAGAGTGGCCAAAAAGCTTTTCCTTAGTAAAAGAAACCTGAAAGCCACCTGTATTTTCGTTTTCAGCCTACGGTAGCCAGATCCCGCTGGGGGAGGGGAAAACCGGATACTCCTGTACCCCAGCCGGACCGGCGCTGAAATCCATTTACTTTAATGAGCCGACCGGAGTCAAACTGACTCCAGTCGGCTCATTTTTGACCCGTATCCGGTTTCCTGACCAAACCTAAAACCGTAGTATACTATATGGTTTTAGGTCCAGTCACATAACCGGATACGGGTCAAAAGTAAGTCACTGTTTGACTCAGTCAGCTCATTAAAGTAAATGGATTTCAGCGCCGGTCCGGCTGGGGTATGGGAGCGCCCAGTTTTCCCCTCCCCCAGCCGGATCCGGCAACCGTAGGCTGAAAGAGGTGTGAATGGAGCCTGAGCTGTGGGCCATATGTCCCCCTCCATGCGGCTCTGAGAAATCTGAAGATACCAGAGTGCAGCACTCCAGCTCTCCCATGGGGAGGGTTTCATCACTTCGTGCAGTGGTAGACATGCCCTATTCAGGAGGAGAGCCGGAACGCCATATGAGAGACCCCCGCAGTCTGACACTTATCCCCTATCCCAGGGGTCTTAAACTGGTGGCCCTCCAGATGGTGCAAAACTTCAACTCCCAGCATTCCCTGCAAATGGCTGTCTAGGCATGCTAATATAGAAAAGAGAAAAAAGCAACAAGAGGTGAGGACCATTTGGCAGGTGTATCTGAAAAGAGACAAAGAGGGGTCCTTACCCTTGGGTGTTGCGCTCAGGGCACAACACCTACAGTAGCATCTGAAGAGCGGAATGGCTGGACCGCTGCCACGAGGAGCTTCCCAGGGCGATGTCAGTCTATAGTTAGTGCAATATGGACATTTTTGGTAATAAAGTTCCTCTAAATGAAGGCACTGCTCCCCAAGTATTTTATTAGAGACACATTTCGATCCCGGACAGGGATCTTCATCAGGCATCTTCCGGCATGCCTAGACAGGAAATTTTTGGAAATAAAGTTCCTCTAAATAAAGGAGCTGCCCCCCAAGTATTTTAATAGGGTTTTATTAGTGACGCATTTTGATCCCGGACAGGGATCGAAAAGTGTCATTAATAAAACCCTAATACTTGGGAAGCAGCTCCTTTATTTCCCAAAAATTCCTGTCTAGGCATGCCGGAAGATGCATGATGAAGATCCCTGTCCGGGATCGAAATGCGTTGCTAATAAAACCCTATTAAAATACTTGGGGGACCAGCACCTTCATTTTTGAGGAACTTTATTTCCAAAAATGTCCTGTCTAGGCATGCTGGAAGTTGGTTTTGCAACATCTGGAGGGCCGCTAGTTTGAGACCCCTGCCCTATACTTATGATAGGTTGATACATTTTCTTATACGGAGTACTCCTTTAGGGTCTATTCACACGTACAGTATTCTGCACAGGATTTTAAGCTGTACTCAAATCTGCAGCGGAAAATCCTGCACATCAAATCTGTGCAGAATAATGTACGTGTGACTAGACCATTAAAGTAAACCCATTAACAGGAACCAAGATACTATGGGTATATATGGCTTAGCATTAGGTTTAAAGAAGCACTCAGTTTATGTAGTGCATCATAGGCTATTAAAAATGTGAAGGCTCTTGTGTATGCCTTGTGCTTACCTGTTTTATCAGGCCTGTGGTTGCAGCCAAATACTGATTGCAATTGGATCAATTAAATTATTTTTCTTTCCTATGCAGCAATTCATAAGCAAAGAAGAAATAAACTGGCGTGCTTTAAGTAAATTGTAAGTATCTTTTTTTCTTTTATCCATTTAAAGGGGTACTCCCGTGGAAAACTTTTTTTTTTTTCTTTTTCTTTAAATCAACTGGTGCCAGGAAGTTAAGCAGATTTGTAAATGACTTCTATTAAAAAATCTTAATCCTTCCAGTACTTTTTTAGGGGCTGTATACTACAGAGGAAATGCTTTTCTTTTTGGATTTCTCTTCTGTCACGACCAGTGCTCTTTGCTGACCTCTGCTGTCCATTTTAGGAACTGTCCAGAGCAGGAGAAAATCCCCATAGCAAACATATGCTGCTCTGGACAGTTCCTAAAATGGACAGCAGAGGTCAGCAGAGAGCACTGTGGTCGTGACAGAAGAGAAATCTAAAAAGTAAAGCATTTCCTCTGTAGTATATAAAGCCCCTAAAAAGTACTGGAAGGATTAAGATTTTTTTTAAAAGAAGTAATTTAAAAATCTGTTTAACTTTCTGGCACCAGTTGATTTAAAAATAAATAAAAAAATTTCCATTGAGAGTACCCCTTTAAGTGCAATATTTTCATACTTTTGCTCTGTCAATTATCAGTTGATTTTAAAGTTGACTATTTTGTGTATTTCTTAAAATCCCAAATACTATGGGCAGACATTACATGCGCTGAGAGTCCATCATTATGATAAAATAAATGCTTGCCATACTCTGCCCAATGCTTCTACAGCAGTGGTGTCCAAACTGTGGCCCTCCAGATGATGCAAAACTACAACTCCCAGCATGCCCGGACAGCCAACGGCTGTCCGGGCATGCTGGGAGTTGTAGTTTTGCAACATCTGGAGGGCCACAGTTTGAACACCACTGCTCTACAAAATTTAAAGGAGTTATATAAAAAAATAAAAAAAAAGGTTTTGCCTGGATATCAACTGGCTCCAGAAAGTTAAACAGATTTGTAAATTACTTTTAAAAAAAATCTTAATCCTTTCAGTACTTATGAGCTTCTGAAGTTAAGGTTGTTCTTTTCTGTCTAAGTGCTCTCTGATGACACGTGTCTCGGGAAACGCCCAGTTTAGAAGCAAATCCCCATAGCAAACCTCTTCTAAACTGGGCGTTTCCCGAGACAGGTGTCAGAGAGCACTTAGACAGAAAAGAGCAACCTTAACTTCAGAAGCTCATAAGTACTGAAAGGATTAAGATTTTTTTAATAGAAGTAATTTACAAATCTGTTTAACTTTCTGGAGTCAGTTGATGATAGATATATATATATATATATATATAATATATATATATATATATATATATATAAAAATTTTTTTGCCTGGAATACCCCTTTAAGCTGTGCAGAAAACACTGTATTGTCTGTATTGTAAGTAATTACCCAGAGGACCGGATAGATGGCAGTGTGTGGGTGAGCAATGCCTACACGCTTCTTTGAAATTCCCCGACATTTCTAATAGATCAGGCTCTCCTGCTGTTGGACGCATTCATTAATTTTAGGAGAGGAAGGTATTTTTTGTTTTGTTCTTGAATATATTGACCAAAATCATGTCGAAATTTTCTCTCCAGGTGAAAATAAAACTTCTATTGTTCTAATGCAGTGTTTCCCAACCAGGGGGCCTCCAGCTGTTGTAAAACTACAACTCCTCGGCATGCTGGGAGCTGTAGTTTTGCAACAGCTGGAGGCACCCTGGTTGGGAAACATTGTTCTAATGGGAGAAAAACAAAATTAAACTATTTAGTGTGTTCCCCTGGATCTGGCCACGTAGCGGGCTGGACGAGCACAGAAGGGGTCAGCAGGCACTGAGGACATTGGAGGATGGATAATTTGCATGAGAACATTATGTGCCTGAGGAATTTTACCATTGCTATTCCTGGCACATTACTACAGTACGGGTAGTCCCAGACTAACACTAATGCACTATGACATGTATCCAGAGTACAGCTGCGGTGGGCAGTGCCAGTCTTCCTCTGGCTGGCATAACAAGCACACACTGTGCCACATAAACCATCAGCATCGGCTGGAGCTGCCCCTCTAGACCCGTGCCAAACCGGAACTTTTAAAGGGGTATTCCAGGGAAAAAAATTTCTTTATATCAACTGGCTCCAGAAAGTTAAACAAATTTGTAAATTACTTCTATTAAAAAAATCTTAATCCTTCCAAGAATTATCAGCTGCTGAAGTTGAGTTGTTGTTTTCTGTCTGGCAACAGTGCTCTGTGCTGACATCTCTGCTTGTCTCGGGAACTGCACAGAGTAGAAGAGGTTTGCTATGGGGATTTGCTTCTAAACTGGGCGGTTCCCGAGACAGGTGTCATCAGAGAGCACTTAGACAGAAAAGAACAACCTTAACTTCAGAAGCTCATAAGTACTGAAAGGATTAAGATTTTTTAATAGAAGTATAAATCTGTTTAACTTTCCGGAGCCAGTTGATATAGAATTTTTTTTTTTTTTTCTGGATAACCCCTTTAATGCAAAAGAAAAGCAAAACCACTGTTCGTATGTGGGTGTAAGTATACATATATATATCACAATTTATTCTGTATGTTTCTCATACAAATAGCATATTTACAAAGTGTCTACGCACGACAGGATACAAAATTTAGAAAAAGACATGAATATAAACCAATAAGTCCTCTTTTGGGAATTCAGCTGGGTGACTGCTTCTTGTAGAGTTTCAGCTGCTCTGGAAACCCATTTCACTAGTATCCAAGTCCTGCTCCTGCGACAACAGTGACAAATAAAAACATTAATTAATACCAGGACAATGGAAACATTATACTCATGGCCCTTTCAGATGGGTCAACGTGTGCATAACATCTTATCTTCTATGCACAGGATAAGAGTCTGATTGCGGGAGGTCCAACCGCAGGGACCCCCGCAATATCCTGTCCAGCAACCCGGTGTTCTGAACCCCGACTCTTCTCATGCTCGACACGACCCCCTCCCCTATACATCTCTATGGGAGAGCCTGAGATACAGCACTCGTGTCTCTGGCTCTCCCATAGAGAGGCATGGAGGGGGTGTGTTGACTGCATCTTTGTGCTAAGGGGTAGACAGCCTCCTTCAATGTAGGGTAGATCACAGGGGTCCCAGTAGTCTGACCCCATGCGATCAGACACTTTCATTTCCTATTCTGTAGAAACTTGCCACGGAGAACTACAAAATAACTACGTGCAATATAGTGGGCTCCGAATATGGGATCTCCAGGGCTGTAAAAAAGCTGATTAGGTTATTAAATCCCCCCCAAAAATCTCTCTGTCAACTTTAATATTCCTCTAATCCATAATAGTTTTATTCTTTCTAATATTTACATCTTATGTTTTATTGCCTCACTTATGTTTTTACTGTTGACCCGGCAATGTCTGTACATTTAAGTTGGCGCGTTTTTATGTTTATAACATTTACTGCGTGACGAAGAACCCGGTCCAGGTTCTAAACTTTTAAGTTGCACTTGTACCAAGAAATTGCCATTTTTTTTCATACATCTTGGAAAGTTTATTATCAGAGAAGGCGCCATCCAGTACGTCCAATTTTTACCCTTTTTTACTTTTATCTATTCTGTAGATAGGGATAAGATGTTATGAAGTTCCCCTTTCAATGAGCGCTGATCTAGTAGATTGAGGCCTGTTTAACACCATAACGACCATGGATGTGTATACACATAAAGGTAGAATGCACGTTCCCGCACCAGGACGAGTATACACGTCCATGGTTCTTGCGGGTGCTGCGCAGTGCACCCACGAGATCGTGGCAGGGACTTAAAGTAAACTTCCGTCTCGGCAGTTTAACCCTTACAGCCGCGGTTGGAAGTGGCCGCGAGCTGTAAGGAGTTAAGAAGCCTTTTACACGTCTCAATCATTGTGCAGGCAAGGCAACATGGACAATCACTGGGTCACTGCACTCCCCGTTTGCGCACGAAGATGTGCCGCTGACTAAGGCAACTGTGTCCACAAACTGCTAAAAAGTACTGAAAGGATTGAGATTTTACATAGAAGTAATTTACAAACCTGTTTAACTTTCTGGCACCAGTTGAGTTAAAAAAAAAAAAAAAAATTCCACCGGAGTACCCCTTTAAGGCTAGTTTCACACTACAGAATCTCCAACCGGAATACCGCACAGGAATTTCAGTCGCAAATTCTGATGCAGCAGAATCCCATTGCTGGCAATGGGATTCTGCTGCACAGTGCACAATACTGAATTTCAGTGGCTAATTTTCTGACATTAAAATCCTGCCTTCAGTCGGAATCCGCTCTGCAGGCATTGGAGTCTATGGGGACGGCAATGTTGGTGCATTCAGTTGGCACTGGCCGCCCTTGGAAGCTACAGACAGAGTTTTCCCCATGGAGATTCTCAGTGTGAACCTAGCCTTATGGATCAAACACTGATGGCCTTTGCTAGGACTGTTCATTTGTTTCCTGAATGCAAAATGAAGCAACTTTCTGAACAGTCTTCATTACCAATTTCCTACCATCAGATGGACTTTCTGAACTTAGTGTGAGACATAGCAGAAGGGAGGGGGTTACACATTAGCTAAGACAATGGACAAGGGGGTAGAGAAGCCTTGGAGGACAGCTCACACAGGCTGCACAGCAGATACAAAGCAGTCGCACAAGAGAATTATATAGGCTGTGTACAAGATAAAATAGCTCATACAGCAGGCTGTGGAAGAGAAACAAAGCTAATTTTTAAATGAAAAAATAAATTAAAATAATGTTTCTGTATCATATCCCCATACAGTGACCCCCCCCGACCTACGATCATTTCAGCATACGATCACTCTCAGAGGCCATCGCATGTTGGAGGCAGCATCAACATACGATGCTTTTGTATGTCGGGGCCATCGCATAAATGGCTATCCGGCAGCGCAGACTGGCTCAGCTGCCGCAGGATAGCCGTTTACGGTGCCCCATGTGGTCCGGTGACGATCACTTACCTGTCCTCGGAGCTCCGGCGCGTCCTCTTCGGGATCTCCTGCATCGTCGTCATCATGTTGCTGCGCACGCCGTCCTGTCATCCAATAGGAGCGGCGTGCGTAACGACGTGATGGCGGCAACGGAGAGCGAGGATGCCGGGGAAGCAGAGGCCTTGCCGGAGCGTCGGGGACGCGGCGACAGAAATGGAAGGCAACATCCAGGGCAGCGGTGACGAGCGGTGACGGTCCGGAGCGGCGGGGACACGTGAGTATTACCTCCAATACCAGTGGTCTTCAACCTGCGGACCTCCAGATGTTGCAAAACTACAACACCCAGCATGCCCGGACAGCCAACGGCTGTCCGGGCATGCTAGGTGTTGTAGTTTTGCAACATCTGGAGGTCCGCAGGTTGTAGACCACTGTCCTATACTTTACATTGCACGGATCCCTCAACATGCGATGGTTTCAACAAACGATGGTCCGCTTGGAACGGATTACCATCGTATGTTGAGGCACCACTGTACATAATTCAAAGCAAAAAAACTGAATTTTTTAAAAGTTTTTTTAAATTGTCACTAGCGTTTCAGTGCAAGTTTACATAGCACATCACTACTACTCCCACAGAGTGGCAATGTAGCGGGTTCTATGTTTGGTGCCTTCGCTGCACTTTCTTCACACTCCATTTACTGGAGGAAAACACAAGTTTGAAAGTTCAATTTTCTTTACTCCCTTCAATAGGAAACATTTTTTTGAGGATATTTTTAAGTAAAGAAAATTAATCAGTATACAAAAGTGGTTTATAATTTTTTTTTTTTTTTAAATGCCTCTGTCGACTGCACTCAGTATGTAAAATAGGCCTTGGAATTGTTCTTCTATGTTCTTTATACCTGATTAAGTTTCTTGAATTCAACGACTTGGAAAAATACGTGCTGAAGAATGTGTTTGGCATCTTGTGCCTCCTTTGGTAGGCTTCCAGTTACCCCCAAGATATCGCCACACTTCCGTACATAGAACTCCAGGTCATCCTCTGTACCTGCATAGAAGGAACATACAACACACATATTCACATTAGTCGGTAGATTCACTAAGGGTTGGCAGCCCTTAAGATCACTCTACAGATAAAGGTTAAAGGGGTACTCCGGTGAAAACCTTTTTTCTTTTGAATCAACTGGTGGCAGAAAGTTAAACATATTTGTAAATTACTTCTATTAAAAAAAATCTTAATCCTTCCAGTACTTATTAGCTGCTGAATGCTACAGAGGAAATTCCTTTCTTTTTGGAACACTGATGACATCACGAGCACAGTGCTCTCTGCTGACATCTCTGTCCATTTTAGCAACCATGCATAGCAGATGTATGCTAAGGGCAGCATGGTGGCTCAGTGGTTAGCACTGCTACCTTGCAGTGCTGGGGACTTGGGTTCAAATCCCACTAAGGACAACAATAAATAAAGCATTATTATTATTATAATAACGTCAGCAGAGAGAACTGTGTTCGTGATGTCATCAGAGAGCATTCCAAAAAGAAAAGAATTTCCTCTGAAGTATTCAGCAGCTAATAAGTACTGGAAGGATTAATAGAAGTAATTTACAAATCTGTTTAACTTTCTGGCACCTGTTGGTGATGAAGAAAAAAAATAATAAATTGTTTTCCAGTGGAGTACCCCTTTAAGGGGTTAAAACATAAAAATTTCCACCGGAGTACCCCTTTAAAACACAACTTATACTCTAACCAAGTGCTATATTCAGGCATCTTCAGCATCCGAGAGTCAGAGCCACATTCTGGAGATCGCAGGGGGTCCAGGTAGTCAACCCTCCCCCGCAATCAGACATTTTCCCCTATAGGGGATAAGTTGTATTTAATCAGTAAACGAGAGATATTTATTACTGTCACATAGTACAAACAGCGTGCCAGCTTCTCCCAGTGTAGCAGGCACCATGTTCAGAAACAGAGCGCCCATCCTGTTGATGAATCTGCTGTCTTAAAAGGGGTACTCCACTGCCCCAGCGTTTGGAACATTTAGTTCTGAACGCTGGATGCGGGCGTCGTGTTGTCATGACCATGCCCCTTGTGACGTCACACCACACCCCCTCAATGCAAGTCTATGGGAGGGGGCGTGGCAGCTGCCACGCCCCCTCCCATAGACTTGCATTGAGGGGTCGTGGCGTGATGCCACAAACCTAGCAGCGCGCACCCAGCGTTCAGAACAAAATGTTCCGAGCGATGGGGCAGTGGAGTACCCCTTTAAAGCAATGCCAGGTTAGAAATCTTTAGGAGAAAAAACAAGATAGAGATGACCCTTTATAGTGCCGGTTATTCGCGGTATTTTTGGGGAGTAGAATATAAAAGTAAAGGACCTGCTCACCTTTGCAGGTTGCGCTAATTTACAGGCACAACACTAATAATCGCTTTGGCCAGGCTCCTGGTTGCTGGTGTGTTGGGAGCAGCTGGCCGTCGGTCCCGTCGAGGACGGTGAAGAATGCAGGAGTACAGATGTGGGAGGTGGGGTACCTGGACCTGAGGAAGGAGGGAGCCCCTCCGAAACGCGTAGTCCAACCATGTATGTTACTTTTTATGAGTTAATAAAAAGTACTACTATTCTACACCCGACTCCTGTGTCATCACGCCGGTGTAGCGCTACAGTGCCGAAGTCAGATCTTCACTGGAAGGTAAAGGAAACCCCCTGTCGGGATTCCCACCTCCCAAATTTCTTTTCCTGTAGGTTAGAAATCTTTGACACATGAGTAAAACTTAAGAACTTTGCTTAGAGCGCTGCCCGGTTTACACTCCATAAGTTCCGTTTCGGAACTTTTTGGACATTAATTGTGTCCAAATTCCTACTTTGTTGGACCAGCGCCAAGAAAAAACTCAATTTGTTCTGCTTGAATTGTCTTCCCACCGGACTAGCGAGGCTAATACCGGATGAGCCAAGGCTGCAGGTTCCTGACCATACTTTAGATGTCTTCTTAGGTGTTGTGCTCTGAGCGCAACCCTACTTGGTAAGTGGTTTTCCCATCTACCATCCTATACCTTGACGTACTTCACCAGGGGCGCGAATCGCCTTTTTTTTCTTTTCCTCTGCTGAATCGGAACTTCATCACATAGAATTAGATTCTGGAGGAAGAGTGAATATGTTCGATCTCCCAACAGAATCCGCCAGGGAAGTCCTGTACAAACTGCAACGGACATACGTGCCGATTGTGGATCATTTTTGAACGCCGCAAATCCACTGAGAAATTCAGTGAGGAAATTTTCCTTGCTGAATTTCCTCAGTGTGAACGAACTCTGACTATATGAAACAATTGAATTAATCCAATGTATAAGTATTAGTCTATTTAGTACTCACATCGATTTGTTATTTGCGCAAGGCGGGATTTTTCAGAAGAGAAATTCTCATCCAAATCAAACAGTTCAAGCGCTGGTGCAGGAGGTTCACGGAACGATGGAGGGAACACCTAAAGGGTGAGAAGAATAAAAATTAAAAAACATTAAAGGGGTACTCCGGTAGAATTTTTTTTCTTTATCTGGTGCCAGAAAGTTAAACAGATTTGTAAATTACTTCTATTACAAAATCTTAATCCTTCCAGTACTTATCAGCTGCTATTATGATCCACAGGAAGTTATTTTCTTTTAGAACTTCCTATGTGTCTGACCACAGTGCTCTCTGCTGACACCTCTGTTTATTTTAGGAACTGTCCAGAGCAGGAGAAGTTTTCTATGGGGGATTTGCACCTACTCTGGACAGAGGTGTCAGCAGAGAGCACTGTGGTCTGGCAGAAAGGAAATTCAAAAAGAAAAGAACTTCCTCTGGATCATACAGCAGCTGTAGTGCACAAGTGTACAAGTGCCGGAGGGATTATGATTTTTTTAATAAAAGTCATTTACAAATCTGTTTAACTTTCTGGCACCAGTTGATTAAAAATATATATTTTTTTGGAGTAGACCTTATAAGGGGTACTTCACTGCTCAGCCTTTGGAACAAACTGTTCCAAACGCTGGAGGCGGGAGATTGTGACGTCATAGCCCGCCCCCTCATGAAGTCATAGCCCCGCCCCCTCAATGCAAGTCTATGGGAGAGGGAGTGACAGCCATCACGCCCCCTCCCATAGACTTGCATTGAGGGGGCAGGGCATGACATCATGAGGGGGCGGGGCTGACGTCAGGAGCTCCTGGCGCCGGCTCCTGCATTCGGAACAGTTTGTTCCAAACGCTGAGCAGCGGAGTACCCCTTTTAAGTGTAAGGCTCAAGAATGACTTTACTTACAGCAGGCTGGAGAGCAGGGAGCGGAGCCTCAAACTGTGGCTGGATAAGCTGCAACGTCTCATGCTTCACACTCAGTTCCTTATAGGCTCTGCAGAGCGATCATGTAGGAAATCAGAAACTGATGGGACAGGATCATAAGAAAAAGAGCATCCAGTATAGAGCCTGACACCTACTTTATAACTTTGGATAGAGAAGAAGTATCCATCTGATAGATGCTCATGTCAAACAGGGTGGTAAAATCCCGAGGATTTTCATCTCCTTCCTGCAGGCAGACCCGCAGCTGCTGGGATAACTTGTTGCTGTCGGGGATCATGGTGTAGTCTGAAACCTGGCAGGATGAGAGGGTTAAAGGGGTTATCCAGGAAAAAACATATATATCTCAACTGGCTCCAAAAAAATAAACAGATTTGTGAATTACTTCTATTGAAAAAACTTAATCCTTTCAGTACTTATGAGCTTCTGAACTTAAGTTTGTTCTTTTCTGTCTAAGTGCTCTCTGCTGATATCTCTGCTTGTCTCGGGAACTGCACAGAGTAGAAGAGGTTTGGTATGGGGATTTGCTTCTAAATTGGGCGGTTCCCGAGACACGTGTCATCAGAGAGCACTTAGACAGAAAAGAACAACCTTAACTTCAGAAGCTCATAAGTACTGAAAGGATTAAGATTTTTTAATAGAAGTAATTTACAAATCTGTTTAACTTTCTGGAGCCAGTTGAGATATATATATATATATATATATATATATATATATATATATATATATATATATATACAGCAACAGAAGAATATATATATATATAAAAAAAAGTTTTTTCCTGGATAACCCCTTTAAGAGCAGGAAAAAAAAAGCCAAGATCTTTCAATGTCTAATGCAGTGTTTCCCATCCAGGGTGCCTCCAGCTGTTGCAAAACTACAACTCTCAGCATGCCCGGACAGCCTTTGGCTGTCCGGGCATGCTGGGAGTTGTAGTTTTGCAACAGCCAGAGGCACCCTGGATGGGAAACACTGGCCTAATGTTATACTCACCTCTGGAGCGTCAGCGTCAATTTGGTTTAGCTGGATATCACTAGTAGTGAGCCATTGCATGAGCACATCCTGGTGAAGATATAAAAATTAAAAATATTACTGTGTGACAATAGGATCTGCCATAAGCTTCATACCATTAAAAAGGTTCTCCAATGCTAACACACCTAGTCTTATGGTCAAAGGACAACACTGGCTCAGCACGGCATTTATTATCCAAATCATGTACATGAAATACACTGGTCCTGCTGTATCACTTCCATATTCTCAATGCTGATCATATGATGTATCCAGCACAGAAATAATGGTTTACTTTGACAGTGCAGAAAGCAGGAGGTTTCAGGTTATATTTAGAGATGAGCGAACTTACAGTAAATTCGATTCGTCACGAACTTCTCGGCTCGGCAGTTGATGACTTATCCTGCATAAATTAGTTCAGCTTTCAGGTGCTCCGGTGGACTGGAAAAGGTGGATACATTCCTAGGAAAGACTCTCCTAGGACTGTATCCACCTTTTCCAGCCCACCGGAGCACCGGAAAGCTGAACTAATTTATGAAGGATAAGTCATCAACTGCCGAGCAGAGAAGTTCGTGACGAATCGAATTTACTGTAAGTTCGCTCATCTCTAGTTATATTGCCTGGTAAACCCTGTTAGTTTCTTCTTGGTTTAGTAACCACTGCTGATTATACAGTATATAGCTATTTCATTTATACTTAGACTTACAATATGGTAATGGATTTATACGGTTTCATTCGCTCATGGCATTTATTTCAGTCATACGCTCACGGCATTAACACTACGTTCATTATGCATATTGTTCATACGCTCATGATACACTGCTCAAAAATATAAAGGGAACACTAAGATAACACATCCTAGACCTGAATGAATGAACTAATCGTAGAGCTGGGCGGTATGACCAAATATGTGTATCACGGTATTTTTGTAACTTATGGCGGTTCCACGGTATTTCTTTCCCCCCAAATCATGTGACCCGCGAGCGCTGTTCTGCTCCCCCCCCCCAAATCATGTGACCCGCGAGCGCTGTTCTGCTCCCCCCCCCCCCCCAAATCATGTTACCCGCCAGCACTGTTCTTCTCCCCCCCAATTATCAGCCCAGCGGGGTACTACTCACATATGTCACCCGCAAGCACTGCCCTCCTCCTCTTTGTTGCGGGCCGCCGGTGCTGGAACTCTATACTGTACGCCAGTGGTCTCCAACCTGCGGACCTCCAGATGTTGCAAAACTACAACTCCTAGCATGCCCGGACAGCCAGCGGCTGTCCGGGCATGCTGGGAGTTGTAGTTTTGCAACAGCTGGAGGGCCGCGGGTTGGAGACCACTGCTGTACACTGTATCCCTATGCCAGTGATAGGCTGAGCCCACTGTCATGTAAGAAGCCGGATTCAGTGGGCTCAGCCTATCACTGGCCGGGGCGGAACATAGCTGCGGCCGGTGATAGGCTGACGGCTCTCCAACATAGGGATACAGCGTACAGCAGTGGTCTCAAACCTGCGGACCTCCAGCTGTTGCAAAACTACAACTCCCAGCATGCCCGTACAGCCGTTGGTTTTGCAACATCTGGAGATCCGCAGGTTGGAGACCACTGGCGTACAGTATAGAGTTCCAGTGCCGGCGGCCCCCCAACAAAGAGGAGGAAGGCATTGCTTGCGGGTGGCATATGCGAGTAGTACCCCGCTGGGCTGATAATTAATTTGGCGGGGGGGGGGGGGGGCGGGGGGGCTGGGAGAGCAGAACAGCGCTGGCGGGTCACATATGATTAGTTCCCCGACGTGGGGACAGCACAGCGCTGGGCTGATAATTCATTCATTCCGAAGGGGGAGGGGCCCAACCGGTATTGTGGTATGGAAAAATTTATATCGTGCAGCACAAAAATTTCGGTATTCGGTATGAACCAGTTTACCACCCAGCCCTAACTAATCGTATGAAATACTTTTGTCTGTACATAGATGAATGTGCTGACAACAAAATCACAAAAAAAATTATCAATGGAAATCAAATGTATCAACCCATGGAGGTGACGGCCGTCACGCCCCCTCCCATAGACACGAATGGAGTGGCGTGGCGTCACGTCCCCAGTCCCGGAGGTTTCCAAAACTCGAGATTCAGCATCCGCATAGAATGCGGGTGCTGCAGGGAGATCACGGGGGTCTCAGCAGAGGGCCCCCCGTGATCAGACATCTTATCCCTATCCTTTGGATAGGGGATAAAATGTTTTTGCCCGGAATACCCCTTTATTATATGATAATTATCATTGTTATTCATCCTACCAGGCTGACTTTTTGCACATTAAAGGCGTGCCCTCGGACGCGGTTTATGGCACATCTATGACCGCTTTGCTAAGGTTATTACATTTCTCACAGGAAGGTATGCAACGGTTGCAGCCACAAGCACAGGTGTGAAGCCCTGAATACCAAAGACATATCCCACAAAAGACAGGGTTATGTGGTTTGTGTTATGGTGGCATCAGTGAAATTCTCACCAGAATCTTTGCATTTTCTTCCTTATCCAGATACTGATCGTTGAACATGTGAGATGATCCAACTACAGCCAGTTTCCCTCCATGTGGCTGAAAAGATAAAAGCAAGATGAATTAGTCCATGTCTACTTAGGCTCCTTTCACACTATGGCTGGGTTCACACCAACGTTTTTGCAATACAGTTTTTTATATATATATATATATATATATATATATATATATATATATATATATATATATATATATATTAAAAAAAAAAAAGGATTCCTCCAAATCTGACTAAACTGTATCAAAACGTGTGTACAAAGTTTTATCTGTATACGGTTTGAAAAAGGATGTCCGGTTGCATCCATTTTTTTAAGAAAAAAAAAACGTATACGTTTTGATTTTTTCACTCCATTATGAATAAAGTTTCACTTGTTTGATTGAAATTCCAAGAAAAAAAAACTGTGCAAAGTCAAAAACCGTATGGTGAAAACCGGATGGAACGGTACGCACATTCAGTTCTATACGGTTCCCGTTGACTCCCAAGTTTTAAAAAAAAAGTATACGGGTTAATACGGTTTTTCACCCGGACCAAAAACTGTGGTAGACCACGACGGTTTTCTGTCCAGAAAAAAAAAAGTAAAAAAAACGTGTGGTTTGAAAAACTGAGACACCCGTATACAATATGGTGCACGCGGTTTTGAATGGAAAGTCTATGGCCACGGTTTGCTGTACGGTTGCATACTTTTTTTTTTTAAACATATCCAAAAACTGTATAGAAAAATCGTGGTGTGAACCCACCCTATGACTGTTGCTCCGTTACAAACGGACATTAATGGCTTTTTTTTTTCCCCCTTCCCCCTACTTTGGCTGCCATTATTGTAACGGAGCAAAACAGTTATAACGGGCAAAGAGGATCCCATTCACTTGAATGGGATTCCTCTAACGTCTGTTATAAGCCCCGTTATGATAGCGGGGAAAAAGCCGTGACATGCACTAATTTTTCTCCCGCTGTCTTCCTAATGGACGAAAACTGTAGTGTGAAAGGAGCCTTAGCTTCAAATAGATTTTATTATGAATATCATGGGCGGCACAGTAGATCAAGAGGCAAGATGCATTGACTTATGGTATAAAACATTCATCATATTATATTACTGATTTATTAACAGTTTTTCTTTTTCACTGTCTACTGGGGTGGGGGCGGAGGTTGGGGTGGGTTTGTGAAGTGTGTGGCAGCAATCTTTAAAGGGGTACTCCGGTGAAAAACTTTTTTTTTAAATCAACTGGTGCCAGGAAGTTAAACAGATTTGTAAATTACTTCTATTAAAAAAATCTGAATCCTTCCTGTACTTAATAGCTGCTGAATACTACAGTGGAAATTATTTTCTTTTTGAAACAAAGAGCTGTCTGCTGACATCATGACCACAGTGCTCTCTGCTGACATCTCTGTCCATTTTAGGAACTGTCCAGAACAGCATTTGTTTGCTATGGCGATTTCCTTTTACTCCTAACAGTTCCTAAAATAGACAGAGATGTCAGCAGAGAGCACTGTGCTCGTGATGTCAGCAGACAGCTCTGTGCTTCAAACGGAAAAGAATTTCCACTGTAGTATTCAGCAGCTAATAAGTACTGAAAGGATTAAGATTTTTTAATAGATGTAATTTACAAATCTGTTTAACTTTCTGGCACCAGTTGATTTAAAAAAAATAAAAAATAAAAAATAAAGTTTTTCACCGGAGAACCCCTTTAAAGCGTAACTCTAAGGTTTTTTGAAAAACTATTGTGCAGCCATAAGTACACCATAAGTGCCTACTCAGCAAATTAAGGGCCCTTCATTAGGTCAAGACGGGGACCCGAACATAATGAGCAGGAAGGATTAAACACCATCAGAATTAGTGCACTATTTAAAGCTAAGCCTGGCCCCTTTTAACGAAAAAGAAATCAATAAACAACACCTTTAAAAGATATTTCCCAACCATCAACACTCATGACCTATCTGCAGAGCAAGTGATGAGCATCAGTGAGTATCCGACTGCAGGGACCCCCTGTGATCACAAGAATGGGGGTCCTATGTACCCATGGTTTCATGGAGTAGTGGTCAGACATGCTTGGTGCAACTACATTCAACTTTATAGGTCTGACAATGGCAGCAATCAGGTCTATAGAGTGGAATGGAACAGTACACCGCATGTTCGACCACCACTGCATTTCACAATGGGGGACATGATTGTGCAGTGTGCATGGATAAAAATCTGCTGTGTGTGAACATCTTAAAAAGGGATAGTCCAAGATTACATTTTTTTTATAAAAAAATGTGCGGGTTAATAGTCTAAGTAAACTTGGGGGCTGTGGAGAACCTTATACGAGAGCCAAAATATCACCTCAGTATGCAGGAAAAATCAAAATACAGAACTAATACGCCAGCCCCATCAATTAAACCTTACAATAATTAATTTTATCTTACCTTGGAATGATAAAATGCCATGACCGGTCTGTTCAGAGGGAAACACACTGACCCTGTGGACAGGACTGGCACCGCCGGCTTCATAACGTTAAGCGTGGCACCAAATGGGTAAACAAAGGTCAAACCCCTGTAAAGAAAGAAGAGGAACATAGTAAAGGATCAATAGCTACTAAGTAATTAAAGAGCATTAACATTGTAGACAAGCTTAAATGGGCGATTTCATTCAAACTAATTTTTGCTATTAGAAAGATTATTGTAAATAAATAATCTTTCTAATGTACTTTGTTTAAAAAAAAAAAAAAAAAAAAAAAAAAAAAGTTTCTTTGTTTTGTGTTTAAAAAAAAAAAAAAGCTGCCACTAGGTGTCTCCCTACTTGTCCAGAGCACATTCCCCCCCCCCCCCCAATCTCTTGCACATACTTTGGACTCCTGCTGGCCTGGCAGAAGTCCAAAATCAGGAAATGCAGTCTGGAGTGCCGAGCAGGGTGTGTGCAGCCTTAGCCAATCATAGATTCATCTCACACTGAACTGCTCTGGGCTGTGTGGAGCAGAGTGAGGGAGGAAGTTCTCCCCTGTATGGCTTCAGATGATGTCACGCCTGCTGGGCAACGCCCCTTCCCAGTCTGTGAATCTGACTGAGACTGAGCAGAAAATACAGAGCAATATCAAGGTAGAAAACTAAAAAAATAATAAAAATAAAGAGGCCGGGGGTGGTTTATCATGATGGGGGGTGATCTGGGAAGATTATAAAATCTATCAAGATCATGAGAGGTTCTCTTTAATGAATATAAGCGCATCACACATTTCTAATATATTATATTTACTTCTACACATACAGTTACCCTTTCTATAAAGAACTTACTGTGCACTGTTCCCTTCAACCTCATCATCAGTTACTGCCGACACGTTCTTTCCAGCCGCTCTATTGATCTCCCTGTGAAAAGAAGCAACAACCAAAATCTGGTTATTTATTTTCCAGAATCCAACAGATAAAAACAGCCTTATATTTCAGCTTAGCTGTTAATGGACAGTGTAATGTCCTCCTGTAGTTCACAGAAAGTAAGCTAATCCAGGACTGACAACTTCTTCAGACACATTAAAACACAGTCATTTTACGTGGGTCTGATTGATGATCACATGACCCAGTAACAGTAATAAAACAAATGGACACAGTTTACTGAATTAAAACAGATGGAGCTGTAGGACTAATGTTACGTGTGAATGATTTCAGGGAGAAAACAAAAACCTTGGAGGCCTATGCCACAAAAAGTACTTAAACGGGTACTCCGGCCCCAAGACATCTTATCCCCTATCCAAAGGATAGGGGATAAGATGTCTGATTGCGGGGATCCCGCCGCTGGGGACCCCGCAATCTAGCATGCAGTACTCACCTGTGAGCACTGCAGGAAGCGCTGGAGGCTCTGTGTTATGCCTCCCGACCACGGGGACAGAGTATCGTGATGTCACAACTCCACCCCCGTGTGACGTCACGCCCCGCCCCCTCAATGCAAGTCTATGGGAGGGGGCATGACGGCTGTCATGCCCCCTCCCATAGACTTGCATTGAGGGGGCGGGGCGTGACATCACACGGGGGCGGAGTTGTAACATTACTATACTCTGTCCCTGTGGGACGTGGTCGGGAGGCATAACACAGAGCCCCCAGCTCTTCCTGCAGTGCTTACAGGTGGGTGCTGCATGCCAGATTGCGAAGACCCCCGCGATCAGACATCTTATCCCCTATCCTTTGGATAGGGGATAAGATGTCTTGGGGCCGGAGTACCCCTTTAAATAATAGGAAACCTGATTGACAATGGTATACGCCAATGGTATCTGTCAGGTTTTTCAGTAATCGTTCTGAAATAGCCGTCATGGCTCCATAATGAGTGAGAACTTACATGAGATTGGTTGAAAAATAAGTCATTCTCCTTTTTGTATTTTCGTCATTCTCCTTTTTGAATTGTATAAAGAGTAAAATGGCTAATAATTGTTCACAATATCTGTCATTTTGTACGTAATTTGTATTCCCCTATACTGAAGTAAAGTGTTGCAGAATTTGTGGATGCCATATAACGTGTATGGAGTGGAATCATCCGCACCCTGGGAAAGTTGGGCACCATGGACATCGCTCACCCTTGATGATAACACTAGAGAGATTATAGGTAGGGATGTTCCGATACCGATACTGGACATTTGCACGAGTACTTGTACTCATGCAAATGTCCCCGATACCTAATCTCACGGATGTGTGGTAAGCAGCCTGCACTCTCTGCTCCAGAGCTATGCAGTGTGTTCAGCAGCTGAGCGCACATCATAGCCGGGACCTACATTAACCCTTTAGACACCGCGATCAAAGTTTATAGCGGTGTCTAAAAGTCCTGAAATTTACTGCCGGTTAGCTTAGGGACGCTAATCGGGATCACAGCAGTGTCACGTTCAGCTGTGAGGACGGCCGGAGGTCCCTTACTGTGGTCCGTGTGTCCGATTGTCGCTCGTTTACTGATTCCAGCCATGGCAGGCAGCAGTAGTAGTAAAGGAGCGTCAATAACACTGATCACTGCTATGCTATGGCATACCATTGATTAGTGTATGCAATCTACAGGGAAAAAAAAAATAATTGTAAAAAATAAATGTGAATTAACCCCTTCCCAATAAAAAGAAAAGTCTGCATCACCCGGACGGGGGAAAGCAGCATGATGCATTCCCCTATCTGTGCCGATCCAGGGAGTCCAATCATCCGGCGTCAAATGAATAGGATCGGTTCTGGCTTCATGTTCCCTCCGGCGCAGCTTTTGAAGCACCAAAGGGAACTGACAGCGGACGCCTGACATATGTAAAGGGGCCTTATAACTGCTGATTACAGTGTTTATACTTTGTCAACTTACCGATTCAATACTCCATTCGAAATGAGCGCCTCCTTGGGGTGGAAGTATTTATAGTAAACATTTCTTACTACAGCATCTTCAATGCAAAAATGTTAAAGAGAGACAAACAGTTAATAAACAGATGCTTAGTCATAGCAAAGTCAGTGTTCAATGTGTATCCAGACTAGGGGTAAGGAAGGACTTTTTCACCTGCAGCCACTTTAAAAGGGGAATTCCGGCCTTATACATCTTATCCCCAATCTAAAGGATAGGGGATAAGATGTGTGATCGCAGGGGTCCTGCCGCTGGGACCCCCGCAATCTCAGTGTTGCCCACGGCATTCTGCCTCCGAGACATGACGTCACGACCACGTCCCCTCTATTCAGGTCTATGGGAGAAGTTCATTTATTTATTTACTATATGTTCTAAGCAAAGGTTTTCACTAGAGATGAGCGAACTTACAGTAAATTCGATTCGTCACGAACTTCTCGGCTCGGCAGTTGATGTCTTTTCCTGCATAAATTAGTTCAGCTTTCAGGTGCTCCAGTGGGCTGGAAAAAGGTGGATACAGTCCTAGGAGACTCTTTCCTAGGACTGTATCCACCTTTTCCAGCCCACCGGAGCACCTGAAGCCTGAACTAATTTATGCAGGAAAAGTCATCAACTGCCGAGCCGAGAAGTTTGTGACGAATCGAGTTTACTGTAAGTTCGCTCATCTCTAGTTTTCACAGATCCCATGATTAACCAGGTAAACCATGTCAAATTCTGCACTAAAGAAATGACAAGCCTAATAAATTCACGGGTACGGTCCAACAAAGCGCTTACACAGTGGGAAAATCTGCTGCGCAGCGGGAAATACGCTGCATAGTCTGAAACGAGCATATACACAGGGCTACCCGGCAGCAGGACTGTGCTCATGTTCAGTGAGGTTTGGGGGCAGGGCCGCACATCACAGCAATACCGGTGCGTGACCCCCCCCCCCCCATCAAAACTTCACTGCACACACAGGGCTGCTGCTGGGTAGCCCTGTGTGTATGCTCATCTGAGAATGTGCAGCATTTTTCCCGCTGTGCAGATTATTTCCTATGCGCTGCTTAAGTGCTACGTGGGACTGTACCCTACAACAACAAGATACAACAAATTCTTACCAGTATTGACCATTATGCCGTACTCCTCTAGCAAAAAGTTGATATTGGTATCATATTTGGCTTCTCCTCCCTCTCCTAACATAACCAGGATGTCACCACCTTTCTCCAGAAACTGCTTCAGTGCGTCAAACTAGAATAGAATGGTAACCATAACTAATGTACCAAGTTCATGAAGTAATCTAACATCAACACAATACATTGATTTTAAAAAGGGAAACTATCCAACTTAAAGGGGTATTCCAGGAAAAAACTTTTTTTTATATATCAACTGGCTCCAGAAAGTTAAACAGATTTGTAAATGACTTCTATTAAAAAATCTTAATCCTTTCAGTACTTATGAACTTCTGAAGTTAAGGTTGTTCTTTTCTGTCTAAGCGCTCTCTGATGACACCTGTCTCGGGAACCGCCCAGTTTAGAAGCAAATCCCCATAGCAAACCTCTTCTAAACTGGGCGTTTCCCGAAGACAGGTGTCATCAGAGAGGATTTAGACAGAAAAGAACAACCTTAACTTCAGAAGCTCATAAGTACTGAAAGGATTAAGATTTTTTAATAGAAGTCATTTACAAATCTGTTTAACTTTCTGGAGCCAGTTGATATATATATATATATAAAAAAAAAATGTTTCCTTGATAACCCCTTTAACCCCTTAAGGACGCAGGACATAAATGTACGTCCTGGTGAGGTGGTACTTAACGCACCAGGACGTACATTTACGTCCTGTGCATAACCGCGGGCATCGGAGCGATGCCCGTGTCATGCGCGGCTGATCCCGGCTGCTGATCACAGCCAGGGACCCGCCGGCAATGGCCGACGCTCGCGATCTCGCGGGCGTCCGCCATTAACCCCTCAGGTGCCGGGATCAATACAGATCCCGGCATCTGCGTCAGTTCGCGATTTAAATGAACGATCGGATCGCCCGCAGCGCTGCTGCGGGGATCCGATCATTCAGAACGCCGGACGGAGGTCCTCTCTCCTTCCGGCTCCCGGCGTCTCCTGCTCTGGTCTGTGATCGAGCAGACCAGAGCAGAAGATGACCGATAATACTGATCTGTTCTATGTCCTATACATAGAACAGATCAGTATTAGCAATCATGGTATTGCTATGAATAGTCCCCTATGGGGACTATTCAAGTGTAAAAAAAATGTAAAAAAATGTAAAAGTAAAAGTAAAAAAAAAGTGAAAAATTCCCTCCCCCAATAAAAAAGTTAAACGTCCGTTTTTTCCTATTTTACCCCCAAAAAGCGTAAAAAACATTTTTTATAAAAATATTTGGTATCGCCGCATGCGTAAATGTCCGAACTATTAAAATAAAATGTTAATGATCCCGTACGGTGAACGGCGTGAACGAAAAAAAAAAAAAAAAAAAGTCCAAAATTCATACTTTTTTAATACATTTTATTAAAAAAAAAATTATAAAAAATGTATTAAAAGTTTTTTATATGCAAATGTGGTATCAAAAAAAAGTACAGATAATGACGCAAAAAATGAGCCCCCATACCGCCGCTTATACGGAAAAATAAAAAAGTTAGAGGTCATCAAAATAAAGGGATTATAAATGTACTAATTTGGTTAAAAAGTTTGTGATTTTTTTTAAGCGCAACAATAATATAAAAGTATATAATAATGGGTATCATTTTAATCGTATTGACCCTCAGAATAAAGAACACATGTCATTTTTACCATAAATTGTACGGCGTGAAAGCAAAACCTCCCAAAATTAGCAAAATTGCGTTTTTCGTTTAAATTTCCCCACAAAAATAGTGTTTTTTGGTTGCGCCATACATTTTATGATATAATGAGTGATGTCATTACAAAGGACAACTGGTTGCACAAAAAAACAAGCCCTCATACTAGTCTGTGGATGAAAATATAAAAGAGTTATGATTTTTAGAAGGCGAGGAGGAAAAAATGAAAACTTAAAAATTTAATTGTCTGAGTCCTTAAGGCCAAAATGGGCTGGGTCCTTAAGGGGTTAAGGGTAAGTTCACACGTGCATATTTCACTGTAGATTTTTCTACTTATTGACTTCAGGGTGAAGAAGAATATGTAGCAAAATAGGCACGTGTGAACGTGACCTGTAGAGGCACTCTGCTTTGCTTATGTACTGCAGCATATGCTATTATTAAAGGGGTACTCCGGCCCTAAGACACCAAAGGATAGGGGATAAGATGTCTGACGGCGGGGGTTCTGCCGCTGGGGACCCCTGCAATCTTGCATTCGGCAGCCACCTCTTTGAGCTGCACGCTGCGCTGCCAGCTCACAAACTGCCGGGTGCCGGAGTATCGTGACGTCACGCCACGCCATGCAAGTCTATGGAAGGGGGCGTGACGGCCGTCACGCCCCCTCCTATAGACTTGCATAGCGGGGGCGGGGTCGTGACGTCACGATACTCCGGCCCCGTGGTCGGAACCCGGCAGTTTGTGAGCTGGCAGCGTGGCGTGCAGTGTATTAAGGTGGGATTTTCCTTTACTAATGATAAACTGAGATGGACCTAGTGGCAGGGTGTAAAGGATATACCTACAGCGATAGCCATAAAGCTCACCTCAGCTGCTGTAAATTTCTCCCTGGGTCCAGCAGTGATCCAGAGCTTGATGCCGGACAACTTTTCCAATGTAACATCTTCTTTCAAACTACAGGGATAAAATACAAGTTACAGAAAACATCCCAAAAAAGAAAGAGTTTCAGAAAGAAGCTGTAAACCCTGAAAAGTACAAAAGTACTTGTACTTACACATCCCTAATAATACCATATTACCAGTACAGATAACTAAAAGGAATTATAAGAGGCTTAAAAAGGGGTTATCCAGGAAAAACTATTTTTTTTGTAGATCAACTGACTTCAGAAAGTTAAAACAGATTTGTAAATTACTTTTATTAAAAATTCTTAATCCTTCCAGTACTTATCAGCTGCTGAAGTTGAGTTGTTTTTTTCTGTCTGAAAACAGTGCTCTTTGCTGACATCTCTGTCTGTCTCAGGAACTGTCTGAAGCATAAGAGGTTTGCTATGGGGAGTCGCTCCTACTCTGGACAGCTCCCGAGACAGGTGTCATCAAAGAGCAGTTAGACCGAAAAGAACAACTCAACTTCAGCAGCTGATAAGTACTGGAAGGATTACGTTTTTTTTTTTTTATAGAAGTAATTTACAAATCTGTTTAACTTTCTGGAGCCAGTTGATTATATATATATATATATATATATATATATATATATATATATAAAAATAAAAAGTTTTTTCCTGGATAACCCCTTTAACTTGTAGTTTCTAGACCCCAATGCAAAATCTGTAATGGGGCCCATGTCTACAATGTGCCATTCATACTACTGGAGCCCTCTTATGGGGCCCCCTCACTGACAGGGCCCCGGTGTGACTGCTACCCCTGTGATTACACCCCATTTCATCCTATACACTATTACATTTATGTGTCTTTAGTACAAATCTAAACATAGCCACTCCAAAAATGTCAGAAAATGACGACTTCAGGAGGACCAGCTGACAGTCTAAAGCAGTGTTCCTCCAGCTGTTGCAAAACTTAACTCCCAGCATGCCCGGACAGCCAAAGGCTGTCCGGGCATGCTGGGAGTTTAGTTTTGCAACAGCTGTAGGCACCCTGGTTGGGAAACACTGGTCTAATGGGCATTTTCTTCATTGAGAACACATGTTCACCTTTAGGGTACGTTCACACGAGCGGATCCACAGCATATTTTACGCTGTGGATGCGCCACTGAAGGACCTCTGTATGGTGCCTTTACATGTGCCTGCTCGGAGTGGAAATACGCTGCTACGAGCAGACACACTGCCATGTGCGCATGCGCAGTATACTCTCACATCGCGGCAGTTCTCAGCCTAGCTTGTGGAGCAGGGGGAGTGGGCACGATGTGAGCGAGTACACAGTGCATGCCCGGCGACTCGCACATCGCTTCAGGGTGTCTGCATGTAGCGGCGTAATTGCCGCTCCGAGCATGCACATGTAAAGGCACCATGCATCGGCCCTTCAGCAGCGCATCCGCAGCGTAAAATCCGCTGTGGATGCGCTCGTGTAAACGTACCCTTAGGATATACTGCTATGCTACTAATCATTATTGAGGGGAACAACCAGCTGGGGTGGCATCTTCTTTGGCAGACTTGACATGGCCATGTGCCCAGCACAGCAATACATTGATCACTAGATATGTCTCATTCTAAGTGAGGGCCGTCCGGATGTTATAGCCCCTTTACAGGGTTAGATCCAGGGCTCAAGTCCTGCAGGAACGCATGGGAACTGAGTTCCTGCACTTTTTTCACAACAGGTACACCGTTCCCATTAGCAGGAACAGCCCTTTAGTGGAAATCTTGGATGAGTTTCCTCATTTTTTTTTCCAGGACTTGACCCCTGGATATATCTTAGTGTCAGAGATTACGGTATATTAGATTTATCTGTTACCTTTGTATTTTCCAGCTGGCTCGGAGTCTTTTCTGCAGAGATTTGTACCCTCCGCTCTCATTTTTCGATACATTAAACAAGATGGTGGATCGATTTTCATGATCAGATACAACCTAAAAACAGAAAGAAAAAGAAAGAAAAAAAAACTAACTAATTCGGCCTGTCAGACAGAATTAGAAGACGGTATTATATAAAGAGAGGTATGGTTAAAAGAAACAGATCTGTAGCATTTCAGAAATATAATTTCCCTTTTTAAGATTGCACATAATCCTTCCAGTACTTATCAGCTGCTGTATGCTCCATAGGAAGTTCTTTTATTTTGGAATTTCCTTTCTGTCTGACCACAGTGCTCTCTGCTGACACCTCTGTCCTTATCAAGAACTGTCCAGAGCAGGAGAGGTTTGCTATGGGGATTTGCTCCTGCTCTGGACAGTTCCTGACATGGACAGAGGTGTCAGCAGAGAGCACTGTGGTCAGACAGAAAGGAAATTCAAAAAGAAAAGAACTTTCTGTGGAGCATACAGCAGCTGATAAGTGCTGGAAGGATTAAGATTTTTTAATAGAAGTAATTTACAAATCTGTTTAAAGTTGATATGCGGCGAAAATTATTTAACTATTCCTGTGCCTTCCTAGGTTCCCCCGATGCAGAGATATTGGGTCCCGTTCCTCCAGTGCTGCAGGTCTTCTGGCTTCTTTAGGCTCGGAACGTCAGAGCCGTCAGCGTATGGCCGTCCGCAGCGATGTCCCGCCTCGGCCGGTGATAGGCTGAGCGCACTGTCATGTAAGGAGCTCTGCCCGGGCGATACGCTGACTGCTCTGTGATGTTCTGAGCCTAAAGAAGCCAGGAGACCTGCAGCACCTCTGCAACAGGGGAACCTAGGAAGGCGAGTTAAAGGGGTACTCCAGTGGAAAACTTTTTTTATTTTCTTTTTAAATCAACTGGTGCCAGAAAGTTAACCCCTTCATGACCCAGGGTTTTTCCGTTTTTGCACTTTCGTTTTTTCCTCCTTACCTTTAAAAAACCATAACTCTTTCAATTTTGCACCTAAAAATCCATATTATGGCTTATTTTTTGCGCCACCAATTCTACTTTGTAATGACATCAGTCATTTTGCCCAAAAATCTACAGAGATACGGAAAAAAAAATCATTGTGCAACAAAATTGAAGAAAAAACACAATTTTGTAACTTTTGGGGGCTTCCGTTTCTACTCAGTACATTTTTCGGTAAAAATGACACCTTATCTTTATTCTGTAGGTCCATATGGTTAAAATGATCCCCTAATTATATAGGTTTGATTTTATTGTACTTCTGGAAAAATCATAACTACATGCAGGAAAATGTATATGTTTAAAATTGTCATCTTCTGACCCCTGATTTGAAGTTTTTATCGGTACCATTTTTGTAATGATCGGACTTCTTGATCGCTTTTTATTCATTTTTTCATGATATAAAAAGTGACCAAAAATACGCTTTTTTGGACTTTGGAATTTTTTTTCGCGTACGCCATTGACCGTACAGTTTAATTAATTATATATTTTTATAATTCGGACATTTCCGCACACGACGAGACCACATATGTTTATTTTTATTTACAGTTTTTTTTTTTAATGGGAAAAGGGGGGTGATTCAAACTTATTAGGGAAGGGGTTAAATGATCTTTATTCACTTTTTTTTTGCAGTGTTATAGCTCCCATAGGGACCTATAACACTGCACACACTGATCATTGTTATCCCATAGGGACCTATAACACTGCACACACTGATCTTTTACATTGATCAGTGGTTTCTCATAAGAAACCAGTGATCGATGATTATGCCACTTGACTGCTCATGTCTGGATCTCAGGCACTGAGCTGTCATTCGGCGATCGGACAGCGAGGAGGCAGGTAGGGGCCCTCCAGCTGTCCTGTCAGCTGTTCGGGATGCAGCGATTACTTTCACTTTAGACGGGGCATTCAACTTTGAACGCCGCGTCTAAAGGGTTAATAGCGCGCGGCACCGCGATCACTGCCGCACGCTATTAGCCACGGGTCCCGGCCGTTGCTAGGTGCCGGGCCCGACCCGCTATGACGCAGGGCCACGCCGTGGCCCCACGTTATAGAATGGGAGCCGACCCATGACATACATGTATGTCATAGGTCGGGAAGGGGTTAAACAGATTTGTAAATGACTTTTATTTTAAAAAAATCTTAATCGTTCCGGTACTTATCAGCTGCTGAATACTACAGAGGAAATGCATTTCTCTTTGGATTTCTCTTCTGTCACAACCACAGTGCTCTCTGCTGACACCTCTGTCCATTTTAGGAACTGTCCAGAGCAGCATATGTTTGCTATGGGGATTTTCTCCTGCTCTGGACAGTTCCTAAAATGGACAGCAGAGGTCAGCAGAGAGCACTGTGATCGTGACAGAAGAGAAATCCAAGAAGAAAAGCATTTCCTCTGTAGTATACAGCCCCTAAAACGTACTGGAAGGATTAAGATAGAAGTAATTGACAAATCTGTTTAACTTTCTGGCACCAGTTGATTTAAAAAAAAAAAAAAATAAGTTTACCATGGGAGTACCCCTTTAAAGTTTTTTTAATTTATTTATTTTTGCAGCCCAGGCACAGGAATAGTAAAATAATTTTTGCCGCATATCTCCTATAACTTTCTGGCACCAGTTGATTTAAAAAAAAGAAAAAAAAAATGTTTTCCACTGGAGTACCCCTTTAATTGTATGACACAAGGCGCTGTCCTCTTTAGCTTTTTTTTTTTCATTCTCTCCTCTCACTTTGTGGCAAAACTTAAAACTCCCATCTTTGCAAGACTGCTGCAAACTATTTGGCCTTGCTGGGAGTTGTAGTTTGGCAACAGCTGGAGAGGCACAGGTTCGGAAACATTGTTCTAGCGCAGTGTTCCCCATTAATGTGGCAAAACTACAACTCCCAGCAAGCCCTGGTGACCTGCAGCTTTTGTGGGATGATGGGAGTTGTAGTGTTGTAACAGCTGGAAACATTTTCGGAAACATCATTCTAGTGCAGTGTTACCCCAATCTGTGGCTCTCCAGCTGTTGAAAAACTAAAACGCCCTGCTGGGAGTTGTAGTTTAGAAACAGCTGGAGAGCCACAGGTTTGGAAATATTGTTCTACTGCAGTGTTCCCCAACCCGAGGCCCTTAAAACTGAGCAAAACTACAACTACCATCATGCTCTGGCAGCCACAGGGTGTCAGGACAACTCCCAGAATGGCTGGGCAGCCTGTGACTATTGGAGAATGATGGGAGTTGTAGTTTGCTATGCTGTTCTGTTGTTCTCCGGGAGGGGGGGACTACAACTCCCATAATGCCCTATTCCGAACTGTGTCTCTCCAGCAGTTGCAAAGCTACAACTCCCAGCAAGGCCTGGTGACCAGTGGATGCTGGAGCATGATAGGAGTTGTAGTGTGGCTGCCGAGCCAGGATCATTGCTCTAGTGCAGCATTCCCCTGCCTGTGGCCCTCCAGCTGTTGAAAAAGTACAACTCCCATCCTGGCCAGTCATCCACGCGCCACTGGGGCATGCTGGGAGTTGTAGTTTGGCAACAGCTGGAGGCACCCTGGTTGGAAACCACTGGTATAAACATTAGAGTTTGCTGGGAATTGTAGTGTCACAGGCTGGGGAGAGGAAAACAAAGCATATTCCATAGAGTGCTCCTGTATTATATGGGGTTTCCCAACCAGCGTGCCTCCAGCTGTTGCAAAACTACAACTCCCAGCATGCCCGGACAGCCTTTGGCTGTCCGGGCATGCTGGGAGTTGTAGTTTTGCAACAGCTGGAAGCACCCTGGTTGGGAAATACTGCCGTAATAATGCACACCGGAGCAGACATCATACAGCACGTTACCTGCTTGCTGACCCCCATCTTCACCCCGAAGCCTCCGCGTTGCATTCCCAGTAACCAGGCGCCGCTGCCTAGCAACCAGCCGCCGTCACGTGACCCGGGCCTGGTCTCCGCGCTCAGGTGTGTGGCGCCGCGCACCCGCCAGGCTGAGGTACGGGCTCGTCCGTGTGTGGCGGCTATAGAGAGGGCCTAGCGGTACCAGGGGTCTTCGGGACAGCACCATAGAACCCACCCACAGGCCCGAGTAGCCATATTGGTGGTGGCAGCAGACGCTACCGAATATTCCCAGCATTCCTCGCTTTCCCAGCCGCCGCCATGAAGTGAATCTGTGGTGACTGAGAACAGCGCTCGGTGTGGTGGACAGGTGTAATAGCAGGGAGGTGTATGTGGAGCTCAGGTAACGCATAGGGCCGTGTTCACACTACTGTATGTTGGGACGTTACTGCAGATATAGCATTACCTCAATACTTCCCGAATAAGTTCAATGATTTGCCACCAGAGGTCGCAGTGAATCTCTGGTCTAAAGACAGAAGCGGCCATAGCCCCTCCATACATTCCCGCCTTAGGCTAGGACAGTGTTCTCCAACCAGTGTGCCTCCAGCTGTTGCATAACTACAACTCCTAGCATGCTCGAGCATGCTGGGAGTTGTGGTTTTGCAACAGCTGGAGGCGCCCTGGTTGGGAAACACTGGGCTAGGGCCTCATAAGTCGTTCACGGTGGCTCCAAGGCAAGAAATCCTGTCACGATTTACTCTGCTTTTTACTCAGAAATCCTTCTCCAAATCATATTTATCTATATATAACTTCATGTATGTATATATGTACTATTTGTGTATGTATGTTCTGTATAAAAGTATTTACTGTATGTACTGTATATATAAGTATATATACTGTATATATAGGTATAAGTATTGACTGTATATATATATTTGTAAATATGTATGTGCAGTATATATGTATGTACTTTCGTATGTATGTACAGTATGTATGTTCGTATGTATGTACAGTATATATGTATGTATGTACAGTATATATGTTCGTATGTATGTACAGTATATATATGTATGTTCGTATGTATGTACAGTATATATGTATGTATGTTCGTATGTATGTACAGTATATATGTTCGTATGTATGTACAGTATATATATATGTATGTTCGTATGTATGTACAGTATATATGTATAGGAGAAATAGGCGTCCGGCATGCGGTAAAAACGACAGCTTTATTCTTCTTTAATAGGGCACAAACACTGCGGCTTGAACAATGGTGACGCGTTTCAGCGGAACATGTCCGCCTTAGTCATACAACGATACAACTGCTAACTTCATTCTTATACCCGTTCAAGGCCAAACCCACACAGGTGAAAGAAATTCCACCGGTGGGCGCCGCCTCCCAGGCAAGAGAAGAGGAGTCAAGCATAGATGTAAATTCACATTGGTACAATGCACATTACATACAGTATATATTAGGGATCGACCGATATCGTTTTTTTAGGGCCGATACCGATAATCGGTGGAGGTTAGGACCGATAGCCGATAACTTATACCGATATTCCGGTATAAGTTATCGGCTATTTATCCCCCCTCGACACCGCTGCAGGTCATTGATTTAAAGCGGGCGCTTTAAATCAATGCACTGCAGTGGCTTTTGTGGTGCCATAGGCCTCCGCGCCACCACCCGCTTCTCTCCCCCTACCTGTCAGGGTGGTCCGGGCCATCCATCCTGTAGTGTCCGGCGGCATTCCGGGTGGAGGGTGCATCAGTCCGGGCTGTCCTTCTTCTCCGGGGGTCCTCTTCTCCACTCCGGGCAGGCTCCGGCCTAGTATGCTGCATAGACGCCGCTGCGCAGTGACGCCCGTGCACAGCGACGCACCTGACGTCACGGCGTAGCGGCATCTATGCAGCGTACTAGGCCAGAGCCTGCCCGGAGTGGAGAAGAGGACCCCCGGAGAAGGACAGCCCGGACCGGTTTACCCTCCACCCGGAATGCCGCCGGACACTACAGGAAGGATGTATGGCCCGGACCACCCCCATTACGGGTAAGTTTATTTATTTATTTTTTATTGACTCGGAGGGTGGGGGAGGGGCCCGACCGGTATAGCGGTATGGGCAAAAATTCATACCGGTATACCGCCCAGCACTACAGTGGGGGGTGCGACACAGTGGGTCGGGGGGGGGGGGCGGTCGCGGTGCGGCAGGTCGGGGGGGGGGGGGGCGGGGCATTATCGGCTTATTGGCAAGGTAATTGCCAATACCGATAATGCCCAAAATCGTGATTATCGGCCATACCGATAATCGGTCGATCCCTAGTATATATGTATTAGGGATCGACCGATATCGTTTTTTTAGGGCCGATACCGATAATCGATGGAGGTTAGGGCCGATAGCCGATAACTTATACTGATATTCCGGTATAAGCTATCGGCTATTTAACCCCCTGCGACACCGCTGCAGATCATTGATTTAAAGCGGGCGCTTTAAATCAGTGATCTGCAGTGGCTTTTGCGGGGCTATAGGCCGCCGACGCCACCACCCGCTTCTCTCCCCATCCATCGTTCCTGTAGTGTCCGGGGGCGTTCCGGGTGGAGGGTGGTCCGGTCTTCTTCTCCGGCGGTCATCTTCTCCACTCCGGGCAGGCTCCGGCCTAGTACGCTGCATAGACGTCGCTGCGCAGTGACGCCCGTGCACAGCGACGCACCTGACGTCACGGGGTAGCGGCGTCTATGCAGCGTACTAGGCCGGAGCCTGCCCGGAGTGGAGAAGAAGACCATGGGAGAAGAAGGACAGCCCGGACCGGACCACCCTCCACCCGGAACGCCCCCGGACACTACATGAAGGAAGGATGGCCTGGACCACCCCCATTACGGGTAAGTTTAATTTTTTTATTCACTCGGAGGGTGGGGGAGGGGCCCGACCGGTATAGCGGTATGGGAAAAAATCCATACCGGTATACCGCCTAGCATCACGGTGGGGGGTGCGACGCGGTGCGGCGGGTCGAGGGGGTGGCGGTCGTGGTGCGGTGGGGGCGGGGCATTATCGGCTTATCGGCAAGATAATTGCCGATACCGATAATGCCCAAAATCGTGATTATCGGCCGATGATATCGGCCATACCGATAATCGGTCGATCCCTAATATGTATGTATGTATGTTCGTATGTATGTACAGTATATATGTATGTTCGTATGTATGTACAGTATATATGTATGTTCGTATGTATGTACAGTATATATGTATGTTTGTATGTATGTACAGTATATATGTATGTATGTATGTTCGTATATATGTACAGTATGTATGTATGTATGTACAGTATATATGTATGTTCATATGTATGTACAGTATATATGTATGTGTGTACAGTATGTATGTATGTTCGTATATATGTACAGTATATATGTATGTATGTACAGTATGTATGTATGTTCGTATATATGTACAGTATGTATGTACAGTATATATGTATGTTCATATGTATGTACAGTATATATGTATAGTATGTATGTATGTTCGTATATATGTACAGTATATATGTATGTATGTACAGTATATATGTATGTTTGTATGTATGTATGTACAGTATATATGTATGTAAGTACAGTATGTATGTATGTACAGTATATATGTATCTGTACAGTATATATGTATGTATTTTCTGTTATATGTATGTATATACATTCCATTGTAACTTCCAAATGGCTGGAGATATTTTGATGAAACTTGGTCTCATGTTACTTATTTGTCAACTAAAACTATATTAGTTGAATCAATCCTAACCTATCCCCCATTGTGAGGGTGGGGGCATTTGTCTAAAGGCCAATGCAAGTCTATGGGAGGGCGAAATATGAGGTCGGATGTGAGGACAATATATGAGATCGGATGTGAGGACAATATATGAGGTCAGATGTGAGGACAATATATGAGGAGGATGTGAGGACAATATATGAGGTCAGATGTGAGGACAATATATGAGGTCAGATGTGAGGACAATATATGAGATCAGATGTGAGGACAATATATGAGATCAGATGTGAGGACAATATATGAGATCAGATGTGAGGACAATATATGAGGAGGATGTGAGGACAATATATGAGATCAGATGTGAGGACAATATATGAGATCAGATGTGAGGACAATATATGAGGAGGATGTGAGGACAATATATGAGATCAGATGTGAGGACAATATATGAGGAGGATGTGAGGACAATATATGAGATCAGATGTGAGGATAATATATGAGGTCAGATGTGAGGACAATATATGAGGAGGATGTGAGGACAATATATGAGATCAGATGTGAGGATAATATATGAGGTCAGATGTGAGGACAATATATGAGGAGGATGTGAGGACAATATATGAGATCAGATGTGAGGACAATATATGAGATCAGATGTGAGGACAATATATGAGATCAGATGTGAGGACAATATATGAGATCAGATGTGAGGACAATATATGAGGAGGATGTGAGGACAATATATGAGGAGGATGTGAGGACAATATATGAGGAGGATGTGAGGACAATATATGAGATCAGATGTGAGGACAATATATGAGATCAGATGTGAGGACAATATATGAGATCAGATGTGAGGACAATATATGAGATCAGATGTGAGGACAATATATGAGATCAGATGTGAGGACAATATATGAGGAGGATGTGAGGACAATATATGAGATCAGATGTGAGGACAATATATGAGGAGGATGTGAGGACAATATATGAGGAGGATGTGAGGACAATATATGAGATCAGATGTGAGGACAATATATGAGGAGGATGTGAGGACAATATATGAGATCAGATGTGAGGACAATATATGAGGTCAGATGTGAGGACAATATATGAGGAGGATGTGAGGACAATATATGAGATCAGATGTGAGGACAATATATGAGGTCAGATGTGAGGACAATATATGAGATCAGATGTGAGGACAATATATGAGATCAGATGTGAGGACAATATATGAGGTCAGATGTGAGGACAATATATGAGGAGGATGTGAGGACAATATATGAGGAGGATGTGAGGACAATATATGAGATCAGATGTGAGGACAATATATGAGGAGGATGTGAGGACAATATATGAGATCAGATGTGAGGACAATATATGAGATCAGATGTGAGGACAATATATGAGGAGGATGTGAGGACAATATATGAGATCAGATGTGAGGACAATATATGAGGAGGATGTGAGGACAATATATGAGATCAGATGTGAGGACAATATATGAGGAGGATGTGAGGACAATATATGAGGAGGATGTGAGGACAATATATGAGGAGGATGTGAGGACAATATATGAGATCAGATGTGAGGACAATATATGAGGAGGATGTGAGGACAATATATGAGGAGGATGTGAGGACAATATATGAGGAGGATGTGAGGACAATATATGAGATGAGATGTGAGGACAATATATGAGATGAGATGTGAGGACAATATATGAGGTCAGATGTGAGGACAATATATGAGATCAGATGTGAGGACAATATATGAGATCAGATGTGAGGACAATATATGAGGTCAGATGTGAGGACAATATATGAGATCAGATGTGAGGACAATATATGAGGAGGATGTGAGGACAATATATGAGGAGGATGTGAGGACAATATATGAGATCAGATGTGAGGACAATATATGAGGAGGATGTGAGGACAATATATGAGATCAGATGTGAGGATAATATATGAGATCAGATGTGAGTACAATATATGAGATCAGATGTGAGGACAATATATGAGGTCAGATGTGAGGACAATATATGAGATCAGATGTGAGGACAATATATGAGATCAGATGTGAGGACAATATATGAGGAGGATGTGAGGACAATATATGAGGAGGATGTGAGGACAATATATGAGATCAGATGTGAGGACAATATATGAGGTCAGATGTGAGGACAATATATGAGATCAGATGTGAGGACAATATATGAGGAGGATGTGAGGACAATATATGAGGTCAGATGTGAGGATAATATATGAGATCAGATGTGAGTACAATATATGAGATCAGATGTGAGGACAATATATGAGGAGGATGTGAGGACAATATATGAGATCAGATGTGAGGACAATATATGAGATCAGATGTCAGGACAATATATGAGATCAGATGTGAGGACAATATATGAGATCAGATGTGAGGACAATATATGAGATCAGATGTGAGGACAATATATGAGGTCAGATGTGAGGACAATATATGAGGTCAGATGTGAGGACAATATATGAGGAGGATGTGAGGACAATATATGAGGTCAGATGTGAGGATAATATATGAGGAGGATGTGAGGACAATATATGAGATCAGATGTGAGGACAATATATGAGGAGGATGTGAGGACAATATATGAGATCAGATGTGAGGACAATATATGAGGAGGATGTGAGGACAATATATGAGGAGGATGTGAGGACAATATATGAGATCGGATGTGAGGATAATATATGAGATCAGATGTGAGGACAATATATGAGATCAGATGTCAGGACAATATATGAGATCAGATGTGAGGACAATATATGAGGTCAGATGTGAGGACAATATATGAGGAGGATGTGAGGACAATATATGAGGTCAGATGTGAGGATAATATATGAGGAGGATGTGAGGACAATATATGAGGAGGATGTGAGGACAATATATGAGGTCAGATGTGAGGACAATATATGAGATCAGATGTGAGGACAATATATGAGATCAGATGTGAGGACAATATATGAGGTCAGATGTGAGGACAATATATGAGGAGGATGTGAGGACAATATATGAGGTCAGATGTGAGGATAATATATGAGGAGGATGTGAGGACAATATATGAGATCAGATGTGAGGACAATATATGAGGAGGATGTGAGGACAATATATGAGATCATATGTGAGGACAATATATGAGGAGGATGTGAGGACAATATATGAGGAGGATGTGAGGATAATATATGAGATCAGATGTGAGGACAATATATGAGATCAGATGTGAGGACAATATATGAGATCAGATGTGAGGACAATATATGAGGTCAGATGTGAGGACAATATATGAGATCAGATGTGAGGACAATATATGAGGTCAGATGTGAGGACAATATATGAGGAGGATGTGAGGACAATATATGAGGTCAGATGTGAGGATAATATATGAGGAGGATGTGAGGACAATATATGAGATCAGATGTGAGGACAATATATGAGGTCAGATGTGAGGACAATATATGAGGAGGATGTGAGGACAATATATGAGATCAGATGTGAGGACAATATATGAGGAGGATGTGAGGACAATATATGAGGAGGATGTGAGGACAATATATGAGATCGGATGTGAGGATAATATATGAGATCAGATGTGAGGACAATATATGAGATCAGATGTGAGGACAATATATGAGATCAGATGTCAGGACAATATATGAGATCAGATGTGAGGACAATATATGAGGTCAGATGTGAGGACAATATATGAGGAGGATGTGAGGACAATATATGAGGTCAGATGTGAGGACAATATATGAGGAGGATGTGAGGACAATATATGAGGTCAGATGTGAGGACAATATATGAGATCAGATGTGAGGACAATATATGAGATCAGATGTCAGGACAATATATGAGATCAGATGTGAGGACAATATATGAGGAGGATGTGAGGACAATATATGAGATCATATGTGAGGACAATATATGAGGAGGATGTGAGGACAATATATGAGGAGGATGTGAGGACAATATATGAGATCGGATGTGAGGATAATATATGAGATCAGATGTGAGGACAATATATGAGATCAGATGTGAGGACAATATATGAGATCAGATGTGAGGACAATATATGAGATCAGATGTGAGGACAATATATGAGATCAGATGTGAGGACAATATATGAGATCAGATGTGAGGACAATATATGAGATCAGATGTGAGGACAATATATGAGGTCAGATGTGAGGACAATATATGAGGTCAGATGTGAGGATAATATATGAGGAGGATGTGAGGACAATATATGAGGAGGATGTGAGGACAATATATGAGGTCAGATGTGAGGACAATATATGAGATCAGATGTGAGGACAATATATGAGATCAGATGTGAGGACAATATATGAGATCAGATGTGAGGACAATATATGAGGTCAGATGTGAGGACAATATATGAGATCAGATGTGAGGACAATATATGAGATCAGATGTGAGGACAATATATGAGATCAGATGTGAGGACAATATATGAGGTCAGATGTCAGGACAATATATGAGATCAGATGTGAGGACAATATATGAGGAGGATGTGAGGACAATATATGAGATCATATGTGAGGACAATATATGAGGAGGATGTGAGGACAATATATGAGGAGGATGTGAGGACAATATATGAGATCGGATGTGAGGATAATATATGAGATCAGATGTGAGGACAATATATGAGATCAGATGTGAGGACAATATATGAGATCAGATGTGAGGACAATATATGAGATCAGATGTGAGGACAATATATGAGATCAGATGTGAGGACAATATATGAGATCAGATGTGAGGACAATATATGAGGTCAGATGTGAGGACAATATATGAGGTCAGATGTGAGGATAATATATGAGGAGGATGTGAGGACAATATATGAGGTCAGATGTGAGGACAATATATGAGGTCAGATGTGAGGACAATATATGAGATCGGATGTGAGGACAATATATGAGATCAGATGTGAGGACAATATATGAGATCAGATGTGAGGACAATATATGAGGTCAGATGTGAGGACAATATATGAGATCAGATGTGAGGACAATATATGAGGTCAGATGTGAGGACAATATATGAGGTCAGATGTGAGGACAATATATGAGGTCAGATGTGAGGACAATATATGAGGTCAGATGTGAGGACAATATATGAGGAGGATGTGAGGACAATATATGAGGAGGATGTGAGGACAATATATGAGATCAGATGTGAGGACAATATATGAGGAGGATGTGAGGACAATATATGAGATCAGATGTGAGGACAATATATGAGGTCAGATGTGAGGACAATATATGAGGTCAGATGTGAGGACAATATATGAGATCAGATGTGAGGATAATATATGAGATCAGATGTGAGGACAATATATGAGGTCAGATGTGAGGACAATATATGAGGTCAGATGTGAGGACAATATATGAGATCAGATGTGAGGATAATATATGAGATCAGATGTGAGGACAATATATGAGGTCAGATGTGAGGACAATATATGAGATCAGATGTGAGGACAATATATGAGATCAGATGTGAGGACAATATATGAGATCAGATGTGAGGACAATATATGAGATCAGATGTGAGGACAATATATGAGATCAGATGTGAGGACAATATATGAGATCAGATGTGAGGACAATATATGAGATCAGATGTGAGGACAATATATGAGGTCAGATGTGAGGACAATATATGAGATCAGATGTGAGGACAATATATGAGGTCAGATGTGAGGACAATATATGAGGTCAGATGTGAGGATAATATATGAGGAGGATGTGAGGACAATATATGAGGTCAGATGTGAGGACAATATATGAGGTCAGATGTGAGGACAATATATGAGATCGGATGTGAGGACAATATATGAGATCAGATGTGAGGACAATATATGAGGTCAGATGTGAGGACAATATATGAGATCAGATGTGAGGACAATATATGAGGTCAGATGTGAGGACAATATATGAGGTCAGATGTGAGGACAATATATGAGGTCAGATGTGAGGACAATATATGAGGTCAGATGTGAGGACAATATATGAGGAGGATGTGAGGACAATATATGAGGAGGATGTGAGGACAATATATGAGATCAGATGTGAGGACAATATATGAGGAGGATGTGAGGACAATATATGAGATCAGATGTGAGGACAATATATGAGGTCAGATGTGAGGACAATATATGAGGAGGATGTGAGGACAATATTTGAGATCAGATGTGAGGACAATATATGAGGTCAGATGTGAGGACAATATATGAGGTCAGATGTGAGGATAATATATGAGATCAGATGTGAGGACAATATATGAGATCAGATGTGAGGATAATATATGAGGAGGATGTGAGGACAATATATGAGATCAGATGTGAGGACAATATATGAGGAGGATGTGAGGACAATATATGAGGAGGATGTGAGGACAATATATGAGGAGGATGTGAGGACAATATATGAGGAGGATGTGAGGACAATATATGAGGTCAGATGTGAGGACAATATATGAGGTCAGATGTGAGGACAATATATGAGGAGGATGTGAGGACAATATATGAGGTCAGATGTGAGGATAATATATGAGGAGGATGTGAGGACAATATATGAGGAGGATGTGAGGACAATATATGAGGTCAGATGTGAGGACAATATATGAGATCAGATGTGAGGACAATATATGAGATCAGATGTCAGGACAATATATGAGATCAGATGTGAGGACAATATATGAGGAGGATGTGAGGACAATATATGAGATCATATGTGAGGACAATATATGAGGAGGATGTGAGGACAATATATGAGGAGGATGTGAGGACAATATATGAGATCGGATGTGAGGATAATATATGAGATCAGATGTGAGGACAATATATGAGATCAGATGTGAGGACAATATATGAGATCAGATGTGAGGACAATATATGAGATCAGATGTGAGGACAATATATGAGATCAGATGTGAGGACAATATATGAGATCAGATGTGAGGACAATATATGAGGTCAGATGTGAGGACAATATATGAGGTCAGATGTGAGGATAATATATGAGGAGGATGTGAGGACAATATATGAGGTCAGATGTGAGGACAATATATGAGGTCAGATGTGAGGACAATATATGAGATCGGATGTGAGGACAATATATGAGATCAGATGTGAGGACAATATATGAGATCAGATGTGAGGACAATATATGAGGAGGATGTGAGGACAATATATGAGGTCAGATGTGAGGACAATATATGAGGTCAGATGTGAGGACAATATATGAGGAGGATGTGAGGACAATATATGAGGAGGATGTGAGGACAATATATGAGATCAGATGTGAGGACAATATATGAGGAGGATGTGAGGACAATATATGAGATCAGATGTGAGGACAATATATGAGGTCAGATGTGAGGACAATATATGAGGTCAGATGTGAGGACAATATATGAGATCAGATGTGAGGATAATATATGAGATCAGATGTGAGGACAATATATGAGGTCAGATGTGAGGACAATATATGAGGTCAGATGTGAGGACAATATATGAGATCAGATGTGAGGATAATATATGAGATCAGATGTGAGGACAATATATGAGGTCAGATGTGAGGACAATATATGAGGAGGATGTGAGGACAATATATGAGATCAGATGTGAGGACAATATATGAGATCAGATGTGAGGACAATATATGAGATCAGATGTGAGGACAATATATGAGATCAGATGTGAGGACAATATATGAGATCAGATGTGAGGACAATATATGAGATCAGATGTGAGGACAATATATGAGGTCAGATGTGAGGACAATATATGAGATCAGATGTGAGGACAATATATGAGGTCAGATGTGAGGATAATATATGAGGAGGATGTGAGGACAATATATGAGGTCAGATGTGAGGACAATATATGAGGTCAGATGTGAGGACAATATATGAGATCGGATGTGAGGACAATATATGAGATCAGATGTGAGGACAATATATGAGGTCAGATGTGAGGACAATATATGAGATCAGATGTGAGGACAATATATGAGGTCAGATGTGAGGACAATATATGAGGTCAGATGTGAGGACAATATATGAGGTCAGATGTGAGGACAATATATGAGGTCAGATGTGAGGACAATATATGAGGAGGATGTGAGGACAATATATGAGGAGGATGTGAGGACAATATATGAGATCAGATGTGAGGACAATATATGAGGAGGATGTGAGGACAATATATGAGATCAGATGTGAGGACAATATATGAGGTCAGATGTGAGGACAATATATGAGGAGGATGTGAGGACAATATATGAGATCAGATGTGAGGACAATATATGAGGTCAGATGTGAGGACAATATATGAGATCAGATGTGAGGATAATATATGAGATCAGATGTGAGGACAATATATGAGATCAGATGTGAGGATAATATATGAGGAGGATGTGAGGACAATATATGAGATCAGATGTGAGGACAATATATGAGGAGGATGTGAGGACAATATATGAGGAGGATGTGAGGACAATATATGAGGAGGATGTGAGGACAATATATGAGGAGGATGTGAGGACAATATATGAGGTCAGATGTGAGGACAATATATGAGGTCAGATGTGAGGACAATATATGAGGTCAGATGTGAGGACAATATATGAGGAGGATGTGAGGACAATATATGAGGAGGATGTGAGGACAATATATGAGATCAGATGTGAGGACAATATATGAGGTCAGATGTGAGGACAATATATGAGGTCAGATGTGAGGACAATATATGAGGAGGATGTGAGGACAATATATGAGATCAGATGTGAGGACAATATATGAGGTCAGATGTGAGGACAATATATGAGATCAGATGTGAGGACAATATATGAGATCAGATGTGAGGACAATATATGAGGAGGATGTGAGGACAATATATGAGGAGGATGTGAGGACAATATATGAGATCAGATGTGAGGACAATATATGAGGTCAGATGTGAGGACAATATATGAGGTCAGATGTGAGGACAATATATGAGGAGGATGTGAGGACAATATATGAGATCAGATGTGAGGACAATATATGAGGTCAGATGTGAGGACAATATATGAGATCAGATGTGAGGACAATATATGAGATCAGATGTGAGGACAATATATGAGGTCAGATGTGAGGACAATATATGAGGAGGATGTGAGGACAATATATGAGATCAGATGTGAGGACAATATATGAGATCAGATGTGAGGACAATATATGAGGAGGATGTGAGGACAATATATGAGATCAGATATGAGGACAATATATGAGGAGGATGTGAGGACAATATATGAGATCAGATGTGAGGACAATATATGAGATCAGATGTGAGGACAATATATGAGATCAGATGTGAGGACAATATATGAGGAGGATGTGAGGACAATATATGAGATCAGATGTGAGGACAATATATGAGATCAGATGTGAGGACAATATATGAGATCAGATGTGAGGACAATATATGAGGAGGATGTGAGGACAATATATGAGATCAGATGTGAGGACAATATATGAGGTCAGATGTGAGGACAATATATGAGGTCAGATGTGAGGACAATATATGAGGTCAGATGTGAGGACAATATATGAGGAGGACGGGATATGAAGTTGAGATATGGGGACGGGGGATATGAGGACGAAATATGAGGAGGGGATATAAGGTTAGGAGATGTGGATGGGATATGAGGACAAGAGCATTATTGCTTTTCCTCTCCCACATGGTTTATGTTAAAAGGCCGGGGAATGCCGGGTACTCTGCTAGTAAACCTATACTGCGATCCCTCAACTTACAATGGCCGAGGTTACCTTAAGTGACACAAATACCCGATATGCTAAATTATAGAAGTAAAGGGGTATTCCAGGAAAAAAACTTTTTTATATATATCAACTAACTCCAGAAAGTTAAACAGATTTGTTAATTACTTCTATTAAAAAATATTAATCCTTTCAGTACTTATGAGCTTCTGAAGTTAAGGTTGTTCTTTTCTGTCTAAATGCTCTCTGATGACACCTGTCTCGGGAACCGCCCAGTTTAGAAGCAAATCCCCATAGCAAACCTCTTCTAAACTGGGCGGTTCCCGAGACAGCCCCTGTATTATGTGGAATGGATCTATAATAATAGAAAGAGAACAGTCGATGTATTGTGAAAAGAATGTTTGTGGTTCATTTAGGAAAATGAAGATTATGAATAAAATAAAAATAGGAGACCGATTGTTACGCCGAGCGCTCCGGGTCCCTGCTCCTCCCCGGAGCGCTCGCGGCGTTCTCCTGTCTGCAGCGCCCCGGTCAGACCCGCTGACCGGGAGCGCTGCACTGTCACTGCCGGCGGGGATGCGATCCGCGTAGCGGGACGCGCCCGCCCGCGGGTCGCATCCCAATCTTCTCACCTGTCCCGTTCCCCGGCTGTCACGTACCGGGGCGCGCGCGCCGGCTCTCTGAGATTTAAAGGGTCAGTGCACCACTAATTGGTGCCTGGCCCAATCAGTGTCAATTAGCTTCCCTGCTCCATGTGAATAAAAACCCACTTCCCCTTCCTGTCCTGGCCGGATCTTGTTGCCATTGCCTAGTGAAAGCGTTTTGTGAGTGCCTTTTCCAGTGTTTCCAGACCTTCTGCTGTTGCCCTTGACTACGAACCTTGCCGCCTGCCCTGACCTTCTGCTACGTCTGACCTCGCCTCTGTCTAGTCCTCCTGTACCACGCCAGTCTCAGCAGTCAGTGAGGTTGAGCCACTACCGGTGGACACGACCTGGTTGCTACCGCCGCAGCAAGACCATCCCGCTTTGCGGCGGGCCCTGGTGAAAACCAGTAGCAACTTAGAACCGGTCCTCCGGTACGGTCCACGCCAATCCCCCTCTGACACAGAGGATACACCATCAGTGTCCTCGCTGCATACCAGTCCGGATCCTGACAGTAGATCCGGCCATGGATCCCGCTGAGGTGCCGCTGCCAAGTCTCGCTGACCTCGCCACCGTGGTCGCCCAACTGTCGCAGTTGACCGCCATGCTACAGCAGCTTCTGCCTCTACAGCAGCAACCATCTCCTCCGCCAGCTCCTGCTTCTCCTCCGCAGCATGTTGCCACTTCCAGACTCCGCTTATCCCTACCTGACATGTTCGATGGGAACTGTAAATTGTGCCGTGGGTTCCTGTCCCAGTGTTCCTTGCACTTGAAGATGATGGCGGACCAATTCCCCACTGAACGGTCTAAGGTGGCTTTCGTGGTCAGTCTCCTGTCTGGAAAGGCCTTGTCATGGACCACACCGCTCTGGGACCGCAACGATCCTGCCACTGCTACAATCCAGTCCTTCTTCTCAGAAGTACGTAGTGTCTTTGAGGAGCCAGCTCGGTCTTCTTCAGCTGAGACAGCCCTACTGAACCTTGTCCAAGGGACTTCTTCTGTGGGTGAGTACGCTATCCAGTTCTGCACCCTCGCCTCTGAGCTATCCTGGAATAACGAGGCCCTCTGCGCGACCTTCAGGAAAGGCTTATCCAGTCGCATCAAAGATGTGCTGGCCGCACGAGAAATTCCTACTACCCTATCTGAACTTATCCAGTTGGCCACCCGCATTGATATGCGTTTTTCTGAAAGACGCCAGGAGCTCTGCCAGGAAAAGGACCTTGATCACTGGGTACCTCTCTTCCAGAATCCTCTGCAATCTACTCCTGTGCCTCCCGCCGAGGAGGCTATGCAAGTGGATCGGTCTCGCCTGACCCAAGAAGAGAGATCTCGTCGCAGAGATGAAAATTTATGCCTGTACTGCGCTAGTACTGAACATTTCCTAGTGGACTGCCCTATACGTCCTCCGCGTCTGGGAAACGCACGCACCCTTTTCACATGGGAGTGGCGTCTCTTGGCGTAAATTCTGCCTCTCCACGTCTGACTGTACCTGTGCGGATTTCTCCTTCCGCCAACTCCTCCTTCTCCACTGTGGCCTTCTTGGACTCAGGTTCTGCAGGAAACTTTATTTTGGCTTCTTTCGTTAGTAGGTTCAGTATCCCAGTAACCCGTCTCGCCAAACCGCTCTCTATCTCTTCTGTTAACGGAGAAAAATTGGACTGCACTGTGCGCTACCGCACTGAACCCCTGCCCATGAGCATTGGACTTCACCATGAAAAACTTGAATTTTTCGTTCTGCCTAACTGCACCTCTGAAGTTCTTCTCGGCCTGCCGTGGCTCCAACGTCATGCCTCGACTTGACCACCGGGGAGATCAAAAATTGGGATCCTTCTTGTCACAAACGATGCCTCACATCTGCTCCAACTTGTCTAACTCCTGAGGTTCCACCTTTACCGGGCCCTCCCAAGGCTTACCAGGACTTTTCTGATGTTTTCTGCAAAAAGCAAGCAGAGATCTTACCTCCTCATAGCCTCCTTACTGGTACCACTCTGCCCCGTGGCAAGATTCACCCTCTGCCCCCCCTCCCCATTACCACTTCTTCTGGAGTTCCTGCCGTAAATGAAGTAACCCAGGACTTCTCCGTAATCTGGAAGGAGACTCAAGAGTCGCTCCCACTGGCCTCGTCTCGTATACATGCAGATAAAAAGAGGAGGAGACCTAAGGGGGGGGGGTACTGTTACGCCGAGCGCTCCAGGTCCCTGCTCCTCCCTGGAGCGCTCGCGGCGTTCTCCTTTCTGCAGCGCCCCGGTCAAACCCGCTGACCGGGAGCGATTCACTGTCGGCGGGGATGTGATCCACGTAGCGGGACGCGCCCGCCCGCGGGTCGCATCCCAATCTTCTCACCTGTCCCGTTCCCCGACTGTCATGTCCCGGGGCTCTCTAAGATTTAAAGGGCCAGTGCACCACTAATTGGTGCCTGGCCCAATCAGTGTCAATTAGCTTCCCTGCCCCATGTGAATAAAAACCCACTTCCCCTTCCTGTCGTGGCCGGATCTTGTTGCCATTGTGCCTAGTGAAAGCGTTTTGTGAGTGCCTTTTCCAGTGTTTCCAGACCTTCTGCCGTTGCCCTTGACTACGAACCTTGTCGCCTGCCCTGACCTTCTGCTACGTCTGACCTCGCCTCTGTCTAGTCCTTCTGTACCACGCCAGTCTCAGCAGTCAGTGAGGTTGAGCCGCTACCGGTGGACACGACCTGGTTGCTACCGCCGCAGCAAGACCATCCCGCTTTGCGGCAGACTCTGGTGAAAACCAGTAGCAACTTAGAACCGGTCCTCCGGTACGGTCCATGCCAATCCCTCTCTGACACAGAGGATCCACCACTAGTGTCCTCGCTGCATACCAGTCCGGATCCTGACACCTATAAGAAAACCAATTCAGGTTGACTTAACGGGCTCGTTTTTTTACACCTTTTATTTTACCATAAAATGTACAGCGCAACCCAAAAAAATTATTTTGTGGGGAAATTGAAAAGGAAAACGCTATATTGCTACTTTCTGGGTTTTTTATTTTTACGCAGTGTAAATTTTACAGTAGAAATGACATGTTTTATTTATTTTGAGGGTAAATACGATTAAAATGATAGCCATGTTTACATGCTTTTCTATTATTGTACTACTTGTAAAAAAAAAAAAAACTTTTAAAACAAAATTAGTATTTTTGAAATCGCCCTATTCTGACTTTTCTAACTCTCTCATTTTTTCCATGTATGGGACTTTATGAGGGCTTATTTTTTGCAGCATAATCTGTAGTTCTTATCAGTACCACTTTTGCTTATATCTGGTTTTTTGATCACTTTTTATTGGATGTGATGTGGGCAAAAAACTGCAGTTTTTTTTTTTTTTAACGTTTACGCTGTTCACAGCATGGGATCATTAACATATTTTGATAATTAGGATATTTAAAGGGGTACTCCGGTGAAAAACTTTTTTTTTTTTTCAAACACCGAGCTCTCTGCTGACATCACGAGTACAGTGCTCTCTGCTGACATCTCTGTCCATTTTAGGAACTGTCCAGAACAGCATATGTTTGCTATGGGGATTTCCTTTTACTCTGGACAGTTCCTAAAATGGACAGAGATGTCAGCAGAGATAACTGTGCTCGTGATGTCAGCAGAGAGCTCTGTGTTTCAAACGGAAAAGAATTTCCACTGTAGTATTCAGCAGCTAATAAGTACAGGAAGGATCAAGATTTTTTAATAGAAGTAATTTACAAATCTGTTTAACTTTCTGGCACCAGTTGATTTACTGGTACTCATCGGAGTACCCCTTTAAGCACGTGCAGATACCAAATATGTTTAGAAACTCATTAGATTGCTTATATGTTCAGTCCTATGCATAGGCATAGCTCTGATCAGTATTATCGGCAATCTTCTTCTCTGGTCTGCTGGAAGGCAGACCAGAGAAGAAGACCCTGGGGTGATGGCTGGAGCAGGGAGGGGACCTCTGTCCGCCATCTTGGCTGATCTGATCCCAGTGGCCATGCCTCGGGTGATCAGATCAGCCATTAAAAGCGCCGCATTGCTGCAGATGGGGCTTAATTGCAGACATCAGCGCGATCACTGTTGTCAGCCCGGACCTGCTGTGCATGGCGCGAGCACCTCTAAGTACCAGGGCATCAGGACGTACATTTACGTCCGTTGTCCTTAAGGGGTTAAATAATGGTCATTAACCTCTTAAGGACAAGTCCTGCCTCAGCTAGTGATGGACTAAGGGGCAATATGACACTCTAGGCCCTGGCGTCACGATTTCTGACATGAAGAGGATCGAGCCTGGGGCCAGAGAGGGACACCGGAGGCACAGCAGGAAGTAAGTATAGTTTTTTTTTAAATTTTAATCAGTCAATGGCCAAAGGTCCCTCCCGCTGGCTAACCCCTTTGAAATGGTATTAAAGGAGGAGTTTTGGTACATAAGTACTTATCCCCTATACACAAAATAAGTGTCTCATCAGGTGGGGTGGGAGGGGGGGGGGGGGGGGGATTGGGTCCGACCACCTGATCCTCAGCCAGAGGATATATATATATATTTATATATTTACTTATATTTATTTATTTATTTATTTATTTAATCACCATACACAATGTGTGCTGCTGCAATCCTCTTTTTTTTGTATACTCTGTATCTGCCACAGCAGTGTGCACCCGTGTATTAGGCTGTTGTGCCGGCTATCTTTCTTTTTTCTTGTATGTACAATTCAGGGGGAAATGGCACCCTCTTTAGCTGTGCACCCCTCCCCCTTTTTCACAGGTGGAGTTTTAAATGGATCCAGCATGTCACCCAGTCAGAGGCTATATGCCCAGCAGAGGTGAGTGGATAGTTGAGCGTTAGGCTCAGAATTTGTGCTAGGGTCCCATCCTAAATGAGGCCATCTCCCCGTGGTGGATGGGGGACACATTTTGAACAAAAACTGCGCTAAGAGCCTCCATTTTTTTGACCAATGTGTGCTGCTGCAATCCTCTTTTTTTTGTATACTCTGTATCTGCCATGGCAGTGTGCACCCGTGTATTAGGCTGTTGTGCTGGCTATCTTTCTTTTTTCTTATATGTATGTATGTATATGTGTATATATATATATATATATATATATATATATATATATACTGTATATATTTATATATTTATTTAATCACCATACACAGCATATTACTAATTATAAAAGTCATGGGGGAGATTTATCAAAACCTGTCTGGAGGAAATGTTGCGGAGTTGCCCATAGCAACCAATCAGATCGCTTCTTTCATTTTGCAGAGGCCTTGTTAAAAATGAAATAAGCGAGCTGATTGGTTGCTATGGGCAACTGGGCAACTTTTTCTCCAGACAGGTTTTGATAAATCTCTCCCCATATAGATAAATCTAGCCACCTATGGTAATTTAAGAGTTCACAAATACTAACAGGAATATATAAACGCCGTGTGATCGTCTGCCGATCGAGATCCCAACCAATGAAAACTTTTGACATGTCTGTGACATGTTTAATTTAATTTTTTTTCTTCTAAATGTCCATTGTACGCGGTCATGTCTGGAAGAGCTGGAACACAGCACCTCATGGGTAACAAATGAACTTTTTTGTAATGGAAGTAGCAGGAACTGAGGAGAAAATTAAGCTTCTCCACAGGAATACAGGTTATTTCGGCTAACCTGTCACAATGAACAAATTACCGGTAATAACTGGCAATCTTTTTTGTAGTTGACCTCAAAAGAATTAAGTGCATTAAAAAATTCTCTAAATATTTTACATTCTTTGCACCAATTAAAACACCAGCTAAAGAATAGAGCTGAAATATAGTGTGAAGCCCTGTATATTCAACTATATATATATTAAAGGGGTATTCCAAGGAACGTAAACTTATGTGGATAGGGGTTAAAGGGGTACTCCGGCCCTAAGACATCTTATCCAAAGGATAGGGGATAAGATGTCAGATCGCCGCGGTCCCGCTGCTGCAGCACCCCGCCATCATTACTGCACAGAGCGAGATCGCTCTGCACGTAATGACGGGCAATACAGGGGCCGGAGCATCGTTATGTCACGGCTCCGCCCCTCGTGATGTCACGGCCCTCCCCCATCAATACAAGTCTATGGGAGGGGGTGTGGCGGTCGTCACGCCCCCTGCCATAGACTTGCATTAAGGGAACGGGGATGTCATGAGGGGCGGAGCCATGACGTCACGCTGCTCCGGCCCCCGTATCGCCCGTCATTACACACAGAGCGAACTCGCTCTGTGCAGTAATGATGGCGGGGTACTGCAGCAGCGGGACCCCAGCGATCTGACATCTTATCCCCTATCCTTTGCATAGGGGATAAGATGCCAGGGGTGGAGTACCCCTTTAAAGGGGTACTCTGGCCCTAAGACATCTTATCCAAAGTATAGGGGATAAGATGTCTGACCGCGGGGGTCCCGCCCCTGGGGACCCCCGCAATCTTGCATTCGACACCCACCTCTTTGAGCTGCACGCCGCGCTGCCTCCCATAGACTTGCATAGCGGGGGGGGGGGGGGGGGAGTGACATCACATGGGGGCGGAGTCGTGACGTCACGATACTCCGGCCCCGTGGTCGGCACCCGTCAGTTTGTGAGCTGGCAGCGCGGCGTGCAGCTCAAAGAATGCAAGATTGCGAGGGTCCCCAGCAGCGGGACCCCCGCGGTCAGACATCTTATGGGGATAAGATGTCTTAGGGCCAGAGTACCCCTTTAAGAGGTTATGCAGCCAAAATACACTTATCCCCTATTCACAGGCGATCCAGATCTCTGGCATGGTAGAAAAACTGATGCTAGAACTAATGCCACAGGACTGGTCAAGATGCTGAATAGAAGAATGTATCTTATATACCCGACTGGGAACTTTTTATAAGAAAAATTGTGAAAAGGTCCGATGACCACTGATTGATTTATAGGGGTTTCGGGACCACTGTAGGTTAGGCTACACCTGCAGGAGCTTTAGGACAGTGTTTCCAAACCAGGGTGCCTCCAGCTGTTGCAAAACTACAATTCCTAGCATGCCCGGACAGCCTTTAGGCTGTCCGGGCATGCTAGGAGTTGTAGTTTTGCAACAGCTGGAGGCACCCTGGTTGGGAAACACTGCTTTAGGACATCCTATTCTAAATCCATAAGGCATTAATATGAAGTTTGTCCACATCTTCCTCCTGTCTGGGCAGAGGCTAACAATGAGATGGGGCCTAACACTTTTTATCCATTATAATGTAAATGTAGTTGAGATACCGTATCTTCTAATCTTCCTTGAAATAAAGTATCAAATTGTGTTTCATTGTTTAAAAAAATAAATAAATAAAGCAAACAAGCATCTACCGCAGCACGTGTTTGCTGCTTCATTGTGCTGCAGATATGAACAAGATGTGTCAGGGGACTATGGATCTGGCAACGCAGGAGCGTAAAATTCTAAAGTGAGAACTTTTTAGCAGATATTCTGTACATGTCAGGGAAAGAATTGCTTCCAAGGGAGAATATGGCATTTCACAAATGCGTTGGTCAAGATGCCAGCGAGAAGAATGCAGAATGTAGCGATTTCCTATCTGTCTCTGAACTTTTTAATACAAAAAAGGGTGAAAAGGCCGGATGAAAACTGATGCCTTTATGTATGGCTGCATTCACACCACGTTTTGTACATACGGGCACCGGATCCGGCGCGGGGAGGGGCAAACCGGGCGCTCCCGTACCCCAGCCGGATCAGCCCGTGACTCCATTTACTTTAATGAGCCGACCGGAGTCAGGTGTGGTCAGTTTCTGTATGAATAACAGGATATATGTGGACACAGCATTAAAGGGGTATTCCGGAAAAAAACTTTTTTTTTATATATCAACTGGCTCCAGAAAGTTAAACAGATTTGTAAATTACTTCTATTAAAAAATCTTAATCCTTCCAATAATTATCAGCTGCTGAAGTTGAGTTGTTCTTTTCTGTCTGGCAACAGTGCTCTCTGCTGACATCTCTGCTTGTCTCGGGAACTGCACAGAGTAGAAGAGGTTTGCTATGGGGATTTGCTTCTACTCTGGACATGTTCCCGAGACAGGTGTCATCAGAGAGCACTTAGACAGAAAAGAACAACTCAACTTCAGCAGCTCATAAGTACTGAAAGGATTAAGATTTTTTTTATAGAAGTAATTTACAAATCTGTTTCACTTTCTGGAGCCAGTTGATATCTATAAAAAAGTTTTTTCCTGGATAAGCCCTTTAACTTTAAAGTGGTTTTCCCAGCAAGATAGTCCTTTTTTATGCCTCTAAGTGCAGTAAAATAAAAAATAACTCACCCACCCCTATGCCATACCCCTGCATTTTTGATTGCTTGCGGTCCCTTCTGTTCTCTGCTTCTTTGTAGTTTTGTTGATGTTTCATTCCTGTAAGGAATTCCCGCTCTAGCCTAGAAAACCACTTTTAATAATGGGAATACCTCTTTAAAGGGGTACTCCGGCGCTAAGACATCTTATCCCCTATCCAAAGGATAGGGGATAAGATGCCTGATCGCGGGGGTCCTGCCACTGGGGACCCCCGTGATCTTTCACACAGCACCCCGTTACAATCAGTCCCCGGAGCATGTTCGCTACTTCTGATTACTGGCGATCACGGGGGCCGGAGAATTGTGATGTCACGGCCCTGCCCCGTGTGACGTCACGCTCCGCCCCCTCAATGCAAGCCTATGGGAGGGGGCGTGACAGTATGGACCTACAGAATAAATATGGTAAAAAATAATTTTTACCGAAAACTGCACTGTGTAGATACGGAAGCCACTAAAAATTACAAAATGTTTTTTTTTTTTTTTCAATTTTGCCCCACAAATTATTTTTTTCTGGTTTTGCCATAGATTTTGTATTGTATTGATGTGCATGGAAGCCTTAATGTTATTGCTGAACCACACAGCCTGTATGTACTGCTGTACATGCTCTGTTAGACTTAAAGGGGTACTCCACCCCTAGACATTTTATTCCCTATCCAAAGGATAGGGGATAAGATGTTAGATCGCCGCGGTCCCGCTGCTGGGGACCCCGGGGATCGCTGCAGCACCCTGCTATCATTACTGCGCAGAGCGAGATCACTCTGCACGTAATGACGGGCAATACAGGGGCCGGAGCTTCGTTACGTCACTGCTCCGCCCCTCGTGATGTCACGGCCCGCCCCCCGTCAATGCAAGTCTATGGGAGGGGGCGTGGCGGTCGTCACGCCCCCCTGCCATAGACTTGCATTAAGGGGACGGACCGTGATGTAATGAGGGGCGGAGCCATGACGTCACGCTGCTCCGGCCCCTGTATCGCCCGTCATTACGCACAGAGCAACCTCGCTCTGTGCAGTAATGATGGCAGGGTGCCGCAGTGGTGATCCTTGGGGTCCCCAGCAGCGGGACCGCGGCGATCTAACATCTTATCCCCTATCCTTTGGATGGTGGATAAGATGCCAGGGGTGGAGTACCCCTTTAAAGGGTTACTCCTCTGCTCAGCGTTTGGAACAAACTGTTCCGAATGCTGGAGCTGGCGCCAGGAGCTCGTGACCTCATATCCCGCCCCCTCCTGATGTCACGCCCCGCACCCTCAATGCAAATCTATGTGAGGGGGCGTGACAGCCATCACGCCCCCTCCCATAGACTTGCATTGAGGGCGCGGGGCGTGACATAATGAGGGGCCGGGCTTATGACATCACGAGCTCCCGGCTCCAGCGTTCGGAACAGTTTGTTCCAAACGCTGAGCAGCGGAGTACCCCTTTAATAGGCATGAATACAGCAAGAACGGCAATACAGCAAGAATGGCCGACTCTCTAACGTGTTTGGGGACTTCCAATTCTCTCCATATGGGTGTTGTTGGGGAGAGAAGGATTGTCCTTGTTGGATTTGAATTGCCATACCCTTTTGTTTTACATGAGATAGGCCCAATCCCCGTTCACAACACATGAACTTTTTGCCAAGCTGAACATTCTTGAGTATGGGGTGAATGGGAGGGGATAGTTGTTGGCTGAATGGCCTGGCTAACAGGTACTGAAAGTGTACGGGCGCTTTGAGAGAATATTGTAAATCGGTTGTTTTTATTTATGTGGGATTTTATAGGATTATCAATCTAAAACAATGCTGGCAGTAGGGATACAAGATACCTGAACGAAAACATAGGTCAATCTCAGAAAGTCAAAGTGGGTTCACACTACGTTTTGTCCCATACGGGAGCGCATACGGCAGGGGGGAGCTAAAAGCTCGCGCTCCCGTATGTCACCGTATGCGCTCCCGTATGTCATTCATTTCAATGAGCCGACCGGAGTGAAACGTTTGGTCCGGTCGGCTCATTTTTGCGCCCTATGCGCTTTTACAACCGGACCTAAAACCGTGGTTGACCACAGTTTTAGGTCCGGTTGTAAAAGCGCATACGGCGCAAAAATGAGCCGACCGGACCGAACATTTCACTCCGGTCGGCTCATTGAAATGAATGACATACGGGAGCGCATACGGTCACATACGGGAGCGCGAGATTTTAGCTCCCCCCTGCCGTATGCGCTCCCGTATGGGACAAAACGTAGTGTGAACCCAGCCTAACATATAAAACAAACCTTGTAAGGCTGCATTCACATCTCGTTTTTGCAATACAGTTTTTTTTATCAGGTTTTTGATTAAAAAAAACGGATTCCTCAAAACCTGACTGAACATGTAGACATACATGTGTGCAAAGTTTTATGGTTTGAAAAATGATGTCCAGTTGCATCCGTTTTTTTTAAGAAAAAAAAACGTATACGTTTTGAACTTTTCACTCCATTATGAATAAAGTTTCACTTGTTTGATTGAAATTCCAAGAAAAAAAACTGTGCAAAGTCAAAAACCGTATGGTGAAAACTGGATGGAACCGTATGCACATACAGATCAGTGCAGTTCCCATTGACTCCCATGTTTTAAAAAAACGTATACGGGTCAATACGGTTTTTCACCCGGACAAAAAACTGTGGTAGGCTACGGTTTTCTGTCCAGAAATAAAAAAAGAAAAAAAACGTGTGGTTTGAAAAATGGAGACAACCGTGTACAATATGGTGCCTACGGTTTTGAATGGAAAGTTTATGGCCACAGTTTGCTGTACGGTTGCATATGTTAAAAAAAAAAACGGATCCAAAAACTGTATAGAAAAATCGTGCATTCACATCTCGTTTTTGCAATATGGTTGCCGTATCCGGTTTCAGCAAAAAAAAAAAATGCATTGAACCGTATTCCAAACCGTATGCAAAGACATTACATTGACAACCGTATGACAACCGTAGCATCCGGTTGCGTACGTTTTGCTTCATTTACGGTTGTATGCGGTTTTTTTCCCACACACAAAACCGTAGTCTACTACGGTTTGAAGTCCGGTTGAAAAACTGTATCCAACCTGTATATGGTTATTTTAAAATGGAGTTCTATGGTAACCGTATGTGCGTACGGTTACATCCGGTTTGCACAATACTGTTTTTTTTTTTTAAATTCAATAAAAAAAAGAACTTTATTTAAAATGTTGACAAACATAAACCGTATCCGTTTGTTTCAAGGAAAACGTATGAAAACTGACATCGGTTTTCAAACCGTATACGGTTTAAAAAAACGTAAGGAGGCATATACGGTTGCATACGTTTCGGTCCGGTTTGTAGACATACGTTTTTTGTACAGAAACTGGATACGGGACCCGTATTGCAAAAACGAGATGTGAATGCAGCCTAAGACACTCATAATGCAGTGAACACATAGGTACAAACAGATGTGCTTGGTGACCTGGAGACTTGTAATCATTTTTTACAATATATTCAGATGATCGACATGACAGTCTCTGATTTACACATAATCCACGCTCCCCTTAAATAGCTCTCCATCCTTATGAAGGTTCCAGTTGAAGTTTGTCTTTGGGAAGAACCAATGACACCTTAAGGTCTCTGTGATTGTTGGGACAAGGTCTTTATTAATCCATCAGGCTCAGGTCGCTTGTTACTCGCATATGGTACTATTTATACTTGTAAAAATTTTTAAGGCTTTAACTTCAGTCTCAACTCAAAATGTCATCATCACTTTGTGCATAGGAGAAGCCAATAAAGGCATTGGAACAGCTGGAGCTGGTATTATTCAGGTCAGGAGTACGACCCACAGAGCTAGGCACTGCCTCTTGTGTGAACTCTGGATCAAAGTGCCGCAGATCACCTGGACCAGCCTAAAAAGGTAAGCAAACAAATGTGTTAGTATTTATACTTCACAACTAAATGCAACACTTATCATTTATAAAAAGAGGAAAAAAGCCAGGTCATAGATACAAAAGAGGTCCCAGCACTCACCGATGCAAGCAATTTGATGTTTTATTATATATCCAAGTCACAGGACGCGTTTCGGCACTTAGCCTTCCTCTGCTGTGAGCAGTCAAGCAGAGGAAGGCTAAGTGCCGAAACGCGTCCTGTGACTTGGATATATAATAAAACATCAAATTGCTTGCTTCTGTGAGTGCTGGGACCTCCTTCATTATAATGCATTACTTTTTTCCTCGTGCACCGCCACCTTTCAGATAGTGCTGACCATTGCTCTACCATAGATACAAAAGATTCTAAAAACAGGAGAGAAGGCACTCCATAGGGTAATACCACCGGAGATGGGGGGAGGGGAGAGTAAAAGCAAATTTTAAACTGCTCAGCCTGGGTGGTTGTGTAGCCTCATACACAACAATGGAAATCGCTTGGATACAATGGTCCGTCTGCGGCCCTCCTGGTGTGGATTCCACAACGTATAGATACAAGACAAGGCTTCAGTATAGGGTGCAGGAGTACATCGGCGCTGAACGAACCCAGGACACAGCAGGTAAGAAGGTAAAATCCAATTTATTTGATGCAACGCGTTTCCCTGCGCAAGCGCAGTTTCATCGGGCATGATGAATCTGCGCTTGCGCAGGGAAACGCGTTGCATCAAATAAATTGGATTTTACCTTCTTACCTGCTGTGTCCTGGGTCCGTTCAGCGCCGATGTACTCCTGCACCCTATACTGAAGCCTTGTCTTGTATCTATAGATACAAAAGAGTCAGTAAACCATACCATCAATGTATCCAGAATGAAGAGGTTTCTATGTTTGTAGTAATATATTTCAGAGGCTGCTGTAGAGGCCACTGACTGGGGCTCCAAAATCTTGCTAGCAGTGCTGTTCAGAAATGGGCTTTGTATGACTATTATGGCACTTCCTGGCCTGATTGGCCTTGAGTTAGTGGCTGTGAATCCTTAAAATCTCCCCCTGCTCAACTGATGAGACTTGCTCTCTCTGCTCTCCTAATGAGATTTGCTCTCCAGATGAGACAAACTCTCCCTGCCCTCCAAATAAGACAAGCTCTCCCTGTTCTCCAGATGAGATGAGCTCTCCAGATGAGACATGCTTTCCCTGCTTTTCAGACTATACACTCTTTCCCTGCTCTCTAGAAGAGACGCACTCTTCCTGCTCTCCAGATAAGATGTGCTCCCCTTTGCTCTCCAGATGAGATGTGTTCTCCAGATCAGACACGCTCTCTTGATGAGACGTGCCTTCCCTGCTCTTCGGATGAGACACTTTCTCCACGCTCTCCTAATGAGACATTTTCTCCCTGCTCTCCTGATGAGACACTTTCTCCCTGCTTTCCTGATGAGACACTTTCTCCCTGCTCTCCTGATGAGACACTTTCTCCCTGCTCTCCTGATGAGACACTTTCTCCCTGCTCTCCTGATGAGACACTTTCTCCCTGCTCTCCTGATGAGACACTTTCTCCCTGCTCTCCTGATGAGACACTTTCTCCCTGCTCTCCTGATGAGACACTTTCTCCCTGCTCTCCTGATGAGACACTTTCTCCCTGCTCTCCTGATGAGACACTTTCTCCCTGCTCTCCTGATGAGACACTTTCTCCCTGCTCTTCCGATGAGACACTTTCTCCCTGCTCTCCTGATGAGACATTTTCTCCCTGCTCTCCTGATGAGACACTTTCTCCCTGCTCTCCTGATGAGACACTTTCTCCCTGCTCTCCTGATGAGACACTTTCTCCCTGCTCTTCGGATGAGACACTTTCTCCCTGATCTCCTGATGAGACACTTTCTCCCTGCTCTCCTGATGAGACACTTTCTCCATGCTCTCCTGATGAGACACTTTCTCCCTGCTCTCCTGATGAGACATTTTCTCCATGCTCTCCTGATGAGACATGCCTTCCCTGCTCTTCCGATGACACTTTCTCCCTGCTCTCCTAATGAGACACTTTCTCCCTTCTTTTTATTAATATTTTTATGGTATATGAAGTGACCAAAAATTCACAATTTTGGACTTTGGTATTTTTTTAAGTGTACGCCATCGACCGTTTGGTTTAGCTAACCCTATATTTTAATAATTAAAAACAAAAGGAAAAATAGCCAGCACAACAACCTAATACACAGGTGCCCGCTGCTGTGGCAAATACAAAATGTACAAAAAAGAAAGTTGCAACAGCACTCATGTGGACACATTTTGATCAAAGAGTGCTCTAAGAACCTCCATTTTTTGACCAAGAGTGCTGTTGCAACTTTCTTTTTTGTACATCCTATATTTTAATAGTTCGGACATTTACGCACGCGGCGGTACATATGATAATTACATTTTTTTAATTACATTATTTTATTTAAAAATAGGAAAAGGGGGTGATTCAAACTTTTATTATGGGGGGGGGGCTAATTCACATGTATTCTTTATTATTTTTTTTTTTTTTACCACTATTTACATTTTTATTTTTTTTAACCACTTTTAACTTTTTTTTTTATCCCCCACAGGGGGCTATACCATGCAATCTTCTGATTGCATACACTGATCAATGCTATGCCATAGCATAGCACTGATCAGTGTTATCTGCATTCTGCTGCTCTAGCCTGTTGCGCATGCATGGAGCAGTAGATCGCCAATCAGACGACCAGGAGGCAGGTAAGGACCCTCCTGTCGTCTAGTAAGCTGATCGGGACATTACGATTCTTTTGCGATAGTGACGATCAGCTCCTCTGAGCTGCCAGGATAGTTTTACTTTCACTTTAGACATTAGCCGTGGGTCCTAGCTGCTCGTAGCAACCCAGACCCACTGGGTTTAACCCATTCTCCGCTTGTGAGAACGGTTTAAACCCTGATAGCGGGACTCAGGACGTACAGGTACGCCCTGAGTCCTTAAGGGGTTAAGTGGTTGTCCGAAGAGGTTTCGTTGTACTTTGTTATATTATTAATCTAGAAGCCTGGATTTTTTTTATTTATCTCACAACAATTATCATTAAACCGGTTGTCAATTAAAGATACTTGCACACCTCTTCTTTACTAAGCTTGTTGTTGTACAAAAATGTCATAGTTACTTACAACATTGGGATTGTAGGGTGGGTGAATCTTCTTTTGATACAGGTCATCCCAGTTTATTGGACTAAAGAACACATGATTCTTGATTTCCAGCTGGAAAACAGACAGTGACATTGCATTACTATATATCTTAACAATGCTTTTCTCTTTATGGCTAAATGCAGATATGTTCTATACCTAATCAATTATTATATTTATGGATGTATGTGAATGTATGTATGTGTGTGTATATATATATATATATATATATATATATATATATATATATACATACAGAAATCCTAATAAGCAGCACATACGCCCAACAGACCAACGTATAAGGTGCACGCCATCATCGGGTTCCTGGATATGTGTGTGTATATATATAGATAGATAGAGATATATATATATATATATATATTAGGGATGTAAGAAAAAATCGATTCTCGCGATAATCGCGATTTTTCATTTACCGATACAGAATCGATTCAAAATATTTTTGAATCGATTCTTTTAGGGATGTGGAATTTTTAATAAAACGCACTTTATCTTACCTGCCAACGAGCCCGCGGAGCTCCGGTACAGTCCGGTACAGGTGTTCGGTCCCCGGGCTGTATTCTTCTTACTTCCTGTTAGTCCGGCACGTCACATGGAGCTTCAGCCTATCACTGGCCGCAGCGATGTCCCGCCTCCGCTGGTGATAGGCTGAAGCTCCATGTGACGTGCCGGACTAACAGGAAGTAAGAAGAATACAGCCCGGGGACCGAACACCTGTACCGGAGCTCCGCGGGCTCGTTGGCAGGTAAGATAAAGTGCGTTTTATTTTATTTTGCAGCCCGGACGGGATAACATAAAAAAAAGTGTGCACCGGAGTACTAGATCGCCGCTGTCAAAGCTGACAGCGGCGTCTATTGGGATCTATGAATGCTCCCAGGTGGGCGATATATCGCGATGTATCGTCACCTAGACGGTATCGCGATATATCGCGATATATCGAATCGCCACACTGGTATCGCGATTCGAATCGAATCGCCAAATTCTTGGCGATTCACACCCCTAATATATATATATATATATATATATATATATATATATATATATAAAAACAGCAGCACTCCAATAACGTGAAAAAATTGTGTTTATTTCACTCAAACGTTTCAGCTAGCTCACCCAGCCATTTAAAAGCTAGCCGAAACGTCGCCTCACGTTTGAGTGAAATAAACACAATTTTTTCAAGTTATTGGAGTGCCGCTGTTTTGGGGATTTTTTTCGACTTCTGGGGGTCCTGACCTGGACCGGACACAGCTGCCTTTTTGGATGAGACTGTAGGTAGATATATATATATATATATATATAATTAATAGATGGAGTAGCACACAAACGCTAGTGAGTGGGTGCAAGCTGCTGTTGGACCCTGGTCCTAGGTCCCTCTGGATACAGCAAAATAGAAACAAGGCAGCACTCCAAAAAGTGAATGGTGGCTTTATTATCACCAAAGTGTACAGCGATGTTTCGGTCACCTCAAGCATCAGGCTTGATGATGGCCACGTGAGGTGGCCGAAACGTTGCTGTAAACTTTGGTCATAATAAACTACCCATTCACCGTACTTTTTGGAGTGCTGCTGTGTTTCTATTTTGCTATATATATATATTTTATACATACATATTGTAAGCAAGCAGCTGGTAAATTGGTGGATGGGAGGTAAGTATCACTGAGGCTTCTTGCCTCGGTGACATAGAACTGAAGTTTAGGTCTGGGTTTTGGGAGTGACTGAAGCCTCATAGGATAAAGTCATACTCCAGTTCTGGTGTGTGTGTGTCTAAGGCTGTGTTCACGGTGCAGAATGTCCGCACGTCTGAGTATTCAGACTTCCACCAATCAGGAGAACGAGCTGGGAGAAGTTGGCGCTCAGCGCGTTCTCTTCTTGCTCAGTGTCATGTGATCAAAACACACTCGCAATGTAAGTCTATGTCAGTGTTTCCCAGCCAGGGTGCCTCCAGCTGCTGCAAAACTACAACTCCCAGCATGCCCGGACAGCCAACGGCTGTCCGGGCATGCTGGGAGTTGTAATTTTGCAGCAGCTGGAGGCACCCTGGTTGGGATACACTGGTCTATGTAGCGTGTCTCGATCACATTACAGGAGCGCGGCAGTGCAAACTTCCTCCCAGCTCGTTCTCCTGATCGGCGAAGGTCTGAACTCTTAGACACCCACCGATTTGACAAGTCACTAGGTCAAAAGTTTTTCCAAATGACAGATACACTTTAAAGGGGTACTCCACTGGAAAACATTTTTTTTTTAAATCAACTGAAACAGAAAGTTAAACAGATTTGTAAATTACTTCTATTAAAAAAAATCTTAATCCTTCCAGTACTTATCAGCTGCTATTATGATCCACAGGAAGTTCTTTTCTTTTTGAATTACCTTTCTGTCTAACCACAGTGCTCTCTGCAGGAACTGTCCAGAGTAGGAGCAAATCCCCATAGCAAACCTCTCCTGCTCTGGACAGTTCCTGAAATAGACAGAGGTGTCAGCAGATAGCACTGTGGTCAGGCATAAAGGAAATTCAAAAAGAAAAGAACTTCCTCTGAAATATACGGCAGCTAATAAGTACTGGAAGGATAAAGATTTTTTAATAGAAGTAATTTAGAAATCTGTTTAACTTTCTGGCACCAGTTGAGTTAAAAAAAAAAGTTTTCCACCGGAGTACCCCTTTAATTAAAGAAGCTGACTGTACACAATGAGATGTATCCAGGCAACATCTTTCTGCACTGACACCTCTCTCTGCTCTCTCTACTGGAATCTTGCAGTTTCCATTCTGGCTACAAGGCCTAACTTTATAGGGGTTGTCCAGGAATAAAAAAAATAGCTAATTTACTCCAAAAACAGCACCACACCTGTCCTCAGGTTGTGTGTGGAATTACAATTTGGCTTTATTCATTTCAATGGAATTGAGCTGCAATACCACACACAGCCTGAGGACAAGTGTGGTGCTGTTTTTTTTTTTTTTTGGAAGAAGCTTTAAGCTGAGCCTGTTCTGTTTAGATCACTTTCCAGCAGTCTCTTCCTTATCAACACAGACAGGAGTACAGTAAAAGTTGACACCAGTGTATAAATAACAGGTACACACTATAGCTGTTGCTCACAGATCAGCTTACCCCTCCCTGTAGAGCACACCCAGACACCTTTCCCATTCATATCAGGAGGATAGCCTTTTGTTGTATATCTTCGAGGAGCTTGCACTAAAGGATATCTTTAAATGCTGTTAAAAGGGTTATCCAGGGAATTTTTTTTTATATATATCAACTGGCTCCAGAAAGTTAAACAGATTTGTAAATTACTTCTATGAAAAAATCTTAATCCTTTCAGTACTTATGAGCTGCTGAAGTTGAGTTTTTCTTTTCTGTCTAAGTGCTCTCTTATGACACCTGTCTCGGGAACTGTCCAGAGTAGAAACAAATCCCCATAGCAAACCTCTTCTACTCTGTGCAGTTCCCGAGACAAGCAGAGATGTCAGCAGAGAGCACTGTTGTCAGACAGAAAAGAACAACTCAACTTCAGCAGCTGATAATTATTGGAAGGATTAAGATTTTTTAATAGAAGTAATTTACAAATCTGTTTAACTTTCTGGAGCCAGTTGTTCTATATATATATGTTTTTTCCTGGAATACCCCTTTAAAACAGCTCAGACAAGATGCCCCCCCCCCCTCCACAATAATGTACAAATTACAATCAGTAAAAAGAAAATAAGATAGAAAAAAAGAATGTTTTTGGCTCTAATGAGAAAAAAAATAAATGTAGGTGATACATTTCCCTAAGGATTGTCTAAATAAGTCATAGCTTCTGCACTTTTCACACTTTCTAGGTTTGTGCTGTAACTAAGGCTAGAGGATAGAACAATAATAAATTACAAAATCAGCTTTGGCTCCCAGACGACAGTGCTGATCCTTGTGTAGAAGGCCCTGGAGAATGTCGCAGGCTGCAGTGGTTTTTCCTCCTGGTAGTTGCAGAGGCTGATGGAGGATATTGTCGTACATCTGTGACACATCCCGGCTATAAAATGGCGGCTGCTCCGAAAAAGAGGAACAATAAAGAGACATCGTTAGAGCTTACAATCTATCAGGATAAGAAATATTTATATTGAAAAGGTGATCAATTTTGAAGCTATACTTGTAAAAAGCATGAATAGCAGTCTTCTAATATAATGGCAGTATTGGAAGGGGGTTTGTTATTGGACATAGAGATGAGCGAACTTACAGTAAATTCGATTTGTCACAAACTTCTCGGCTCGGCAGTTGATGCCTTATCCTGCATAAATTAGTTCAGCTTTCAGGTGCTCCCGTTGGCTGGAAAAGGTGGATACAGTCCTAGGAGACTCTTTCCTAGGAATGTATCCACCTTTTCCAGCCCACCGGAGCACCTGAAGGCTGAACTAATTTATGCAGGATAAGTCATCAATTGCCGAGCCGAGAAGTTCGTGACGAATCGAATTTACTGTAAGTTCGCTCATCTCTAATTGGAGACATCCTAGAGCAGCAATTGCAATAATATTAGTGTGAAATTACTTTTTATTTGAAGAGTTGTCTACTATTGATAGACCCTTACTAAATTCTCTTTACTTTATATAGAGGCAGTAGATGAAGGCACAAGAAACAAGTGGCTATAGCCCTGGAGGACCACAGACATCCATGAATTATCTGGACTGTTTACTGTGTAAGTGATCACTTCCTCTACATTAGCTAAGGCTATGTTTACACGTCGAGAAAGTACACACGGAAAATCTCTGTGCGGACATTCTGGAGAGTGCTGGCGTCGGCATACTCTGGAATGTCCGCACAGGGCTATAGGATCGCACAGGAATGCGCCCTCTCATTGAGGACTATGCATTACGTGCGGTGTCCGCAGAGAGAAATAACACGTTCATTCATTCTGCGGATATGGAAAACGGAATTTCCATGGCAGAAACATCTGGCACGGAAATTCCAGACATGTGCACAGCGCAGCAGAATCCCATTAAAACTAACAGGACGCTGCTGCTCTGGAATATCCTGCCGAATTCCAATGCAGAATTCTGCACGGAGATTCCGGAAGTGTGACCATGGCCTTACATGATCCTATCTCCCTCTCAGTGAGACAGTACGCGATTCATTTGTATGAGAGTGCCAAAGGAACCCGATAGGTAGGTGCTAGGTAGGTCTAGCACTCGTAAGGTTCCAACAGCTGAAGAGCCAGAGGTTGAGGAACATTGCTTTTCATTATCACTGCATACAGGTAATTATGGCAGTACTTCTTAAAAGGGTACTCTGGCCCTAAGACATCTTATCCCATATCCAAAGGATAGGGGATAAGATGTCTGATTGTGGGGGTCCCACCGCTGGGGACCCCTGCAATCTCTCATGCAGCACCCACCTGTCTCAGCTGCACGAAGCGACGTTCGCTCCGTGTCTGAAGCCTCACGGCCACGGGGCCGGAATATCGTGATGTCACGACTCCGCCCCTTGTGATGTCAGGCCCCTCAATGCAAGCCTATGATGGAGAGTTTGGATATCTGATTAAATGACTGCTTTAATCAATTTTATACAGGTAACAAGCTGAGATTAGGTGTGTTCCCTTAGTGCTCCTCATCTCCTTACCTGGATGAAAGACACCTGGAAATCTTGCTAATTGATAGGGGATCAAATACTTAGTTCACTGAGTAAATGTGCAAATCAATTCATAACTTAATTGAAATGCGTTTTTCTGGATTTTTTGTAACTCACAGTTCAAATAAACCCACCATGATTTATTTATCAGTGGGTAAATGTACAAAATCAGACAGGGTTTAAAGGGGTACTCCAGTGGAAAACTTTTATTTTTAAATCAACTGGTGCCAGAAAGTTAAACAGATTTGTAAATTACTTCTATGAAAAAATCTTAATCCGTTCAGTACTTATGAGCTGCTGAAGTTGAGTTGTCCTTTTCTGTTTAAGTGCTCTCTGATGACACGTGTCTCGGGAACTGTCAAGAATAGAAGCAAATCCCCATAGCAAACCTCTTCTACTCTGTGCAGTTCCCGAGACAAGCAGAGATGTCAGCAGAGAGCACTGTTGCCAGACAGAAAATAACAACTCAACTTCAGCAACTTATAATTATTGGAAGGATTAAGATTTTTTAATAGAAGTCATTTACAAATCTGTTTAACTTTCTGAAGCCAGTTGATAAATAAAAAATTTTTTTTTCCTGGAATACCCCTTTAATGATCCATACTATACAATATATAACTGTCTGCATGAGACTTCAGAGATTTATGTAGACAATTCTTCCCCCCAAAACTTTCCCTTACTAAACTATAAGGCCTCCTTTACATATATTAGTTGTCCGGCGGCATTTCCCTCCAGCGTGCAACGGAGGGAAACTGATAGCAACACTGATCCCATTCATTTGAATTGGACAGTTCACAATAATCCGCAGTCTCAGTTTGGACGCCGGATGATTGGACTCGCCAGACGGGCACCGGACAGGGAACACATCTTGCTGCATTGCCCCGTCCGGTGTTCAGAAATAATGGATGCTGGATGCTACACAACTGATGACAACTGATCCATGTTGTCATCAGTTGTGGCATCTGTTGCGTAGAGATTCAGGCTGGGATTACGTATGCCGGACATATGTAATCCTATCCTAACAGTGGTTCTATGCACTTTAAAGGGGTACTCCTGTGGAAAACTTTTTTTTTTTTTTTTAAATCAACTGGTGCCAGAAAGTAAAATAGATTTGAAAATTACTTACTTACTACTATTAAAAAAATCTTAATCCTTCCAATGCATTTTATGGGCTGTATACTACAGAGGAAATGCTTTTCTTTTTGGATTACTCTTCTGTCACGACCACAGTGCTCTCTGCTGCCCTCTGCTTCCCATTTGAGAAACTGTCCAGAACAGCATATGTTTGCTAGGGGGATATTCTCCTGCTCTGGACAGTTCCAAAAATGGACAGCAGAGGTCAGCAGAGAGCACTGTGGTCGTGACATCAGAGAAATCCAAAAAGAAAAGCATTTCTTCTGTAGTATATAGCCCCTAAAAAGTACTGGAAGGATTAAGATTTTTTTAATAGAAGTAATTTACAAATCTGTTTAACTTTCTGGCACCAGTTGATTTAAAAAAAAAAAAAAAAGTTTTTCACCGGAGTACCCCTTTAAGTTACTTCTTACTTTTTCTACTAATGTCAAGAATGTAAACTTTCAACTCATCCCAGGACTCTCCCTGTTCTGCTCTCTCCCAGGGCCTTATTAACTTTGTGTCCACAAAAGTGTTTGACTTAGTTGTTACAAGTGTTGACTTAAGGGCCTTTTACACAGGGTGATTATCAGCTGAACAGGCAGATTATTGCACTGTGTACAAGGCCCAGCAAACAGCTGAAAAATAAGCATTTGGCTGAAGGCTGGGGTCACGTGGGTCTAATAATCATTGTTGGCCGGCCACATATTTCCCTGTGTAAATGGGATGTGCAACCGGCAATGAGGCAAGTAAGGGTGCGTTCACACGGCCGTCTGTCCCCGTTTTTTTTTATCCCCGTTTCGGTTCCGTTGTTGCTGCTTGTAAACGGATTACAAACGGTTGTAAAATAATCCCATTGACTCCCATTGATTTTTTTTACAATCCTTTCACATCTGTTTGCACCCGTCTGCGCTCATTTCCGTTTTTTTTTTTTTACGGCAGAAAAGACGTGCATGCAGTAAAAAGGGAAGAAAAACCAAAACGGATACAGTAAATTTAACATTGAAGTCTATGGAAAATGGATGAGCCTTTAATGTCATCCATTTGTATCCTTTTTTCAATCCGTTTTTTGATCCGTTTTTACTTCTGAGCATGCTTAGAACCCAAAAAAATTTTTGGGGGGTTTATTAACTGAACAATAACAGATCCAAACGGATAACCTCCGTTTGCATCCGTTATTGTCCGTCTTTTTTAAAGTCCGTTTTTATTTTTGACGGGACTGGACAGGTCTAGACGGAACTGGACCTGGTCTAGACGGCCGTGTGAACGCACTGGAACTGGACAGGTCTAGATAGCCAGAACTGGACAGGTCTAGACGGCCGTGGACAGACCTGGACAGGTCTAGACTGGAGAAGAACTGGACAGGTCTAGACGGCCGTGTGAACGCAGCCTAAGGCTGCGTTCACACAGCCGTCTAGACCCGTCCCGTTCTTCTCCCGTCAAAAACAAAAACGGACTTTAAAAAAGTTGTTATCCGTTTGTATCTGTTATTGTTCAGTTATTAAACCAAAAAATATTTTTTTTTTTTGTTCTGAGCATGCTCAGAAATAAAAACGGATGAAAAAACGAATGACGTTAAAGGCTCATCCGTTTTCCATAGACTCCAATGTTAAATTTACTGTATCCTTTTTTTCTTCCGTTTTTTTGACAGAAGAAAAAATACTGCATGTGCCGTTTTTTTCCGCCGTCAAAAAATGGAAATGACGGCAGACGGGTGGAAACGGATGTAAACAGATTGTAAAAAAAAAAAAAACATTGACATGAATGGGATTTTTTTTTTAAACCGTTTTTAATCCGTTTACAGCCTGCAAAAACGGAACCGAAACGGGGATAAAAAAACGGGGACAGACGGCCATGTGACCGCACCCTAAAGCACTACAAAACCAATCAAACGATTGGTACTTGTGTCAGGGTCTGCCCATATAAAAGGACCTTTGAACTCCCAGTGACAGAAAGTGATGTAATTTAATTGGGGAACATAATTTGGGGGGAAAAAAAAGATTATATCACCCAGGAAAATGCATGTCATCATGAAATCAGGCTTTACAAACACTGGCAGAGAATTAGGTGAAGTGTGAACTATGGGGCGGATTGATGCAAAGGACACGTTGTACGAGAGAGACACAACTATGACCTGCTCACCCAGTCTGAGATTACTCAATCTGCCCCTACCTCCTGCGCTTTTGTATCCTCATATATCCTCATATTTTAGGGGAAGAAAAGAGAAAAAAAAGCAAGAAGGCAATAGTGTATTTTGAATGAAACTAAATAGAAGGGATGCCTTTTCTGCCTTGTAACAAATACTTGCCAGTCCATAAAGCATCTCGTAAAGGACTGCACCCAGACACCACCAGTCTACTGTGCGATCGTATGGCTGCTTCTTTAGAACTTCTGGTGCTAGGTACTTAAAACAAAACAAAAAATAAAGAAAACATGTAAGAAACTTTGACCATTGCACTAGTAGTTAGATATTATGTCATTGGCAGTAAATTTTTACAGTCATGGCCGTAAATGTTGGCACCCCGGAAATTTTTCTAGAAAATAAAGTATTTCGCACAGAAAAGGATTGCAGTAACACATGTTTTGTTATACATGTTTATTCCCTTTGTGTGTATTGGAACTAAACCAAAAAAGTCAGGAAAAAAAGCAAATTGGACATAATGTTACGCCAAACTCCAAAAATGGTCTGGACAAAATTATTGGCACCCTTTCAAAATTGTGGAAAAATAAGATTGTTTCAAGCATGTGATGATCCTTTAAACTCACCTGGGGCAAGTAGCAGTTGTGGGCAATATAAAAATCACACCTGAAAGCAGATAAAAAGGAGAGAAGTTCACTTAGTGTTTGCATTGTGTGTCTGTGTGTGCCACACTAAGCATGGACAACAGAAAGAGGAGAAGAGAACTGTCTGAGGACTTGAGAACGGAAATTGTGAAAAAATATCAACAATCTCAAGGTTACAAGTCCATCTCCAGAGATCTAGATTTGCCTTTGTCCACAGTGCGCAACATTATCAAGAAGTTTGCAACCCATGGCACTGTAGATAATCTCCCTGGGCGTGGACAGAAGAGAAAAATTGATGAAAGGTTTCAACGCAGGATAGTCCGGATGGTGGATAAGCAGCCCCAAACAAGTTCCAAAGATATTCAAGCTGTCCTGCAGGCTCAGGGAGCATCAGTGTCACTGCGAACTATCCGTCGACATTTAAATGAAATGAAACGCTATGGCAGGAGACCCAGGAGGACCCCACTGCTGACACAGAGACATAAAAAAGCAAGACTACATTTTGCCAAAATGAACTTGAGTAAGCACAAAATCCTTCTGGGAAAACATCTTGTGGACGGATGAGACCAAGATAGAGCTTTTTGGTAAAGCACATCATTCTACTGTTTACCGAAAACAGAATGAGGCCCACAAAGAAAAGAACACAGTACCTACAGTGAAATATGGTGGAGGACAATGATGTTTTGGGGTTGTTTTGCTGCCTCTGGCACTGGGTGCCTTGAATGTGTACAAGACATCATGAAATCTGAGGATTACCAATGGATTTTGGGTCGCACTGTACAGCCCAGTCTCAGAAAGCTGGGTTTGCGTCTGAGATCTTGGGTCTTCCAGCAGGACAATGACCCCAAACATACGTCAAAAAGCCCCCAGAAATGGATGGCAACAAAGCGCTGGAGAGTTCTGAAGTGGCAGCAATGAGTCCAGATCTAAATCCCATTGATCACCTGGGGAGAGATCTTAAAATTGCTGTTGGGAAAAGGCGCCTTCCAATAAGAGAGACCTGGAGCAGTTTGTAAAGGAAGAATGGTCCAACATTCCGGCTGAGAGGTATAAGAAGCTTATTGATGGTTATAGGAAGGGACTGATGTTAGTTATTTTTTCCAAAGGGTGCGCAACCAAATATTAAGTTAAGGGTGCCAATAATTTTGTCCAGCCCATTTTTGGAGTTTGGAGACATTATGTCCAATTTGCTTTTTTTCCTCCCTTTTTTGGTTTAGTTCCAATACACACAAAAGGGAATAACCATGTGTATAGCAAAACATGTGTTACTGCAATCCTTTTCTGTGAGAAATACTTCATTTTCCAGAAAAAATTTCAGGGGTGCCAACATATACGGCCATGACTGTATGTCACACTAGTGTTCTTTGCACATACAACACGAGATACTCCGAAGGCTCACACCTCAGGTGTCCCACAAAAAGTACTGGTGGTTCCTTCTGCTTCCATCCCCTCCTTACAGAGTCCAAAATCAGTCAGCACCACATGACCCTGGATGTAGGAGAAGATTAATCGATGAGTCCCAGGCCCTGATAATTTTACGCAGTTTGCAGCACATGTTCCCACTATTTTATCTTTATACATCACTCCCTACCTGGCTGTCAAGTAGGATATTTTCTGGCTTCAAATCCCTAGAAAACAAAACAGCTATTGAGTTAGAGTGAAAATAAAATTTTCACACCATGTTTCACCATAGTGTTGAGGTATGTTAAAAAAAAAAAATAATAATAAAATCAAAGAGGATGCAAACACCATAAACTTGCATGCATCTGCCATTGTTGCCCCATAAAACGGGGGGGGGGGGGGGGGGGGGGCTTGTTTCTCCATCACAGGATCTGTTTAAATAGCTGAACCTTGTTGTAAGCAATACGTTTTTTTTCCGGTCAGATACTTCTAAATAAACAGACACCAGACGGAAGCCAGACGGGCCCCATTATAGTCAATAGTGCAATGGAGCGCCCTGCTCCGTTTTCTGGACACGGAGGGAGTCTGTGAAGGAGTGTCGCCTCCAACGTATAGCCTACTTAACACAACACACACTCAATATCTGCTTTTCATGTGGCCCTTGTTTGCATTCATCATTGAACTCTATTTAAACACTTGATAAATGTATTTGTGTTTGATAACATGATAAGAAATATGGAAATCTATATAGTGCTTAACTATACAATGTAAAAATAAAATCTGTGAAATCTTTCACAGTAACTTAAAGGGGTATTCCGGGTTTATACATCTTATCCCCTATCCAAAGGATAGGGGATAAGATGTACGGGGCGTGGCATGACGTCACTAGGGGGCGTGAACGTCATGTCATGTCCCCGTCTTGGAAGCAGCGCCCGGCACAGAATGCTGGGGGCTACACCGAGATAGCAGGGGTTCCCATCAGTGGGACCCCTGCGATCATACATCTTATCCCCTATCCTTTGGAAAGGGGATAAGATGTATATACCCGGAATACCCCTTTAAAGGAAAGCTTCTACATTAGAAAGAAAAATGAGAGCAGTAGCTAACATCCTTTGCCTTTAAAGCATACTTTCACATTGCTTTTTAAGGAAAAGCTGCCTGTGTGTGCACATGAGGAGTAGCACTATTTCTGGCAAATAGATAACATTTATTATAGTTTTTATCATTATTCACACTGTAGGCTGCATATATCATTTCCAGTTGACTCTCAGCTAGTGGGTGTAGACTAGCTGCTACGATGTCTCCCATACACTGCACTCACACACAGGAGTATTGAAGCTGTGAATCTGTCTAGCAACTGTGGTGAGTTTACACTTACTGCATTTTACTGGAGCCCCTCCTAATGTCCCTCAGTCTGCCTTTGTCTCTCTTAACCCCCCCCCCTCCGCTGCCTCTCTGCATAGCATTTTATAGGCAGCTGTTACCTGATCACTCGCTGAGATCGTCCTTTTGGAGACAGATTTTAGTAAGCAGTTTTTCAGAGTAAGTACAGTTTTTTTTGTATTTTGGGAGTGAGGGATTGTACATGCGTTATGAATTAGTTCTTTGCATTGGTTCTGCATTTACGCAGAGCTTGGCATATATATATATATATATATATATATATATATACACAGTGACCCCCCGACCTACGATGGCCCCGACATACGATCATTTCAACATATGATGGTCTCTCAGAGGCCATCGCATGTTGAAGGCAGCATCAACATATGATGCTGTTGTATGTAGGGCCCATCGCATAAACGGCTATCCGGCAGCGCAGACTGCTTCAGCTGCCACCAGATAGCCTTTTTATGGTGCCCCGTGTGGTCTGCTGACGATCACTTACCTGTCCTCTGGGCTCTGGCGCGTCCTCTTCTGGATCCCCTGCATTGTTGGCACTCTCCATTGTCGTCATCACGTCGCTGCGCATTTCGTCCCATCATTCAATAGGAGCGGCGTGCGTAGCGACGTGATGGCGGCGACGGAGAGCGCGGATGCCGGGGAAGCAGAGGCCTTGCCGGAGCGTCGGGGACACCTCGGGGCCGCGGCGACAGCAATGGACGGCGACATCCAGGGCAGCGGTGACGAGCGGTGACGGTCCGGAGCGGCGGGGACACGTGAGTACAACCTCCAATACCAGTGGTCTTCAACCTGCAGACCTCCAGATGTTGCAAAACTACAACTCCCAGCATGCCCGGACAGCCGTTGGCTGTCCGGGCATGCTGGGTGTTGTAGTTTTGCAGCATCTGGAGGTTCGCAGGTTGTAGACCACTGTCCTATACTTTACATTGCACGGATCCCTCAACATACGATGGGTTCAACAAACGATGGTCCATTTGGAACGGATTACCATCGTATGTTGAGGGACCACTGTATATATATATATATATATATATATATAGATGCATCTGCATCACTGGACTAATACGGCTTTTCAAATTTACTATATATATATATATATATATATATATATATATATATATATATATAGAGAGAGAGAGATATATATATATATATATAGATATATATATATAGATATATATGTATAGATATATATATAGATATATATATATATAGGTATATATATATATATATATTTGTGCACCTGTACTATATTGGTTATGCCTGGTAAAGACAAATTATCTACCGAAACATTGCACTTTTGGATGAGTTAATCAAAGCAGCTTATACATTACATTGGACTCCGGGCTACACTGTGACCTTTTTCCCTGGATGGTTGCACTTGCGCGGTTTGGCAGCACTTTGGTCTATTGCGTTGGCCGAAAAAGGATTCTTCAGTACCGGCTCCTCTTTCACATTCATGCAGCTTTTTTATTAGAGATTACTTATGAGAATTTGCTCTATTGCTGACGGTATATTTTGCTTGAAGTACTAGACATATCTTTGATGTACACTCAGTTTCCATAGTTGACCTCAACCTTGTTTGCTTTGAGCTTGGGCAGTGAATCTGGAAATGAGATCTTAAAGGGGTATTCCAGGAAAAAACTTTTTTATATATATCAACTGGCTCCAGAAAGTTAAACAGATTTGTAAATTACTTCTATTAAAAAATCTTAATTCTTTCAGTACTTATGAGCTTCTGAATTTAAGGTTGTTCTTTTCTGTCTAAGTGCTCTCTGATGACACCTGTCTCGGGAACTGCCCAGTTTAGAAGAGGTTTGCTATGGGGATTTGCTTCTAAACTGGGCGGTTCCCGAGACACATGTCATCAGAGAGCACTTAGACAGAAAACAACAACCTTAACTTCAGAAGCTCATAAGTACTGAAAGGATTAAGATTTACAAATCTGAAGTAATTTACAAATCTGGGCAACTTTCTGGAGCCAGTTGATATATATAAAAAAAAAGTATTTTCCTGGATAACCCCTTTAAGTATCCTCATACAAACATTATTTCTCCAAATTGAAAAGTCTTTTACATTTTTAATGAATGAATGAATGAATGTATGGGATGCTATAGATTTATCTCCTTATTATATTATTATATCATATTGCATGTATTTTTTTTTTTTTTACACATTTCTTTAGGCATTAGTTATTCCTGAACCCTACCTGTAGATAATGTTCTGAGAGTGTAGGTAGCCAATAGCGCTGGCCACTTCTGCTGAATAAAAACGTGCCCGTGGCTCCAGGAAAGTACGATCCCTTTGCAAGTGGAAGAAAAGCTAGAAAGTAGAGAGAAGAAACATTCTGACCCATTTGAACAAAAAACATTCTTAGTTCTGTAAATAAGGGGTTGGCTGTATGTATAAAAATTCCACATGTGCTCTCTTTTACAATATATATATATATATATATATATATATATATATATATATATATATATATATATATATATATGACTGTGTATCCATGCAAACTTTATCATGCTGAAATTGTCAGTAATAAGTTGGCCTATTACATACTATCTTCCATGGGCCAAGTATTTGGAAATTGAAACATTGTGTAAGCAATACATTAGAAATCACAATGCTGTATCCTAACTCTAGGCTGATTTAGGATTGAATAAAACAGAACTGCATATAGTGATGATACCTTAAAGGGTACCTCTCATCAAAAAAAACTTTTGATATATTATAGATTAATGTATGCAGAATAACTTTACAATTGCATGTTATTAAAAAATATGCTTCTTTCTATTTAATTTTCCACTTTGAAGAAATGACCACTAGGGGTCTCCCTACCAGTCCTGGCAGCAAGCATTTCAGACTCATGCTGGAGTCCTAAACACTACGAGCTGCCAGTCTGCTTTGTTCACATAGGAGAACACTCAGAGCTGCCAGCCTGCCAGTGGCAGGCTGGCCACTCTGAGTGTTTAGGACTCCAGCATGAGTCAGAAATGCTTGCTGACAGGACTGATCGGGAAAAATACAATAGAAAGAAGCATATTTTTCATTAACATGTTATTGGAAAGTTATTCAACATTCATTAATCTAAAATATATCAAAAGTTTATTTGATGAGAGGTACCCTACTCCGCTGCTCAGCGTTTGAAACAGTTCCGAACACTGGAGCCCGGAGCTTGTGATGTCATAGCCCTGCCCCCTCATGACGTCACGTGAAAGCCGTCATGCCCCCTCCCATAGACTTGCATTGAGGGGGCGGGGTGTGACGTCACAAAATCCCGGCTACAGCGTTCGGAACAATTTGTTCCAAACGCTGAGCAGCGGAGTACCCCTTTAAATACTTTTAAATCAGTGAGACTTTATATAATTGAGATGGAACAGAAGTGCTTTAAAGCGTATCTTTAATTTAAGGTAACTTTTCATGATCCACAGTTGTTTATCTACATGAGGAGCAGCACTATTTCTGCCCATTATATAGTTTGTGTATTTAATTGTTCACCAGTTTTCCCCTCTGCAGGCGGTATATCTAAGTTGCCCCACTGCACACAGAAGATGGTATCATTTTCTTCTAGCTTATTATCTACACCCCGAGAAGTAGAAGAAGCATAGAGGACATTATAGAGCAGTACTGAGCAGCCTAAGCTTTGAATCAAGCGATGAGTTGAGGTCTAATACTCATAGTAAGCTCTGGTGTAGACTCTATGCTTCTGGCTCTCTTCAATCACTTCCATTTCCATATCCCTTCTCGACCTGTACCTTCTCAATAGACTTGTATAAGTAGCATGCAAATATATATATATATATATATATATATATATATATATATAGACAGCATCATTTATTGTTTCCAAGATAGCTGAATTTAGACATCACTATCAAGATGACAGCACCGACTACAATCTGTACAGGGCCAAAAATCCACATTAAAGGGGTATTCCAGGAAAAAATGTCTTTTATATATATCAACTGGCTCTAGAAAGTTAAACAGATTTGTAAATGAGTTCTATTAAAAAATCTTAATCCTTTCAATAATTATCAGCTGCTGAAGTTGAGTTGTTCTTTTCTGTCTGACAACAATACTCTCTACTGACATCTCTGATTGTCTCGGGAACTGCACAGAGTAGAAGAGGTTTGCTATGGGGATTTACTTCTACTCTGGACAGTTCCCGAGACAGGTGTCATCAGAGAGCATTTAGACAGAAAAGAACAACTCAACTTCAACAGCTCATAAGTACTGAAAGGAAATTTTTTATAGAATTAATTTACAAATCTGTTTAACTTTCTGGAGCCAGTTGATATATATATATAAAAATATAAGCCCTTTAATTTCAAAGAATCACAAACTTGGTCTACCACCATGAGTGTTAGTAAAGTTTAGTAGAGGGGAAGGACAGTTATCTGAAACAACCAATATTTTTTGCACAACACGGCTGAGTATTATAGGTTATATCTGTGCTCAGTGTAATCTCACCTCTCCTCCGTTTACATAGTCCAGGACAAAGTAGAGCTTCTCAGGGGTCTGGAAGGAATAGTGCAGGCCCACAAGGAATGGATGCTTTAGGTTCTTCAGCAAAACATTCCTCTCGGCCATGATGTGAGATTGCTGAGAATAAAGAGGAAACAATTATTATTTAAGGTTGACAAACCCCCCAAAATCGTGACTGCCTGAGTACGTATGATGGAATACCTCTTTTCTCTTTAGAATGGTCTTTTTCTGTAGAACTTTCACAGCATAGAACTTATTGTCACTTTTATGCTTGGCCAGCAGAACCTGTGGAACGAAAACTTGTTAGTTAGTTGTTCGTTAGTTGCTTCAGTTGTTGTTTGATACATTATGGGTTCATGTTTAAAGGGGTGCTCCACTGGCCAGCGTTCGGAAGTAAATGTTCCGGACACTGTTTTCGCTCTGCGGGGGTCAGACACGCCCCTCGTGGCATCACGGCCATGCCCCCTCAATGCAAGTCACTGGGAGGGGGCGTGACAGCTGTTGCGCCCCCTCCCATTGACTTGCATTGAGGGGGCGTGACCGTTATGTCAGGAGGGGCCTGACCAGCCCCCGTAGTTCCGAACGCTGGCCAGTGGAGCACCCCTTTAATTCATCTGGGATATTACTCCTATACACTGTTATAGTCTTCTCCCTCCTGCTGGGTTCACATATAGGCCCTCATTTACTATTGCAAACTCGACATGTTTTGTCTGGTTGTGCGCCAGATTCTGCACCAGAATTTGTGCCAGAAATTCTGTCTGAGCCAGAATTTGTGCCAGAAATGAAAGAAACCAGACTAACTCTCCATTTTGCTAATAAAAACAGGGGAACAGGGGGCCTGTTATAGAGGAAAGTAAAGCATATGAATTATACTATAATCATTACAAAATGTCTCGAATATTGGGGTACCACTTTTTTGGGAATGGGCTGTCAAGGGGCACTCAGAAAAAAAAAGGTTGAGAACCACTGAACTAATGGGTGCAGTAACGTATTGTAAACCTAGCCTTATTTAGATGTTAAAGGGGTTAGCCAGTGACAGAAAAACAGTTAATTTCTTCCAAAAACAGCACCACCCCTGTCTGCAGGTTGTGAGTGGTATAACAACTTGGCTCCGTTCACTGAGCTGCAAAACCCCACCCAACCTGCAGACAAATGTGGTGCACTTTGTTTAAAAAATTAGCTCTGTTCTTCTAATGCCTCTAAAGGGGTCACCCCACAAAGTGCAATGGCTTCAAGCACCCCTGTCATTCTCTATGGGTCTTTTGAAGATTGCTGAGCACTGAGCTTGGAGATCCTTGGAAGCCCCATAGAGAATCAATGGCGCATGGGATTTATGGGGGATATTTCTTGTTATCCCAGCAGTCCGGCCCAAACAATTAGCTTTTCCCCTTTACTATTGTATAAAGGAAAGCTTCTGATTGTGGGATAACTCCTTTAACAGAATACAGACCTATCCGCAGGACACTTATCCCCTATCCGCTGGACACTTATCCCCTATCCGCAGGACACTTATCCCCTATCCCAATGCTGGGAACCCCACCGCGATCTTCAGTGTGAACCTAGCCACAAGGCAAAACTTCTTTTCTTCTGATATTGGGATTAGATGTTTTTAAGGCTACGTTCACATGGCGGAATTGCCAACTTGAATTACGCTGGAACATTCTGCTCAGAAATTCTGCTGCAGCAGAGTCCCATTAATTACAATGGGATTCGGCTGCACTGTGCACACGGAGAAATTTATATGGCAGATGTTTCTGCCGCCCAAATCCCGTTTCTGACGTCCACAGAAACATTAAAGGGGCACTCCGCTGCTCAGCGTTTGGAACAAACTGTCCCGAACGCTGGAGCCGGCGCCGGGAGCTTGTGACGTCATAGCCCAGCCCCTCATGACGTCACACCCCACCCCCTCAATGCAAGTCTATGGGAGGGGGCGTGACAGCCGTCTAGCCCCCTCCCATAGTCTTGCATTGAGGGGGTGGGGCGTGACGTCATGATGGGTGGGGCTATTACGTCACGCCCCACCCCCTTAATGCAAGTCTATTGGGAGGGGGAGTTACAGCCGTCACGCCCCCTCCCATAGACTTGCATTGAGGGGGCAGGGTGTGACGTAATGACTGGGCGTGGCTATGACGTCACAAGCTCCCGGCTGCAGCGTTCGGAACTGTTTGTTCCAAACGCTGAGCAGCGGAGTACCCCTTTAAATCTGTTCAATGTTTCTGCAGATTCAGTTCGGAAATGCATTGCTATCTATGAAGATGGCACATTCCACGGTCCTTGTGCCGCCGGGCGGACAACCTGCCTATTTTTGTCTGTGTACATGGTCTAAAGAGTTAAACTGTGTATACAGTCAGGACTCAGCAGTCCTAATACACAAGATAGAAAAAAAAAATCTGTAAGATCAGCAGTTGTGATATGTTATATAGGGGCAGGTGAGTCTAAGCATAACTGTAAATCAACAAGTTCTCCTAATACACGGAGAAACAGCAGCAGCCTCCTCCTCACAGCAGTATCCTGCAGCGTCAGCTCCAGATTATAAGATTAGCCACAAACTCCGAGTCCTTGGCAGCAGTGACTGGAATTCTCGCAGCCGTGCCCCAGAACTTACACTACTCTAACCCTGAGCCCCATGTAGCACAAATTCTAGTCTGCCATGGTTTAGTTCAGGGAAATACGGCTCTACTTGTCACAGTCCCTTATCTATATGCATGTATATATTTACTCTCAGTTATAGTATTATTGGTAAAGAGAACAGTCATTTAATAGAACAGTGCTCTCCAGACTTCAGCTTTCAGGGCATGCTGGGTGTTGTAGTTTGGCAACAGCTGAAGAGAGGCATCAGCCTCTCCCTGTCCTTAAAGGGGTATATACCGTGGAAAACCTTTTTTTTTTTTTTAAATCAACTGGTGCCAGAAAGTTAAACAGATTTGTAAATCACTTCTATAAAAAAAAATCTTAATCCTTCCATTACTTTTTAGAAGCTGTATACTAAAGAGACATCCAAAAAATAAATGCATTTCCTGTGATGTCATGACCACAGTGCTCTCTGCTGACCTCTGCTGTCCATTTTAGGAACTGGAGAAAATCCCCATAGCAAACATATGCTTCTCTGGACAGTTCCTAAAATGGACAGCAGAGGTCAGCAGAGAACACTGTGGTCAGGACATCAGAGGAAATGCATTTCTTTTTGGATTTCTTTTTAGTATACAGCCCCTAAAAAGTACTGGAAGGATTAAGATTTTTTTAATAGAAGTGATTTACAAATCTGTTTAACTTTCTGGCACCAGTTGATTAAAAAAATTTTTTTTTTAAAATGTTTTCCACGGTAGAACCCCTTTAAAGGTAGTGCTGGGCCATATACCGGTTCATACCGAATACCGGTGTGTTTTTTCTCTACGATATGAATTTTTCCCTATACCGCAATACCGGTCGGGCCCCTCCCTCCTCGGATGAGTGAATTATCAGCCGCAGTGCGCTGAGGAGCTAATCATATATGACCCACGGGCGCTGTCCTGCTTTTCCTCCCCCCCCCACCGAAAGTATGAACTATCAGCCACAGCACTGTCCCCACATCGGGGGACTAATCATGTTACCCGCAGGCGCTGATCTCCTTTTCCTCCTGTGAGCCGCAGTGCTGGAAATGAATGAGTTGAGGGGGGGCTATGATGTCACGTGTTTCAAACGCTGAGCAGCGGAGTACCCCATTAAGTAAATGCTGGGCGGTATGGCCAAAAATGTGTATCACGGTATTTTTAAAACCTATGGCGGTTCCACGGTATTTTACGGTATTTTTCCCCCCACTCATTTCCCCTTTACCACCATACTCCACCCCCCCCTCCCCCACCTCCCGAATGATTGAGTTGCGAGCCTCGGGTGCATGATGGAGAACGGAAGCTGTCACCTCTCCCTGCAAGTGCTGAAAGCCAGTGGGCCGCGAGCGCTACAGATTTTCTGATCAGAAGTTCTGCAGCGCCCGCGGCCCACTGGCTTTCAGCGCTTGCAGGGGGAGGTGACAGCTTCCGTTCTCCGTCCCGAACCCGCGGCTGGCAACTCATTCATTTCCAGCGCCGCGGCTCACAGAAGGAAAAGGAGACAAGGTAACATGATTAGTCCCCCGCTGTGGGGACAGCGCTGCGGCTGATAGTTCATTCATTCGGTGAGGGGGAGGAAAAGCAGGACAGCACCCGCGGGTCATATATGATTAGTTCCTCAGCGCACTGCGGCCGATAATTCATTCGGGAGGGGGGGGGGGGGGGTTGGGTATGGTAAGGGGGAAATGAGTGGGGGGGAAAATACCGTAAAATACGGTGGAACCGCCATAAGTTTTAAAAATACCGTGATACACATTTTTGGCCATACCGACACTACTTAAAGGGGTACTCCGCTGCTCAGCGTTTGGAACTCGTGACATCATAGCCCCCCTCATGATGTCACGATTAGCCCCCTTAATGCAAGTCTGAGGAGCAGAGTACCCCTTTAAATGGCTGATAATGAATAATAGATATGCATTCAGCTGCATGTTATGTCAGTTTTACTCCTGCATTAAGGCTAGGGCTACATGGCCAAAGGGGGTCGCACAACCAAAAATCGTGGTGTCTCACTATGGGGATCGCGTTCATCTCTGTAAATAAGGTCGGTTTCTTACATATTATGGAAGTATGTTTGCTTCTATATTACAGCTGCAAGTCTCGATCTGAGCATGGGTCTTAGGACCCAAAGTGACAAGTGTCAGTTCTGGCCATCATACATCCGTCATACACTTGTGTGCAGCTTGCCTAGCAGCAGTGACCAGATAGGAACATAGAATGTGTCTGCAGATGAGAACCATACAGCCCATCTAGTCTGCCCAATATCCTGATTATACTATGATTAAACCCTGGCCCTATCTAATATAAAGGATAGCCTTATGCCTATCCCATGCATGCTTAAAGGGGTACACCGCTGTAAACATCTTATCCCCTATCCAAAGGATAGGGAATAAGATATGAGAACGAGGGGGTCCCACCGCTGGGGACCCGCACGATCTCCAGGCCGGCAGTGGCGGCACCATTTGCAACACGGAAGCTTGCTGCTTCTGCGTTTGTGATGTCACACCACGTTTAGTACATAACGTTGTGACGTTTAGTACATAACCGTGACAGCTCCTCCCATAGACGTGAATGGAGGGGCGTGGTGGTCGGCATCGGCAGTCATCGGGCATGGAGCGGAGTTCGCTTTGTGCACCGAATGACAGGGGTACCGCGCCGGAGATCGCGAGGGTCCCCAGGGACCCCTGCGGTCTAACATCTTATCCCCTATCCTTTGTAGACTAGCTTACCAGTGGATAGCGAGGGAAGTGGCTAATGTGTAGTCAGTGGCTAGACAGCCTAGGATTTTGTTTGTTCCAGTGTGAATTGTGTTTTATTTTTTCCTGCACCCTCACCCAATAAACCTGACCAAGGGTCAGATTGTATGAAGAAGTGGTGTGAACCTGCTTGGAGTGGAGAAACGTGTCCGGTGGCTGTGTCAATGACGATCCCTAGAGCTAATACCAGACTGAAATTTCACTATGTATATGTGTATGTGTGTATATATATATATATATATATATAGATATATAGATACAGTAGATATATATCAGAGATGTAGAGATCAGCTCACCAAACCAAAGTCTCGTCCACAGCACGGCCGGTGTGCGGCAACACCAATAGATATAGGAAGAAGGATAAGGCCAGCGTGGAAAAAGATCCCTTTATTGGATAAAATCGAAATCACAGGACAAGGCAACCAATTCCTAGTTACCTTGTCCTGTGATTTTGATTTTATCCAATAAAGGGATCGTTTTGCATTTTCCACGCTGGCCTTATCCTTCTTCCTAAGTATATACAGTATATATATATATATATATATATATATACATACATACACACATATATTATATAGAACCTCTAGACCAGTGGTCTCCAACCTTCGGACCTCCAGATGTTGCAAAACTACAACTCCCAGCATGCCTGGACAGCCATCGGCTGTCCGGGCATGCTGGAAGTGGTAGTTTTGAAACATCTGGAGGTCCGCAGGTTGGAGACCACTGCTATAGACCAAAGTTTTACTTTGGTCTATAGATGCTTCAATCATTCTTTTCCTGGTTGTGCTCCATACAAACATTTTATAATCATTTTGTTATGAAATGACTAATTTCCAGTAATCCCTCACAATATAATCTTGAGATTTTAAGAGAACATGTGGCCAAATTGTTTTGAAATTTAGTGACTGAAATTTTATTCTGCAAACCCCAGAAATGTCTGCAAAAAATCTGCTTAATGTAAATATAAACTCATAGGTTTGTTGGTATAGATGAGTTGTAGTTGACAAACCTTTCCAAAGCTTCCTTTTCCTATAACTTTCAGGAAGTCGAAGTCAGTTGGTTTTGCACTAAAACAAAAAAAGAATAAAAATTATAATGTAACAATCTATATTATCCTTTGTTCCTTAATAAATTATACTATTGCGTTTAAAGGGGTATTCTGGAAGCAGGAAGAAGGGGCTTTTGTCGCTGTTGGTCCACCACTCCCATTCAGCTCCATCCAGTCCCCTGATCTTCTGTCTCCTTTCTGCCCACTTAAAGGGGTTATCCAGGAAAAAAACTTATATATATATATATATATATATATATATATATATATATATATCTCAATCAACTGGCTCCAGAAAGTTAAACAGATTTGTAAATTACTTCTATTAAAAAATCTTAATCCTTTCAGTACTTATGAGCTTCTGAAGTTAAGGTTGTTCTTTTCTGTCCAAGTCCTCTCTGATGACACGTGTCTCGGGAACCGCCCAGTTTAGAAGCAAATCCCCATAGCAAACGTCTTCTAAACTGGGCGGTTCCCGAGACAGGTGTCATCAGAGAGCACTTAGACAGAAAAGAACAACCTTAACTTCAGAAGCTCATAAGTACTGAAAGGATTAAGATTTTTTAATAGAAGTAATTTACAAATCTGTTTAACTTTCTGGAGCCAGTTGATATATATTAAAAAACGTTTTTTCCTGGATAACCCCTTTAACCAGTCAGTGAGCCAGCCTGAAGGTCCTGCAAAGAGTGCTCATATCGGAAGCAGACAGGAGATTGGGGGACCATACGGAGCAGTCCGGGCATGCTGGGAGTTGTAGTTTTGCAACAGCTGGAGGCACACTGATTGGGAAACACTGCTTTTAGGGTATGACTATGAGGGGGATGTGCACTCACTTTGGGTTGGCAGACGGGCCAAGGTTTATGTTGGAAGTCATGACTGGAGAGAGACTTCCGCTGTTCCAGTCTCGATGTCACTCAGTGAACTGTAAAGTGAAAAGGTTAAATTCCATTGTAGTTAACTACAAACCGTCAGAATGAAAATAAAAGAGAAAGGGACAAAGTAAGAATAATCAGATGAGGGTTATGTATGATAGAGTCTGTGGTGTCAAGCAATGGATTGTCAGAACTTGTATGTACCAAATTCACCAATCATATTTGCACCATTTTATTTTTCTCATGACAGGTGCTGTCACACATGCTATACCTTTTATATGAAGAGAAACCAAGGTGGAAAAAGCAAAACAAAAAGAGGGGCGCTACCATTTGTAATAGTACAAGGCATCTGGGGACCCAACTTCCTCACCACAGGTAAGGAAGAACATTAGTCTGCGGAGAGACTGAAGCCACGCTCCTCACATAAAAAGACAAATATATAGAAATCAGTAACCTTGAATGTCCTTGAATACAAATCGCAGCAGCGCCTCCAACAAATATCTGCTTTTTTTTTTCCTGCTTCTCCATTTTTTTATGGAGAGGAAATAAGTGTCTGCTGTATGTCAGCAAGTATGACAGAGTATTAACATGCTCACTATATACACCAGTGTTCTCCCAACCTGTGGCTCTCCGGCTGTCACACAAATACTACTTGTGCATGTTAGGAGTTGTAGTTCTGCAACATGCGGAGAGCTGCAAGTTGGGGAACACGGCTATACACCTTCTTCTGCATTAAAGATAACCACCACTGTGCAATTTCGTATTATCCTTCTGTCGTGATGACTATGAAATTGTGGCAGAAAGACTTCTCACAAAAACATGTAATAGTGTATTATTTTTAGACCACACATTTTTAAAATCACTTTGTGTACCCTGTGCTTTTTATGTACTGATAACTAGCAGCCCAATGGAGATTTAAAGGTTATGAATATCTCTGAAAAGCTGGTTTTATTCTTGCTTAGTACTGATGGTGCTAGAAAACATTTTTCTCCATAGGTCTTTATTAAAAATTCTGCTTACTTTAGCTTCTACAGTCTCTGTTGCTTGCTGTGTGAGCTTTATTTTTGCTTTATACTTGTACACAGCTATATGATCCTCCCCTGCAGACTGCCTTGTATCTGCTCTCCTCTCTTTCTCCAGCCTGTGTTAGCTGTCCTACAAGGTTTCTCTCCTCCCTGTCCACTCTTTTACCTGGTGTGTAATCTCCTCCTCCTATCTGCTGCAATCTCTTAGGGCTTGTCCACACTTCAGAATTCTGCTGCAGAAATCCACTTGCAGCAGAGTCCCATTTTTTTATGGGATTCTGATGTTCTGTGCACACTGAGGAATTGTTGAAATTGAATTTTTCCTGTGGGAAAAGGCGTTCGCCCCAAGAATGAACATGCTCATTCTTTGGGCCGACTCCTGCCAGACTGAATGGCCACCAATGAGACGACACATGTCTGGGTGGTTCTATTGCTGATAAGTTAGGTGGTGCCTGGTGCATACAGACATTCAGCTTTCTGAATATCCGTAGTGTGGAGGAGCCGTAAAACTGTGAGGGCAAAAAGTCTGTCTAAGGGTGTATTCACACCATGTTTTTTCAATACAGTTCCTGTATATGTTTTCAGTGTGAAAACCATACGGAACCATATTGAAATCCATATGCATTGACTCTCCATTGAAAACCGTATGCCAAACGATGCATCCGGTAGCCTACCAGGGTTTTTGGTCCGGGTGAAAAACTGCATTAAACCGTATACGTATTTTTTTTAACATGGGAGTCAATGGGAACCGTACAGAACTGTATATGCGAAGGGTTCCATCCGGTTTTCAGCATCCGGTTTTTGACTTTGCACAGTTTTTTTTCTTGGAATTTCAATCAAACAAGTGAAACTGTATTCATAATGGAATGAAAAGTTAAAAACGTTTTTTTCTTGAAAAACAGATGCAACTGGACATCATTTTTCAAACCGTATACGGGTTAAAATTTGTTCACACGTTTTGATACAGTTTAGTCAGGTTTTGAGGAATCAGTTTGTCATCAAAAACCTGATACGGGAACTGTATTGTAAAGACGTGGTGTGAATGCACCCTAACAGATTTATTTTTTCTTACTCTGAGTAGCATCTACATGCACACCACGTTTTTGCAATACACTTCCCGTATCAGGTTTTTGATGAAAAATTATCAAAACGTTTTTGATCAAAACGTGTGTACAAATTTTAACCCATATACGGTTTGAAAAATGATGTCAGGTTGCATCTGTTTTTTAAGAAAAAAAGTATAAGTTTTTAACTTTTCACTCCATTTTGAATAAAGTTTCAATTGTTTGATTGAAATTCCAAGAAAAAAAAACTGTGCAAAGTCAAAAAACGTATGGTGAAAACCTGATGGAACCGTACGCACATACAGGTCTGTATGGTTCCCATTGACTCCCATGTTAAAAATAAAACGTATACGGTTTAATACAGTTTTTCACCCGGACCCAAAAACGTGGTAGACTACGGTTTTGGGTACGGGTAAAAAAAATGGACAAAACCGTATAAGGTTGGGTTCACACCACGTTTTTGCAATACAGTTTTTTTTTCAGGTTTTTGATTAAAAAAAAAACGGATTCCTCAAAACCTGTCTAAACTGTATCAAAACATGTGTACAAAGTTTTATCTGTATACGGTTTGAAAAGTGATGTCCGGTTGCATCCGTTTTTTAAGAAAAAAAAACGCATACGTTTTGAACTTTTCACTCTATTATGAATAAAGTTTCACTTGTTTGATTGAAATTCCAAGAAAAAAAACTGTGCAAAGTCAAAAACCGTATGGTAAAAACTGGATGGAACCGTACGCATATACAGTTCTGTACGGTTCCATTGGCTCCCATGTTAAAAAAAAAATGTATACAAGTCAATACGGTTTTTCACCTGGACCAAAAAACCGTGGTAGGCCATGGTTTTCTGTCCAGAAAAAAAAAGTTAAAAACAGTGTGGTGTGAAGAACGGAGACAACCGTATACAATATGGTGCATACGGTTTTGAATGGAAAGTCTATGGCCACGGTTTTCTGTACAGTTGCATACGTTTTTTTTTTTTTTAAACTTATCCAAAAACTGTATAGAAAATCGTGGTGTGAACCCACCCTAAGACACAAAACTGACTAAACTGGATGATGCGTTTGACATATGGTTTAGAATGTTAAGTCAATGCATACGGTTTTCTATACAGTTCCATACAGTTTTTAACTTGAAACCGTATACGGGAACTGTATAGGAAAAACGTGGTGTGAACGCACCCTTAATGGTAGGAGATTTTTATGAAGACTATTTAGAAAGTTGCATCATTTTGCATTCAGGAAACAAATGGACAATAAAATAAAAATCAGTGACAAAGGTGTCCGTAGCCTTCGATATGCTGTTTTTACTGCAGCTTTAATGCATGTTTTCTGAAACTAAAATAGAAACACTTAAAAAAAAAAAAAGTGCGACATAAATGCAAAGTGCTTACATTTTTACTTATGCCCTAAGGCAGTGTTTCCCAACCAGGGTGCCTCCAACTGTTGCAACACTACAACTCCCAGCATGCCCGGACAGCCTTTGGCTGTCCGGGCATGCTGGGAGTTGTAGTGTTGCAACAGCTGGAGGCACCCTGGTTGGAAAACACTGCCCTAAGGTGCCTTGGTCATTGTCAAAACTACATTCACATATCATTTTGGTGGTTCCACGAAAAGAAGATATTGCTATAAACAATAGACGTAAATAATTACCCTGTGCTAAATCTAATCCAGGTTAGAGTGCTCACACTTATTGCTGAATATGTTTTATATAAACCATTTTGCATCTATACTACAAGCTTTAATTTTTTACTTTTTTCAAAGCTTTTTATTTTTAATGAAAATTATAATTTAGCTTCCCAAAGTTGATATTTTTTTGTTTTCTTCACAAAGATCCAAGAATGACAGAACGCTTGAATGTTCTTCTATATGTTCACATTGCGCAGCCCAATTAATAGTTTTTAGAATAATTTAAAGGGGTTATCCAGGAAAAACTTTTTATATATATATATATATATATATATATATATATATATATATATATATATATATATATATATGTATATATCAATTGGCTCCAGAAAGTAAAACAGATTTGTAAATTACTTCTATTAAAAAATCTTAATCCAATTTCAGTACTTATGAGCTGCTGAAGTTGAGTTGTTCTTTTCTGTCTAAGTGCTCTCTGATGACACGTGTCTCGGGAACTGTCCAAAGTAGAAGCAAATCCCCATAGCAAACCACTTCTACTCTGTGCAGTTCCCTAGACAAGCAGAGATGTCAGCAGAGAGCGCTGTTGCCAGACAGAAAAGAACAACTCAACTTCAGCAGCTGATAACTATTAGAAGGATTAAGATTTTTTAATAGAAGTCATTTACAAATCTGTTTAACCTTCTGGAGCCAGTTGATATATAAAATAATTTTTTTTCCTGGAATACCCCTTTAAGACGACGGCTTATTGTCTTAATTTTTGTTGCGCAAAACTCATTTAGGCAACTTTAGTAATTTTAGACGGTGGCCCAACACATTTACTATCATTAATGCCAGAAACTGGCGTAAGTTGCAGATGGAATTAACTCTGACACATAGCTCGAATAGATTTCAATCTATTGACAGCCACAGATGTGACAACTTTATCATATAAAGTAGTGTTTCCCAACTGGGGTGCCTCCAGCTGTTGCAAAACTACATCTCCCAGCATGCCCGGACAGCCGTTGGCTGTCCGGGCATGCTGGGAGCTGTAGTTTTGCAACAGCTGGAGGCACCCCAGTTGGGAAACACTGATATAGAGTCATAAAACCTGTGCCATATTGTCACATAAATATTCCCTACTAGAAGCTTTTATTTTAAAACAGAATCTCTTCATAATACTGTACTGTACTGAAGAATCAGATGGGGCACGACTGCGCTGAGGTGCATTCACAGGGTGCACTGCACCTAGGAGACAGGAATAGTGAGGCACCGACCTTTAGTTCAAGGAGTTACATTTTTTTCCTCCAGCACTATTCTTGCCGTGCTGAACAGAGGCCCAGGCCCCACTGAAAACATTAGTGATGTTCTGATTCCTACAGTACAACGCACTCTCGCCGTACAATTAGCGCTGGCGGGGCCTTTATTCCCTGCTTGGCTTTAACGATCAGGAGACGGCAACAAATGCTCAATCGTAATTGATGCATTCAGCTGATAAGGTCAGAACATCTTAATTAAATAACCACGGCCACCAGGGGACGCCAAAAACAAATCTTCACCCAGGAATCCATGACCCTAGGCTTGGCCCTGAGACGGGGGACACCCAGGGGCACCCTGATAGCCCAATGCTCTATAGTACAGAGGTACATTTTTCAATCACACCACCACAGGTTTTAGAAATGAAGCCACAGAGAGAGGCTTAGGTCACATTAGCAGATGATCTATATATTACTATATAGAAAACACTGGTCTTTTGAATGGAATGCAACTCATTTGTGTTTCAATGGTTGGGGTGGCTGATGTGTGGGAGGGAGGAAAGTGACCTCAAACTTACAAGCATGGAACTATGGGATGTCAGAAAATACCTAGTTCACAAAAAGCTAGCCACAGCTTTATGCTAATCTCACAACATAGCCATTTAGCCCCAAGACAAGCACAGATCCTTCCTAAGCGTGTCCACTACTGTCTGGCAGGTAAGTGCTAAAATCACCTTGTGGTGGATAACCCCTTTAAAGGAGAAGTATCATGCTGAAAAACGTATCCCCTATCCAAAGGGTGGTCCGACTGATGGGACCCCCCACGATCGCCTGCTTGGGGCACTGGCTCTCCCTAGAAACTGAGCGTGTTGACCCCCGCATGAAGCAGCAGCCGACATGCCCCTTCCATGTATCTCTATGGAAAAGCCGGAGATTGCCGAACGGCTCTACCATAGAGATACATAGAGGGGGCGTGTCGGCCGCAGCTTTGTGCGGGAGTCGACACACCCCCTTCCCTGGGAGAGCGAGGGTCCCGTTCAGGAGACTTCGCGGGGTCCCAGCGGTCAGACCCAATGTAACAAACCCAATCCCCAAACCGTGCAAAAAATCTTGAAGGTATGGTATGGTTGCATATAGTATGTGAATGGCCATATACAAAGCATTATGGACTTTCTTTTTTTTTTTTTTTTTTTTTTTTTTTATGGCATTTATATAAAATAGTGTTAGTACATGTTTATTTTTTTTTCGGGGGGGGGGGGGGGGGGGGGTTTACAAAGCATGTTATTCAAAGATTTCTAATTTAAATGGAAATCTCTATTTTAAAATGGATTGTATTGTCTATATTTCTATCATTCTGAATGAAACCAGGTACTGAAACGTGATCTTTTTATTCCTAATGTTTCTACTTTCTGACTGTCAATTTTTTTAATTAAATAATTTTTGTACATTATTATGGAGGCAGCCATTTTGCCTAACAGCATTCAGGGTACGTTTGATAACACTGACTTCATTGTGTCTGCAGAAAATCCTTAATAGTGGCAGATTTTCTGTCGACCCATTAATGTACCCTTAAGAGAGATGTTTTACTGTAAGCTCCATGGAGTTTGGAACAATAGTCTGAAGCTGACCCATTGACAAGAATGGGAAAGGTTTCTGGTCATGCTATGGACATAGGTAGAGGTAATTCTACAGGGGAGAGGAGGCTAAGCTATGAGCAACAGCTATGGTGAATGGTGTCTTATCTATCCCTGTACTCCTGTCGGTAAAGATAAGAAGGTGACTGCTGGAAAGTGCTGCTAAAGTTTAGGATTATTTAACTCCTTCCTGCCCTATTATGTATACTTACATCATGGTTGGTAATACAGTGGTCCCTCAAGTTACAGTATTAATCGGTTTCAGGACGACCATTGTATGTTGGGACCATAACTCTATGGAAACCTGGTAATTGGTTCTGAAGCCCCAAAATGTCATCCAAAAATAGGAAAAATTGAGAATGAAAGAAAAATAAGTAGATAACTAATATAGATGAAGCAAATCCTTCCATATGAAAGTAATAAAGATCTGCTGGGAGCTGTAATCACTATCTATGTCAGTGTTTCCCAACCAGGGTGCCTCCAGATGTTGCAAAACTACAACTTCCAGCATGCCTGGACAGCCGTTGGCAGGTTGGGAAGCACTGGTTTATGTAGAGGACAAGAGCTTCTTAAGGGTCCTGTACAGAACACACAGTGTCCTTAAAAAGTAATGGAGCCGCCCTCACCTGGAGCATATATCCCTGGCACAGGTAAAGAGTAGTACAGAGCATGTAATACCTCCCTGTACTGTAGGGGGCGCTACCAGACACCAGTCAGTGCATTCACTTCAGTAATACAGGTAAAGAGTACAGAACATGTAATGTAGGGGGCGCTACCAGACACCAGTCACTGCATACACTTCAGTAATACAGGTAAAGAGTACAGAACATGTAATACCTCCCTGTACTGTAGGGGGCACTACCAGACACCAGTCAGTGCATACACTTCAGTAATACAGCTAAAGAGTAGTACAGAACATGTAATAACCTCCCTGTACTGTAGGGGTGCTACCAGACACCAGTCAGTGCATTCACTTCAGTAATACAGGTAAAGAGTACAGAACATGTAATACCTCCCTGTACTGTAGGGGGCGCTACCAGACACCAGTCAGTGCATACACTTCAGTAATACAGGTAAAGATTATAGAACATGTAATACCTCCCTGTACGGTAGGGGGCGCTACCAGACACCAGTCAGTGCATGCACTTCAGTAATACAGGTAAAGAGTACAGAACATGTAATTCCTCCCTGTACTGTAGGGGGCACTACCAGACACCAGTCAGTGCATGCACTTCAGTAATACAGGTAACGAGTACAGAACATGTAATACCTCCCTGTACTGTAGGGGGCACTACCAGACACCAGTCAGTGCATACACTTCAGTAATACAGGTAAAGAGTACAGAACATGTAATACCTCCCTGTACTGTAGGGGGCACTACCAGATACCAGTCAGTGCATACACTTCAGTAATACAGGTAAAGAGTACAGAACATGTAATACCTCCCTGTACTGTGGGGCACTACCAGACACCAGTCAGTGCTTTTACTTCAGTAATACAGGTAAAGAGTAGTACAGAGCATGTAATACCTCCCTGTACTGTAGGGGGCGCTACCAGACACCAGTCAGTGCATTCACTTCAGTAATACAGGTAAAGAGTACAGAACATGTAATACCTCCCTGTACTGTAGGGGGCGCTACCAGACACCAGTCAGTGCATACACTTCAGTAATACAGGTAAAGATTATAGAACATGTAATACCTCCCTGTACTGTAGGGGGCGCTACCAGACACCAGTCAGTGCATGCACTTCAGTAATACAGGTAAAGAGTACAGAACATGTAATACCTCCCTGTACTGTAGGGGGCACTACCAGACACCAGTCAGTGCATGCACTTCAGTAATACAGGTAACGAGTACAGAACATGTAATACCTCCCTGTACTGTAGGGGGCACTACCAGACACCAGTCAGTGCATGCACTTCAGTAATACAGGTAAAGAATAGTACAGAACATGTAATACCTCCCTGTACTGTAGGGGGCACTACCAGACACCAGTCAGTGCATGCACTTCAGTAATACAGGTAAAGAGTAGTACAGAACATGTAATACCTCCCTGTACTGTAGGGGGCACTACCAGATACCAGTCAGTGCATACACTTCAGTAATACAGGTAAAGAGTACAGAACATGTAATACCTCCCTGTACTGTAGGGGTGCTACCAGACACCAGTCAGTGCATGTACTTCAGTAATACAGGTAAAGAGTACAGAACATGTAATACCTCCCTGTACTGTAGGGGGCACTACCAGATACCAGTCAGTGCATACACTTCAGTAATACAGGTAAAGAGTACAGAGCATGTAATACCTCCCTGTACTGTAGGGGGCGCTACCAGACACCAGTCAGTGCATTCACTTCAGTAATACAGGTAAAGAGTACAGAACATGTAATACCTCCCTGTACTTTAGGGGGCGCTACCAGACACCAGTCAGTGCATACACTTCAGTAATACAGGTAAAGATTATAGAACATGTAATACCTCCCTGTACTGTAGGGGGCGCTACCAGACACCAGTCAGTGCATGCACTTCAGTAATACAGGTAAAGAGTACAGAACATGTAATACCTCCCTGTACTGTAGGGGGCACTACCAGACACCAGTCAGTGCATGCACTTCAGTAATACAGGTAAAGAATAGTACAGAACATATAATACCTCCCTGTACTGTAGGGGGCACTACCAGACACCAGTCAGTGCATGCACTTCAGTAATACAGGTAAAGAGTAGTACAGAACATGTAATACCTCCCTGTGCTGTAGGGGGCACTACCAGACACCAGTCAGTGCATACACTTCAGGAATACAGGGGTTTTACCAGTGAAATTTCCATTCTTATTGGTCAGATTTTCCGGCCATTGACACGTACATTGTATGGTGAGTCTGCTTTCAAGTTACAATGTTCCAGAAAAGAACGAAAATATTGCAACCTGAGGCCATTGTAAGTTGAGGGATCACTGTATGTTAATGCAACATGACATATATTTACATCTTGCAGCATTAGCGGTCTATGAAGCAACCTTAGGAGCTGCGCCTACTTCATAGAACGTGACACTTTCTAGTCAATTACAGACATCTTCAATCCTGTCTAAGTCTGCTATTAACCCTTTAGATGCTGTGACTGGTGTCGGTGGTTTGAAGCACGATGTAAAAACAAAACCCCCAGAAAGTTGCAAAATTGCAGTGTTTTCTTAAATTCCCCAGTACCCCAACACTGCTCCTTGGGTTGCACTTCACTGCCCTGTTTAATTCTCAGCCATCCGCTCTTGATGGATTAGTAGTCTTTGTCATAGCTTTCTATGTGTGCAGGCATTCCCCGAAGATTTATGACCAGACGTTTAGTAACTGCAATAGACTAGATTGGAACTAGTGTCGGCCTGTTTGGTGCAGGCTCTAGACCTTTACATGCCAGTGTAAAGTCATCGCACAGGGAACTCTCTTCATTCTGTGGCATTTACCTACTATTAAGACATCAGTTCCAAAGCCAATAAACTTGTGAATGCATTTATAAGTTTGGAGCAGTTTTTCATGTTTTTTTCTTCATAGTAAAAACAGAAGTAAATCCTGCAGTTAATAGAATAAAAATTGGACCTTGTAATAACAGGTCACCTGGACTTCAATAGATGAGGCTGCTCATTCCTGTGTCTCTCTGCTCTAGGGTGGCATCTGAGCTGGAAACACATCACCTTTATGTCTGTGTGTTTTTATTGCTACATATGGGAGGAGAGGGATTGTCTTTTGGAAGGGGCTCTTTAAAGAGGTATCACCATCTGGACATTTATGGCATAAATGTATATTAGATATGAGTCCCTGCTCTGGGACCTGCACCTTTCTGGAAATCAATGGCTTCGCCTCCGGCCTGTTTGCGGCTGCTGAGAAGGGTCAGGAAGTTGAAAAATAGTCAAGCTGGCTGTTTTTATGCCATTTGCGTTACTTCCGTTGACATAAATGGCAATTAGGCAAACAGCATAGCACTGCGAGCGTCACCATTTCCGTAAATCCACAAGCTATGAAACAGCATAAATAGTGGTGCTATGCTATTTATGCAGCTCCAATTAATGGGACCTGCCACATTCGTCAAGTCTGTTGGCATCGGATAATATATATAATACAGTACCATCTGCAGGTATCATTTTATAGAGTAGGAGGAGCTGAGCAGATGATATATACAATACAGTACCATCTGCAGGTATCCTGTTATAGACCAGGAGGAGCTGAGCAGATGATATATACAATACAGTACAATCTGCAGGTATCATGTTGTAGAGCAGGAGGAGCTGAGCCGATGATATATACAATACAGTATAATCTGCAGGTATCATGTTATAGAGCAGGAGGAGCTGAGCAGATGATATATACAGTACAGTACAATCTGCAGGTATCATGTTATAGAGCAGGAGGAGTTGAGCAGATGATATATACAATACAGTACAATCTGCAGGTATCATGTTATAGAGCAGGAGGGGCTGAGCACATGATATATACAATACAGTACAATCTGCAGGTATCATGTTATAGAGCAGGAGGAGTGTAGCAGATGATATATACAATACAGTAAAATCTGTAGGTATCATGCTATAGAGCAGGAGGAGCTGAGCAGATGATATATATACAATACGGTACAATCTGCAGGTATCATGTTATAGAGTAGGAGGAGCTGAGCAGATGATATATACAATACAGTACCATCTGCAGGTATCCTGTTATAGACCAGGAGGAGCTGAGCAGATGATATATACAATACAGTACAATCTGCAGGTATCATGTTATAGAGCAGGAGGAGCTGAGCCGATGATATATACAATACAGTACAATATGCAGGTATCATGTTATAGAGCAGGAGGGGCTGAGCACATGATATATACAATACAGTACAATCTGCAGGTATGTTATAGAGCAGGAGGAGTGTAGCAGATGATATATACAATACAGTAAAATCTGTAGGTATCATGTTATAGAGCAGGAGGAGCTGAGCAGATGATATATACAATACAGTACAATCTGCAGGTATTATGTTATAGAGCAGGAGGAGCTGAGCAGATGATATATACAATACAATCTGCAGGTACTATGTTATAGTGCAGGAGGAGCTGAGCAGATGATATATACAGTACAGTACAATCTGCAGGTATCATATTATAGAGCAGGAGGAGCTGAGCAGATGATATATACAATGCAGTTCAATCTGCAGGTGACATGTTATAGAGCAGGAGGAGCTGAGCAGATATATACAATGCAGTTCAATCTGCAGATATCATGTTATAGAAAAGGAGGAGCTGAGCAGATGATATATACAATGCAGTATAATCTAATCTGCAGGTAACATGTTATAGAGCAGGAGGAGCTGAGCAGAAGATATATACAATACAGTTCAATCTGCAGGTATCATGTTATAGAGAAGGAAGAGCTGAGCACATGATATATACAATACAGTACAATCTGCAGGTAACATGTTATAGAGCAGGAGGAGCTGAGCAGAAGATATATACAATACAGTATAATCTGCAGGTATCATGTTATAGAGCAAAAGGAGCTGAGCAGATGATATATACAATACAGTATAATCTTCAGGTTACATCTTATAGAGCAGGAGGAGCTGAGCAGATGATATATACAATACAGTACAATCTGCAGGTATCATGTTATAGAGCAGGAGGAACTGAGCAGATATATACAATACAGTAAAATCTGCAGGTATCATATTATAGAGCAGGAGGAGCTGAGCACATGATATATACAATACAGTACAATCTGCAGGTACCATGTTATAGAGCAGGAGGAGCTGAGCACATGATATATACAGTATAATCTGCAGGTATCCTGTTATAGACCAGGAGGAGCTGAGCAGATGATATATACAATACAGTACAATCTGCAGGTAACATGTTATAGAGCAGGAGGAGCTGAGCAGAATATATATTCAATACAGTACCATCTGCAGGTATCATGTTATAGAGCAGGAGGAGCTGAGCAGATTATATATATACAATACAGTACAATATGCAGGTATCATGTTATAGAGCAAAAGGAGCTGAGCAGATGATATATACAATACAGTATAATCTTCAGGTTACATCTTATAGAGCAGGAGGAGCTGAGCAGATGATATATACAATACAGTACAATCTGCAGGTATCATGTTATAGAGCAGGAGGAGCTGAGCAGATATATACAATACAGTAAAATCTGCAGGTATCATATTATAGAGCAGGAGGAGCTGAGCACATGATATATACAATACAGTACAATCTGCAGGTATCATGTTATAGAGCAGGAGGAGCTGAGCACATGATATATACAGTATAATCTGCAGGTATCCTGTTATAGACCAGGAGGAGCTGAGCAGATGATATATACAATACAGTACAATCTGCAGGTAACATGTTATAGAGCAGGAGGAGCTGAGCAGAATATATATTCAATACAGTACCATCTGCAGGTATCATGTTATAGAGCAGGAGGAGCTGAGCAGATGATATATACAATACAATACAGTACAATCTGCAGGTATCATGTTATAGAGCAGGAGGAACTGAGCAGATGATATATACAATACAGTACAATCTGCAGGTATCATGTTATAGAGCAGGAGGAGCTGAGCAGATGATATATACAGTACAGTACAATCTGCAGGTAACATGTTATAGAGCAGGAGGAGCTGAGCAGATGATATATACAATACAGTACAATCTGCAGGTATCATGTTATAGAGCAGGAGGAGCTGAGCAGATGATATATACAATACAGTACAATCTGCAGGTAACATGTTATAGAGCAGGGGGAGCTGAGCAGATGATATTTACAATACAGTACAATCTGCAGGTAACATGTTATAGAGCACGAGGAGCTGAGCAGATGATATATACACTACAGTACAATCTGCAGGTATCATGTTATAGAACAGGAGGAGCTGAGCAGATGATATATACAATACAGTACAATCTGCAGGTATCATGTTATAGAACATGAGGAGCTGAGCAGATGATATATACAATACTGTACAATCTGCAGGGATCATGTTATAGAGCAGGAGGAGCTGAGCAGATGATATATACAATACAGAACAATCTGCAGGTATCATGTTATAGAGCAGGAGGAGCTGAGCAGATGATATTTACAATACAGTACAATCTGCAGGTAACATGTCATAGAGCAGGAGGAGCTGAGCAGATGATATATACAATACAGTACAATCTGCAGGTATCATGTTATAAAGCAGGAGGAGCTGAGCAGAGGATATATATAATACAGTACAATCTGTAGGTAACATGTTATAGAGCAGGGGGAGCTGAGCAGATGATATTTACAATACAGTACAATCTGCAGGTAACATGTTATAGAGCAGGAGGAGCTGAGCAGATGATATATACAATACAGTACAATCTGCAGGTATCATGTTATAGAACATGAGGAGCTGAGCAGATGATATATACAATACTGTACAATCTGCAGGGATCATGTTATAGAGCAGGAGGAGCTGAGCAGATGATATATACAATACAGAACAATCTGCAGGTATCATGTTATAGAGCAGGATGAGCTGAGCAGATGATATTTACAATACAGTACAATCTGCAGGTAACATGTCATAGAGCAGGAGGAGCTGAGCAGATGATATATACAATACAGTACAATCTGCAGGTATCATGTTATAGAGCAGGAGGAGCTGAGCAGATGATATATACAATACAGTACAATCTGCAGGTATCATGTTATAGAGGAGGAGGAGCTGAGCAGATGATATATACAATACAGTACAATCTGCAGGTATCATGTTATAGAGCAGGAGGAGCTGAGCAGAGGATATATATAATACAGTACAATCTGTAGGTATCGTGTTATAGGGCAGGAAACACAAGAAAATTAGGACCTTTGATCCCGGTTGCAATCGTGTGTGTATTTTGGTCATGAATATTAATTACTACCTCATGCTTATAATTTTTGACGAAAGTCGTCTGGGATGCTGTGTTTGTAGTATGTGTGTTGCACCTAAAAGGTGCAGGGCATCCCGCCTGATCTGATAGTATGGGCATCACACAGCGCGGGCGGTTATCAGCTGAACAGACCTACAATGCCCTGTCTAGTAAGGCCAGTGATCAGCCGCCAATCAAGCAAACACTTGTTCGTCCGCTGATTGGGTCATTATGACCTGTCGAAACAATCATCGTAGAAAAGGTGCACAATGGCGTTTCAGCCGAATGCTGGTACAAAATGATGAATCCAGGAATCTCCAAGGGGAGTGGAATCCCAGCTCTCTGGACACCAGCTTCTTTCATAAAACATAACAGCTTTATTCGTGAACTGTTAAAATACATATAGGAAGATTTATCAAAGGATTTAGACTGGTTTTTCCTGTCTAAATTTGTCGCACAGAAAGTTGCAGTCTAAATATGTGCGACTTTTTTGCAACTTTTGCCTTAGAGGATTTTTACAACATGATGCATTCTAGTCTATTTTAGACAGGAGAATGCATTGGTGCTGAATTTCTCAAAAGCGACTTTTCAGCGACACGTCGCATCCGCTGAAAGTACGCTGAAATGTCAGACCATGCTGGAGCAGGTTTAAAGGGGTTATCCAGGAAAAAACTTTTTTTAATATATCAACTGGCTCCAGAAAGTTAAACAGATTTGTAAATTACGTTTATTAAAAAATCTTAATCCTTTCAGTACTTATGAGCTTCTGAAGGTAAGGTTGTTCTTTTCTGTCTAAGTGCTCTCTGATGAAGCGCCCAGTTTAGAAGAGGTTTACTATGGGGATTTGCTTCTAAACTGGGCAGTTCCCGAGACACATGTCATCAGAGAGGACTTAGACAAAAAAGAACAACCTTAAAGGACAACTGCAGCGGAATTACACTTATCCCCTATCCACAGGATAGGGGATAAGTGTTCGATTGCGGGGGGTCCGACAGCTGGGACCCCCCTCGATCTCCCTAATGGGGAGCCGGCATTAGCGCCCATGGTGAAGCCCCGTCTCCTCCCCGTCCCTATACAGTTCTATAGGGGATGCGGGGAGGCACGAATGCTGCCTCTCCCATAGAGATGTATGGAGGAGGCGTGCCGGCCGCAACGTCATGCTGCTGCTGGCACGCCCCCTGCACGGGAGAGCCGCGGCCCCGTACAGGAGATCGCCGGGGGGCCCCAGCGTTCGAACCCCCCCGTGATCAAACACTTATCCCCTATCTTGAGGATAGGGGATAAGTGTTTGTACCGCTGCAGATGTCCTTTAACTTCAGAAGCTCATAAGTACTGAAAGGATTAAGATTTTTTAATAGAATTAATTTACAAATCTGTTTAACTTTCTGGAGCCAGTTGATATATAAAAAAAAATTTTTTCTTGGATAACCCCTTTAATGTTAAACAACCACTCCACTCGTGACCATTAGGCATGGGAAGAGATGCCTGAATGTAAAGGACTGTTTTCTTAATCTCGCTCCGGCTGGATTTCTGGCCATAGGCTAGGTTCAGACTACAAAATCTCCAGACAGAAAATTTACTTCTAGAGATTCCGAGTGCGGCCAGCGCTGACTGAATCAGTCGGTGTTAGGACCGCCCGGACATTGCAGTCCTTAATAGATTGCAGTGTGTTCCGCAAGGATATCCGCCTGAAGAAAGAGCACAACCATTCTTTAGACGGATATTTTAAAACAAATTTTCCATTCACAAATTCTGCTTCAATAATCCCGAAGTGTGAATTGGTGAATGGAAAACCCATTCACTAGTAGGTACATTTTAGCAAGCAGAATTTCTGCCTGCAATTTCAAAGCAGAATTGCAGGCAGAAATTCCGTAATCTGAACCTAGCCTTACCGCCACTCCAACAAGGTGTGCGGTCCACTCTCGCAACGTGTGTCCAAAACCTGCCCACTCCTGCAAACATTTTCACAGCTTTTAGAGATAGCCTTCCCTATGCAATTTCATCAGAGAAGTTTGCAGGATTTTGTAGGACCCATTGTATGTTCTGTGACCACCCGCTCAAGATAAAATAAACGCCAACTCCCACAAGTTTTATATCGGATCCTGCAGGATCCCAATCCCATTACAGTCCTCTAACTGGATGTTCATCGGTATTTTGCTCTGGTGTACCTCCCAACCCCCACCTACCCATTCAGTATAATGACTTATCTGGATTTTCTGACTTTTCCTTTACACAGGCTTTGATCAGTTTCCCACGAAATGTCTTAAAGGAGAAATGCGGTGCAAAATTTTTAACTTTCCCTGTGCCCGGGCTTCAAAAAACTAAAAAAACAAAGTTTAACTCCCCTTCCTACATTTCCCTGTTATGCCGGTCACAGCATCCCGTTCCTCCGGCGCTGCTCCCTGCTTCTTAGGCACGGAATGTCACACTGCGGTCAGTGTATCGCGATGTCCCGCCTCGGCTGGTGATAGGCTGAGCGCACTGCCATGTAAGGAGCCGGCCCGAACTCCTTACATGACAGTATATTCAGCCTATTACTGGCAGGAGGCGGCAATATGCTGACCGCAGTGTGACGTTCCGAGTCTAAGAAGCAGGGAGCCCAGCAGCGCCGGAGACCCGGGACGCTGATAACGGGGGAACGTAGGAAGGGGAGTTCAAGTTTTTTTTTATTTTTTATTTTTTTGCAGTCCGGACACAGGGGAAGTTAAAAGTTTTGCGCCACATTTCTCCTTTAATCGTCTATTCACACGTACAGTATTCTGCGTAGATTTGATGCACATATTTGATGCGCAGGATTTTGTGCTGCAGATTCCAATGTAAACTGAATTACTTGAAATCCTGCGCCTCAAATCGGCGCAGAATACTCTACATGTGAATAGGCCCTAAATAGGCCCTGTCAATGGAATAAAATTTGCATGGATCAATAGTACAAGCGGATATAAGAAACTTTGTAATATATCTTATTAGACAAAAATGCTTCTTTCTCCTGTTATCAAACTTTTTCCATCTCCGTTGCTCAAATCTTCTTTTCTATAAAGTGGGTCAGCGTTGTGCTATGTCTGCAAGGAAAGCGTTACATGCCTAAGGCTGGGTTCACACTACGATTTTTAAATACAGTAACCGTATACGGTTTTCCGCCAAAAAACGTATACGACCGTCTCCGAAACCGTATGCATAGAGAATGCATTGTAAACCGTATTCCAAATGTTGTGTACGGTTTCATCCGTTTTGCCTCGGATACGGTTTTACCGATTTTTCAACCGTAGGCAAAAACGCTGTCGACCACGTTTTTGCCTCTGGTTGGAAAACCGTATGCTAACCGTATGCGGTTCTTTTAACATTGTTGTCTATGAGAACCGTACACAGAATTTCAGAATACGGTTGCACACGGTTTTTCTAATCCGTTTTTGGAGTTGACACATGCGCAGAAGGAATTTCAATAGAACAATAGTAACTTTATTAAATTGCCTGAAAACTAATTCCAACAAACTAGCAAAACCGTTGGCAAAAACGGATGCAAACGGATAGAACCGTACATACGTTTTGGAACGGTATACGGGGAAAAACCGTATTTGGAGTCATACGGTTGTATACGGTTCTTGCCATACGTTTTTTAGCGGAAAACCGTATACGGTAATCGTATTTGAAAAACGTAGTGTGAACCCAGCCTTAAAGAGCCGCAACTCAGCTCTTAGAGAACTACAACTCATAGATGAAGCCTGCAGAGCAGAAATCTGCTTAAAAATACCATATACAAGTTCTATAATGGCCAGAAATAGGGCTGCTCCTCATGTACACACACACAGGACAGCTTGTCCTGAAATGTCACCTGAAATGACAGGTACGCTATATATAAGTTGTTGATAGTAAGCAAGGTCTCATTTGCAGAACCAGAGAGTAAAACAAGATAATCTTGTCTTCATATGTTAGGACAACATATACTGTTGTGTAGACACTGTAACCACTTAGCACAAATATTTCCTATCGCACTTTCTACTCTGATCTATTAGACTGTGAGCAATCAGTGTAGAAGATAATAACAAGATTTGTCATCTTCGGGGACCTTGGCCTGTACAGTTCTGTAGACAAGTGTTCCAAAACCAGTGTGCCTCCAGCTGTTGCAAAACGACAACTCCCAGCATGCCCGGACAGCCTTTGGCTGTCCGGGCATGCTGGGAGTTGTCGTTTTACAACAGCTGGAGGCACTCTAGTGTGGAAACACTGCTATAGAGAATAGGAATGTCCAACATAGGGCAGAATTGTGAGGGAGCGGGGGAGATTTATCATTGGCATAAAAAATTTGCACAATATTTCCTTTCCTTCGCTCAGTTTTTGCTCAACATCACAACATAATAAATTGCACGGAAAAATATACGCATGAATGAACTTCCCACATCCTACGCCACCTAGGAAGCGGAGTATACTTTCGAAAACATTTTTTAATCAAAAATTATTTTTACGTCGATGATAAATGCCACTTATCTATTTGCGCACACTGAGCCCCCGTCCCTCCAAGTGCAAAAGTATACAGAAAATGTTGAAGCAAGTGCAAATTACAGAAAAAAAAGTAGCACAAAAACAACAAGGTACATAGCCTTCTAAGCTGGAAAAACACTTAAAACACACCCAAAGAAGAAAAAAAAAACATTGATAAATGCTCCCCATAGACAGGAATTCAGCAAAACTAAATGGGTGTGCCACCATTTCCACCTTAAATAGGTACTTCGGAGGAAAGAAAATGCTTTTAAATCAACTATATAAAATATAATCTTAATCCTTCCATTACTTATCAGCTGCTGTATGTTCCAGAGGAATTTGTGTAGTCCTTTCCAGTCTGACCACAGTGCTCTCTGCTGCCACCTCTGTCTGTGTCAGGAACTGTCCAGAGCAGTTTGCTATGGGGGTTTGCTCTTTCTCTGGACAGTTTCTGACACAGACAGAGTTGGCATCAGAGAGCACTTTGGTCAGACTGAAAAGAACTACACAACTTCCTCTGTAAGCGACAGCGGATGAATACTGGAAGGATTAAGATTTTTTAAATAGAAGTAATTTACCAATCTGTATAACTTTCTGGCACCAGTTGATTTGAAAACATATATTTTTTTCCCCGCCGGGGTACCCCTTTAACCTCTCGGTGACGCAGGGCGTATGCATATGCCCTGCATCTCTGATCCTTAAGGACTCAGGGCGTACCTGTACGCCCTGAACATTTCCGGTCCCCGCCGCTTGCCAGGCAGGGACCGGACCGGGATGCCTGCTAAAATCATTCAGCAGGCATCCCGGCACATCGCCGAGGATGGTCCTGAGGACCCCCCTATATCGGCGATCGTAAATACACACATGACTCGTAAAGGGATGATGATCAGTGGTGTAATATACACCACTAGTCATCATCCGTACTGTGCTGGGAGGTGGCAGTGTTGCCACCCCCCAGTACAGATGTGATTGGTTGGTTGTAGTGACCTCACCAATCACAGTGTATGAGGAGGTGGGAGGAGAGCAGGAGCATGTTAGGCTGGGTTCACACTACGATTTGTAACTACGGTTCCCATATACGGCTGGGAGAAGGGGGCGGGGCTTAATCGCTGCACCCGCACTCAGCCGTATAGGGGAACCGTATTTAATGTATGTCTATGAGCCGACCGGAGTGAACCGCAGCGTCCGGTTGGCTGCGTTTTCTGCCGTATGCGGTTTCCCTACCGCAGCCAAAAACGTGGTGCCTACAGTCGGGAAACCGCATACGGCCGAAAAAGCAGCCGACCGGAGGCTGCGGTTAACTCTGGTCGGCTCATAGACATGCATTAAATACGGTTCCCCTATATGGCTGAGTGCGGGCGCCACTATTAAGCCCCGCCCCCTCCTCCCAGCCGTATACGGGAACCGTAGTTACAAATCGTAGTGTGAACCCAGCCTTACTCTGCTCTGATCAGCACCATTTTATATTTGGTGCTGATCAGAACGGAGCCCCTTGCTGCATCTTCACCCTCAGAGTGTTCTTAGTGCCCCTTAGCACTGTTTCTGTGTCCCCTGGCACAGCAGCGATTAGGGAAAGCTAGGAGATAGGTGGTAAAAAATAAATAAATTATTTTTTTTTTAAAGCGTACCATACTGGAGGTGACTCTCCCCTCAAGGAAACAGCACCAGTCACGAGGTCCAGTTAAATGCAGGCTCAAAGTCTTTTATTGCATCAGAGCATAAAAATGCGACGTTTCGGCTAACAAGCCTTTTTCTAGCATACCGTAGGTGTCCGCTGGTCCGCAGCACCTTTTGCTTCGTGACCCAGGCCCTACTGGGTCGCTGTGGTCTGCACCAGTGTTTTTTGGGGGGGCGCAGACCTTTTTTTGCTTAACGTGTGGCCGGGCCCTTTTAGCTATAAAGGAGCTTAATGTGAAAGATAAAAAGGGGACATGCAACGGCGCACCCTGTGCTTTATCTGGTGATAATGTGAATGTGTGAGGGTAAATAGAAACCTGCTCACCTTAAGGTGTTATGCTCCAAGCACAACACCGTGTAGCTCTTCTAAATGCCAGTAGCAGCCTGTGCCTGTCCGCACCCAGGGTACCGAGGCGGTGTGTGGATAAGTGGGAGACCACACGATCAGTGTGGCAGAAGGAAATTGGCACTTGCCTGGCGCTTGCTGGTAGTGGATCGTTGTGGTACAAAAACATATTCCAAGGTGGTTGCAGTAAAGCAGTAGTGTTCTTTATTTCATATAGAGTAAGACAACGTGTTTCGAGGGGGTCTGCACCCCTTTTCCTCAGGTCAGGGGGGATTACAGGCACAAGGGGCCAATATTTATACACACAGATACATGGAGAAAAAACCTGCAAAGTTTGCACACCACTGTGCACACCACTGATTAGGTAAACGCTTTTTGTTTTTTTCGTTTTTTTTGGGCGCGGGGCTTTTTTTGCACTAGAAGTCTATATTTTTTATTTATTTATTTTTCCCTTTTTAGTTTATATTTTTTCTGTTAGGGCGGGTTAGGGAGGTAGTCTCGCACCACACCACACACAGCCCAAATAATGTTTTCCCCACACACATACCCATTAGAGTAGGGAAATGGCCCGCAGGGCATTTTCAGCGGAGGAGGCATATGCCATACTTGCCTACGACACTGAAAGCGCCACAGAGGACGAGGAAGACCCCACCTTCCTTATTTCTTCTGCGTCCTACTCATCATCTTCTGATGATGAGCCACCAAGGCGGCGGAGATGTCGCCATGCGAGGCCTCAAACCTCCTCTGCTCCTGACCCTATGCCCCATGCTGGTATGAGTCCCCCTGGCGCTCATACTAGTCAAGTCCCCCAGCCAAGTTTACTGGTGCCTGGAACCTGTGAACTTGTCTGGACTGAGCCTGTGATTTTGTTGGCGACTCAGGAATCAAGATTAACATCGTCGGGTTCACTGAAATGGACTATTTTAGCTTTTTTTTCAGTGACATCTTTGTCAATCTGATGGTTGACCAGACGAACCTGTACACCCAACAGTTCGTCACCACAAACTCGGGCTCCTTTTTAGCTAGGCCCGGTGGCTGGTTCACAGTCAGTGCAGCCGAAATGAGGACCTTTTGGGGTCTCGTGCTGCATATGGGCATAGTTAAAAAGCCAAAGGTCAGGCAATACTGGAGCGGGGACATCCTCTACCAGACCCTGCTCTACAGTATGGCCATGACCCGTCCCCAGTTGGAGGCCATTCGGAAATGTCTGCTCTACAGTATGGCCGTGACCCGTCCCCAGTTGGAGGCCATTTGGAAATGTCTGCTCTACAGTATGGCCATGACCCGTCCCCAGTTGGAGGCCATTTGGAAATGTCTGCTCTACAGTATGGCCATGACCCGTCCCCGGTTGGAGGCCATTTGGAAATGTCTGCTCTACAGTATGGCCATGACCCGTCCCCGGTTGGAGGCCATTCGGAAATGTTTGCATTATGCTGATAATGCGGCATGTCACCCCCCCCCCCCCCCCCCCCAAACTGATCCCGCGTATGACCGCCTGTATAAAATCAGGCCGGTCATTAATCACTTCAGGGCCAAATTTTGGGGGGCCTATGTCCCTGGAAGGGTGGTCGCTATTGTTGAGTCTCTCGTCAGCTTCAAGGGGAAACTCAGCTTCGGGTAATACATCCCGACCAAGCGAGCGCGGTATGGCGTGAAGATGTATGAACTTTGCGAGAGTACCTCAGGGTACACTTGCAAGTTTATAGTGTATGAGAGACGAGATTCCCATTTTGAACACCCAGAATGTCCCCCCACTCTGGGTGTTAGCGGGAAAATCGTTTGGGGCCTTTTGCACCCATTGCTAGATAAGGGTTACCACCTATCTCTGATCATTCTCCGTTGTTGTTGGAGATATCGCTGTCCCAGGAGACCTATGTTCGGAGGTGGAAGGTGCATCCCTTCGGGTTGCAACTGATTGGTCCTCAGGATAGGATAGGATACCCGACCAGCTCCAGACATTTTTACAGATTAACCAGCCCACGGGCACTGGAGCAGTGCTGTGGGAGACACTTAAGGCCTACCTGCAGGGCTGTTTAAAATCTTCCATTTCCTATATCAAAAGGGAGACGTCAGAATGAAAAGTAAAAGCATCCCAGAGTTATTAATGCTTAAAATGACAGTGGTCAGATGTGCAAAAAATGGCCGTGTCCTTAAGGTGAAAATGGGCTGGGTCCTTAAGGGGTTAAGTCTTCTCCAATGGAAACCTGTTTAATGTTCTTACTATACTTCCTCTTCTACTGTAGTACAGAGTGTGTTGGAGACAGCAGAGCTGTGATGCCTTATCAAATATTACAGAGTTAAATCCCACACCTTACGCTGTGTTATGTTTTACATAGGACTGCAAGCAAAACCCACTGAATTATCTTTACTCAATAAACAGGCAGTTAGTTCTGCTACTTGCAAATAATAATAATATTGTTCCATAGAAAATTGGCAGCATTGCTATTTTAACATTACATATAACCCCATAGACCAGTAGTCTCCAAACTGTGTGCCTCCAGATGTTGCAAAACTACAACTCCCAGTATGCCCGGACAGCCAGCGGCTGTCCGGGCATGCTGGGAGTTGTTGTTTTGCAACATCTGCAGGTTCCACAGTTTGGAGACCACAACCGTAGAATTTGCACCTAATTCACCTGCTGCTTTTTTAGGATTAATTGAATAGTTCTGGTTTAATGGATCTGATTTTCCTGATTTTGAGATGTGTGTATATATATATGTATATTAATATATTGAAAAATAAATAAATAGATAATAATAAAAAATATATACATTGTATGTTACATATAAATTATATATATATATATATATATATATATATTTTAATATATTGAAAAACAAATAAATAGATAATAATAAAAAATATATATAGTGAATATTACATATAAATTATATATATATATTTATTTTAATATATTGAAAAATAAATAAATAGATAATAAAAAATATATACAGTGTATATTACATATAAATTATATATATATATATATCTATATATATATATTTGTTTTGATATATTGAAAAACAAATAAATAGATAATAATAAAAAATAAACAGTGTATATTACCGTACATATAAATTATATGTATATATATATATATATATATTTATTTTAATATATTGAAAAATAAATAGATAATAAAAAATATATACAGTGTATTACATATAAATTTTATAAATATATATATATATATATTTATTTTGATATATTGAAAAATAAATAAATAGATAATAATAAAAAATATATACAGTGTATATTACACATACATTATATATATATATATATATATATATATTTATTTTAATATATTGAAAAATAAATAAATAGATAATAAAAAATATATACAGTGTATATTACATATAAATTATATATATATATATATATTTATTTTAATATATTGAAAAAGATATAAATAGATAATAATAAAAATATATATACAGTGTATATTACATATATATTTTATATAAATTATATAGATAGATGTTTTATTTATATAAATTTTTTCCGCTTTTTTAAAAACTTTTTTTTTTATAGATGTTAAAAGTTCCTAGTCCAGAAGACCCGTGGGCACATTGGAGGACAACCACAAAGGCACCGACCCAATTTCATACATTCTGTATTACCCCAGACACATAAGATGCACTTTAGGTAAGTAACATCAGCTTTCTCTATGTACGATACAGATACAGTGTAATTGTTTTATTATCTGTACAGAAATAGCTTTACAGCGCCATTTATCTACCTGCAACTGCAGTTTAACAAACCCAGAAGCACAACATAAAGTTATGACGGTTAACCCTTTTCTTCCCGGACCCGGGCACTTTTCAAAAACTATTAAAAACTAACTTATTTTTTCTCTTTTATCGCCGACTTTCCTACCTGTAAATCTCTATGTCTCAGAAGAGGAGGAGGGGGGAGTCCACTCTCGCAGGCTTCTCCGACCCCGAATTACCTATAACTAGTAACAAGTCTTGTTTTTGAGTTCGAGGAGGTGGGGAAGAAGAGAAGAAAAAAAAAAAAGAAAATTTTGCGGAGAGGAGGAGGAGGCAGAGGAGGAGGTTTGGGTATGGTGGAAAGGAGGGGTGGGGGACAGTGTGAAGGTCAAAAATATTTCTCTCAAGGAGCCAATGGAGTTTAGCTGGTTAATGTATAATCCCTCAGTGTTTGGGCATTTTTTTTTTTTTTTATGGGAGAATTACAAGCGCACAGGAATAATCATTCCCAGACTTTCACCCGGCCAGGTGAGTCCAGGTAGGACAAGAGGCAGCTAAAAAAAATTCAAGAATGCAACTTCTTCGCACAATATAGAAAATCCAGAAAAACCGGACGACGTGTAGATTAGGAGGTCAGACGATGAATGACAGAGACACGAGTCTGACGACATTATTTATGCTCTGACGCCCCGCAGCCAGACATTTTATTAAGTGCTTCGATGTCTTGTTCTGTAGGGCAGGTGACATCTATCCCATACAAAGTATACACACAATTAAACCGTGTCACACAGCGCCATCTGGTGGTTGAGAGGTCATATCACTTACAGCAGTGTTCTTCGAGTGGCTCTCCAGCTGTTGCAAAAGTATAATCCCCTCCCCCATGCATTGACAGCTGACCTGTGGCTCGGCAGCTGTTGCAGGCATCCAGGCATGATGGGGGTTGTAGTTTTGCAACAGCTGGAGAGCCACAGGATGGGACAGCACTGGGCTACAAATTGTGCAGTTAGTACTGAAGTCCTAAAGCGGTGTTTCCTTAATAAGGTGCCTCCAGCTGTTGTAAAACTACAACTACCAGCATGCCCGGACAGCCTTTGGCTGTCCGGGCATGCTGGTAGTTGTAGTTTTACATGCTGCGAAATGTAGTTTTGGAACAGCTGGAGGCACCCTGGTTGAGAAACACTACCCTAGGACATCATTCAGTGTCTCGGGAAGCCATATTCGCTCTGTACACATGGCGTCCAGTGTAATCTAGGGCATTGATAATAAAGGGCGGCAGGATATATGAGCCAGGGGTCTGTCAGTCTGTAGAGTCCTCGGTGTTCTTGAACATAAGGATGGAGTTGTAAATTTTCACTGCCGGTCCCAGTTTTATGCACAGGATCTTTACAATGTCCGTCTGTGTTAGGAGCAGGAGAGCTTGACCGTCTATCATCTGTCCGAAGAAAGCAGAAAAACGGGATTGAATGTTATAGGAAATAGGGATTAACATATTGAAAATAACAGTATAATAACTCACAGGGCTATTAAACATACATAGACCTGCAGTTTGGGAATAACTTTATTAAAAACACTGGCTGGGGTCTGCATGTTACTTGTACATAACAAAGAGTGGGCACCAACCTGTGGCCCTACAGCTGTTGCCAAACTACAACTCCATATCCTAACAGTGAATTTGTGGCCCTTCGGCTGTTGCAAAACCACAATTCCCAGCATGCCCTGACAGTTAATTTGTGGCCCTTCAGGTGTTGCAAAACCACAATTCCCAGCATGCCCCGTGAATTTTTGGCCCTTCAGGTGTTTCAAAACCACAACTCCCAGCATGCCCTATGAATTTGGGGCCCTTCAGGTGTTTCAAAACCACAACTCCCAGCATGCCCTATGAATTTGGGGCCCTTCAGGTGTTTCAAAACCACAACACCCAGCATGCCCTGTGAATTTGGGGCCCTTCAGGTGTTTCAAAACCACAACTCCCAGCATGCCCTGACAGCAGACCTGTGGCCTTTCAGGTGTTTCAAAACCACAACTCCCAGCTTGCCCTGACAGCAGACCTGTGGCCTTTCAGGTGTTTCAAAACCACAACTCCCAGCATGCCCTGACAGCAGACCTATGGCCCTTCAGGTGTTTCAAAACCACAACTCCCAGCATGCCCTGTGAATTTGGGGCCCTTCAGGTGTTTCAAAACCACAACTCCCAGCATGCCTTGACAGCGGACCTGTTGCCCTTCAGGTGTTTCAAAACCACAACTCCCAGCATGCCCTTACCGTGGACCTGTGGTCCCCCAGCTAACAAGCACTTGTTTTTAAAGGCCAGGTCATGAAGTATACCTGACTGTAAGCATAGGCCTATGACTTGTACTGCCACCTGCTGGACTTTCTACACAAACCACATCAACTAACATACTGTAGATACCTGCTATCTATAGTAGTGTTTCCCAACCAATGTGACTCCAGCTGCCGCAAAACTACAACTCCCAGCATGCCCGGACAGCCAAAGGCTGTCCGGGCATGATGGGAGTTGTAGTTTTGCAACAGCTGAAGTCCCCCTGGTTGGTAAACACCTACACAACACACTCTACATCCCCGGTATCTTCTCCTATGACACCTGGCCCTCTGAAGACATTAAAGGGGGAACTCCGGTGGAAACAAGTAGAAAACAAATGTTTTCAAATCAACTGGTGCCTGAAAGTTAAACAGATTTGTAAATTACTTCTATTTAAAAATCTTAATCCTTCCAGTACTTATCAGCTGCTGTATAAAACATTTGTGAATTTCTTTTCCGTCTGAAAACAGTGCTCTCTGCTGACACCCCTGTCCGTGTCAGAAACTGTCCAGATTAGAATCATATCCCCATAGAAAAACCTCTCCTGCTCTGGACAGTTCCTGACACGGACAGAGGTGTCAGTAGAGAGCACTGTGGTCTTCACAAATTTCTCTGTAGTATACAGCAGCTGAAAAGTACTGGAAGGGTTAAGATTTTTAAATAGAAGTAACTTTCTTTCACCAGTTGATTTGCAAACATTTTTGTTTTTTTCCACCAGAGTTCCCCTTTAACGTCAAATGACTTGACAAATACTGAACGCAGACATCTACTTATTGTTTTTCGGTAATCCGCCACTTACTGTACGTTGGGCATCGGCAGATGCTGGCGCAGCGAGCAGTACAGTAACTATGACAAAGAGAGTGACAAGTGTGCTGATGTGGTTACATGGCCCATTGGATACTTTGTCATGGCCTTTCCAAAATAATATTCACCCATCTGTGCTGGAAGCTTCACTACAACCGCTTCCTTTATACCACCGACATCTTTTACTTGACCTTTCGAGATAATTTTGTGCTCGAGCAGCAGCTGCCCGCCATTTACCCAGTAGTGACAAAGAGAACCTAAAGAAGGAGCGGTCACATGTAGGGGGCGCTGAGTACATGTGGTGGTCTGGATGTCAAATTAAATTAATTTAAAATTAAACTAGCTGTACATTATCATCATAAGCCACAAGGGTTGTTGATCCATGGATTTTTTAGGGAAATTTTTTTTTTACGTAAAATGACTAACACTGGCTTCTATCTCATGGGGGTTATTTTTTCCTTCCTCTGGATCAACACTATAGTCCAGTGTTTCCCAACCAGGGTGCAAAACTACAACTCCGAGCATATGACATCATATGTGTGTTATACCGGCATATTACATCATGTGTGCATTTTACAGCATTAATGCCATGGGTTAACCTTTTCGTCATCATCTTAAAGGGGTACTCCCGTGAACTTTTTTTTTTTTTTTTAAATCAACTGGTGCCAGAAAGTTAAACAGATTTGTAAATCCCTTCTATTAAAAAATATTAATCCTTCCAGTACTTTTTAGGGGCTGTATAATAAAGAGAAATCCAAAAAAGAAATGCATTTCCTCTGATGTCATGACCACAGTGCTCTCTGCTGACCTCTGCTGTCCATTTTGGGAACTGTCCAGAGCAGCATATGTTTGCTATGGGGATTTTCTCCAGCTCTGGACAGTTCCTGAATTGGACAGCAGAGGTCAGCAGAGAGCACTGTGGTCATGACATTAGAGGAAATGCATTTCTTTTTTTGGATTTCTCTTTAGTATACAGCCCCTAAAAAGTACTGGAAGGATTAAGATTTTTGAATAAAAGTGATTTACAAATCTGTTTAACTTTCTGGCACCAGTTTATTTAAAAAAAAAAAGTTTTCCATGGGAGTACCCCTTTAAATAATGATTAAATATTCTTCAGAGGAAGTGGTCTGTCCTGGGTCAGCTGACTTCCTGCAAACTACAGGATGACATAATCACCTATGAGATCACCTCCACCACCTACACCTCCCCTCTAGCTCTATCCGTATACTGCTGCTATCTCTTTGAGATCAGAATATATATAGTAGTTATACCCCTCCGGCTCTATTTGCATACTGCTGCTATCTCTATAAGATCAGGATATATAGTAGTTCTAGGCCTCCTCTGAGGCTGTGTTCACACATCGCGTTTTTTGCCATTATTTTCCTAAAATTGCGGCACCAGGTTGAGATTATACTGCAATTGTGCAAATCACATTAGAAACATGCTATTTTTACTAAGATTTTTGAAAATCACAGGGAAAACTGCTAAAATGCAGTGAAAATGCAACATCTGAAAACAACCTTAAAGGGTACCTGTCAGTTCATACATACCTCCCCCCCCCCCACCTCCAAAAAACAAAAACTGTTATATGTTGCTCAGTACCTCATCCTGATCATGTACATCTAATTTGTATGTGTCTACGACCTATACTTCTCTCAGAATTTTATTTACTTGCCATCATTGCTCAGTGAGGTTTCTGTACTTGCAGAGGCAGGGGGCGTGTCCCTCTCATCTCCTCACTGTGATGACTCCTCCCCCTCCCTCACTCTGCTCTGACTCACAGTAGCTCTGGACCTGCCTGCAGCCCTGTCTATCACTCATGGTGTCCATGACATATCGATGTCCACTGGACACTGCAGGACTGATATGTGTCCCAGGAGGCAGGGGGACCCCTAGTGGCCAGTTTTTGACTGGCTTTTTCAGTATGAAATACTGACAATTTTCTGATGAAAGCAATTGCAAAACATATTGTTTTTGCATGTTTTATAACATATCAAAAGTTATTGTATCTGACAGTGTCCATTTAAGACTTCATAACAATTGTGATTATAGGTCAAATCATTTTCGCCTCATGACAATATTTCTCTAAAACTGTGCATAATGTGAACCGACCTCTACCTACCTATTAGTCACCTGTGTGACCTCCATCATTGAATAAGATGACCGGGTGCAGTTATAAAACACCACACCTTCAGCTAGTGCACAGGCCTTTAAAGGGGTACTCCGCTGCTCAGCTTTTGGAACAAAATGTTCCGAATGCTTAGGTGCTGGGAGCTCGTGACATCATAGCCCTGCCCCTCATGATGTCACGCCCCTCCCCCTCAATGCAAGTCTATGGGAGGGGGCGTGACATCCGTCACGCCCCCTCCCATAGACTTGCATTGAGGGGGCAGGCGGGACATCATGATGGGCGGGGCTATGACATCACGAGCTCCCGGCGCCGGCTCTAAGCATTCGGAACATTTGGTTCCAAACGCTGAGCAGCGGAGTACCCCTTTAAGGAAAAAGACCTTTAAATCCAGGTGCTGCCAACTCACAACATCAGGGTCAAGGAAATCATTTCAGGATCCACTTTTATTGAAGCAGCAGAGTAACACCCTCTTCTTCAGATTACCCTCGAAACGCGTTATCTTGTATTTACTCTGCTACTTCAATAAAAGTGGATCCTGAAATGATTTCCTTGACCCTGATGTTGTGAGTTGGCAGCACCTGGATTTAAAGGTCTTTTTCCTTAAACGCCTGTGCATGTCCTACCAGTACAGTAAGCTCTGATTCCTGCGACCTTCCGGCATAGCAGCAGACTCCACATCTGAGTACCTCTTTATTGAGGTGATACGTCTTTTTTATTCATCTGTGAGGTGAGAGGCCATCTAAAAGGGACATCTGTGTCCCACAACATGTCTTTACATTATACATACAAAGGGTTAATACACGAGGCGCTGTATGCGGTCTGTCTTTTTTTCCCCTCTATTTACCACACCTTCAGCCAAAGGATTAAAGGGGTTATCCTTTGGCTTTTTTTTTTTATATATATATCAACTGGCTCCAGAAAGTTAAACAGATTTGTAAATTACTTCTATTAAAAAAAATCTTAATCCTTTCAGTACTTATGAGCTGCTGAAGTTGAGTTGTTCTTTTCTGTCTAAGTGCTCTCTGATGACACCTGTCTTGGGAACCACCCAGTTTAGAAGCAAATCCCCATTGCAAACCTCTTCTACTCTGTGCAGTTCCCGAGACAAGCAGAGATGTCAGCAGAGAGCACTGTTGCCAGACAGAAAAGAACAACTCAACTTCAGCAGCTGATAATTATTTAAAGGATTAAGATTTTTTATTGGAAGTAATTTACAATTCTGTTTAACTTTCTGGAGCCAGTTGATATATAAAAAAAAAGTTTTTTTCTGGATAACCCCTTTAATGGGAAATTTAGGCAGCATTAAAGGAGATGTCCGGTATGGACTATTCCTATTCCATCCTGCCCGGGCTGCAAAAAAAAAGAGAAAACAAACTTTCACTTAAAGGGGTACTCCGGTGGAAAACATTTTTTTTTTTTTAAATCAACTGGTGCCAGAAAGTTAAACAGATTTGTAAATTACGTCTATTAAAAAATCTTTATCCTTCCAGTACTTTTTAGCAGCTGTATGCTACAATTTCTTTTTTGTCATGTCCACAGCGCTCTCTGCTGACACCTGATGCCCGTATCAGGAACTGTCCTCATAGCAAACCTATGCTGATCTGGACAGTTCCTGACACGGACAGAGGTGTCAGCAGAGAGCACTGTGGACAAGACAAAAAAGAAAAGAATTTCCTCTGTAGTATTCAGCAGTACTGGAAGGATTAAGATTTTTTTTTTATAGAAATAATTTACCAATCTTTTTAATTTTCTGGCACCAGTTGATAAAAAAAAAATGTTTTCCATCGGAGTACCCCTTTAACTTCCTACATTCACTCGGAGCTCTGCAACAGCTTATTGGTCGGCCGGGCTGTCTACTTCCTACTTCCCTTAGCCCGGAACGTCACACGGCGCTTCAGCCTATCACCGGCCGAGGCGGGACATCGCTGCGGCCGGTGATAGGCTGAAGCGCCGTGTGACATTCCGGGCTAAGGGAAGTAGGAAGTAGACAGCCCGGCCGACCGATAAGCTGTTGCGGAGCTCCGAGTGAATGTAGGAAGGTAAGTGAAAGTTCGTTTTCTCTTTTTTTGCAGCCCTGGCAGGATGGAATAGGAATAGTCCGCACCGGACATCTCCTTTAAGAAATAATTTCAATGATGGAATTGCAATCAATATGGCTGCAAACTCATGCCTGCCACATCAGCGACAAGAGGTACACACAAGGCATACACAAGATCCTCAACAATATTCTCTAATAATAGCCTATGCTGCACTATATAAGCAAAATAAAAAATGACTAGAGTGCTTCTTAAAGGGGTATTCCAGAATTATTTTTTATTTGACTATTCTACAGGGGCTGTAAAGTTAGAGTAGTTCATAATGTAGTGTCTGTACCAGTGTGTGACGGTTTTCTCACAATTCTGTGATTTTCACCCCAATATTTATTTTTACCGGCATACAAAATGACTGTTGTCTCAGATTTTTCCCAGCTTGCAATGTGTCCGAGACCTGACATCACTAGTCAGCTGATGACAGGGAGCCTGTCTGCTTCAATGGGTGGAGGGATCGCTTGGTGGGAGAGAGATCAACTGCAACTAATGCAACAGCTGTAGGCACCCTGATTGAATGGATGCAGCTCATTTATATTTTAATGGGTTGGGTGGCTGATGTGTGAAAGGGAGGAAAATGGAATTATGGGATTTGTAGGCAAAGAAGAAAACTCAAACAGGAAATACCAGTTCACAAAAACCTAGCCATGTTAGTTATGGTAATTTCACAACATGGCCATTTAGCCCCAAGACAAGCGCAGATCCTTCCTAAGCATGTCCATTACTGTCTGCCAGGCACGTACTAAAAGCACCTTATGGTGGAGAACCCCTTTAAAGTATTAGGACTGCAGCTTTCCTATGGCGACCATCATGGCACTTAAAAAAAAAAATCAGGCATCTTACCTCCTCTTTGAACAGCCGGGCTTGATCCTCACATCCTATCAGGGTCTGCACAAAGTTGAACACCTGAAAAGGAAAATAAAAAAAAGGTTTTTCTTCATTGTGAATGAAAATCATAGATTACAAATAAATAATACTGTCATATCCGCATATGAAGAGCATTGATACAAATGTGCAAACGTCATTGTCAGCCTATTGGCTCTCACTCGGCAGAGACATGATACGATACACATAGCAGGGTCTGGAAAATTGAAGGTAAAATAAATACCTCTTCCGTACTCCACTTTGATACAGTGCTAGCGCTGATGCCGGCTACGCCAGGCAATAGACGGCAGTGCTGTTCCCAGCAGTGAGCAAGGGCGCGATCCGGATGGACAGACATGGCTGACATAAATAGGGACTGGTGAACTGGGTCTGTGTAGAGACGTTAATATAGAGATTAAATATTACAAGAAAGAAATAAGCATCTAGTACAGTGTTTCCCAACCAATGAGCCTCCAGCTGTTGCAAAACTACAACTCCCAGCATGCCCGGACAGCCTTCGGCTGTCCGGGCATGCTGGGAGTTGTAGTTTTGCAACAGCTGGAGGCACCATGGTTGGAAAACATGGGTTAGGAAATACTTCTAAATTGTCTCAGTTGTTCCCTACCTTGAAAATTGTCTTGCTGCACCCTGCGATATTTGGGAGGACGTCCGATTCTATAAATGGGATATAAACATGACTAAGGAATCGTGAATTTTGCGAAATCAATAATGTGTGTGATGCATTAATTTATAGAGATGAACACCTTGGCCCTGATTTACTTAGTAAACCCGACATGTTTTGTCAGGTTTGTGCGCCAGATTTTCTGTCTGCACCAGAATATGCGCCAGAATGGAAAAAAAAACCTGACTAACTCTCCATTTTACTGAGAAAACCCAAAAAAGGGGCGTGTCCATTGAGAAAAGGGGGCATGGTTGCCAAAAAGTGGACGTGTCCCCAAAATTTTCACAAAAACCCAACATATTTATTAAAGGGGTACTCCACTGGAAAACATTATTTTTTCTTTTTAAATAAACTGGTGCCAGAAAGTCAAACAGATTTGTAAATTACTTCTATTAAAAAATCTTAATCCTTCCAGTACTTATCAGCAGCTGTTAAGATCCACAGGAATTTCTTTACTTTTTGAACTGTTCAGAGTAGGAGCAAATCCCCATAGAAAACCTCTCCTGCTCTGGACAGTTCCTAAAATGGACAGAGGTGTCAGCAGAGAGCTGAAATAATTACAAATCTGTTTAACTTTCTGGCACCAGTTGATTAAAGGGGTACTCCAGTGGAAAACTTTTTTATTTTTTTTAATTTTTTTAAATTTTTTTTTATCAACTGGTGCCAGAAATTTAAACAGATTTGAAATTACTTCTATTAAAAAATCTTAATCCTTCCAGTACTTATTAGCTGCTGAAAACAACAGAGGAAATTCTTTTCCTTTTGGAACACAGAGCTCTCAGCTGACATCACGACCACAGTGCTCTCTGCAGACATCTCTGTCCATTTTAAGAACTGTCCAGAGTAGGAGAAAATCCCCATAGCAAACATATGCTGCTCTGGGCAGTTCCTAAAATGGACAGAGATGTCAGCAGAGAGCACTGTGGTCGTGATGTCAGCAGAGAGCTCTGTGTTCCAAAAAGAAAATAATTTCCTCTGTAGTATTCAGCAGCTGAGAAGTACTGGAAGGATTAAGATGTTTTAATAGAAGTAATTTACAAATCTGTTTAACTTTCTGGCACCAGTTGATTAAAAGAAAAAAACGAAAAGAAAAAGTTTTCCACTGGAGTACCCCTTTAAGAAAACATTCCCCTGCAGGGCTCTAGTCTATATCCAAGGAGGATGGGTGTGACTGAAGATTTTTACATTCACACAGTAGCCTTACAATTTAGTGCAACATCTAACTAACATCCATAAGACACAACTTCCTTGAACATCAACTGCAGTGATCCCTCGACTTACAATGGCCTCAACATACAATAGTTTCAACATACAATGGTCTTTTCTGGACCATTGTAACTTGAAACCAGACTCAACATACGGAATCTGTGAAACGTGTCAATGGCTGGAAGAACCGACCAATCAGAATGGATACTGCACTGGTAAAACCCCTGTATTCCTAAAGTGCATGCACTGACTGGTGTCTGGTAGTGCCCCCTACAGTACATGTTCTGTACTCTTTACATCTGCCACAGTTAGCTGCTCCTTTGGACATCAGGTGAGGGCGGCTCCATTTTACTTTTTTTTTAGGACATTGCGTGTTCTGTGCAGGAACCTGAAGAAGCTTCTTTCCTCTACATAGACCAGTGTTTCCCAAAGAGGGTGCCTCCAGCTGTTGCAAAGCTACAACTCCCAGATTGCCCGGACAGCCGAAGGCTGTCCGGGCATGCTGGGAGTTGTAGTTTTGCAACAGCTGGAGGCACCCTCTTTGGGAAACACTGAAATAGATAGTGATCTACAGCTCTCAGCATTAATTTATATGTAAGGATTTGCTTTATCTATATTAGTTATCTACTTATTTTTCTTTAATCTTAACTTTTTCCTATTTTTGGATGACATTTTGGTGGCTTCAGAACCAATTACCAGGTTTCCATAGAGTTCTGGTCTCAACATACAATGGTTTCAACATACAATGATTGCCCTGGAACCAATTAATATTGTAAGTTGAGGGACCACTGTATTTGGATTGTCATGGCTGCCCCCACATCAAGCTAACATCCATATGAGGCCAGAAGAAGCGCAACCAGTGTGAAACTTAGTCGCCTCTGAGCGCCCTGTAGCGGATCTATTACCAGAGAGTCTGTGAGAGCCGAGACAGCCGAGTCGACTTAGGCTGGGTTCACACTACGTTTTTGCCATACTGTTTTCAATCCGTTTTTCTAAAGAAAACCGTATGGCAAAAAAGCCGGATGAAACAGTATGGAAAAAAGTAAACCGTATGCGTTTTTAAACAGTATACTGTTTTTAAAAGTGCATACAGTTCCGTCAGTTTTTATAGAAAAAAAAACCATACGTTTTTGAAAATTTTGGGAGGGGTCTTGGGTGGGGACTTTAGGATTTGCATGTGCGAAGTAAACCGTATACATGTGCCGTATGGAACCATATACATGTGCGTTTCCCATTGACGTCCATGTTAAAAAAAAACGTATGCGGTTGCAGTACGGTTTTTAAACCGGAGACAAAATTGTGGTCAACCACGGTTTTGACTCCGGTTTAAAAACCGTACTGCAACCGCATACGTTTTTTTTTAACATGGACGTCAATGGGAAACGCACATATATACGGTTCCATATGGGAAAAACTTATACGTTTTTACTTTGCACATGCACATTTGAATCCTAAAGTCCCCACCCAAGACCCCTCCCATTAAAAATGGACAAAATTTTCAAAAACGTATGGGGTTTTTTTTCTATAAAAACTGACAAAACTGTATGCACTTTTAAAAAACAGTATACTGTTTAAAAACGCATATGGTTTACTTTTTTTCCATACTGTTCCATCCGTTTTTTTGCCATACAGTTTTCTTTAGAAAAACGGATTGAAAACAGTATGGGAAAAACGTAGTGTGAACCCGGCTTTACAGAAGCTTAGCGGTGAGTGCGGGTTACAGTTTTTCTTTGTACAGTGGATTTGATTATGATTTTGAGTTTTCTGGTTCCCAGAACCTCTAGACTCGGAGGCACAGGACCCTGATCCTAAATTAGATGTCTAGGTATTCGATCACTTTGATCTTTCTAGTAGTGTTGGTGTAAGATCCATATGACATCAACTATTTGGATTGTCTGGGCTGCCCCCCCAACCGAATTCACAGATCCTCTTGAACTGATGAGCATGCATCTTCACATTGATCTGTCACCTGCCGTGGTGTCTGGATTTCCTCCGAGGAGGCAACGGGATAGGATTCCTGGTTCTTGCCGGCTGCTGGTTACGATCGGCCAAGGGACAACCAGACAGACAGTGGTGAGCTGTGAATCTCCCAGTCACATGGCCAGAACCGTCACAGCCGGGAGTGGGGCACTTCCTATAGGCAAAAACAGAGGAACCATAAAGGACTCAAGCAAAATGAAGAGGTCCACACCTTAAAAAGAAACTAGGACGCGAACATGCGAAATAAACATGGCACATGGCTTGTACACCAGTTATTTTTTATTATTGGGACCAGTAAATCTGTCCCTTTATGTTTTTTTATAGGAATCGTTATGTCCTTTCTAGAGATGAGTGAATCGATTCAGCGTAAAATTAAAGCGTCATATTTCGGAAAAAAATAATGCTTCTATATGTTACTCACTAGATCATGCAGATACTTTACATGTCTAGCTTCTGTATTCGGCTCACAAATCCCTACATATTGCTGCTCACTCATTCTTACATCCACTGCTCAGGAAGGGACATGTCCGAGGCAAGCACTGAGCCCGCCCTCACTCACCATGCATTCACTTCCTCCCTGAGTCTGCTGTGCTGTGCTTGGTCTCTCCATCCAATCACTGCAGGCTGCTCTGTAACCCCCATCTCTCTGTTTTCATGCGGCAGTCTGATAGGGCAGGAGTGAGCACAGAGGAGTGCTAGTCCTGCCCTCATTTCCTGGACTTTGTCCCAGCCTGTGCTTCAGCTGGGACAAAGATGATGCTGCAGCCAGACAGGATTATGTTCTCGATGGTATGGGGACCCCTAGTTTTATGACTACTACTACTACTAGCCCTATACAGCCATCATGTTTAATACTGTGCTGCTGCTGTCGGGAATCCTTACCTACACAGGCTAAATACACCTCTACAGGAAGATTGCATTGAACGTAGTGTTCTATGTGGGGTGGTCTTCTCAAAGAAAATGGGCACTATTCATATTGTATGGTAGACTGAAAATCTGTTGCATGAAATCTGATCTGGATCAGGTGGTGGTCTTCTCATAGTGGGGGTCTTTTAGGGAAGTTTTACTATATAACAAAAAATCTGAGACCTCTTTCTCTTGGGGCCACAATCATGCCAAGAAGGCCAGGAAGCTCCCTGGACACATCAGCCATGGCCTCGGTCCTATTGCCAAACACAGGAAGCAGTGGTCTTAATCACCACAAATTCAACTTTAATTAATACCACCCTGGTTACTTGGGAAAGGTCAGTGTGAGACATTGCCGCTTAAAGAGGAAGCAGCAGTCCTGCCTGCCCCACAAACAACCTGTAGAATGAGTGAAGGAAATTAATAAATTAAGCCAGTCTTGCCGTTTCCCTCACTTTAGATTGTCTTTATACCGTGCTCTCTCAAGTTTGTGCATATGTGTGTGTATATATATATATATATATATATATATGTGTATATATATATATATATATATATATATGTCTGTGTGTGTATATATATGTATATATATATATATGTGTATATATATATATATATATATATATGTCTGTGTGTGTATATATATGTATATATATATATATATGTGTATATATATATATATATATGTCTGTGTGTGTATATATATATATATATATATATATATATATATATATACACACATATATGTACATGCACAAACTTGAGATTTTGGTAGGAACTCGAAACGCGTTGGAAGTGCTACCACCTATTTTATAAATTAAGACAATATCAAGTTGGAGAAGTGCTAGAACTGAATTAAAGGGGTACTCCACTGGGAAAAAAAATGTTTTAATCAACTGGTACCGGAAAGCTAAACAGATTTGTAAATTACTTCTATTAAAAAATCTTAATCCTTCCAGTACTTATCAGCTGCCGTTGATCCACAGGAAGTTCTTCTTTTCTTTTTGAATTTCCTTTCTGTCTGACCACAGTGCTCTCTACTGACACCTCTGTCTATTTTAGGAACTGTCCAGAGTAGGAGCAAATCCCCATAGAAAGCCTATCCTGCTCTGGACAGTTCCTAAAATGGACAGAGGTGTCAGCAGAGAGCACTGTGGTCAGACAGAAAGGAAATTAAAAAAGAAAAGAACTTCCTGGGGATCATAACAGCAGCTGATAAGTACTGGAAGAATTAAAAATTTACAAATCTGTTTAATTTTCAGGCACCAGTTGATTTAAAAAAAAAAAAATGTTTTCCACCGGAGTACCCTTTTAAAGCCTCTTTCTTTCAAGCTGTGCTTTCCACTGGAATCAATAGAATCCCTTATCGAAAGAGTTTCCGTTTTCTAGCTCTTTTGGGAATTCCATAATATGGCACACTTAGCACCAGCCGTTCTAGTTAATGTTGTCTCCGGGGACCAAGAAACAAATAACACATGCAGTTTTACAGTAATAAAAGCTCAAAAGAGTGCAAACCTGTGCTGGAAACTGTATTTGTTGCTTCTTGAGTGAGAAATCCCCTTACAGCTGAGGGACACGCAAGCGCCTGGCGATAAGTTGGGAGAATCACGGTGTCCTGGGATAAGAGAGTGAAGTGAGACAGAGGAAACATTTTGTTCTATTACTGACTATGTAAATTAGTGGTCTTTAAACTGTGGACCTCGAGCTGCTGCAAAACTACAACTCCCAGCATGCCCGGACAGCCACTGGCTGTCCGGGCATGCTCGGAGTTGTAGTTTTGCAACAGCTGGGAGTTTTAGTTCAACAGACCAAGAAAAGCTGCTTAAGGGTATGTTCAGACGAGCGGATCCACAGCGTATTTTACGCTGCGGATGCGCCGCTGAAGGACCCTACAGGGTGCCTTTACATCTGGCTGCTCAGAGCGGTAATACGGCGCTACGAGCAGACACACTGCTGCGATGTGCGAGTTGCTGCGCATGTGCGGTGTACTCGCACTCACGCGATGTGCGCGTATGCGCCGCTGAAAGACCCCTACAGGGTGCCTTTACATGTGCCTGCTCAGAGTGGCAATACGCCTCTACGAGCAGACACACTGCTGCGATGTGCGAGTTGCCGCGCATGTGCGCGCAGCGACTCGCACATCGCAGTGTGTCTGCTCGTAGCGGCGTATTGCCGCTCCAAGCAGGCACATCTAAAGGCACCCTGTAGCGGTCCTCTGGCGGCGGATCCGCAGCATAAAATACGCTGTGGATCCACTCGTCTGAACGTACCCTTACGTTATATCCTAGTATTATTAAGGCTGAATTCATCCACGACCGAATTATAGTTCGCAGTACTTACGGAGTGGAGTTTGCAGTGGGTGTCCTGTTCTCTGGCACCAACCCAAAGGGTGTAAATCTGGGTGGTCAGCGTCCAGCCAAAAGTCATACAAATGGCTCCAGCCATCAAAGTGAACCTTGGAAGGCGGGACGGGTTGTCAGAAACCCAGGTATTATTAACCCTTCCCCGTGCCCCACAACATAAGATGGAAGCACATTAACACCCACACAGGGCAAATGGTCCAAGCCACAAAAGACATAGGCATGTAATGGGAGACGTTTTTTTTGCCCATAATGGACTCAACCAACGTATTCACCTTTATTCTGCACTCTTCGACGTCCATCACAGATGCCACCCGGATCAATGAGGGATTCCTCCTGTCTACTGCTTCCAGCTTCATGTTGTCTTTGAATCCATGTGGGGGACGCTTAAGAAGATTTTAGGGATGAAAACTGGTTATGAATAAGTGATATTTGAGTAAATCAAACTTTTTATGTTATAAAGTTATAATATTACAGTGTGGAAAGCTCTGGCTGGCACCGCAGTGGCTCCTGTCTCCAACAGGTATCTCTCCCAGGTGAAGTTATCAGGGTCTGGATAATCTACAGGAAGGCGACAAAGCTATTACTTTTAACAATATCTTCTCCTTTTACATTTTTATTCTGTATATATATCGTAGTATATAATATAACTTCTTTTGCACCAATACCTTGAGGGGGAGTAAGAGGTTTCCCTTGTTCTTGACACCAACCCACAGGATGAACATAGGGACTACTAGGGTCGCACCTAAAAAAAAAAGTAGAAATGATTTATCACTTTCGCGCAAAGAGACTGATTTTTTCATATAAAAATGATATTATTATCTCCATATACAACTCATGATAGTGGTAGCAATAACTAATAATTGACAACCAATAGTCAGCTGTAATCTTGCATATAGCGGCAATATTGATACAATAAAGCTAGGGCTACTTGGCAAAGATGCTCTGCTGTGCGTTGCATATAGTGTAACTATTATGTGAAATGATAATCATTTAGGAACTTTCCTGCTGTATAAAACTGTATTTTAAAGGGTACCTTTCTTCAAAAAAAACTTTTGCTATATTATAGATTAATGTATGCAGAATAACTTTCCAATAGCATGTTATTAAAAAATATGCTTCTTTCTATTTAATTTTCCACTTTGAAAAAATGACCACTAGGGGTCTCCCTACCAGTCCTGGCAGCAAGCATTTCAGACTCATGCTGGAGTCCTAAATCTCAGACTGCAGCCGGGACACAGACATACTCACCACTGGTCACTACCAGGGATCAGTGCTGAGCTTGTCTGTGTCCCGGCTGCAGTCTGAGATTTAGGACTCCAGCATGAGTCTGAAATCTATAAAAAAAAAGGACTGGTAGGGAGACCCCTAGTGGTCATTTTTTCAAAGTGGAAAATTAAATAGAAAGAAGCATATTTTTTAATAACATGTTATTGGAAAGTTATTCTGCATACGTTAATCTATAATATAGCAAAAGTTTTTTTGATGAAAGGTACCCTTTAAGACCCTGTTGACACCAGAATTACTGTTTCGATTTTTGACTGAGCCGGGTCAGTTCTAAAAGGATCCTGCTGACATGATTATGATTCCATGCTGCAATATTCTGGCTGTCAGAAAACAACTAAAACCCAATAGAATGGACCTAAATTGTACTGTAAATATAGCCTAAAAATAACCTAAAGCTATTGTCACAATATAAATTTTATGTGGATGCCGCATGAAATCTACAATTCCATTTTAGTGGGAAATGCTCAGCATAGTTTATCCAAAACAGATTTTTCAGATTTTTTATTTTTTTATTTTTTTTAGATATGAAAGAAATTTCTTGTTCCTTCTTGATCCGTAATCTGCAAAGAAACTATAACAGGAAGCCTGGATGCAGATTATCCCCATTGAACAGGGTTAATTCATGAGCAAAACAAAGTGAAGTAATCCAAGTATATGCCTTGGATTTCGGCTGTGGATCAGAGACGGCTTCTTCCGATAGAAAATTCCATTGCATGCAAGTCTAGATTAGCAAAACCATTTTCCTACCAATAGTCGTAGGTGTCACCCCAGTTATCGAAGTGCACAAGAAATCTGTCTTCTACTACATCAGTGACGCTGGCCACGCATATGAGAGATGGATTCATCTTGTCAACGGCTTCCAATTTCATACCCACCCGAAAGAGGGATGGGGGGGCACCCTATAAAGAGAATACCAAGTATGGTGAGTTATACTAGAAACAGCAGACCAAATGTATGATGTTAAAGATAGAAAAGAAAAATATTAAAGGGGTTATCCAGGAAAAAACTTTTTTATATATATATATCAACTGGCTCCAGAAAGTTAAACAGATTTGTAAATTACTTCTATTAAAAAAATCTTAATCCTTTCAGTACTTATGAGCTTCTGAAGTTAAGGTTGTTCTTTTCTGTCTAAGTCCTCTCTGATGACACCTGTCTTGGGAAACGCCCAGTTTAGAAGAAAATCCCCATAGCAAACCTCTTCTAAACTGGGCGTTTCCCAAGACAGGTGTCATCTGAGAGCACTTAGACAGAAAAGAACAACCTTAACTTCAGAAGCTCATAAGTACTGAAAGGATTAAGATTTTTTAATAGAAATATTTTACAAATCTGTTTAAATTTCTGGAGCCAGTTGATGTATACATATATATATATATATATATATATATATATATAAAAGTTTTTTCCTGGATAAACCCTTTAATATTTGTATCATGCATGACTAGAATTAATGATGTCGAGTGGATATCACATGAATAGTGACTGAGCTCTATTGTGTGTCCATTATATATCAGTAGTCATAAGGAAAGTTTATCGGAACTGGTAATACAAATGGGGAAGCCGGTTATTAATAGCAAATGCTGGCTAATGGACACTTTAGTCATGCATTAATGGAAGTTTGTGAAACGTATGGATTTGGGTCCACAAGATGGCATTCTATTAAGTCTTTATTTCAGGTGTGTCAACATAAAATATATATATATTTTTTTGTAGATACCAAGAAAATAGGAAACGGAGCACTCACCCGCTGCGTGTCCTCAAAAGGTGGCTGGTCACCAAACAGGGTCTTCAGCAGGGAGGCGGTAGATGGAACGGGGGGAGCTCAGACGCCGGCCACGGTCCGTATCGCACCAATGGGGGCTTCGTCAGGCCATACGGCCTGACGAAGCCCCCATTGGCGCGATACGGACCGTGGCCGGCGTCTGAGCTCCCCCCGTTCCATCCACTGCCTCCCTGTGCTGAAGACCCTGTTTGGTGACCAGCCACCTTTTTAGGACACGCACCGGGTGAGTGCTCCGTTTCCTATTTTCTTGGTATCTACATATTTGGATTATTCTTTGTTTCCGTGAATCACCTCCTGGGATCCTAATTGGGTTACACATGCTCCATCTCCATTCATGGTCCGCATATTGGCAATGTTGCATCTATAAGCAGTAGTATATTCAGTGCCAATTTTTTTTTTGCTTCTTTTCCCTTGTCTGGTTGTCATATATTTTTTTTTATTGTCACAAAACCTGCTACACATGCTATGATGCTATGGTCACGAAACATGCTACACATGCTACAATAAGCACATTCAAAACCAAACAGTATAAAAACCTTAAAGCGTATCTGCTGTTTTCGGATAAGTTTTCATGTGTGTATACATAAGGGAGTAGCACTATTTCAGTTGTCACTAAGCTAATGGATAGAATCAAGCCTTTATGATGTCTCCTATACACACATTTATCTCCTCAGCAGTATAGAGGACATTATAGAGAAGTACTGAGCAGTCTAAGCTGTAAATAAAGTCCTGGGTGACAATTACTACAATAAGCTCTGCTAGTTTCTGTTTAATTCTGCCTCTCTTCAGATACTTCATCCTTCCTCTCTCCCTATTCCCCCCCTTCTCCATAGACTTGTATGGACAGAATGTAACCGGATCCCTTAGCTACTAGTCCATCTTGCCTCTCAGGGAAGATCTAATAAGTGAAGAAAGAGGCATTTTCTCTGATCAGATACAATACTATTCTTATACAGTTCTTATATTCACTTTTACTATTCTTATTTTGGCTTGTACAATTTATTTATGAACTATAAAAGAATATTGGAATGACATTGACCATTACAAAAGCTTTTGATGGTTCATACATTGATGACACATCCATAGAATATGCAATAGATGTGCGATAGGTGGGAGTCTGCTCATGTAAACATTATAGAGGTGCAGAACTCACTATTTTTGGAGTTATAAATAGGTGTTTAGGAGCCACATGAGCTTTTGTTAGTCTCAGGTAATGGGTCCAACTGAAGTCTTCATCTTTGTATCCTACACACAAGAAATAGACATAAGAAACCTGTTAACATGAGTTCTTAAAGACGCTGTAAGTGTAGGATCCCACCTGCTGCATTTTGCTGCATATTTTCTGCCGTGTATTTTCTTACCCATTGAAGTCAATGGGTAGCAAAATATGCAGCAGATTTTGCTACTCAATGACTTCAATGGGTAGGAATATACAGCTTTACCCTTTAAAATGCTTTGAAAACAGATTAAAGGGATTATCCAGGAAAAACTATATATATATATATATATATATATATATATATATATATGGCTCAAGAAAGTTAAACAGATTTGTAAATTACTTCTATTAAAAAAATCTCAATCCTTTCAGTACTTATGAGCTGCTGAAGTTGAGTTGTTCTTTTCTGTCTAAAGTGCTCTCTGGTGACACCTGTCTCGGGAACCGTCCAGTTAAGAAGAGGTTTGCTATGGGGATTTGCTTCTAAACTGGGCGGTTTCCAAGACACGTTTCATCAGAGATAACTTAGACAGAAAAGAACAACTCAACTTCAGAAGCTCATAAGTACTGAAAGGATTAAGATTTTTTAATAGGAGTAATTTACAAATCTGCTTAACTTTCTGGAGCCAGTTGATATATAAAAAAAAAGTTTTTTCCTGGATAACCCCTTTAAATCTAAAGAATGTTTTTCTACTAATACAGTGTGCCTCCAGCTGTGGCAAAACTATAACTCCCAGCATGCCCGGACAGCCGCACTTCTGCATAGGATGGTAAGGAGAAGTGGCCGTGCACATTTAAAGGGGTACTCTGGCCCTAAGACATCTTATCCCCTATCCAAAGGATAGGGGATAAGATGTCTGACCGCGGGGGTCAATCTTGCATTCAGCACCCACCTCGGGGAACTGCACGACGCGCTGCCAGCTCAGAATCTACCGTGTGACGACCACGGGGCCGGAGTATCGTGACGTCACGACTCCGCCCCCGTGTGACGTCCGTCACACGGGGGCTGAGTCGTGATGTCACGATACTCCGGCCCCGTGGTTGTCACACGGCAGATTCTCCTTTTGGATAGGGGATAAGAGGTCTTAGGGCTGGAATATCCCTTTAATACCGAGAGAAATATAGTAGAACTAGAAAAGAAATAGAAAGTATAACAAAAAAGCTAGGGAAAGAATTGTCTCGCACATAGGATGGCTGGAGAAAGAGGCATTGTAACATAAGATTTGAAGGAACTGTATGAAAAGAAGATCTTCCTATACCTTATAAATCACAATGAAAACATAAACCAAAAACAAAATAACTGCAAACGAAGATTAAAAATATACAACATTCTTTTATCATGACCTTTTGGGGGCTGTAATTTGTGTCCAGTCCTCTCACACCACCCAGCAGGGTGAATATCGGGGGAGTCTGCATTCACCCAGAAATCATGGCAGTCTGAATACCCGTCAAAGTGAACTCTTATCCGAAATCCACACACCTAAAGGGCAACATTGCGCAGAGAAAATAGATAAAGAACAAGCAAGTAAACATACTAAAATTTGTAGCAAACAGATCTATTAAAAATAATTAAAGGGGTACTCCGCTGCTCAGCATTTGGAACAAACTGTTCCGAACGCTGGAGCCGGGAGCTCGTGACATCATAGCCCCGCCCGCTTATGACATCACGCCCCGCCCCCTCAATGCAAGTCTATGGGAGGGGGCGTGACAGCAGTCACGCCCCCTCCCATAGACTTGCATTGAGGGGGCGGGGTGCGACGTCATGAGGGGGCGGGGCTATGATGTCACAATCTCCCCGCATCGGCTCTAGCCTTTTGGAACAGTTTGTTCCAAATGCTGAGCAGCGGAGTACCTCTTTAAGAGTTAAAGGGGTTATCCAGGAAAAAACTTTTTTTTTTTATATATCAACTGGCTCCAGAAAGTTAAACAGATTTGTAAATTACTTCTATTAAAAAATCTTAATCCTTTCAGTACTTATGAGCTTCTGAAGTTAAGGTTGTTCTTTTCGGTCTAAGTGCTCTCTGATGACACGTGTCTCGGGAAACGCCCAGTTTAGAAGCAAATCCCCATAGCAAACCTCTTCTAAACTGGGCGTTTCCCGAGACACGTGTCATCAGAGAGCACTTAGACAGAAAAGAACAACCTTAACTTCAGAAGCTCATAAGTACTGAAAGGATTAAGATTTTTTAATAGAAGTAATTTACAAATCTGTTTAACTTTCTGGTGCCAGTTGATATATACAAAAAAGTTTTTTCCTGGATAACCCCTTTAAGAGTTTTCTAATGTGGTTCTTCCGGGCCCTTATGCAACTGCTACCTCTGCACCCACTGAAGTCATGCCCCCGTGAATAAAGCCTCACACTGCATTTGGTTTACACGACTTGACTCTTTTTTTTGTTGTACTATTTTATTTTTTTCCTATCGGGGTATTAATAACCCTCTCACCTCAGCCACAGTGAGGATGAAATACATGGACGGATGCTGGGGGTCGATTCCCTCTAGCTTCATTCCCACCTTGAAGCCATTCTTGTGCTGCGTTCCCAGCTGCCACTGCGGAAGAATCAATCCATCACTTTATCAAAGAGACAAAACATTATACCAATGAGATATAAGCGTTGCCAACTGTGTGCGAGCGGCAGCTCCGGTGCAATACAATGTCATGAAATGGACTGATTCCTATATAGATGTAATGTATAAAACAGGCCAAACAGCTGAGAAGACACTTGAGAGTTACACAAACGTCTCCACTCTCTTAGGTCTATGCTGGCGTGTAGGTTGTGTTGTGGTAGGAAACGGAATCTGGCAATGTTTTATATGCATAGATAGGGGGCGTTAGCGGTTAGGCTAGGTTTCCACTTGGTTTTTTTTCTGGCAGTTTTTGGAAAACTGCCACTGCAGTTTTTGAGCCAAAGTCAGAAGTGGATCCATAAGGGAGGAGAAGTCTAAGGCTGGGTTCACACCACGTTTTGTTAAATACGGCTCCCGTATACGGCTGGGAGGAGGGGGGCGGGGCTTAATCACGGCGCCCACACTCAGCCGTATTCGGGAACCGTAGTTAATGTAGGTCTATGAGCCGACCGAAGTGAACCGCAGCCTCCGGTCGGCTGCTTTTTTCGGCCGTATGCGGTTTCCCGACCGCAGGCAAAAACGTGGTGGACCACGTTTTTGCCTGCGGTCGGGAAACCGCATACGGCCGAAAACGAAGCCGAGCGGAGGCTGCGGTTCACTCCGGTCGGCTCATAGACATACATTAATTACGGTTCCCGAATACGGTTGAGTGCAGGCGCCGCGATTAAGCCCCGCCCCCTCCTCCTCCCAGCCGTATACGGGAACCGTATTTAACAAAACGTGGTGTGAACCCAGCCTAAGTCCTTCCTTTATATGTCCTATTCATTTTGAATACACTTCTAACTTTGGCTCCAAAAACTGCCAGAAAAAAACCAAGTGGAAACCTAGCCTCATAGCTCCAAAACAACAGAAGATCAGAACAATAACAAACAAGTGATCAAATCATTGGCTAAAATCTATGGGTATTACCAAGTATCTAGGCTGGTAGTAGTTTTTTTGGGATATGCCATGAAAAGTATCATATGTATGTTGATGAATGTCAACATCGTATTTTGATGGAAATGGGATCCACGCAGGTTCACCTCCTCTAAGTCAATCCTTTCTTCCAGGAAAATAGATCAGGGCATTATGACTGTAATAGGTGTTTGGATATCTTTAATGTGAACAGTCAGGAGACTAAAAGGTAGCTCTATCTTTGCTGTGATTATTTGCTTATTATTAAAAATGATTAAAGAGTATGTCACAGACTCACATGATCCAAACGTAGAGTAGCACTCTAATGTAATCACTCCCTGCACCTAATCTGATCATTTGTGACTCCGATATTTATTTGCATATGGATGTTTGGTCTATTGGGTGTAGATTTCTTTGTGGACATACATATAAGAGACTTGTTTGTTTCTTATATCAACTGGCTCCAGAAAGTTAAACAGATTTGTAAATTATTTCTATTAAAAAAATCTTAATCCTTCCAATAATTATCAGCTGCTGAAGTTGAGTTGTTCTTTTCTGTCTGGCAACAGTGCTCTCTGCTGACATCTCTGCTTGTCTCGGGAAGTGCACAGAGTAGAAGAGGTTTGCTATGGGGATTTGCTTCTAAACTAGGCGGTTCCCGAGACACGTGTCATCAGAGAGCACTTAGACAGAAAAGGACAACTCAACTTCAGCAGCTCATAAGTAATTTACAAATCTGTTTAACTTTCTGAATCCAGTTGAAATATATATATAAATAAAAGTTTTTTCCTGGATAACCCTTTTAAGGCAAACGGTAACAAGTAAACTGTGTGGGTAGCTTGGGAATTCCTGACGTAAGGTGCGGTGGTGCAACAATCCAATAGTGTGCATGAACAGTAGTGAACAAAAGGTATACCGGCTGGAAGAAGCGCCATAGTAGCGTGAAACAGACTGTCCCGGTTACGTCCCCCGCCTCCACTTCTATACCAGCTTGTAATGCCTGACACCCATCAATAAATACCGTTTGGATGGTGAGTGCAATCCCTGTGTCTTTTGTTCACTATTGTATGCAGAAGGCACAATTATATATATATATATATACTAGCCGCTGTTGCCCGGTCTTCCTACCTAAACCTTATAGGTAAAAGGAGATCCAAGGAAGGGAGATGAATTGCACTGCACACAAAGGATCCATGCAACGCGTTTCAAAGCAACTCCGGAGTGGCAGCGCGATTCATCTCCCTTTCCTGGATCTCCTTTTACCTATATTTGCGCCAGGACGCTGGGAGCCGCAGCAGCCGCTATTACAGAATACCTGATCAAGCACATTGAGTGTTGTACCTCCAATCGCACAACTCGCACAGGTGAGTGCATTTTGATTGGGCTCTTCACTATCTCATCCATCAGGTTCTATCCAGGGGTGCGCACACTGTTCTCTTGTGTATTACCTAAACCTTATGGGAGAATTAAAGCAACAATGATGCTTTTGCCCTGATATCCCAAACTTATATCTCATCCTCTTATCCCAGCCTTATACCCATTGTTGCCCGGTCTTCCTTCCTAAACCTTGTGGAAGAATAAAAGCAACAATGACAATCTTGTCCTGATATCCTGACCTTCCTTATATCCCAACCTCCTATATTGTCCTCATATCCTGACCTCATATCCTGTCTACGAATGGCATCCTCAAATCCATTTCTTATATCTCAACCTCATATCCGAACCTCACATCCGGTCCTCATATCCCATCCTCGACTCCGGTCCTCATATCTCGTCCTCATATCCCGACCTTTTATCCTGACCTCACATCCCGTTCTCATGTCCTGCCCTTATATCACGTCCTCACATCCTGTCCTCATATCCCATCCTCGACTCCCATCCTCATATCTCGTCCTCATATCCTGGCCTTTTATCCTGACCTCACATCCCGTTCTCATGTCCTGCCCTTATATCACGTCCTCACATCCTGTCCTCATATCCCATCCTCGACTCCCGTCCTCATATCTCGTCCTCATAACCCGACCTTTTATCCTGACCTCACATCCCATTCTCATATCTCATCCTCATATCCCGCCCTTATATCACGTCCTCGTATCCCATCCTCGACTCCGGTCCTCATATCTCGTCCTCATATCCCGATCTTTTATCCTGACCTCACATCCCGTTCTCATATCTCGTCCTCATATCCCACCCTTATATCACGACCTGCTATTCTGTCTTCATATCCTGTCCACGAATGCCATCCTCAAATCCGTTTCTTATATCTCGTCCTCATATCCTGACTTTATATCCGGTCCTCATATACCGACTTTAAATCCCATCCTAATATCCAACCCCACAAATCCATAGCTTGCTGTTAAAACAACCAGTCTACAGAATTGCTGGAAGTCACAAAGAACTAACGTGGGACTGCTGGCAATTCTGTAGACCAATCACTCAAATTTTTTTTTTTTTTTTTACTAAAATCAGATACTTAAACATATTTTTTTCTGATATGTTTATACTTTCTAGTTATTTTTTACTTTATTATGGCGCAGTATTTGGCTATATTTGCCATCTCCCACTGACAAAGTGACTGCAGCTCCGTTCTAATGGGAGACTCACAAGTCCATAAGATCGCTAGGGGGACCCAGCTTTGGTTCCTCCTCCGGGGAGGAAAGTGTCTCAGCACCCAGACCCCAACTGATCAAAACTTTCAACATGTTTTTATGACATTTCAAAAGTTTTTATTTTTTTAAATGACATTGAAACTCCGTGGAGTACATAGAAGAAAAGGGGCCTTAGAGCAAATATCAAAATGGGCCTCCTATTATTGCGTCTGATTTTGCCTTTAGGGCAGAAAGGTCCGATGTTTATCTCTCCATTTATTTCCATGACGCATTGGTCTATACCAGTGGTTTCCAACCTGCGGACCCCAAGATGTTGCAAAACTACAATTCCCAGCATGCCCGGACAGCCAACGGCTGTCCGGGCATGCTGGGAGTTGTAGATTTGCAACATCTGAAGGTCTGCAGGTTGAAGACCACTGGTCTATACTATCATCAATTAATTTGCTAACAATGCAGTTCCCTGGAGAAAAGTTCTGCACAGTTTCTTACCAATAGAAAAAGGAATGGGACCAACCAGGACGGGGCCCCCCCTTCTCTGGTCTGCCACTATGGTATGTACACCCTTGTTGACACTAGTGCAATTTCTCTGATAAACTCTGGCACGCTTTACATCAGTGTATACTGCCATCTAGTGTGTTACTGGAATATATCAAGTCAGATACACATATTAAAGGCGTTATCCGGGAAAATACTTTTTTATATATATATATATATATATATATCAACTGGCTCAAGAAAGTTAAACAGATTTGTAAATTACTTCTATTAAAAAATCTTAATCCTTTCAGTACTTATGAGCTGCTGAAGTTGAGTTGTTCTTTTCTGTCTAAGTGCTCTCTGATGACACCTGTCTCGGGAACTGTCCAGAGTAGAAACAAATCCCCATAGAAAACCTCTTCTACTCTGTGCAGTTCCCGAGACAAGCAGAGGTGTCAGCAGAGAGCACTGTTGTCAGACAGAAAAGAACAACTCAACTTCAGCAGCTGATAATTATTGAAAGGATTAAGATTTTTTTTATAGAAGTAATTTACAAATCTGTTTAACTTTCTGGAGCTAGTTGATTATATATATATATATATATATATATATATATATATATATATATATATAAAGTTTTTTACTGGAATACCCCATTCAAATGGACTGTGTCATCTCCGAAAAGCCCCCTAAACTACATTAATCAGTAAAGATGCTGAATGCAAATCCATCATTTTCCTTTGTCCTCATCTGCATTCCCCTGGCGATAACCAGCAAACACAGGAGTCTCGCGCTATGTTCACATGGTAGAATTTCTGAGCTGAATTTTTCTGCCAGATTCCACTCGTAAATTCTGCTGCAGCAGAGTCCCATTGGTTTACATGGGATTCTGCTCCACGGTGCACGTGGCGGAAGCCTCTTCTGATTCCGGCCTCCACAGAAAGAATTCACATGTCAATTCTTTCTGCGGAATCTGCTAGGAAATACATTGCCGTCTATGGAGAGGGCGCATTTCCGAGTGGTCCTAGCGCATGTTCTCCCGCTGTGTGAACATAGCCTCAGTAGTCCTCTTGATGCATCAGCATGCAGCACATGCCTTGTTTGCAGACTTACAATGGGGGGTTTGAAAGTGAGTAGAAAGATAAAAATGACAGATTTAGAATCAGCATTTTCACGTATTTATTCATTTCTATATTTTAGGAAGGTCTTTGAAGGTTATAAAGTCCCTTTAGGAATGTAAGAAAGTGCATTCTACTTTTATTTGTGTTCTCCTGAGGGAAAATGTATATTATACAGTATATAAGGGCATGTGGTGAGTGCACAATATGACTATGGTTAGTAAGAGCCATACTCCACAACGGTGTTTCCCAACCAGGGTGCCTCCAGCTGTTGCAAAACTACAACTCCCAGCTCCCAACTGGATACTGCAAATGGGAGCTGAGGACCCCATTGATCTCAATGGCCCAAAAGGAGTCCGCTTGTGATTCAGTTCAGGACGTATGCGCTATACCTCCCAACCTGAGTCACTAGATGACTCCGCTCCGACCGTTAGAATCAATGGGGTCCGCTACTCCCTTTAACAATATACGTCGGCGTCCTATTTTTGCCGAGATACTTACAGATAAGGCTATGGGAGCACTAATACAGTGTAAACCAAGCCTAAGGGTACGTTCACACGCGCGGATCCACAGCGTACTTTACGCTGCGGATACGCCGATGAAGGACCCTCTGTATTCTGCCTTCACATGTGCCTGCTCGTAGCGGCAATACGCCGCTACATGCAGACACACTGAAACGATGTGCGAGTCGCCGCGTATGCGCGGTGTTCTCGCACGCATCGCGGCCGCTCCCCCTGCTTCATGAGCTAGGCCGAGAGCTGCTGCAATGTGCGAGTATACTGCGCATGCAAGCGGCGACTCGCACATCGCAGTGTGTCTGTTCGTAGTGGCGTATTACTGCTCCGAGCAGGCACCTGTAAAGGCAGCATACAGGGGTCCTCAAGCGGCTGATCCCCAGTGAAATACGCTGCGAAAATCCGCTCGTCTGAACGTACCCTAAGGCTGGAAACACACATGGCACACAAGCTGTATTGCGGGTAATCTGGCTCGTAAATTCCGCCTTGTGCACAGCGCAGCAGAATCCGGTTGAATTCAACGGTACTCTGCTGCAACGTAATCTTCGTGTGGAATTTTGTGCGGAAATTCCGAGGTGTGAACATAGCCTTATAGCAACCAATCAGATCGCTTCTTTAATTTTTTTGAAAAGGCCTGTGGAAAATGAAAGAAGCGATCTGATTGGTTGCTAAGGGCAACTGGGCAACTTTTCCTCTGGACAGGTTTTGATAAATCTCCCCCGTAGGGGGAGATTTATCAAAACCTGTCCAGAGGAAAAGTTGCTGAGTTGCCCATAGCAACCAATCAGATCTCTAACTTCACACCTTTAAAAATGAAAGAAGCGATCTGATTGGTTGCTATGGGCAACACAGCAACTTTTCCTCAGTTCTTTTCATGTCTCTTTATGTGCACTCATCATATGTTTTGATCACATGACATGAAAGCAACTTTTTGTTTTGTTCTTAATCTATATATAGGGAATGTGTTTCTTTACAAATCTTAAAAATACTTCTTTCTTTTTTTTTTTTCTAACTCCAGACTTACCTCCCGAAAGAGATTGAGAGGAGCAGCTATGCATTTCTGTTCCTCCAGGTAGGAAGACCAAGACCAAGAATCTCCCAGCTCGTCTCCTGAAACTTTGACATTGCAGTAAATAAGGCGAGTGTTAATAACTGTAGTGAAAACATGTGGGGACTGGACGGATGAAAAAATTAAAAAAGTGCGGGGACTGAGATAGTCAGAGCTCAAGCGTGTGTGTATACACAGGGGCTGGGGCACAATCTGGATACAGGAGGAGTCAGCGCCACATGCAGGGATATAACCGGGGGAAAGCAGTGCCGCGTGGGGCATAACACCGAAAGCAATGGTTAAAGGGGTATTCCAGGAAAAAACTTTTTTATATATATATACTGGCTCCAGAAAGTTTAACAGATTTGTAAATGACTTCTATTAAAAAATCTTAATCCTTCCAATAATTACCAGCTGCTGAAGTTGAGTTGTTGTTTTCTGTCTGGCAACAGTGCTCTCTGCTGACATCTCTGCTTGTCCCGGGAAGTGCACAGAGTAGAAGAGGTTTGTTATGGGGATTTGCTTCTACTCCGGACAGCTCCCGAGACAGGTGTCGTCTGAGAGCACTTAGACAGAAAAGAACAACTCAACTTCAGCAGCTCATGAGTACTGAAAGGATTAAGATTTTTTTTAATAGAAGTAATTTACAAATCTGTTTAAATTTCTGGAGCCAGTTGATATATATAAAAAAAAAAGTTTTTTCCTGGATAACCCCTTTAAAGAGATGAAGAATGGCTCAAACATGTGTAGTAAAACAAATATTGGAGGACACTATTTATGGAGAAGATATATATGAGGCAATGACATTGTAACCAGTCATTCCCTAACCACGACCCCACAGACATCACTTAGGCTGGGTTCACACCACGTTTTTTCAATACAGTCCCCGTATCAGGTTTTTGAAAAAAAATGATTCCACAAAACCTGACTAAACTGTATCAAAGCGCGTGTACAAATTTTTATCCGTATACGGTTTGAAAAATGATGTCCGGTTGAATCAGTTTTTTAAGAAAAAATCGCATACGTTTTTAACTTTTCACTCCATTTTGAATAAAGTTTCACTTGTTTGATTGAAATTCAAAGAAAAAAAACTGTGCAAAGTCAGAAACCGTATGGTGAAAACAGGATGGAACCGTACGCACATACAGGTCTGTACGGTTCCCATTGACTCCCATGTTTAAAAAAACAAAAACGTATACGGTTTAATAGGGTTTTTCACTCGGATCAAAGACCGTGGCGGGCCATGGTTTTCTGTCCGAAAAAAAAAAATGTAAAAAACCGTATGGTTTGAAAAACAGAGACAACTGTATACATTATGGTGAATACAGTTTTGAATGGGAAGTCTATGGGCACAGTTTTCTGTACGGTTGCATAAGTTTTTTTTAATGAAACCGTATAGCAAAATCGTGGTGTGACCCCACCCTTATTCTCTTGTTGGTCATAGCTGGTGCTGTCAGGACTGTTTAGGCCAGGGCTCTATAGTGACACATGAGCGTTTCTGTGATTCTACCATGACTTGCAGATGACTGTGGATCTATAGTCATAATGATTCCATTTGTGGATAGAGCTTTAGGATTTGTAAGAAGGGGCATAGTTATAAGAGGTGTAGAGGGACCAGTGGCCCCTGGAGCCTGAGGTGGCCCAGAGACCTCTGTCACGTGGCTGATCTTGTATCAGTCCCAGAAGCTTCGATTTACAGCTTGATTATTGGGGGTTTAACTCGTTCCCCTGGGCAATGCTTATTGCTATTTATCACTATTGTCTGCATCACAAATTGTGACCAGTGATTCCAGCTTGGGAAGGGCGGGAGAAGTGTATGATAGAAGTATTCTGAAAATCCTGTTTTATTAATCCTTCCATATAAACCAAAAACCCACCCTACACAATTGGAAACTCAAACGCAATTGCACAGGCATATGGAGATCAATAAGCACATATCTTAATTATCGAATAAGACATTAAAGGGGCACTGTGGTGGAAGTTTTTATTTTTAAATCAAATGGTGCCAGAAAGTTCCAAAACAGATTTGTAAATGATTACATAAAAATCGAAAAGGAGTACTGCAGACTTAGACACTTATCCCTTATCCTGCAGATGTCTGGGGCTGCAGATCTCCTTTAATCCTTCCATTACTTATCAGCTGCTGTATGCTCCAGAGGAAGTTTTGTAGTTCTTTCCAGTCTGACCACAGTGCTCTCTGCTGACACCTCTGTCCATGTCAGGAACTGTCTAGAGCAGGAACAAATCCCCATAGAAAACCTATCCTGCTCAGGACAGTTCCTGACATGGACTGAGGTGTCAGCAGAGAGCACTGTGGTCAGACTGGAAAGAACTACACAACTTCCTCTGTAGCATACAGCAGCTGATAAGTACTGGAAGGATTAAGATTTTTATATAGAATAATTCACAAACCTGTTTAACTTTCTGGCACCAGTTGATTAGAACTATGTTCGGATTTTCCCAGCACCATCAAATCTGACGGCTTTAACAGACCCTCCTCCATTTCAGCTGTTCGACTGGACCTCAACCCTGTCATTACAGAATAATCGCAAGTAGTGCTATCCCTTTTTTCTCTCATTCACTGATATATATATATATATATATATATATATATATATATACACACACACACACACATATACAGTATATATATATATTGAATATGTGAATTTTATGTTTTTTTAGGTGTATTGTTTTGTACAATTACTTCAATAAAGATATCTACTTTTTGGTCTACATATGCCTCTCCACTTAACTGTCTGTCTCCCATATGTTACACTGCATCTCTGCTTGTTCTCACTGGCTTTGTTGCATATGTACAAACTACTCGGGAGGTCAGTGCAGAGGAAGATAAGATTCATTATAGCAGCAAACCTTTAGTAAGAAAACATTAAAGTGGGGCTAACCACTATTTGTGCCTCTGCGGCACAGATGCTTCAGGAAACTGTCAAAATGACATGCCGGGACAGGGGCCCCTTATTCATTTCAATGGCCCAAGCATAGTCAGCTAGTTCTGAACGTCCTGTCTTGGTCTGAAATGCGCTGTGAATCATGCTACTCAGTCCAAGCCAAAGATGTAAATATTCAGAAAATTACGTGAACGCATTATGCTGACTACACTTGAGTCTTTGAAATAAATGGAGCCCATGACTGTCTAAACAAGGGTACGTCAGAATGTCATTTAGACAGTTTCCCAATGTATCCGTGCCTCGGAGGTACAATTTGTGGTGTGAACGAACCCCAAGGTGTACACAAACTTTAAACAAACTTCTGATATCTCATAGGAACATGTCAGGTCATTGGCGTTCTGACTGCTAAGAACTCCACCAATCACTGGAATCCCAGTCCCTTTGCTTCTGCTCAGCTCTTCTTGGCGGGGATCCCAGCATCGGGAGCACCACCGATCCAACCGTCTGACATGTCTCTATGACATTAAAAGAATATATGACAGCATCTGTCAAGGTGCAAAAGTTAAAGGGGTACTCCTCTGGAAAACATTATTATTATTATTATTATTTTTTTTTTAAATCAACTGGTGCCAGAAAGTTAAACAGATTTGTAAATGACTTCTATTAAAAAATCTTGATCCTTCCAGTACTTTTCAGCTGCTGTTACGATCCACAGGAAGTTCTTTTTGTATTTCCTTTCTGTCTGACCACAGTGCTCTCTGCTGACATCTCTGTCCATTTTAGGAACTTTCCAGGATAGGTTTTCTATGGGGATTGATTCCCGCTCTGGACAGTTCCTAAAATGGACAGAGGTGTCAGCAGAGAGCACCGTGGTCAGACAGAAAGGAAATTAAAAAAAGAAAAGAACTTCCTGTGGATCAGCTGAAAAGTTCTGGAAGGATTTCGATTTTCTAATAGAAGTCATTTACAAATCTGTATAACTTTCTGGCACCAGTTGATAAATAATAATGTTTTCCAGTGGAGTACCCCTTTAACTTCTTTATTGAAGAACCCAATACATCACTATGTTTCCAGGGTGTCTATCAACAATGTGTTCTTCAACAAAGTTAAAGGGGTACTCCGCTGTTCAGCGTTTGGAAAAAACTGTTCCGAACGCTGGAGCCGGCGCCGGGAGCTTGTGACGTCATAGCCCCGCCCCCTCATGTCATCACTCCCCGCCCCCTCAATGCAAGTCTATGGGAGGGGGCGTGACGATGTCACGCCCCCTCCCATAGACTTGCATTGAGGGGGCGAGGCGTGACGTCATGAAGGGGCGGGGCTCATGAAGTCACGCTCGCCCCCTTATCATCTCTACAGAAGTGATTACATTGTGTCCTGGGTTGCTTCCTCGATTTCATGCACCCGAAGTATTGACATGTGTCGTTGTCCGTATGTAAGCAATGACATAGATTGAGTAAAAGAAAATTACTTTGTGATTCTCTCTGGCTCCATAGCTCTCCTTCTGAGCTCCTTACATGGGGTTCATCACCATCTCCTAGGGTTTTCACTTCTTTTTGCTTTTCCTGCATAGAAATACTTTCCAGGTACATATCTGCTAAAACTGTACTACAGCGACAGTGCACGCATAAATATACCATGTAATCATGCATCGTGTGGCACTGAAAATGGCGGCCTTTTCACATCGAGCAGCACAGCAATATATGATTCAACACAACAGTCAAATTACACAGTGCAACGTTTATTTCCAGTTACGGGGTCATTATAACACAATGAGCCGGAGGACTAGTCCAGATACCTACTGCACTCTCCATTCATAACAAAGACAATACGTAGTCGACATGAATACAGTGATGGCTCTGTCCTCACCATTGGCTCGGCCTCCGATTCTGCTGGACTTTGAAATTCTTTTGGTCTCCGTTTCTTGACGGGTTTTGGGACCTCGTTGCCTACCCCAAACCCTTGTGATGACTCCACGACCAGGGACCTGCTGTGGACACCCCAGAAACCAGGGAGAGGGTGACACTGACCCGCTCCCCAACCACCCTGTTTCCCCCATTTTTTTTTTTCTCACCTTTCTTTAAACTGACAGACTTCGCCACACGTGTCGCATTTTGCCCCAGGTACATGCTGGCAGCCACAGGTATCACAGAGACACAGTGTAATATCAGAATGAGAGCTCGCCTTACCCTCAAAACCTGTAAAGGAATACAGGAGTCATAAGTAGGGATCTACTTTGACGAATGTACAACCAAGTATGGATAAATTGCAAAATCATAGGGTTCACCTGATGCCGTGTTCCCCAACCTATGGCTCTTGCACTGTTGCAATATTGCAATTCCCATCAATTTCTGACAATCTGGAACCCCAATAATCCAATCTTCTGACACATATCTATGAGATATCTGAATTTCTTTTTAATAAGTTTAGGTACACCTTAGGGCTCATTCACACCACAATTTGTGCTCCAAGGCTTGGCTATGCCCGGAGACAGAATGACATACTATTGTGTCCATGCTCAGACAAGCAGGGGACCCATATATTTTAATAGCCCGAGCATAGTCGTCTAGTGACAGGTCATTTTTCCGAGCATATACATATAAGTCTTGCTTTGCAGCACATTTCAGTGTGAGACAATACATTTGTAACTGACTATCATGCCAATCTGATGAAGGAGGAGATACCCTCCGAAACGCGTTATTGGATGAAATAAACACAGTGCCTCTTGGCACTTTTTCTTTACACCCATGCGCTGTATATTTTGGTCATGAGCAGCGCCACATTGGGTCCACCTTTTCTGGTTTCCTGTCTACATGTTTATGGGAGAAGACTCCTTCCTCTCCCATCTGGACCTTGGGCTTACAGCTTGCCATCACCCACCACCTCTGCCTAAGTAACCCTGAGGGGTTGATATGCCTGTTTTCTCCACTATCTGGTGAGCGATCACCCTATAGAGTCTACGCTTATATAGTCCTGCCTGAACTGCTGGTGTCAAGGGGAATACACGAGGCGCTGTCCTCTGGCTCCCTGTTTTTTCTCCCTCTGCATATAGTGTAACTGACTATGGCATGTTGGGGAATTATAGTTCTGCAACAGCGGAAGAGCCACAGGTTGGCAAAACACTTAAGCATTAGAAAAATCCTATGATCTTGGGATGTAAAGCCCTGCATTGGGGTTGGGATTGGGAGACCCAATAGAAAACTTGCAGGCATGGGTGGTAATGAGATGTTGCGGGCGAAAGTGGGTGGTCACAGAAAATACAGTAGGTCCCACAAATTCCATGCAGTCCCGCAAACCTCTAAAATGCCACAGGGGGCTGATGAATTGGCACCAGGGGATGATGAAATGGCATAAAGGAGTGACGAAATGGCACAAGTGGGAGTGGAACACACACCTTGCGGGAGTGGGCGGTAATGGTCAGAAATCCAACAGGAGCGGCATTTAGAACACAGTCCCGCACAGGGTTCTAGTGGGATGTATGTATTTATGGGAATGCAGTGTCTAATGCAATGTTCCCCGACCTGTGGTTCTCCAGCTGTTAAAAAGAAATGACACCTTCCATGAGCTGTACAGCCACAAGTTGGGGAACACTGCTGTTACGGAATATAGGTCACCTTGGGAATAAGGTTGGCTGTTCATCTCTAAGGTCTCCTGAGGGCTTTCGTCTTTGGGGTGCTTGGGAGACTCCTCTTTAGGATCCAGAGAGCAGAAACGGAACTAACAGAGAATAGAGGTATAAGCAATATACATCAGAAGCTGGCTATCCTGCGGTGCTCCGATCTGGTGCTTCGGAAACTATATGTAAGAAACAACTATTGATCCAGCACGTTGTTTTCCAAAAGCTGATTTATTCTCACAAAAAGTTAATGCACAACAAACTTGAATAATCCAGTATTTAAAACCTCTTGACACGCGCATGCGCACTTTGTAAAAAAAAAAAAAAATCACAAAGTGCATATGCACTAAAGGTATAAGGATGTTATGAGTACGGGGCTGTGCTGTGCAGTCACTTTTGGTGGGAATGGAAACAAAGGGGGATATTTATCAAAACTTGTCCAGAGGAAAAGTTGCCCATATCAACCAATCCGATTGCTTCCTTCATTTTTGAAAAGGCCTCTGAAAAATGAAAGAAGCCATCTGATTGGTTGCTAAGGGCAACTCAGTAACTTTTCCTCTGTACAGGTTTTGATAAATCTCCCCCAAAGTCCTGGATCGATAGTTTCTTACCCATTGCAATACAAGAAAAGGGCCTCATTCACACATTGCAGATTTGGTCAGTATTATTGCACCAGGTTTTGTTAGTTTTTTTTTAAAGGGGAACTGTAATAGAAAACAAATGTTTTCAAATTTGTAAATTACTTCTGTTTAAATATCTTAATCCTTCCAGTACTTATTAGCTGATGTATGCTCCAAAGGAAGTTGTGTAGTTCCTTCTAGTCTGACCACAGTGCTCTCTGCTGACACCTCTGTCTGTGTCAGGAACTGTCCGAAGTAGAAGCAAATCTCTGGACAGTTCCTGACACTGAGAGAGCTGTGGTCAGACTGGAAGGAACTTCACAATTTCCTGTGGAGCATACATCAGCTGATAAGTACTGGAAGGATTAAGATTGTTTAAATAGAAGTAATTTACAAATCTGTTTAGTTGATTTGAAACATTTGTTTTCCACCAGAAAGTGGTACTGCAGCCCGAATGACCTCATCCCCTGTCCACATCAATAGGTTATTCCTATAACCGTGATTCTCTGACAGAAACGAGCCATGCCTCGTATGCTCAGCAGCATTATTAACTTATTACGGTAATTGGCTTTATATAAAGGACCCGATATCTCACTGCACTTGATGGTATTTCATTTCAATGGCCAGATGTACAATGAATAGAAATTTACAATATTTCCAATGATGTTTGGAATTATTTTAAAACACCAGTTTCCAGCAGGATGCAAACAAGTCACACCGAGACAAGCCGAATAGGTTGCAGATTTGCTGCAGGTTGTGACTCCTATTGAGAAAATCCAGAACAGATTTGCAACAAATCCATATAACCATAATCATATGTTTAAAAACTGGTGCAAAGTGCTGAGGACTGTATCTGTAACAAGGGGGCATCCTCTACGTCTAGAGCAATGTTTCCCAACCTTTTTCGGCTCAGGGCACCACGTGGAAAAAGAATCGCGGGGCACCCCTACCGAAGTTGACGAACAAAAAATAAAAAAATTGTTGAAAAGTGCTGCTTTATACAGCAACTCACAAGTGACGTCTTCTCTAATTATTGTGGTTCCCTGTTCTTCTCTGTCTGGTCCGGACCGTCCTGACCATTTCTTCCAGCCACAACTCTTCACCCTTAAACCTGCAAAACAAATCTATTAAGCTCTGCACTTTACCAGCATCAGCCTCCAGATTCCCTTTTACAAGTGAAGAGGAATACATATATAAAGGTATAAAGGGGTAACAGAGGGGTGCAGAAAGGTGTACATGGGAGACAGGTGTGTAGAGCAGTGTACATGGGTGACAGAGGGGTGTAGGGAGTGACGTAGGGGTGATAGAGGGGTGTAGAGGAATGTACATGGGTGGCAGAGGGATGTAGAGGAGTGTGCATGGGTGGCAGAGGGGTGTACATGGGTGGCAGAGGGATGTAGAGGAGTGTACATGGGTGGCAGAGGGGTGTAGAGGAGTGTACATGGGTGGCAGAGGGATGTAGAGAAGTGTACATGGGTGGCAGAGGGGTGTAGAGGAGTGTACATGGGTGACAGAGGGGTGTAGAGGAGTGTACATGGGTGGCAGAGGGGTGTAGAGGAGTGTACATGGGTGTCTGAGGGGTGTAGAGGAGTGTACATGGGTGACAGAGGGGTGTAGAGGAGTGTACATGGGTAGCAGAGGGGTGTAGAGGAGTGTACATGGGTGGCAGAGGGGTGTAGAGAAGTGTACATGGGTGACAGAGGGGTGTAGAGGAGTGTACATGGGTAGCAGAGGGGTGTAGAGGAGTGTACATGGGTGGCAGAGGGGTGTAGAGGAGCGACAGATGGGTGTAGAAGAGTGTTCATGGGTGGCAGATGGGTGTAGAAGAGTGTACATGGGTGGAAGAGGGGTGTAGAGGAGTATACATGGGTGGCAAAGGGGTGTAGAAGAGTGTACATGGGTGGCAGAGGGGTGTAGAAGAGTGAACATGGGTGGCAGAGGGGTTTAGAGGAGTGTACATGGGTGGCAGAGGGGTGTAGAAGAGTGTACATGGGTGGCAGAGGGGTGGAGAGGAATGTACATGGGTGGCAGAGGGGTGTACATGGGTGACAGGGGAGTACATGGGTGGCCGAGGGGTGTGGGAGTGTACATGGGTGGCAGAGGGGTGTACATGGGTGATAGGCAGAGGGGTGTAGAGGAGTGTACATGGGTGACAGAGGGGTGTAGAGGAGTGTACATGGGTGGCTGAGGGGTGTAGAGGAGTGTACATGGGTGACAGAGGGGTGTAGAGGAGTGTACATGGGTAGCAGAGGGGTGTAGAGGAGTGTACATGGGTGTCTGAGGGGTGTAGAGGAGTGTACATGGGTGGCAGAGGGGTGTAGAGGAGCGACAGATGGGTGTAGAAGAGTGTTCATGGGTGGCAGATGGGTGTAGAAGAGTGTACATGGGTGGAAGAGGGGTGTAGAGGAGTGTACATGGGTGGCAAAGGGGTGTAGAAGAGTGTACATGGGTGGCAGAGGGGTGTAGAAGAGTGAACATGGGTGGCAGAGGGGTTTAGAGGAGTGTACATGGGTGGCAGAGGGGTGTAGAAGAGTGTACATGGGTGGCAGAGGGGTGTAGAAGAATGTACATGGGTGGCAGAGGGGTTTACATGGGTGACAGAGGGGAGTACATGGGTGGCCGAGGGGTGTGGGAGTGTACATGGGTGGCAGAGGGGTGTACATGGGTGATAGGTAGAGGGGTGTAGAGGAGTGATAGATGGGTGTAGAAGAGTGTACATGGGTGGCAGAGGGGTTTAGAGGAGTGTACATGGGTGGCAGAGGGGTGTAGAAGAGTGACAGATGGGTGTAGAAGAGTGTACATGGGTGGCAGAGGGGTGTAGAGGAGTGTACATGAGTGGCAGAGGGGGGGATGGACATGGATGAGAGGGGGAAGGAGGTGGACATGGGTGGGGGGGGGGTGGACATGGGTGAGAGGGGAGGGGGGATGGACATGGGTGAGAAGGGGGGTGGACATGGGTGAGAAGGGGGGTGGACATGGGTGATAAGGGAGGGGGGATGGACATGGGTGAGAGGGGGGGATGGACATGGGTGAGAGGGGGGGATGGACATGGGTGAGGGGGGATGGACATGGGTGAGAGGGGGGGTGGACATGGGTGAGAGGGGGGGTGGATGGACATGGGTGAGAGGGGGGTGTGGACATGGGTGAGAGGGTATTGACAAGGGTGACGGGAAGGGGGGGGGGGGTGGACATGGTACAGTACCTTAAGCAAGCCATTTTTCTACCCCACTCTTCCCCTCTTCGGCAGGGCACCAACTCTCACCAACCAAATCATTCACTGCGCCGCAGGGGGGAGGGGACGCTGGGGCACGGGGCACTACAGCAGCCCGGCACAGCTTCTGCCTTCTTCCCTTCTCTGGTAGGGCACTCACTCACTGTGCTGCAGGGGCAAGGGAGACGCGGGGGGAAGCACCGGGGAAGGCCAGGGTGGGAAATTTAACATTTCATGGCAAAATCCGGTTGGGAATCACTGGTCTAGAGGAAAGAAGGTTTCTACACCAGCACAGATGGGGATTCTTTATTGTAAGAGCAGTGAGACTGTGGAATTCTCTGCCAGATGAGGTGGCCATGGTTAACTCTGTAAAATAGTTCAAAAGGGGTCTGGACACATTTCTGGAGAATAATGACATTAGGTTATGGAGTACTCGGGTCAGTACACTGGCCTGGTCCAGCTGAGGGAGTACTTGGGTTCAGGTGTACCTCCCCTAGAAAGAGGTACTCTTTACGATCCAAGGCTTGTAGGCCAGCAGCAATGGAGACTGTATCCTATGGCAGGGAACCGTAGCAACAATGGAGCAATAATACAGGGAAAAAAGTACTGCACATTTGTCGCTACCATAGACAGATCTGAATAGCATGGAGCATTAGTAAAATGTCAGTTATTGGCAAACTATAAAAACAATAAAATGGACAGTACAAAACAGGCAAAACGCGTTTTGGGAGTGTGCTATCCATTTTTCAATTGCAGTTAAAATATGTGACACATTTTAACTGCAAATAAAAAAGGGAGAGCACACTCCTAAAATGCATTTTGCCTGTTTTGTACTGTCCATTTTATTGTTTTATGGTATGTCAATAAATTTTACTAATACTCCATGCTAATTGGATCCGTCTATGGTAGCGCCCAATTTGCAGTACTTTTTTCTTTATGCTATTGCTCCATATTTGGAGTCGGGAAGGAATTTCTGGAGTCTAGAATTCAATGAGGAAAATTGACTTTTACCTCATGTTGTTTTTGCCTTACTCTGGATTAACACTATAGGGTAATAGTATGAACTGCATGGACATAATTATTATTTTTTTTAGCCTTATGTAACCATGTACAAGCAACCATGCAACAACTGCAAAAAGTTAAACATGACATTGCCCCTCAAGTTCATCTGGAACTTTTTTTTTTCTCCCCCAAATAGAAGACCACAGAAGTCATCGTTGCACATGATATCGTATAAGCCTAACCTGACTGACCTGTGGGTTCACCGTGGCCATGACTGTCCTACTCCTTTCTTCCACAAGGGAGCGCTGCATTTCTGAGCAAGTAACTACTGCTGAAATGAACGATAAGATTATTAGGAGCATTGAACTGTCCAGGCACGTGATTTATTACTTATTACCATATAGCAGTGTTTCCCAACTAGTGTGCCTCAATACTTATATACACGTGTGTGTATATATATATATATATATATATATATATATATATATATACATACACAGTCATGGCCGTAAATGTTGGCACCCCTGAAATTTTTTAAGAAAATGAAGTATTTCTCACAGAAAAGGATTGCAGTAACACATGTTTATTCCTTTGTGTGTGTTTTGGAACTAAACCGAACAAAGGGAGGAAAAAAAGCTAATTGGCACCCTTTCAAAATTGTGGAAAAAAATAAGATTGTTTCAAGCATGTGATGCTCCTTTAAACTCACCTGGGGCAAGTAACATGTGTGGGCAATATAAAAATCACACCTGAAAGCAGATAAAAAGGAGAGAAGTTCACCTAGTCTTTGCATTGTGTGTCTGTGTGTGCCACACTAAGCATGGACAACAGAAAGAGGAGAAGAGAACTGTCTGAGGACTTGAGAACTAAATTGTGGAAAATATCAACAAACTCAAGGTTACAAGTCCATCTCCAGAGATCTAGATTTGCCTTTGTCCACAGTGCAACATTATCAAGAAGTTTGCAGCCCATGGCACTGTAGCTAATCTCCCTGGACGTGGACAGAAGGAAAATTGATGAAAGGTGTCAACGCAGGATAGTCCGGATGGTGGATAAGCAGCCCCAAACAAGTTCCAAAGATATTCAAGCTGTCCTGCAGGCTCAGGGAGCATCAGTGTCAACCCGAACTATCCATCGACATTTATATTAAATGAAACGCTATGGAGGAGACCCAGGAGGACCCCACTGCTGACACAGAGACATAAAAAAGAAATACTACATTTTGCCAAAATGAACTTGAGTAAGCCAAAATACTTCTGGGAAAACGTCTTGTGGACGGATGAGACCAAGATAGAGCTTTTTGGTAAAGCACATCATTCTACTGTTTACCGAAAATGGAATGAGGCCTACAAAGAAAAGAACATAGTACCTACAGTGAAATATGGTGGAGGTCAATGATGTTTTGGGGTTGTTTTGCTGCCTCTGGCACCGGGGGCCTTGAATGTGTACAAGGCATCATGAAATCTGAGGATTACCAACGGATTTTGGGTCACACAGCCCAGTGTCAGAAAGCTGGGTTTGCGTCCGAGATCTTGGGTCTTCCAGCAGGATAATGACCCCAAACATACGTCAAAAAGCCCCCAGAAATGGATGGCAACAAAGTGCTGGAGAGTTCTGAAGTGGCAGCAATGAGTCCAGATCTAAATCCCATTGATCACCTGTGGAGAGATCTTAAAATTGCTGTTGGGAAAAGGCGCCTTCCAATAAAAGAGACCGGGAGCAGTTTACAAAGGAAGAGTGGTCCAACATTCCGGCTGAGAGGTGTAAGAAGCTTATTGATGGTTATAGGAAGCCTCTGATTTCAGTTATTTTTTCCAAAGGGTGTGCAACCAAATATTAAGTTAAGGGTGCCAATAATTTTGTCCAGCCCATTTTTGAGTTTGGTGACATTATGTCCAGTTTACTTTTTTTTCCTCCCTTGTTTGGTTTAGTTCCAATACACACAAAGGGAATAAACATGCGTATAGCAAACATGTGTTACTGCAAAGAGAAATACTTAATTTTCTTGAAAAATTTCAGGGGGGCCATGACTGTGTATATATATATATATATATATATATATATATATATATATATATATATATATAGCTTGTGTGAAATACAGTATTGTACAGAATTACATCGGATGACTTTAATAATACATAGATTCATTATACAGATTTTCTCCATTGACAACAAATGCACAATATGTTTCTTTGAAAGATATTTTCGCAGCTCCCATTTCTATCAATAATGTTGCACTGACTATTTTTCTGGTGCTGTACCTGAGGCGATAGGTAAAAGTACCATGCCCTCCCTGGTCGCCAGCGACACATCGCTGTCCTCGTCGCTTTTCATTCTGGATGCTGAGATATCCGTAGTCGTTGCTCCCCCCCCCCCAGAATAGAGCATGTATCACCTGAATGGGCACACACATAAAAAACATGGTGGAGTTAGAGAAGGACAGAGATAGGAATGGATTATAGATGTGACAGAATAAGAAAACAGATGTGACAAGAGAGATTAGAGAGGAGATCAGCACCAGATGCATTCATCTTATATAACAAGGACGTTCACATGGGAAAATGCCGCCCCTCACTGCCCCGGCATCAATACGGTATATTACGTTTTCTGACTTTACCTGCCAGATATTCAGTGGAACGCTGTTCCTCTCTGCAGGCGGGATATTCTGTAACCTCTGACAGCAACTACATTCATGGTGAAGGGAGAAGGGGGAGCGAGAGGACAGTGATAGATATATATATATATATATTGCTGTTGGGTGCTCACCCTCCTATCCGTGATTGCACTATGGCAGTGAAGAGGTTAAACGCAGAGACTCTTACCTAATGTGACAGCACTGCTATTCCAATCCGCAATCTGCAGGGAGCTTGTGCGCGTGCGCCGCACCATTATGTCTGTGCAACACTGGGGAAAGGGGAGGGGAGGGGGGGACAGGGAAAAGAGAAGCAGCTTTCAAAAGAAGAGGAGGGTGGAGAGATGGTGGAAAAATGAAGGAATAAATAGCAGGAGCCTGAATGACTCTGTATCTTTATCTATATGGTAATAAGCATGCACCGGTATGTAGATCATTACCATAACACAGCGGCATATTTTTTTACGCGTAATGATATTGTGCAACCAGATGATAGGCACAAGGATACATACGTTGTAATAAGAGCCGGACGGATCACAGGAGAAGAATATGGAGTCCCTCCTTAGGGATAAAATGAAAAAAAAATTTGACGATTGCTTGTATTTATCCCAGGCTTATCTATGTCAAGGGAATAAGCTCACACAGTAAGATTAGATTTTTAGTAGAAATGCACCGTGCCTAATGCATAGTTAGTCACAGAAACAACCCCTAGAGATAGATGTTTCTCTTTTACTACAGTTTTACTCTGTAAGGCAGTGTTTCCCAACCAGTGTGCCTCCAGCTGTTGCAAAACCACAACTCCCAGCATGCCCGGACAGCGGCTGTCCGGGCATGCTGGGAGTTGTGGTTTTGCAACAGCTGGAGGCACACTGGTTGGGAAACACTCCTTTATGGCTGCTATATGGCAGCACACCGGATCCTGAATCCCTTTTCTTCCATACATCCATCATGTGAAATGCTATAGAACATAACTCATTTTTCCTTTACGAATTCCTGAATTTTTTATTTATTTAATTATTTAGTTATTTATTTTTTAAAGAATCATCAAAGTTTTATTGCATTTTTTAATAAGAACAATAATACAGAACAAGAAAAACAGTAATTCCACTCCGTGGAGTTCCGTGAAACAAGAACGTAAAATAATAGGAAAACATATACAGAACCTAGGAGTTCCATGAACAATAACGTTAAAAAAAAAAAAAAAAACATACACTGTATTTTATTGTTTTTGGGAATTCCTGGAATTCTTGAGAAAAAAAAGCTACCAGAATAAAATTGGGCTAGTGTTTCCAAACAAATGTGCCTCCAGCTTGCAAAACTAATAGCAATAATTTTTTGTGTGTTTTTTTCTTTCTTCATCTCGTATTCAGAGGATCACGTTGACTTTGTTGAAATAAGTCGATGACAAGCAATTCCTGTTTTTTTTTTTTTAATAAAATGGCTACCATGGGTTTGTGTGGGGGGTGTATTTTTTGTAATGGGGGGAACTTTACAGGCTTATTTACAGAAGTTGTCTGATAGCCAACATACATTAATTAGCCAAAGCTTAGTGATAGCCTCTAAAAACAGCTATCGTTAACCCCCCATGGTTACACCAATACCCTCCACTCCATAGGGTTACTGGGAAGAGCCGGTACCAACAGGCCAGGAGCATTAAAAAATGGTGCTCCAAGGCCAGTGTGGTAACAAGTTGGCATTATTTAGGCTAGAAAGGACAAAACAATTGTCCTTCCCCACCCTGGTAATGTAATTCTACTGCTGCTTTGGTTGGTATCTGGCTGATTTAGAAAATACAGGGAACCACACCATTTTGGCAGTGGGTACTGTGGTATTAATGGGGGCTTAACGATAGCTGTTTAGGGGGACTATCGCTAAGCCCTGGCTTATTAACAGATGTCATCTATCAGACAGCTTCTCATTATAAGCCTGGAAAGTTTAAAAAACAACACATTTAAAACAAAAAAAAATGTTGATGTTAAGAAAAGACAAAAACAATCACTGGTCATCGCTGTAGTCTAATGAATTTGATGTAATCTACTACGTACGCGTATCTGAAACTAGAAGAAAGAAACCCACAAAGAAAATGGTTAGTACATTCTGGGTGCTTGTTCAAAAAGGTAATGCCAGCTATGTTTACACATCCTGTTTTTAACATGCCCTTTTTAAAAACTTACCCCATTTGGGTTTCTTTACAGTCTAGTCTTTCCTCTGTAGTTCTGTCTCTAGTGACCATGACATCACTAGAGGCCGGGCTACAGAAGAAAGAAGACAGTGTACAGAAGCCCAGACAGATAAGTGTCCAGCTCTTTACACCATACATCCATTTATATAAATGGCTGTATACTGTATAGCCCAGAAGGAGTTAAGTAGCGATGCTCAGCATTACAAGTTAACTTCTTCAGCGCTGGGCCAGTGCAGAGCGCTCATCTCAGCAGTGGGGGACAAAATCCAGTGATACAGTAGATAGACATCCCTTGATAGTGTCTGTCCCCAAAGAGTTAAGGAGTGATGCACTGCATTACTGTTTAACTTTTTCCTGGCCAGGCTGGAGGTATACAATATAAACCTCTTTTCCAGATGAGCTGTACAGATCTGTATACTGTACTCCGCTATGCACGGCTGTATACAGTACATCCACAGAATCTATCATTCCGTGAGCTTGTAGAGCAGATCCTGACTGGCATGGGCTGTGCGACTTTTTAAGCATTTTTTTTCAAAAGTCGCATATAGTTCATCCCAGCGTAAATAATATGCTACTATAACAACTCTCACTCTCTGCCCACAAAACGCCCTCTCACCGTCTCCTGGATTCACAAGTGCAGATGGCAGAAAACAGGTGAATACATGCAGTGTGTGCGGCATGAAAAATGTAGGATGATTTTGGCCCTAATACATGACCCCCTAGATGTCATTTTGTCCTCCACTTGGGATGTTTGAATACGCATTTGCTAAATGGAATAGCACAGACCTCAGCAATATTCCATTTAGCTGAATCCTGCAAAAAATTATACTGTGCAGCATTTTATGATGGATGACGCCAAGTGGCATGGGTAATAGCTAGACATTGAGGAATCCCCTGACAAATATGACATATGGTTACTAACTGCAGTGTGAACCCAGTTTAATTCCTCGTCTTCTGCTGTGATATTATTTAAAGACTCTATAAATTAGGACAATCCATGATTTTGCCACAGTTGATGCAAACTACAAGATAACAGCATAGCACGATCCTGCCATTGACTTCAATGGGTACCATGTGACTGCACAGACAAGTGAAGCCTGGTGAGTATTTGTTCAAAACTAACTACATGGAGTAACTATGTGATTACTTTTCTCATTCGTATTAAAATGATGGTGGGAAAAGACTTCATCCCAAGCTGTATCTTGAACCCCATCCAGATTTAGACTTCTAGCAATAGTGGTTGATCTGCTCTCTAATGGTCCCTTTATATTGGCAGACCCATGCCCGATACGAGTGCCAGTCTTGTAGATCAGCACTTGTTTAATGATCCTTTCACATGGCTTAATGTTTGTTTTGGCACGGTTGCACAAACAATTCATACGGCCCTTTACTTATATCATTTTCTGGGTGCACGTTACATAGGGAGATGTGTGGCTGACCATTAAAGGGGTATTCCAGGGGAAAAAAATGTCATATCAACTAGCTTCAGAAAGTTAAACAGATTTGTAAATTACTTCTATTAAAAAATCTTAATCCTTTCAATAATTATCAGCTGCTGAAGTTGAGTTGTTTTTTTCTGTCTGGCAACAGTGCTCCCTGCTGACATCTTGTTATGCCGAGCGCTCCGGGTCCCTGCTCCTCCCCGGAGCGCTCGCGGCGTTCTCCTCTCTGCAGCGCCCCGGTCAGACCCGCTGACCGGGAGCGCTGCACTGACATTCACGACGCGGATGCGATTCGCATAGCGGGACGCGCCCACTCACAAATCGCATCCCAAGCCACTTACCCGTCCCGGTCCCCGGCTGTCACGTTCTGGCGCACGCGGCTCCGCTCTCTAGGGCGCGCGCCAGCTCTCTAAGATTTAAAGGGCCAGTGCACCAATGATTGGTGCCTGGCCCAATCAGTCTAATTAGCCTCCACCTGCTCCCTGCTCATATAACCTCACTTCCCCTTCACTGCTTTGCCGGATCTTGTTGCCTTGTGCCAGAGAAAGCGTTTAGTGTATGTTCCAAGCCTGTGTTCAAGACCTGCTGTTGCCCCTGACTACGACCCTTGCTGCCTGCCCTGACCTTCTGCTACGTCCGACCTTGCTCTTGCCTTGTCCTTTTGTACCGCGCCTGTCTCAGCAGTCAGAGAGGTTGAGCCATTACCGGTGGATACGACCTGGTTGCTACCGCCGCAGCAAGACCATCCCGCTTTGCGGCGGGCTCTGGTGAATACCAGTAGCAACTTAGAACCGGTCCACCGGTACGGTCCACGCCAATCCCTCTCTGACACAGAGGATCCACCTCCAGCCAGCCCAATCATAACACATCTCTGCTTGTCTCGGGAACTGCAGAGAGTAGAAGAGGTTTGCTATGGGGATTTTCTTCTAAACTGGGCGGTTCCCGAGACACGTGTCATCAGAGAGCACTTAGACAGAAAAGAACAACTCAACTTCAGCAGCTCATAAGTACTGAAAGGATTGAGATTTTTTAATAGAAGTAATTTACAAATCTGAAGCTAGTTGATAACTAACTTTCTGAAGCTAGTTGATATGGAAAAAAAGTTTTTTTTTCCTGGATGAACCCTTTAATGATTATTAAAGCTACATTATCACATCGATCCACAGACAGACCAGCAATCTCTGATCACCAGGTCTAGCAAGTGAAAGAGGCAAAAGAGGCGACACTCACCAAGCAGGTAATATTTATTCACGCAACGGTGGCAGGATACAGGCTACAGGTGGGGGAGCTGTAGTGGAGGACGGGGCTGCCGGGCAGCCCCATCCTCCACTACAGCTCCCCCACCTGTAGCCTGTATCCTGCCTCCGTTGCGTGAATAAAGATTACCTGCTTGGTGAGTGTCGCCTCTTTTGCCTCTTTCACTTGCTGGATATTTTGTCTTCTTTTGAGCTGAGCACCACCGCTGCAGATTGTCTCTCCGTGCTACTCTCTGCGCTTAGTCTCATATGTGCCGTCTCTCTTTCTCTGCTGCATTTATCTGATCACCAGGTCTTTTACATGAGACAGTCATTGGCCAATAATCTCTGTTTGTAAAATGCCCTGAAGACAGAAGCCTTTATTGTGCAATTGTCAACCCTGGTTGTCATACAATGGAAGGCCATGTATGTAGCCCAACCTGAGCAACACTGGAATTAAAGGGGTACTCCCGTTGAAAACATTTTTTTTTTTTTTTAAATCAACTGGTGCCAGAAAGTTAAACAGATTTGTAAATTACTTCTATTAAAAAACGTAATCCTTCCAGTACTTTTTAGGGGCTGTATACTAAAGAGAAATCCAAAAAAGAAATGCATTTCCTCTGATGTAATGACCACAGTGCTCTCTGCTGACCTCTGCTGTCCATTTTGGGAACTGTCCAGAGCAGCATATGTTAGCTATGGGGATTTTCTCCTGCTCTGGACAGTTCCTGAAATGGACAGCAGAGAGCACTGTGGTCATGACATCAGAGGAAATTAATTTCTTTTTTGGATTTCTCTTTAGTATGCAGCCCCTAAAATGTACTGGAAGGATTAAGATTTTTTAATAGAAGTGATTTACAAATCTTTTTAACTTTCTGGCAACAGTTGATAAAAAAAAAAAAGTTTTCCATGGGAGTACCCCTTTAAGCTGGTAAGGACATTTGCCTGCGTATTCTTTATTTCTCTTATTTCTCTTAGACTTAGCAGAATTTCCGAGTTGAATTTGGTGGAAATATTCATATATTCGTTCATAATCTGCCGGAACCTGCCATCTGTTTGCCATTTTCCGGGCGTATATTCCACCATGTACACATAGTCTTAATGAGACTGCTGATCTCTTAGTACTAACTTCTCTGTTCAATGGGTTTTCTTTGGAGTTTTTGATAAAGTTTATCTCCTCCCAGGACTGGGAAAATATACAAAAGAAAACCGTCCAGTCCCCTGACCTTCTTCCAGCCTCCGAGAAGAAGACTTGGTGCGGGACTCTACCGACTCAGCAAATTAGAAGATAAAAGAACGGGAGACCAAATGGAGACAACCGGGAGCTGCAGGGGATCAGGGTTCGGTAAGTATAATTTTTTTCTTTCTATCTTTTCCCAGCCCCAGCAGGATATGAATTTTTTCAAAATGCTGGATAACCTTTATTCGCTAAAATTATAGAAAATCTAGAGTTTTTTAAGATTGGACACTCCTAAGTTTCCTAAGGCTATGTTCACACCTCAGGATTTCCATGCGGAATTCTGCCCGGAGATTCCGCTGCCGCAGAGTCCCATTGCATTCCACAGGATTCTGCTGCGCTGTGCACAAGACGGAATCACTGTGCCAGATGTTACTGTCATGGAAATTCCCAATTCCGTGTATGCAGAAAGAAAGAAGCTGTTTATTCCATCTGTGGACTCTGCACGGAATACATTGCTGTGCGGTCTTAGCAGTCTCTGGAATGTCCACAAGGAGATTTTCCGTGTGGACATTCCGAAGTGTGAACATAGCCTAAGCACAAAGGCCTTGAAAATGAGGCATCTTTTTTTATTTTAATGTTATTACTTGTGCATCTTTTTATAGAGAAAAAAAAAGTTGCTTGTGTTCCATTTATATGCATATGCTCTGGAGATGAATTAATTGTTGTTGCTGAGGATAATTTATGCGCGTTCTAAGGCTTATCTGTTGCTGTGGTAACAGGCACCATTTTAATTTAATTTCTCTGTTAGGAAATCATTTTCAATATGGATGTAAAAGAGATCCCTAATAACGTGCAAACATCATCTGTAGGTACGTACGCATTTTATGGGGGTACTTATCAATTAGATTTTATGATTCAGGTAATATTGAAATCATCTGCAGAGATTACTTTTAGGACTTAAAGGGATACTCCGGTGGAAAACTTTATTTATTTATTTAATTGTTTTTTTATGAACTGGTGATAGAAAGTTAAACAGATTTGTAAATGACTTCTATTAAAAAATCTTAATCCTTTTAGTACTTTTTAGCAGCTGTATGCTACAGAGGAAATTCTTTTCTTTTTGAATTCCTTTTTTGTCTTTGTCCACAGTGCTCTCTGCTGACACCTCTGTCCGTGTCAGGAACTGTCCAGAGCAGCATAGGTTTGCAATGGGGATTTTGCTACTCTGGACAGTTCCTGACACGGACAGAGGTGTCAGCAGAGAGCACTGTGGACAAGACAAAAAAGAAATTCAAAAACAAAAGAATGTCCTCTGTAGCATACAGCTGCTAAAAAGTACTGAAAGGATTAAGATTTTTTAATAGAAGTCATTTACAAATCTGTTTAACTTTCTGGAGCCAGTTCATTTAAAAAAAAGTTTTCCACCGGAGTACCCCTTTAAGGCTGATTTCTCACAACCGCAATATCAAATAAGTTTTTATGTCTGAGTTACAGCTGCAACACCGGGACCTGTGAAAAGAACTCTAACACCTGATGGCATCTCTGTTTCCTGAATGGGCTACAGGTACCAGTAATGATAAGGACAGTATTCAAATGCAAAACAAAGACGGAATGGGGCGTGTTAAGGGCGTGTTTTCACGTGTTGGTGAACGCACGTGTCCAAAACAACGCCACCATGTGTTCACCAGTGGCCATATGCAATGTTGCTTGGATTATCAGCAACATCCTATTGCTATTGGGTGAATGCATGCAGCTGTAGTTTCAGATGCACGTGTTAACCAGTCCAAAGCAGTGTTTTCCAACCAGAGTGCCTCCAGCTGTTGCAAAACTACAACTTCCAGCATGCCCGTACAGCCTTCGGCTGTCCGGGCATGCTGGGAGTTGTAGTTTTGCAACAGCTGGGGGCACCCTGGTTGGGAAATACAGCCTAAGTAAAGAGTAACTGTATGTGCTTCTTTGCTTCTAAACTGGGCGTTTCCCGAGACACGTGTCATCAGAGAGCACTTAGACAGAAAAGAACAACTCAACTTCATCAGCTCATAAGTACTGAAAGGATTAATATTTTTTAATATAAGTAATTTACAAATCTGTTTAACTTTCTGGAGCCAGTTGATATATATAAAAAAAGTTTTTTCCTGGATAACCCCTTTAAAGGGGGGGGGGGGGAGGGTGCATAATTCCCTGCACCAGCGGAAAGTCCTGTCTTTATGCAAAAGTGTTGCGCCAAAATGGATCTTGCGCAAAAATGTTGCTCTGCATCGGCGTAAGGAATGATAAATTCCCCCCTAAGTGTTCTCTACATTTTTTTGGACCAGTGTTCTTACATCTTGAAGGATAGAATGGCTATAAGAACAGTCGAGGCTTGGTTCCCCTAAGGTTATATTGATCGTTTATCATTCTCAGGACATCATCTTGCCCACCTTGCTCTAGACTCCTTAGAATAAGGAGAAGATATTCCATGGGTCTGTAGTCTGATCCCTGGAAAAGTAATAGAGAGTGTCACTTTAGTTATTTGTACAATTTTGTGGATCTCATGGTAGAAAAATCAGAACTCTGGCAAGATGGATGCTAAGAGATGTAGCGGAGCCAACTTCACAAGATCAATCGCCAAGTCCAGGGCAGAGCAAGCTAATCCTTTTTATAGATCTATCTGCAAGGTAGCTCCATTTTGCTCACCTAACACCTTCTTTTGGCATTGCTGATAGGATCTTTAAGATCAGCACTAACTAGTTTATGGAGGAAAAGTGCAGCATAGACTATTATTAGAGAATAGTGTAGAGGCTCTTGTTTATGTCTTGTGCTTACCTGATTTTGCTGACATGGAAGGCATGAGTTTGACCCATGTTTGCTTCTGTTTTAAAGCAGAAATTATAAAATATATATATATATTGTGAGAAGGTGAAGGGCATGGTGGTTGATGGTCGGTATGTGTCACCAAGGTTCCTGGCCTTGGTGAAGTAAGAGCCGGTATTTATTCAGTGTCTGTGCTGCGATGCAGTCTGATACTGTGGCCATAGTATGGCTGGAATGCCGATCCGGCACGGTTCTTACTGGGAATGGCCAAGTGTAGGGTGGGGGCCATTCCCCACAATCCAGGCTGCCTTTTGTTGGCCTTAAAGCTAGGCTGTATCACCAGCTGAGGGGGATTTGCTAGTTGGAGCTCACACTGCCAGAGAGAGCTGAGAGTGGAATCCTTCCCTGAGAGGTTGGAAGATGGTCAGCAGACTGCCTGGAGGCCTGGAAAAGACTTGCTTGATGCCGTATGGCATGGACTCAGGTGTGAACAAACACCTAAGGAATACAGGTGGACTTTTGTTACGTTTTCCTTTGTTCTACATTTAAAGACTGTTTGCTGTTTGCCAAGTGTGAATAAAACACTGAACTTTGATTTGAAAAGTCCTGTTTCCTTGTCTCTATACTGCAACCGCACCTATCTGCAAGAGCGAGTCATCACAATATATATATAATTGTATAGACTCCAGAAGCCTAAACAGCCGAAACTCATAATTAGGTTGGGGTCAGTTATCACTGTGTGCAATTTTGATGCATTTTCTTATTCATTGTGTGTTTTTTTAAAAGAAATATTGCCATGAGATAGAAGTTATATGACCTTTATTCAAAATTGAGTTTTTTTTTTTTTTTGCAAGATTGGAAGTCTTTAGGCTAAATTTTTACAGCATTTTTCACGGTTTTCCTGCATTTTTAATGCAATTTTGCACAAAGGCGGAGGTAGCGGTCCTTCTGCTGGGTTGTTGCCCTCCTACGGCCTCCTCCAAGTCTCCTGATGTACTGGCCCGTCTCCTGGTAGCGCCTTAATGCTCTGGACACTACACTGATAGACACAGCAAACCTTCTTGCCACAGCTCGCATTGATGTGCCATCCTGGATGAGCTGCACTACCTGAGCCACTTGTGGGGGTTGTAGACTCCATCTCATGCTACCACTAGAGTGAAAGCACCGCCAGCATTCAAAAGTGACCAAAACATTAGCCAGGAAGCATAGGAACTGAGAAGTAGTCTGTGGTCACCACCTGCAGAACCACTCCTTTATTGGGGTGTCTTGCTAATTGCCTATAATTTCCACCTGTTGTCTGTTCCATTTGCACAACAGCATGTGAAATTGATTGTCAATCAGTGTTCTTCCTGAGAGGACAGTGTGATTTCACAGAAGTGTCATTGACTTGGAGTTACATTGTGTTGTTTAAGTTTAATTTTTTTGGAGCAGTGTATATAGTGACCATGCTGCTCTGTGTAATGTACAGGGTATCTATATACAGATAATGCCAATTGTTTATACTGTTGTGGCCTACAGGTGAGGAGTGATTCGCTGTCAATCAAGATACATTGAGGTCTGACCACTTTCTCTGACACAGTTTATGCAGACAAGAAGTGCCCAGAGTACGAGATCCTACGCATTAAAGGTAGAACTAACAAAGAAAGATATACGTATATAGATCATAGTATATACATTTTATTGAACATATCTGCTTCAAAAAACATACACTACTAGGTGATACTTGTATACCCTTATTACTGCATTCTATGTATATTTTTTCAGTTTATATATGTGCATTTATTTACTAAGAAGACCTCCCACTCTGCACCTTGTCTCTGTTATCATGTTTTTTAATGGTTTTAAATGTATGTTTTTTTTTAAGCAGAAATGTTCAATAAAATGTATATATTCTTTGATCTATTTACGCATATCTTTCTTTGTTAGTTCTTTCTCTGGCTCATTAAACATGACCATTTACAATAATAAAATGCATAGACTCAGCTGTGCTGGAATAAAACAAATGGTGCTGTATGACTTAATATGGTGAGTGTGCATGATATGGGCAAAAAAAAAAAAACAGAACGCCTCTATAAGATTACACAAGCTTATGAGTTCTGACAGCACCACATATGCCCACTGCTTTCTAGACTTCTCCCTGCTTCGGGCAGGGCCGGCGTTAGGGGGGGGGCAACCCAGGCAATTGCCTAGGGCCCCCATCCCTCAGGGGGCCCCCTGCCGGCTGCTCAGTAGGGGGGGGGGCAACTGTTTTAAAGTGTTCGCAGCGCCGGCTGCTTGTTAAGGATAAGCAACCCGGCCGCGGTCACTTTAAAACGGCGGGTTTGCGGGCTGTGTGAATAATATGACGAGTGACGTGTCCTGCCGGGTCCTCTATGTGGCGTCAGGGACGTCACTCCTCATTTTCTGCAGCGCCAGTGTAGTGAAAAAAACTGTGTCATGAAGCGTTCTGTGTCCGGCTGCAGGAAATGAGGAGTGATGTCCCTGACGCAGCATAGGGGACCCGGCAAGAGACGTCACTCGTCATATTATGCCCACAAGACCCGCTGCATTACCTGAGCCTGCGGAGCGCGGCCAGGTAAGGAATTGTGAAAAATAGAAAAAGGTGGGGGGGGGGGGAACTATACTGCCAACCTAATGTGGGGGAACATACTGCCAACCTAATGGGGGGGGACTGCAACCTAATTTGGGGGGAACATACTGCCAACCTAATGGGGGGGGGACTGCAACCTAATATGGGGGAACATACTGGCAACCTAATGGGGGGGGGGACTGCAACCTAATGTGGGGGAATATACTGCCAACCTAATGGGGGGGAACTATACTGCCAGCCTAATGGGGGGGAACATACTGCCAACCTAATGGGGGGGGGACATGCTGCCAACCTAATGGGAGGGAACTATACTGCCAGCCTAATGTGGGAGAACTATACTGCACCTAATGTGGGGAAACTATACTTCCTACCTAATGTGGGGGAACATACTGCCAACCTAATGGGGGGGGGACTGCAACCTAATGTGGGGGAACATACTGCCTACCTAATGTGGGGGAACATACTGCCAATCTAATGTGGGGGATCTATACTGCCAACCTATTGTGGGGAAGCTATACTGTCTACCTAATGTGGGGGAACATACTGCCAACTTAATGTGGGGGAACTATACTGCTTACCTAATGTGGGGGGAACTATACTGTCTACCTAATGTGGGGGAACTACAACCTAATGTGGGGGAACTATACTGACAACCTAATGTGGTGGAACTACAACCTAATGTGGGTGGGGGGGAGGGAACTATACTGCCAATCTAATATGGGGGAACACACTGCCAACCTAATTAGGGGGAACTGCAACCTAATGTGGAGGAACTATACTGCCAACCTAATGTGGGGGATCTATACTGCCAACCTGATGTGGGGGAACTGTACTGTCTACCTATATGTGGGGGAACTATACTGTCTACCTAATGTGGGGGAACTACAACCTAATGTGGGGGAACATACTGCCAACCTAATGTGGGGGGAAACTATACTGCCAACCTAATGTGGGGGGAACTATACAAAAATATAAAATTGTACTATTCTGATCCCTATAACTCTATTATTTTTCTGTATATGGGGATGTATGAGGTCATTTTTTGCGCTGTGATTTGTGGTTTTTATCGGTACCATTTTTGTTTTGATGGGACTTTTCAATTGCTTTTTTAGATATTTTTTTATGGTATTTGAAGTGACCAAAAATGTGCAAATCTGCTTAGTGCACTATTACGACTTTTGGGGCCCCTCTTTTGATTTTGCCTAGGGCCACGCTAAGCCTAAAACCGGCCCTGGCTTTGGGTATTAAAGTTATATATTGCAACATACAGCAGATAACCTCTTATAAGTCTATGTATTGTCCTACATACTAAGGGGGATTTAGGCCCCCCCCCCAGTCTCAGGGTCTTCTGTTCTGGATGGAGGTGGTCCTCTCTGGACTCTCACACTGGTCCTGCTCTGGACTCATGAAAAACCCTAAAGTGTCATTTTATAAAAAAGTGTATATTTCTTTACCACCTTTGCCATTCAGACCTCAATCTTAGGTGTTTCATCCCAGACCTGGATCTCCTCTACAGTCAAAGGTTGTCTACGTTCTATCTCTTTGGAACCACCATCTTTCTTTTAGAATGTTGTATTCCTTCCAAATTAAATTCATGGACGTTCTCGTATCCCTATCAGATAGGGAAGACACTCTTCTTCCTCAGTTTTGACCTTCTAAGTATAGTGTCCTGGTTTTGACATCTTTATTGTTCTTTATACTTCTGCTTTTAAGAGCGTATCAACGTCTAAGGCCGGAAAATAATTATCAGTTGTCGTCAGAGTTTGACAAGGAATCTTCTCACGACTACTAAGAGGCGACATAAAGTCCTCTCAGTTACGTCCCGAGCCTCTGGACCTCTTTCTGGCGTTAGGTCTTGAACTAGGGCCCAGCTCTAATGCTGGACGACATCATTATTTCTTCCCTAATTAGGGCTTTAAGTGTCTCCCAAACAGAAGGTTTCACCCCATGAACCACTTTCACAGCACATGACTGGCATAAAGGGTTTCTTGAGGAAGTCTGGCAGCTTTTTAGCACAGATCGCCGGAATCTCTGTCTCTGTAGGAAGGAAAACAAAAAGATACCCTTGGTGTCCATGCTGCTGTGGGACTCATCAATGTCCCAGGAGGTATGGGGAGCACCGACCGTATTGTCTTGAATGCAGGAAAATCTTTTATTCCAGGTGCAGGTACATATGTGGATTTGTACTGAACTGCCTTAGCGTAGTAGCGCCTTTACCTTATGTCTACCGGTATAGCTTTTATGGGGTGATGTGGAGAGCTGCATGTTACTGGTGTATATTGAGTGGAGCAGTGCAGAGACCATCGAACTTTGTTGGTGTACTATTGTGATTCACCCAAAATAAGACACTGTCTTATATTTATTTTTCCTCAAGAAGACTCACTATGGCTTATTTTCAGGGGATGTCTTTTTTTATTTTTTGCAACAGCTGGAGGCACACTGGTTGGGAAACACTGTTATATGCCCATCCCCCCCCTTATTTTATGTTTACTGTTTGAACATGATATGGAGAGAAATTAACTAACTTTCTCTTCCATTTCGTGAACCATACCCACCTGCCCTGCTGTACATTACTCTCCTTCCTATGCGGATGCACCATAGAGTACTGGGAGGGAGTGGCTTTAACTTCCACCCATTGATAGGCAACCGCAGGGACTTGGGAGCCGTCGCCGCCGCACAGAAATCTCGTCCCTACGCTGATCAACTGAGACACGGGACCCGCCACTGCACGGTATTGGGAGATCCCTACGGAACCTGTCAGGATGGGGTAGATGAGGAGGGCTGGCCATCTTCATTACCTTCATTACGCCTACCACTATGGCTTATTTTCGGGGGTATGGCTTATATTGAGCAAATACAGTAGAACTCCTGGTATGGCTTTTTTATGGGTATGTCTTATTTTCGGGGAAATACGGTATTTTAGATAAACTATTGTTTGGCCAAGTTAAACAACATATAAAACGTTTTTTTATTTGACAGTGACCAATTAATCATGAAGAACGTGCTGTGACTGCTAATTTTTCCTCCAATCCTCAGGTCTGGAACGTATGGTCTGTAGGAGTCATTCCTCTAGAATGTAAAATGTGCCAAAATGTATAGTTTGTTAGTGGGTAGCATGGTTGTCAGGGGTTGTCAGCTCCGTTACTCTTGCTGGAGGGCTATGTTCAAGTCTCCTGATGCTTGGATCCTGGCTGTAGAAGAAGCCATTGGGTTCTAATCCCAGGCCTAAAATTGCGTACATTAATCAACCCCTTAAAGGGGTAGTCCAGTGGTGAAAAACTTATCCCCTATCCTAAGGATAGGGGAGAAGTTTGAGATTGCAGGGGGTCCGACCGCTGGGGCCCCCTGCGATCTCTCTGTACGGGGGCCAGGCTCTCCGGCCAGATAGCGGGTGTCGACCCCCGCACGAAGCGGCGGCTGACACGCCCCCTCAATACATCACTATGGCAGAGCCGGAGATTGCTGAAGGCAGCACTCCGGCTCTGACATAGAGTTGTATTGAGGGGGCGTGTCGGACGCCGCTTCGTGCGGGGGTCGACACCCGCTATCTGGCCGGAGAGCCGGGGCCCTGTACAGAGAGATCACAGGGGGCCCCAGCGGTCGGACCCCCTGCAATCTCAAACTTATACTCTATCCTTAGGAGAGGGGATAAGTTATTCACCACTTGTTCACTACTGTAATACTCCTTTAAGGACCAAGTGTTTTTCAGTTTTTGCATTTTTTTTTTTTCCTCCTTACCTTTTAAAAATCATAACCCTTTCAAATTGCCACCAATACATCCCAAAAATTTACAGCGAAACAAAAAAAAAAAAAAACATTGTGCGACAAAATAAAAAAAAACGCCATTTTGTTAATTTTGGGGGCTTCAATTTCTACACAGTACATTTGTCGGTAAAAATGACACTTTATCTTTATACTGTAGGTCCACACTATGGGAGGGAGTGTGACGTGACACCACGCCCCCTCCCATAGACATGAATGGAGGGGGCGTGGCGTGACGTCACGTCCGCAGTCCGGGAAATCCGGAGGTTTCCGAAACTGGAGATTCAGCACCCGCATAGAATGCTGCAGGGGACCCCCGCGATCAGACATCTTATCCCCTATCCTTTGGATAGGGGATAAAATGTTTTTGCCTGGAATACCCCTTTAAAGATGTTCTTGCAAAGTCTTAGATGTAGGAACATGAAACATCAAGGGTTTCATCTTCTCCAACAGCACAGGCCATCCTCACTTCTGAAACTGGTGGTCTGTGAGGATGATTCCTTTAGAATGAAAATATCTGGTTTACCTAAATAAACAATACACTAATACTGAGTGGCATAATAGCTCAGGGGATATCTGCTCTACGTTAATCTTAGTTGTTGAATATTCTTAATACATAGTTAATCTAATCCTGCGTTCCTATTTTGTTACAAGGTAATTTATTTATTTAGAGCACAACCTGTTTACCGCCTTCTCAATATCTTTGAAAAATCTTCACGTATCCTCAGAGTAAGCGGTGGCTCAGGAGGTAAAGAGCCAGGTGAACCTGCTGCTGCTGAAGATGCTGGTTAAAATCCTGGAAATATGGAATAGAAGCTCAGGGTCCCTGATGTGGTTGGGAATCTAAAAACATTACAAATCCTGGTAGGCAGCTTTTTAAAGATGTTAGCTGTAAATCAATGAGAAATCGCAATTTTTTTTTTCCATTTTTCAGTTTGGCATTTTTTTTTATCCTTTTGGCGTTTTTTCACTCTTATTCAGCTCTTTGGCGGTTTTGCAAAGTCGCAGCGTTTTTCTCCCATAGAAGTCTATGGGAGTAAAAAGACGCCAAGAACAACGACATGTGGGTTTTAACTTTGGTGTTTTTGCAGGCGGTTTTTATTCTTTTTTGGATTTCAGCGATCCTAAAAAGTGATGGAGATACCTTTTTAATAAAATGTTGTAGGGTACCAAAGAAAAAAAAAAAAATATATATATATATATATATATATATTAATAAAAAAGATACAGTAGTGATGGAAAAAATGGTATTTAATGAAGAGAACTGTACGGCCTGACATGCTGGAGACCCAGGTTCATTTAACCACTTGAATCTCAGCTGTAGGAAAGGGTTCAAACTAATGTAAAAAGGCTCTAAATATATCACTGAGGTTAATAATGACCTGATTTTATAAAGCAGTGTCCTTATCTAGATGAAAGAGAATGATTCACCAGGTCAAAAACAGGACATTTATACTCATATGAAATGCTTAATTATTGTTTTTTTTTTTTTTAAATCAGATAATTTTTATTAAAGATTTTTGCAAACATTTTAAACAACAGACATACAATAAACCCCATCCTCCCACCCACCCCACAAAGAAACAATCCGTCTCTACCCTTATACCACCCATAACGCACGCCAAAGTTTCATTAACCTGCAGACCCAACAGTCTGCCTCTCTCACACCACTTTCTCAGAACTGCAACAAACGGCCTCTACATGTCAACATTCCATTGAATCCACAAAGAGAGGGCACAGAGAAGAACACAAGAAGTAGAAAGAAAAGAGCCACATCCACAGAACTCCGGCAGGCAAACCAACACCACATTCCAAGGACAGATTTAAAATGGACAGTCATCTAGAAAGCAGTCGACGGGGGGTCAAAATGGTTCACCCAGGGTCCCCAGATACCATCAAATTTCCTAACAACTTTCCGCTTAACATATATCCCTTTCTCCAAGCGCACTATCTGCGCTATTCTTGTAACAAGATCAGCTACTCCCGGAGGAGACGGTCTGATCCAGAACTGCGCTATAAGTTTCCTGGCCTGATATAGCACACGTAAAATTCCCACTTCTCTCAAGGAGGGTTCCTGATCACAGCCTATAAGGCCAAGGAGACACACCTTAGGAGCTGCACTTAATGTCACCCCATAAATGGTTTCGATAAGTCGTATCACATCATTCCAATATGCATGTAAGACAGGGCAAGTCCACATCATATGCAACAGGTGAGCCTCCAACTCACTACACCTGGGGTAGGAAGAGTGCTTCATTATTGTTGACTGAGAACACTGAGAAGTATCACATGTCATGCCCAGTTCTGGTTGTAGGTCAGCGGTATGAGTCCCTGTACACTTACATGGGTGACCAGGGTTCTAATCCCACTCTGCCATTTGTTCCTCGTAATCCATTTATTATGACCTTGTTTCCATCTCAATAATGACACTGAGAAACCTTCACATGTATCTCAGAGCAAGAGTTGGCTCAGAGGGTAAAGAGCCAGGACAACCAGAGGACACAGTTGAGTTGCTGGAGTCCCTGGTTCAAGTCCTGGCTATATGCTATAGAAGATCAAGGTCCTTCTTGTGTTCAGGGCCATACTATACATAAATTAATGATTTGCCTAAGTGTTCACACTTAGGCAAAATTTTGACTACTTCTTATTCCCCCTCAACCACATACTTACTAAATACACCTCCTTGCTATAACTGCACTACATGTACCCTTGAAGGCTGAACTATAGCACATTTCCTATAACTCTGAGGGGACTTGAACTTTGGTCTCCACCATTCAAGACACAGCAGCTATCCCTCTAAGCCACCACACTGCTCAGTAACATCCCAAACATTTTGGTAAACATGACATTTAGCTTATAGTCTCACGAGCCATATATTCCAGCTCTGAAGTAGACCACACTATGTAGTCTGCTATAAGGCAGTATGATAGCTCAGTGGGTATGTGCTCTGCCTCTCATGCTGGAGACCAGAGTTCAATTCTCCTAGTGCTTGTGTTCTGCCTATAGGAAAACCTCCTGAGGCCACTTGAATCTCTGCATATATTATGTTGAAGATTCATTATACAGAACTAATCTAAAAACAAGCTGAACATTTTTCTATAGCACTGCTTTCTGTTATGTATAGAACTTAGAGGCCACACAACAATAGGGACCATAAGTATCTATAACTTATCCTGGGATTTGAACCAGGGTCTCCAGCACCTAAGTTTGGTCTACCTAGCTCCTTACCCCCTCAGCCAGCTCTTGGTCAGACAAGTAAGTGGATGTTTCTTCATGTCATTATCAATATGGAAGAGAAGGGGTTGTGATGACTCTTAAGTAACTTGAGTGATGACACTGAGAAGTATCAACCAAGGCTTCCAATCCTGCCTGTAGGTCAATGCAATGTCTGAATACATTACATGTGGGTGACCCTGGTTCTCACCCTACTCTCATTTATTTTAACCACAACCCTGTGAATCATTCTCTTCTATCTCAATAATGACATGAACAAATCTTCACTAAAGCTGGGTTCACACCACGTTTTGTTAAATAAGGTTCCCATATACGGCAGGGAGGCAGGGCTTAATCGCGGCGCCCGCACTCAGCCGTATTCGGGAACCGTATTTAATGTATGTCTATGAGCCGACCGGAGTGAACCGCAGCCTCCGCTTGGCTTAGTTTTCGGCCGTATGCTGTTTTCCGGCCGCAGGCAAAAAGTGGTCGACCGCGTTTTTGCCTACAGTCGGGAAACAGCATACGGCCGAAAACTAAGCCAAGCGGAGGCTGCGGTTCACTCCGGTCGGCTCATAGACATACATTAAATACGGTTCCCGAATACGGCTGAGTGCGGGCGCCGCGATTAAGCCCTGCCCCGCCCCCCCCTCCCAGCCGTATACGGGAACCGTATTTAACAAAACGTGGTGTGAACCCAGCCTTGTTTCTCAGAGCAAAACCTGGCTTGGGGGATTTGTTGCACCCTAAATACTATGCTATATGGTCTAGTTACGGGCAGTATGACAGCTCAGGGGGTATCATCTCTGCATTAAATACTTTGTAACAAAAGGAAACATGATGAGAACCCTGGTCCCCCATGTACAATATATATATATATATATATATATATATATATATATATATATATATATACCACTGAACTATAGTCAGAACTGAAGACCTTGGGAAATTATTCATGGTGTCATAAGATAAGACACATCAATGTGGAGAACAAAGGAAAACATGAATGAATTAATAAAAAAATAAAGGGGTACTCCGGTGGAGAACATTTTTTTTTTTTTTTTAATCAACTGGTGCCAGGAAGTTAAACAGATTTGTAAATTACTTCTATTAAAAAATCTTAATCCTTCCAGTACTTATTAGCTGCTGAATACTACAGAGAAAGTTCTTTTTGGATTTTTCAGCCCAGGGTGCTCTCTGCTGTCTACTCTAGACACTTTTCATTATGACCATGTGATCATTCACAAAATCATTCTCTTCAATCTCAACATTAAAGAAATTCTGTTACCAGTGTCACCTGCACTAACCTGTTGGTACCGACATATAGTGCAGGAGACACTGATGACAACAGTACTCACCCTGTTCCGTGGCGGGGATCTCCAGTAATCTTGTCCGTTAGCTCCAGCTCCGGGCACCCGACTTAGTTCTCTAGCAGTGGGACCCAGCAGGGAGCAGCAGTGGTGACGTCACTAAGCTCCGCCCATGCCCCAAGTCAGGTGCCCGGAGCTGGAACTAACAGTCAAGAGTACCGGAGATCCCCTGCACGGAACGGGACAAGGTGAGTACTGTTGTCATCAGTGTCACCTGCACTATATTTCAGTACGGACAGGTTAGTGCAGGTGACACTGGTGACGGATTTCCTTTAACATTGAGAAACCTTCACTTATTTCTCGGGGCAGGAGCGGTCTCTGAAGACCCATATAATATACTCTGGTAGTTTACAAACAGGTAGAAAGCCCCCCCTTTCCTATTTTTTAAAGAGCATTTTTTCAGGGATTTTTTTTCTGCTTAGCATAGGCTATTATTGGTAAATAATTCACGTTCTGGTGTATTTCTTGTGCTTACCTGTTTTAGCTTACGTGGGAGGCAGGAACTTGGCTCCATACTTGATGCAATTAAACACTGATATGGATTCCTAATGCTTTCTACATTTCCCATGACTCTTCTTGCTCCGGATGTAGAGTTTGATCACTGCACCGGGTCACCTCATTAGGCTGCTGGCACCAGAGTTCAGCCAGGTGACCTTGTTAGACTTAAGTTGGTTGTGGTCAGTTCACATTATGTGCAGTTTTTATGTATCTTCTTATTCCTATTTTTTTTTTCTAAAGAAATACTGCTATAAGGTAAAGTGATTTGACCTATAAATAAAATTGAGTGGTTTTATGAAGATTTATGCATTTAAGGCTGCATTCACATTTAAACTACTGCATTCTTCTCAAAATCTATAGCATTTTGCCCATTTATGCTGCATTTTCCAAAATTGCTGTTAAAAATTAGCAGTGATGCTAAAAGATTACCTCTTTAACCTGAATTTGGTAAAATGGCAAAAAAAAGCAGCAAGAAATGTGGCGTGTGAACAGTCTCAGAATAGGTTTATATGTACAATAAGGGAGCAGCAGTAAACAGACAGAGCAAGGAGGGGAGGGATCTGTGGGCTAGAAGGAGCAATCTAATAGGTGATGTCATCCTGCAGTACACAGGACGTCAGCTGACCCAGGACTGACCATTGTCTTTAAAGGGGTTATCCACTGCTTTAACCTTCTTGGGGCAGGTAGTACTGTTACCCCTTTGTTTCCTGCTGGTAACGCTACTGTAGTTGGGTTATTTTTTACCTTATTTTCAAACCCGGAAGTTTGCTGGCTTTTTTCAACCACTGTTTTTTTTTTCAGCCGCCGTCATCTTTCCATCGCTACGTCACCCTGCAGGGTGTTGTGTTGAGGCCGGCCTGCCCCACGCTCCGTACGTGCCCACCTCCCGCGCTGATGAATATTCCACCGTCATAATCGCGGACCTCCTTCCTTTCAGCTTCTTATAAGCCGATTGCTGATTGGGCTGCTCGCAGCAAAGCGGCTCTGTTGTTGGGCGCATGCGCAGTTCGTCCTCGGTCGGGAGGGTCATCTGCCAGAGAGCGCCTAGAAAACCTTCGGGAGCTGTCCAGCATACAGGGACTCCCCTCTGGCAAGGTTAGTGTTAACAATACCCCAGCGCATCAGTCCCGAAGCTGAAAACACAATGCTACATGCACAGATGACCCTCCCAACTGAGGGCGAACTGCGCATGCGCCCAACGGAGCTGATCCGCCGCAGGCAGCCCAATCAGCAATCAGCTTATAAGAAGCTGAAAGGAAGGAGGCCCGCGATTATGACGGTGGAATATTCATCAGCGCGGGAGGCGGTGGGGCAGGCCGGTCTCCAACACAACACCCTGCAGGATGACGTAGCGATGGAAAGATGGTGGCGGCTGGAAAAAAAAAAAAAAAAAACACTCGAAAAAAGGCAGCAAACTAATGAAGTAACCAGCTTTCGGGTTTGCAAATAAGGTAAAAAAATAACCCAACTACAGTAGCGTTACCAGCAGGAAACAAAGGGGTAACAGTACTACCTAACTGCCCCAAGAAGGTTAAAGCAGTGGAGAACCCCTTTAATAAATCTGGCACATTTCTGGCTGCCCAATGCACCCATCACTGAAGGTGTCAGCAGAGAGCGGAAAAAAAAAAGATCCAAAAAGAGAAGAACCTTCTTTGTAGTATATAGCAGCTAATAAGTACTGGAATGATTAATATTTTTTTAATAGAAGTAATTTACAAAAACTGTTTAACTTTCTGGCACCAGTTGATTAAAAAATGTTCACCACCAGAGTGCCCGTTTAATCTAACCTCCTTTGTTATGATGCTCCTGTGACTTATCACGTTGCATCTAGTCGTGTTTATATGGTCAGGCCGCAGGGATCACATCTCCTGTATTCCTATTCACAAAGTAGGGGATAGCAAGCTGATGGGTGGGTGTCCAGCAGCTGAATATATGGTGCTGGCCGCACACCATTAATTCCAGGGGCAATCACCTGATCAACCTTTATCCTGTAGACAGTCAAGCTTTTTAAGGCTGGGTTTAAACCTAGTTTTGTACTTATGGTTCCCGTATACGTCTGGGAGGAGGGGTGGGCGGGGCTTAACCGCGGCGCCCGCACTCAGCCGTATAGGGGAACCGTATTTAATGCATGTCTATGAGCCGACCGGAGTGAACCGCAGCCTCCGGTCGGCTGCGTTTTTGGGCCGTATGCGGTTTCCCAACTGTAGGCAAAAACTCGGTCTACCACGTTTTTGCCTGCGGTCGGGAAACCGCATACGGCCGAAAACACAGCCGATCGGAGGCTGCAGTTCACTCCGGTCGGCTCATAGACCTACATTAAATACGGTTCCCCTATACGGCTGAGTGAGGGCGCCGCGATTAAGCCCCGCCCACCCCTCCTCCCAGCCGTATACGGGAACCGTAAGTACAAAACTAGGTGTGAACCCAGCCTAGGATGGGAATACCCCTTGAGGAGACAATTTAAGTTTTTCCATGCACAGTCCCATGAATCTTATTTTTTTTTGTACGACCAGTTGTATTTTCTAATAACACTTTACATGTTTCCATAAGAATGTACAAATCCCCCCAAAAATTTGTGGGTGGAAAATTTTAATAGTTTTTTTTGCGCAGTGCACTCTATGGTGAAAATGATTGGGGAGATTCTCAAAAACTGCTGTATTTGTACATTGTGCTCAACAATTACATATTCAAATTTTCTCATATTATCAATGGGCTGCCTTTGAAAATACTTTTTTTGCGTAAAAATTTTTTTTTCACCAAAATGTATAATTCTTGCACCCAAATTGCCGAGTTTTGTGCAACTTTTTAAAAAAAACACGTTGGGAAATAGGTGTGGCCACTGCAGTGGTCTATAAACTGCGGCCCTCTAGATGCTGCAAAACTTCAACTCTCAGCATGCCCAGACTGTTCAGCCTTGCTGGGAGTTGTAGTTCAGCAACATGTGAAGGGCCAGATGTTGCAGAACTACAACTCCTAGCATGCCTGGACTGTCTGGCCATGCTGAAAATTGTAGTTTTGCAGCATCTGGAGGGCCACAGTTTACAGATCACTATGCAGTGGTCTCCAAATTAGGGCCCTCCAGATGTTGCAAAACTACAACTCCCAGCATGCCCAGACAGCCAACAGATGCCAGGGCATGCTGGGAGTTTTAGTTTTGTAACATCAGAAAGGCCAGTGTGCCCACACCGCTGATTGCTCCTTGCCACTCCTGTATGGGTTCTCCCCGGACTACCAGAGCAGGGGAATTAACCTTTCAACCCCCCTGTCCAACATCTGCTGTCGGTCGCTTGCGGCCAACCAATGGCAGGGGGATTGGAGGAGGTGGCACCACTGCTACCTCACTCCTAACCTGCAGGGCGATAGGTGCTGTCTCAGACAGCACGAATAACCCTTATTTTCCGGGCAATCGAGTCACCAGAGACCCAATGAGCCAAGGAATAACCGTGATTGGTCAAAAGTGAACGGCAAATCACCGTTATAGTGGGATCTCAGGACCCCCCCCAGGCATTGCCACGGAATCCTATTCTGATCACCGCCTTGGGAGCAGCGGTGATTGCTAATACAAAAGGTACTCAATCCTTTAAGGTTAAAAACCAACAGGGTAAAAAAAAAGTATTTTTTTTTTTTTTTTTTACACCAGAGTTTCACAGGCTTTGAAAATATAATGTAAAGCAGACAATATATACGTGGACACACCCACTTTTACAAAACTGACGTGAACAGTGTGAACCGTGGCACAAAGCTCTGAAAATGTGGTCGATAATAGAACTATACAAACCGGAAATCGTTTTAAATCGCATTGACCTACAGAATAAAGGGAACATTTCGTGGGAGATTCTCAAAGAATTCCACGCCTTAAAAAATCAATTTCACGCCAAAATTTAATGTGAATTTTTTTTTTTTTTTTTTTTTTTTTTTTTTTTTAAGTACGGAATTCCCCAATATGTTCTTTATTCTGTAGGTCAATGCAATTAAAACAATACCCGGTTTGTACAGTCCTATTGTGCTACAAAATTGGTATGCATCTAACATTGTCCATTACTGGACACGATGTACGCAGCTCATTTTATCAGTACTGTTTGTTTTGATGGGACTTTAAATCATATATATTAGTAAAGAATAAGAATGATCAATTAAAAGTTAGAATTTAAGTTTTTATGAGTCCATTACAACAGCACATGAGATTGTCCCCATGGGCCCACATAGGAACAGGAAGTAGAGAGGTTAGAAAGGACGCTCCCCTTCAACCCGAGTGTTTATAAATTACTTAGAGAATATTATAAGTACACATAGCAAGGGTGGGAATAAACGTGTGCTGTCCTGATGGCCTCATGAAGACAATTACCAGTAAGGCTGCATTCACATCCAGTTTTTGCAATACGGTTCCCGTATCAGGTTTTTTGTAAAAAAAAAAAAAACGTCTCAAAACCGGACCGAACCGTATACAACCGTATATACCTCTGTAGAGTTTTAAATCGTATACGGTTTGAAAACGGATGTCCGGTTGCATATGGTTTAATAAGTTTTTTGAAGAAAAAAAACGGATACGGACTAGAGATGAGCGAGCTTACAGTAAATTTGATTCGTCACGAACTTCTCAGCTGTTGATGTCTTTTCCTGCGTAAATTAGTTCAGCTTTCCGGTGCTCCGGTCGGCTCGAAAAGGTGGATACAGTCCTAGGAAAGAGTCTCCTAGGACTGTATCCACCTTTTCCAGCCCACGGGAGCCCCTAAAGGCTGAACTAATTTATGCAGGATAAGTCATCAACTGCCGAGCCGAGAAGATCGTGACGAATCGAATTTACTGTAAGTTCGCTCATCTCTAATACAGACGGTTTTATGTTTGTCCTTAATTAAAGTTCTTGTTCTATTTGTGGGAAGAACTTTCGGCGTGCACTGTGCATGTGCAAACTGCAAAACCGTATTGTGCAAACCAGATGAAACCGTATGCACATACGGTTCTGTAAGTTTCCCATTAATCACCATAAAAAAAATAAAAAAAAACATACGGGTTGTATCCAGTTTTTCACCCGGACATAGAACCGTAGTAGACTACGGTTTTGTGTACAGGAAAAAAAAAAAAAGGATAAAACCGTAAATGATGCAAAACGTACACAACCGGATGCTACATTTGGCGTACAGTTTTCAATTACATGTCTATACATATGGTAGGGAGGGACTACAGCCTGTAGCACTTTACAACCATAACCAAGGTCCTGGGAAGAGGCCACATGTAGCTTGTAAAACATACGCTCTTAGGCAGTGTTCACATCACGATTTCTCCATCCGATTGAGTACACGATTTTACAACTTAAAATCATATATAAAGTTGGATCCATTTACCTCATTTATAAAAACTCTGATCCCATTACACACATCCGATTTGATCCGCACACGATTTTTGTTCGGGTCTGAAATCTGGTTTGACCACCATTTTTTTCCCCCAGACTGAAAATCGAATTTAAATAGTGTATGAAAAAATATAATGAAGTTCAATGTACATCGTATTTGATCGTGTAACTGTGTGATTCATTAAGATTAATCGCATCCATAATTTCTGTTCACATGCGCAGTAGTCGCTGAATAGTCCAGAAAGTGCTAGAAACTGAGAAACATTTGAAAGTAGTCTTGAAACTTTATAGGATATTTTCAAAGCTGGCTATACAGACTGGAAATCCCCATTGGGGAGATTTATCAAAACCTGTGCAGAGGAAAAGTTGCCCATAGCAACCAATCAACTTGCTTCTTTCATTTTTAACAAGGCCTCTGCAAAAAGAAAGAAGTAATCTGATTGGTTGCTATGGGCAACTTTCCTTTGCACAGGTTTTGATAAATCTCCCCCCCCCCATATGCTTCTCCCTAATAGTATTAACAGGGTGTATGTACCTAATAACGGAGCCGCAACCTCCTCTGCCTCCTACTCCATTTACCCAAAAATTCTCTCTCACACAAGCACTTCTATATCTCCTTCTACACTCAATACACCTTTTAACACACCCCTTTTATGAATTGAATAATAAAGCTTTATTGCCCTTGACATCAAACATTGCAAAAAAAAAAAAAAAAATGAATCATTTAACCCCTTTGAATCACCCTTTTCCCATAAAAAAATGTGTAAATAAAAATAAACATATGTGGTATCGCCGTGTGCGGAAATGTCCGAATTATAAAAATATATCATTAAACCGTACGGTCAATGGCGTACACGCAAAAAAATCCAAAGTCCAAAATAGTGTATTTTTGGTCACACTTTATATCATGAAAAAATTAATAAAAAGTGATCAAAAAGTCCGATCAATACAAAAATGGTACAGATTTACTGCGTAGAAACTAATGCCAAAAGTAAAAAAATTTGCATTTTTTATTAAATTTTGTCGCACAGATTTTTCTCCCCGTTTTGCCATACATTTTTGGGTAAAATTACTGATGTCATTACAAAGTAGAATTGGTGGCGCAAAAAATAAGCCCCAATATGGATATTTAGGTGCAAAATTGTAAGGGTTATGATTTTTGAAAGGTAATGAGAAAAAAACGAAAGTCCAAAAACAGAAAAACTCTGTCCAAGGGTGTTAAGGGGTTAATGAGGTTATCCAGAATTTTTTAAAAACAAAAGAAACATCTGTCCTCGGGTTGCATTCCAGTTCAATTTAAGTGAATGTATCAAAGTTGTAATACTACACACAACCTGAGGACAGGTGTGGCGCTGTTTTTGGGAGATATAAGCTCTTTCAATTCCAGGATAACCTCTAAGAGCACCTTAAAGGACAACTGGTACAATGAACTTCAGAAACACAAGCTTGCACAGCAGAAGAAAACTTTATTTGCTCTGCAAACTCCCAGAACCTCCTAAAAAAAACAAAAACAAATGAAAAACACCCCAGAGACAGTACAAACCTTTATTTACAATGTCAGCAGCTAGACTGAAATGGGATAAACAATAAAATTCCCATAAAGCACTGTAGAGTTTAATACTTCATACCATCAAGAACAAAATGCAATGCATTTTATTATAGGTGTACAATGAACCCATCATGGCCATTTGAATGCAGGTATCTACGATATTAATTCACTGTACTAAATGACTAAAGGAAAAAGACCTTTCAGCTCCACAACCTTCGTACTTTAAGAAATTTTCATGCATAAAAAACAAAACAAAAAAACAAAATAAAAATTATTGCCTTTACCTATTTACATAGCTGAAATCCTTCTGTTGCCAGGATATGACACAGAAAAGGTGAGGACATGTCTGCACTGAAACATCTAAGGTGATTTTATGGGAATCGACTTGTGAGGCTCAGAACACTGGGCAAATAAGTCTACGTCACAAAAAACCCTACTCTGGGGAGCTAGAACGAGACCGCGAGCTGGCAGCGGAGGCAGCACGTGGAGGTGGAGACACTGACCTTTCCTTGCCAGCAAAAGATGGATCTGGTGATTTAGATCGGGATCTGGCAGCACCATTACCATTTTCCATTGGGGAAAGAGATCTGGAACGACTATGGGAAGATCTTTCTTGTTTAATGTTTGATCGACTCCTGGAGCGATCCCTGCTTCTAGATCTACTACGAGACCGGTCATGGTCTCCCTTGGACTGACTTCTGGACCTCTCCCTGGAAGCTTCTCTATTTCCCTTTGACTGACTACGTGACCTGTCACGAGACCTCTCCCTAGAAATCTCTCTTTTCCCCTTAGAGAGACTACGTGATCTCTCACGAGATCTGTCCCTCTTTCCCTTGGACTGACTACGTGATCGCTCTCTTGACTGATCTCTTTTACCCTTAGAGTCTCGCTTGCCTCTAGAGCGACTGCGAGAACGACCCCGTTTGCTCTTTGAACGACTGCCAGATCTATCACGTTTGGATCTAGTGCGGCTGCCAGACCGCTCACGCTTTGATTTTGTACGGCTGCCAGAACGATCTCGTTTTCCTTTAGAATTGCTACGAGACCGCTTGCGCTTTCCCTTTGAGCGGCTGCGAGATCGAGAGCCACGCTCAGATTTAGGTTTGCTTTCAGAACGGGACTTCCTCTGTTTTGATGGTGATCGAGAGGTTTCCTTACTTCTGGATCGAGATTTGGACCTAAAATAAATGATGCAACAAATAAAACTCAGTGACATAATATAATAAAAAACACTTCTATTAAAGGACAACTGCAGTGGCATTACACTTATCCCCTATACACTAACGGGGCGCCGCCATAAGCGTTCATGGTGAGCACTAACACCCCGTCTCCTCCCTGTCCCCATACAGTTCTATGGGGGAAGCGGGGAGGCACGAATGCTGCCTCTCCCAAAGAGATGTATGGAGGAGGCGTGCCGGCCATAACATCATGCTGCGGCTGGCACACCCCCTGCACAGGAGAGCCGCGGCCCCGTACAGGAGATGGCCGGTGGCCCCAGCGTTTGGACCCCCCACGATCAGACACTTATCCCCTATCTTGAGAACAAAGGTACCAAAGCCCTTTCATCTCAACAACACCCCTTCATTTTATCATTTGGGAAAATCCCTTTATTTTATTTCTGGCAAAGATCTCCAGACTTCGTGGCAAAAAATCTTAAAGGGGTACTCCGCTGCCCCAGTGTTTGGAAAATTTTGTTCCAAACGCTTGGAGGAGGGGGTCGTGACATCGGCCACGCCACTCATGATGTCACACCACGCCCCCTCAATGCAAGTCTATGGGAGGGGACATGGTGTGACATTGCAAGGGGTGTGGCTGTGACTTCACGACCCCAGCCGGTGTGAGGTGGTTTTTGCGCCCCGTAGATCCATGCGTCCTCTCCTCCCCCAGCTCTCCGAACATTTCCGAAGCTAGAACTGGGGGAGGGCAGAGCAAGGGGAAGGAGAAAGTTCACGCCCCCTCCCTCATCTCCCCTCCCTGAGCTCGGCTGCTGGACGCAGATCTCCACGGCACGCCCCCTCCCCGAGGACATAGATCGCCACGGCAGGTCCCCCCCTCCCTCATCTCCCCCAGCAGATCTCCACGGCAGGTCCCCTCAAAGGGGGACATACTGCACAGGCTACAGGCTAAAGGGGGACAAAGGAGGACATACTGTACGGGCTAAAGACTGCACAAGCTAAAGGGGGACATACTGAGCCCTATGTGTAAAGGGGGACCTACTGTACACGCTAAAAGGGGAAATTTAGCCCGTACAGTGTCCCCCTTTATACATAGAGCTCATTGGGAGCACTGCTCTACGTCCTCAGCTCGGGGAGATGAGGGAGGGGGCGTGAACTTTCTCCTTCCCCTTGCTCTGTCCTCCCCCAGTTCTAGCTTCGGAAATGTTCGGAGAGCTGGGGGAGGAGCGGATGCATGGATCTACGGGGGCGCAAAAAACCACCTCACACCGCCCTCACCCAGCGCTCTAAACACTGGGTGCTGCACACAGATCGCAGGGGTCCAAGCAGTAGGACCCCCAATATCAGACATCTTATCCCCTATTCTTGGGATAGGGGGATAAGATGTCTAAGGGCGGAATACCCCTTTAAAAAAAAAACTCATCAGTGTCACCTCCATTACCTGTCTGTACCGACAGTTTAGTGATAAAATAGTAAACTATCTGGTTTCTTACCTAGACTGACTCTTAGCAGGTGAATGTGAACGGCTCCGTTTTATTGGAGAACGAGAGCGGCTTTCCTTAGTAGGAGACCTAGACTGACTTTTCTTAGCAGGGGAATGAGAGCGACTTTTAGCAGGAGATCGGGAACGACTCTTCTTCACTGGTGAACGAGATCTACTCCGCTTTACTGGTGAACGGGAACGGCTCTTCTTGACAGGAGAACGGGAACGGCTCCTGGATCTGCTGTGGCTGCTATGTCTGCTCCTGCTGCGAGATCTTCTCCTGCTCCTGGATCGTGACCTGACAAAAGAAAATATTTCAAAATTAGTTTATCATGGGTGAAGACCATGGCGTAGACAATCTTACTGGGGAGAGGAAACATGTGTAGAGGAAAAGTGGAGCAGTTGCCTATAGTAACCAAACTGCTTTAATTTTTCGCAGAACTCAAAATTGAAGCAGATCTGATTGGTTGCTATGGGCAACTGCCACTTTTCCTCTACAAAAGAAATTGTCCGGAAGCGCTGGAGGGTCTGGGTCGCGACCACAGGAACGGAAGTCCGTGACATCACGCCAGTCACCTCAATGCAAGTCTATGGGAGGGGGCGTGACGTCACGGACTTCCGTTCCCGTGGTCGCGACCCAGACCCTCCAGCGCTTCCGGACAAGAAACAGGTGGGTGCCGCATGCAATATTGCGGGGGTCCCCAGCGGCGGGACCCCCACGATCAGACATCTTATCCCCGGGATAAGATGTCTAGGGGTGGAGTACCCCTTTAAATGTACTTTTTTTTTACATCTGAATTTTATCTCCATTTACCTGGACCTGCTGCCAGAATAAGACCTCCTGTGGCGTGTTTTACTTTCAACCAGGCGAATTTTTCTGCCATTTATCTCAGTGCCATCCAATTTATCGAGGGCTCTCTTCATATCAGAGTAAGATCGAAATTCTATCACCCCCTCATTGGTACGTTCTTTGTGTGCATCTGCATAGGTAACCTCACCTGCCTGCCTCATGAAATCCTGTTAATATAAAAAGTACGTATTTAATCTATGCATTGTAGGAAAGCAAGAGTTTAAAAATAAGTCACGTAAAAGCTACTGAAGTTGGAAGGTCTACGATACTCACCTTAAGGTCCTGCCAACTGCACCGACTAGAAAGATTTTCCACAATAAGCCTGAACTCTGTCCGCACAGGAGGACCATATTTATCTCTGCCAGATCTTTGGCTCCTGTAGCCACCTTTACACATAGAAAGATAATGTCAGGGTTGCAAACCAAATGCACAAGTTATTATCTAATTCTCTGTTTTCTGGGAGGGCTTTATAGACTAGAGTATAGAGAGATTCTTTACATAAAACCTCCTTTGAAGCCGTGATTCTGGCGAGTGATTGGTAGCAGGGACGTTGAGTTACTCACTCCATTCTGTAGGGTTAAGAATGGCCATGTATAAGGAGTGCACTCAGTCAACCTCAGCAACATGAAATCTTACAGGATTTAATGACATTACAAGGTTTAACTTATTAACATGCATTTCTACAAAGTGTTTTACAAGAGATGCCAGTCACATTATTAAATTAAGGCAGGAGGTATAAGAAGTGGCGGCACTTGGAAGCACACGCAAGGGGAGTCACCTAGTCCAGATTAAAGCCGGTTTTGTCTAACCCTTTTAAATCCTCACCATCACCCTGCGTCTAATGGCAATAGGCTGCTGTCGTCATGGCTTCCGGTAAGGTCAGCCAAAGGGTCATAGGGCAAGGGTCACACAATGTTTGGAAAGGCCAACCAGGAAAGGCAGTCATCTTAAGCCTCAATGGTCTCAGCCCCCACTGGTCTCTTTCAAATTGAAACATCAAGGACGGTTAAAAAGGATTTTGGAATTAAACATGCAAAAAGGTTAAGAATATACAAGTTAAAAAATACATTCATTAAACCATAATAATGCCCCCCCAAAGTCTAACCCCCCCAAATTACATCCCATATTTTAACAGTAACATCTGTGACATCAGAGGAGTTCATGTTTACCACTGACGCCACAGGCGTTAACTCCCACAAGACGGTCCAGTGATTTCTACTACATCTCTATGAAAATATATGAAAAAGTATTATGGAGAGTGGGATGGAAACCATCTAACAAAGTGCAATAAAAGTTGATTAAGGGTAGGGTCACATGTGCCGTATTCTCCTACACACTCAATGGGTGGCAAAATCTGCTGCAGAAAATATGCAGCAAAATATGGCCTGTGTGAGCCTAGCCTAAAGGTTTTATCCAGGATTACAAGAACAGCTCCACATTAGTCCTCAGGTTGTGTGTGGTATTGCAGGTTCCTTTGAAGTGAACGGAGCAAAGCTGTAATACCACACAACCTGAACAGGGAGGAGTTATGTTTTTTTTTATGAAATCCGCTGTTTTTCTAATCCCTGATAACCCATTTACCAGAGAAGGGCGGATTAACACAGGCATAAAACAAGTACATTTTTGTATCTGCATTACTGCTACAAGTCCTGGTCCTATGGCCTAAACTGACAGCTGTCTGGCTGAGTTCACACATCGCGGTACCACAACTAATTAGCATGTGAAGTTTTTGCAGCAAGCGACCAAAATTGTGCGTTTTACTGCAATTATGTTAGAGACATAGACTGCAATTAAATTGGCACTTTTACTGCGATTTCACCCATTTGTGGTAATTAGTTACTGTAGCGCAACATGTGAACACCGCCTCAGTGAGGGTCATCAGAAATGCAGTTGTGATGGGACTTGTGATGTTAATACAGATTCAAAACTTTGGTTGTATTACGCCCGTGTGAAACTGTCACAACATACACTATTATCCTGTAACAAAAAACAATATTGTATGTGAAAACTAATCTGTAACAATGGAATAATAAAGTCCACATCATTGGTTTCATCATATTTGCTATTTTTAAGCACATTCAGCCATCTTGGCCGTCAAGTTTTAGAATGTAAAAAACAAAGCAATATACTGACAAACTGTTCTCAATCTCCTGCAGACGCACCACTCTCCATCTTTGGGTTGGATCTGCCGCTAGTTTTCTACTAATGTGGAACCAGTCAAGCAGCAGCAGCACTCATATATGACAGAGTACTGAGCTGGTTATAGAAAACAATGGCCTGCGTCCTGTTGAACTGCATTAGAGAAATACAAGAGGCAGATTTCCATTCCACATGCACAGAGGTCAGTACAGGTCGTGGGGAATGGATTCAGAATGTACAAGATCAGAAAACATGGCAGCATCTTTCCAACAACCGCCCCATCTGTCCCTCAGTTGTTTGCAGTATTGGACAGATGTGCTAATATTTTGGAAAAAAGCAGCCAAGTTATTTCTCTAACCCTGCACTACCTTAACATGGAGTTTGAGCTGCTCCTTAAATATCACAAGCCCAATACAGTTATACACTGACCTACACTATACAGTTATACACTGACCTACACTATACAGCATACAATCCCAGCAAACGTTTCCTAAAACTCCCCCAAAGAGCTGCTACCAAAAAATGTGATGCTTACTGCGACTTCCAAAGCTGTATCCATCTCTGTCCCGGCGCGGCCCCCGGGCATGCTCTACAATCACCCGCTCCCCACAAAGGTCTTTCCCATTCAGCTCATATACAGCGTCATCGGCGTCACGTGAATCTTCAAACTCCACAAAGCCGTATCTGCAATGATAAAGAGGAGTATTACAATGTGCACTGTACAGGATGAGCAATAAACATTTGGAAATAAATACAACAAACAATCAGAAAACTCAATTCCTTAAACTATCCAGCAGTTTTTTTTACCAGGTCAACATTCCCAAACCTTCGGCTCTCCGACTGTTAAAAACCTACAACATCCCTGGGAAGTGGAAACACTGCTCTGGATTAGTGGTGACACCTCAAAGTAGGATATCACTTGCAACTAGGGAATCGACCGATTATCGGTATGGCCGATATTATCGGCCGATAATCACGATTTTGGGCATTATCGGTATCGGCAATTACCTTGCCGATAATGGCCCACACCGCGACCGCCCTCCCCCCCTACCCGCCGCATCGCGACCAACCCGCCACACCGCGTCGCACCCCCCACCGTAGTGCTGGGCGGTATACCGGTATGAACCGGATACCGGTTTTTTTTTCACCCATGGTATGGATTTTTGCCCATACCGCTATACTGGTCAATAAAACTTACCTGTAATGGGGGTGGTCCGGGCCATCCATCCTTCCTGTAGTATCCGGCGGCATTCCGGGTGGAGGGTGAACTGGTCCGGGCTGTCCTTCTCCGGGGGTCCTCTTCTCCACTCCGCACTGGATAACCTCTTTCCGCCCCCCCCTTAACCTTAATTTTTGTGCTTTCTATGTAAATGTGCCTTTTTGATAAGTTTTGTTTATTCTTTTTTTTTCTAGGATGTGATGTGACCAAAAATCTACTTCTATGGTCTGTCAGAAGGAGAAGGAAGGAGCTGGTAAGGCTTCAGCCGCCATCTTGACCCATTGGACCTATGCAATTGAATCAATGGGTGGTCTGATGAGTCTCTCAAAGCACCCCGTATGCCAGTGGTCTCCAATCTGCGGACCTCCAGATGGTGAAAAACTACAACTCCCAGCATGCCCGGACAGCCAACGGCTGTCCGGGCATGCTGGGAGTTGTAGTTTTGCACCATCTGGAGGTCCGCAGGTTGAAGACCACTGCCCTATGCTTTAGATGCAGTATTAGTCAGTCCTGATGAGACTCATGATGTACATGTACCTGCGGCGCCCCCTAGGGTTTATGATTAAAATCCCAATGCTGTAATAAAAACACATCTGTGATAGATGTCAGCGAGACCATCATTTAGCAGGCAGCTGTCTCCCAACTGCATAAACCAACGCGCCACCGAGCTCCCATGTTCATATCAACAAGGAGAGGGGAACAAGCTAATGCAAAGCAGAGGAACAAAGGATCGGCCATGCTGATATTTAACACTCAACCCTCTCCCCTGGAGGCACTGCTGAGATGACAGGTGGCCCTGACACATTAAGAAATAACGCTGTACGGCAAGAATGTTCACTTTCATTCACAGAACTACAAAGACATCTATAGTATTGAGCAATGTAAACCATGCAAAAATAAAAATAAAGAAAATCTAATGTCTCCCTCTAAACCACTGCCAAACGATTGCATTATTTCATATCAGCCCAAAGATTAAAAGGTAGTCAAATACTTTATATGTTTATAAGACGTAGTGTTACTAGTGAAGCCGTACAGATCCCTTCTTCTCTCCGGTATTTGGAACAGTTGTGTAAAGCGCTGACCCCGGCTACAATAATGGAGCCAATGATTATGACAGCTGTCCCAGGGCTCGCTGGGTCACTACAAACCACAACATGACCTCCCTGGTTACAGCTGTTTCTCAATCCCTACGATGGCCGTGGATCTAACACCCTGCAGTGCTGGAATGGATGGCTTGTTACTATGGCCAGTACCATAATCCAAGAAACTGCACCATATCCCTAAATCATCTTTCCAATTCTTTATTTCAAGAACCCTGGAGTCCCACAGATCATAAAGTAATAGCATATCCTAGCAAACATGAACCATAAAGCCTAAATGCTCAGAAATAAGCTACTGGTGCCAGTTTCCCTTTTCTCTTGAGATTGCTGACTATTGGCTCAAAGTTCAAGAAACATTCTCAATGGGTTTCTACTAGGAATCGACCGATTATCAGTATGACCGATATTATCGGCCGATAATCACGATTTTGGGCATTATCGGTATCGGCAATTACCTTGCCGATAATGCAGAGATTACCTTGCCGAGATCGCGGGCGTCGGCCATTGTCGGCGGGGTCCCTGGCTGCGATCAGCAGCCGGGATCAGCAGCGCATGACACGGGCATCGCTCCGATGCCCGCGGTTATGCACAGGACGTAAATGTACGTCCTGGTGCGTTAAGTACCACCGCACCAGGACGTACATTTACGTCCTGCGTCCTTAAGAGGTTAACGGTATCGGCCCTAAAAAAAACAATATCGGTCGATCCCCAGTTTCTACTGCACCGTTCAAGCTGAAATTTCAGACCCAGTGAAGGAATGGACATGTTGATTCTTCCGGCAGAAAGCTGTGCGGACTACATTGCTGTTAATGGGGACAACACATCAGCCCTGAGTGAACTGATCCATCTGCAGTTCTGATTACAGTCGCCTCTTTTGCTACAATTTTAATTGTTATATGAATATTTTACTGCAATTGTTTCTCTTCACAAAGATCTCATGGAATTCCAGAGAGGCACAATCACCTTGTTCACATGGGGTTTATCAAGGTCTGTTAGTGGTTTAATTGTTTGCTCTTTTGAGTTTGTGCATTTCAATTGCTTGTACTGTGACTTGAAATAAAAAAAGAAAAAAATGAAAATGTTATTTCCTCGCCAAAAGACAGCAGTCTTAGGGTGTGCAACCACTGGCACCCCATGATCATGACAACCTATGTGATATGTGCCCGGAATGAACTAATAGCAGCGGACATTCGTGGCCTCTCTACCATTTATTCTCTACAGGGCTTCTGATCATTGCTGAGCTCAGAGCTTGGCAATATATGGAAGCTCCATAAAGATTAAATGTAGCACTGGCCGGGCAATGTGTAGTGCACTCAGCTGACCTCTAGGACAGTTACCTTCCCGTTTTGGAGATTAGTAAGGGGACCCAGCAGTCAGACATCCCTTGTTAGTTACCCCTATTCTCTGGATAGGCAATATCTTCGTTGTGAGATAACATCTTTAACCCCTTAAGGACGCAGCCCTTCTTTGCAATTCTGACCACTGTCACTTTATGCATTAATAACTCTAAGATGCTTTTACCGATTATTCAGATTCTGAGAGTTTTTTCGTGACATATTCTACTGCATTTTCTGCTGTAAATTTTCATTGTTACTTGCATCCGTTCTTGGTGAAAAATCCCTAAATTTTGAAAAGGTTGCATTTTTCTAACTTTGAAACTCTCTGCTTGTAAGGAAAATGGACATTCCAAATAAATTATATATTGATTCACAAATACAATATGTCTACTTTAACTTGGCATCATAAAATGGACATATTTTTAAGTTTTGAAAACTTTAGAGGGCTTCAAATTATAGCAGCAATTTTCATGAAAATTGCAAAATCTGAAGGGGCAGATGTTACAGAACTACAACTCCCAGCATGCCTGGGCAGTCTAGGCATGCTGAGAGTTGTAGTTCGGCAACATCTGGAGGACTACCGTTTGGACACCACTGTAATAGTGGTCTCCAAACTGTGACCCTCCAGATGTTGCAGAACTAAAACTCCCAGCATGCCCAGACAGCCTTTGGCTTTACTGCCACCTCTCTACCTGCGCCACTGATCTCCGCTGATGTCACCGACGATCGGAGGTCCCCACGGCATCTTCTTTGCAGGTACCGTCCGATCTTCTCCCCCTGTTCTGCCCGACATCCAGCCATGGCAACCCCCGTCTTCAACTGCCATTGGTCAGTACTCAGTGTTGACTAATGGCAGGGGATAGGAGGAGGTTGCAGCACTGCAGCCTCGCTCCTATCCCTTAGGATGATCAGGGCTGTCACTGACCGCTCCGATCATTCCTATTTTCCGGGCAATCGGGTCACCAGAGACCCGATCAGCAGAAAATAGCATGTCAGAATTCACATGCGATTTCCTGTGATCGCCGACATGGGGGGGTCCTCAGGACTCCCCTCGGCGATGTGCTGGGATGCCTGCTGAATGATTTCAGCAGGCATCCCGGTCCGGCCCCACTGGCGTATCCCCACTGGCGTATCCATATGCCCTGAACAGGCTAAAGGAGAAATGCGGTGGAACACTTACCTTCCCCTGTGCCCAGGCTGCAAAAACAAACTCCCCTTCCTAGGTTTAGTGTATGGCCAGCACAGCGATATCCCGACTAATCATGTAAGGAGCCGGGGAGAACTCCATATATGACAGTGCACTCAGCCCATCACCGGCCGAGGCAGGACATAGCTGCGGCCAACGATAAGCTGACCACAGTGTGACGTTCCAAGCCTAACAAGCACAGAGCCGAGCATCACCGGAGGAACAGGACGCCGATATCTCCGCAATGGGGGAACCTAGGAAGGAGAGTTAAAGTTTTTTTTTTTTGTTTGTTTTTGCTGCCTCCTGGGCACAGGAGAAGCTAAAAGTTTTCCACCACATTTCTCCTTCAAATTCAACACTGATCTAAATAAAGGAATTTTCCAAACTCAAAAAGTTAACCAGTGTGCCTCCAGGTCTTGCAAAACTACAACTCTCAGCATGCCCGGACAACCAATGGCTGTCCGGGCATGCTGAGAGTTGTAGCTTTGCAACAGCTGGAGGCACACTGGATAACCTTTTTGAGATTGCAAAATTCCCCTTTTTATAAAAGTGTTGAATTTGAAGGAGAAATGTGGCGGAAAACTTTTAGCTTCTCCTGTGCCCAGGAGGCAAATGGACATAACCGTGCATGTGCAGCCAGTAGGACTGAGCTCAGCAATGTTAGTAAGCCCAATAAACAATGAATGGAGCGCGGGCTGCACATGTACAGTCATCTCTACTCATTCCAGAGGACATATCACCTGTAATCAGGATCAGCAAGAGACCCTACTGACCAGCCTGTCAGCATCGGCACAAAGCACACTGGGAATGTTTTGCACCAGCAGCTTAACCTGCGCAGAGCACACTGGGAGTTGTAGTTTTGCCTGACAGACTCAACAGCAGGTGCAGAACTACAACTCCCAGTGTGCTTTGTGCAGGTGGTGCACTGAGCACACAGATGTAGTTTTACACCAGCAGCTGAACTTGCGTAGAGCATACTGGGAGTTGTAGTTCTACACCAGGTGCTGAGCCTACACTGAGCAAACAGGGGGTTGTTGTCATGCACCAGCTATCGAGTCTAAACATACTGGGAGTCATAGGGTGCCCAGGCAAACTTAGTCAGACTCAGCAGCTGGTTCAAAACTACAACTCCCAGAATGCCCAGACATACTCAGCAGCTAGCGCACACACACCCATAGACTCCTAAATCCCATAGACTAACTCCTTGGGAACTGAGCCCATTATGACCCTAAGGACGGGAGCATTTTTTGCAATTCTGACCACTGTCACTTTAAACATTAATAACTCTGGAATGCTTTTACTTTTCATTCTGATTCAGAGATTGTTTTTTCGTGACATATTTTACTTTATGTTAGTGGTAAATTTTTGTCGATACTTGCAACAATTCTTGGTGAAAAATTCCAAAATTTGATGAAAAAAAATTTAAAATTTAGCATTTTTCTAACTTTGAAGCTCTCTGCTTGTAAGGAAAATAAACATTCAAAATAAATAATATTTTGATTCACATATACAATATGTCTACTTTATGTTTGCATCATAAAATTGACGAGTTTTTACTTTAGGAAGACACCAGAGGGCTTCAAAGTTCAGCAGCAATTTTCCACAAAATTTTCAAAATCGGAATTTTTCAGGGACCAGTTCAGGTTTGAAGTGGATTTGAAGGGTCTTCATATTAGAAATACCCCATAAATTACCCCATTATAAAAACTGCACCCCCCAAAGTATTCAAAATGACATTCAGTAAGTGTTTTAACCCTTTAGGTGTTTCACAGGAATAGAAGCAAAGTGAAGGAGAAAATTCAAAATCTTCATTTTTTACACTCGCATGTTCTTGTAGACCCAGTTTTTGAAATTTTACAAGGGGTAATAGATGAAAAATCCCCCCAAAATGTGTAACCCAATTTCTCTCGAGTAAGGAAATACCTCATATGTGTATGTCAAGTGTTCGGCGGGCACAGTAGAGGGCTCAGAAGGGAAGGAGCGACAATGGGATTTTGGAGAGTGAAACCTTCAAACTGTGGCAAAATGACAACTCCCAGAAGGCACTGACAGACCGTACATGCTGGGAGTTGTAGTTTTACAACAGCTGTAGACACACTGGTGGGGAACCACTGAGTTAGAAAACAGACTCTAGCTCAGTGATTCCAACCCATGTGCCTCCAGCTGTTGCAAGACTACAACTCCCAGCATGTACGGTCTGTCAGTGCACTCTGGGAGTTGTAGTTTTGCAACAGCTGGAGGCACACAGGTTGGAATCACTGAGTTAGGAAACAGACTCTAGCTCAGTGTTTCCCAACCGATGTGCCTACAGCTGTTGCAAAACTACAACTCCCAGCATGCCCAGACAGTCAGGGATGCTGGGCGTGTAGTTCTGCAATATCTGGCCCTCCAGATGTTGCAAAACTACAACTCCAAGCATCCCTGACTGTCTGGGCATGCTGGGAGTTGCAGTTTTGCAACATTTGGAGGGCTACAGTTTGGAGACCACCATATTGTCTCCAAACTGTGCCACTAAAGATGTTGCAAAACTACAACTCCCAGCATGCCCAGACAGTCAGTGCATGCTGAAAGTTGTAGTTTTGCAACATCTGGAGGACCAAAGTTTAGAGACCACTACAAGGTGGTCTCCAAACTGTGACCCTCCAGATGTTGCAAAACTACAATTCCCAGCATGCCCAGACAGCCTTTGGCTGTGTGGGCATGCTGGGAGTTGTAGTTTTGCAGCTGTTAGAAGGCCACAGTGAATATCACTTATCGCGATCTTCACTGCAGCATTCTCAGCCGCTCCTCTTGCTAGATATCAGTAGGCATCCCGGTCCGATCACCGCCGGCGGGCGGGAGTGATCGGAAATGCCGAGGGCATATGTGTCCCCAAGGAGTTAAAGGGGTACTCCACTGGAAAACTTTTTTTTTAAATCAACTGGTGCCAAAAAGTTAAACAGATTTGTAAATTACTTCTAATAAAAATAGTTTAACCCTTCCAGTATTTATAAGCTGCTGTATGATCCACAGGAAGTTCTTTTCTTTTTTGAATTTCCTTTCTGTCTGACCACAGTGCTCTCTGCTGACACCTCTGTCCATGTTAGGAACTGTCCAGACTAGGAGCAAATCCCCATAACAAACCTCTCCTGCTCTGGAACGTTCCTGACATGAACAGGGGTGTCAGCAGGGAGCACTGGACAAGAAAGAAAAGAATTTCAAAAAGAAAAGATCTTCCTGTGGATCACACTGCAGCTGATAAGTACTGGAAAGATTTGGATCTTTATATAGAAGTAATTGACAAATCTGTATAACTTTTTGGCACCAGTTGACTTAAAATGTTTTCCAGTGGAGTACCCCTTTAAGAGTTGTAGTTGAGCACCAACAGATAAGCCTGCACCACGCACATTGGGGGTTGTAGTCATGCACCAATTGGGGGTGATACTCCATTATAATAGAATATAACAAGCATTGGCCTGGTCCATGACGCACGGACACACTTCAGTCACACATTGCGTCTCCGCATGCGCAGGGCCTATGACGTCACGGCGGCCTCCTCGTCTCGGTAATAAAGCCCCCCAAACCATTACCTCAGCCGTGCACCAAAATGGCGACCACGGGCTACGTTACTTTGTCTACCGCTAAATTGAGCGTGCACTAGCGGTATATCACCCCCTCCACATGAAGGCAGGCCCGAAGACCGGCGCCCCCGGAATACAAGCATCCTCACCCATTCTTCAGGTCCACCTCCAGTAGTTTCCCGTAACCCCCGAAGAACCTCTGTATGTCTTTCTCCCGGACGTGGTAACTCAGTCTCCCCACGTACACACGCGGCATGGCGCTGATCGAAGAAGATGGCGGCCTCAGCTCCCGCTGCAGAGTGACGCGACAAAAGGCGGGAGGGGAGCTTTATAAACTACGTGGGCGTGGTCTTTAGTGAGGAAAAGGGGGCAGGTCGGCGCAGGCGCACTGCGGAAGGGAAGAGCGGGGCGGGGCGTTAGAGGTTCAGTTGACGAGCACGTGCATACTCTAAACCAGTGTTTCCCACCCAGGGTGCCTCCAGCTGTTGCAAAACTACAACTCCCAGCATGCCCGGACAGCCAAAGGCTGTCCGGGCATGCTGGGAGTTGTAGTTTTGCAACAGCTGGAGGCACCCTGGGTGGGAAACACTGCCCTAAACCATATATAACCTGTGGGCTCTCCAGCTGTTGCAGAACTACCACTCCCAGCATGCCTGGAGTTGTAGTTTTGCTACATCTGGAAAGCTATAGTTTGGAGACCTCTACTTAATAGTCTCCAAACTGTTCTTCCCCAATTGTTGCATAACTACAACTCCTAGCATGCCTTTCGGCTGTCAGTGTATGCTGGGAGTTGTATTTTTGCAACAGCTGTAGGCACATCGGTTGGGAAACACTGAGCTAGAGTCTGTTTCCTAACTCAGTGATTACAACCCGTGTGCCTCCAGCTGTGGCAAAACTACAACTCCCAGCTTTGCAACAGCTGTAGACACTGGTTGGAATCACTAAGCTAGAGTCTGTTTCCAACTCAGTGGTTCCCCACCAGTGTGTCTACAGCTGTTGCAAAACTACAACTCCCAGCATGTACGGTCTGTCAGTGCATGCTGGGAGTTGTAGTTTTGCCACAGCTGGAGGTTTGGGCCCCCCCCATGTGAATGTACAGGGTACATTCACACGGGCGGGTTTACAGTGGCTTTCCTACTACAAGTCTGAGTTGTGGCAAAATTTCCACCGCAGCTTAAACTCCAAGCGGAAAACTAGCTGTAGACCCGCCAGTGCGAATGTACCCTAAAAACACTACACTAACAAATAATAAAAAAGTAAAACACTACATATACACCCCCTAACACGTCACGTCCCTTCCAGCCCCCCCCCCCCCCCCCCCCAATAAAAATGAAAAAAATCTTGTACGGCAGTGTTTCCTAAAAGGAGCCTCCAGCTGTTGCAAAACAACAACTCCCAGTATTGCCAGACAGCCATAGACTGTCCTGGCAGGCTGGGAGTCTTGCAACAGCTGGAGGCACCCTGTTTGGTAAACACTACCGTTATTTGGTGTCAAGCGCCATCCTTGTATCCGGGTTCGCCCCCATTGCAAAGTCTTAATTTAGTCCTGAAATGCGCTAGACACTCTCTCACTTCGGAGCCTTGTCGTATTTCAAGGCAACAGTTTAGGGCCACATATGGGGTATTTCCGTACTCTGGAGAAATTGCGTTACATATTTTGGGGGGATTTTTCTCCTTTTACCCCTTATGAAAAGGAAAAGTTAGAGGCTACACCAGCCTGTTAGTGTAAAAAAAATAATAAAAATTTACACTAACATGCTGGTGTTGCCCCATACTTTTCATTTTCACAAGAGGTAAAAGGAGAAAAAGACCCCCAAAATTTGTAACGCACAGAAATACCCCATATGTGGACGTAAAATGCTCTGCGGACACACAACAAGGCTCAGGAGTGAGAGCGCACCATGTACATTTAAGGTCTAAATTGGTGATTTGCACAGGGGTGGCTGCAGTTACAGCAGTTCTAACATGAACGCAAAAAAAAAACAAAAAATGTGACCCCATTTTGGAAACTACACCCCTCAAGGAAGGGGTATAGTGAGCATTAACACCCCACAGGTCTTTGACGAATTTTCATTAAAATTGGACGTGAAAATAAAATAAAAATTTCCCACAAATGCTGGTGGTACCCCATTTTTTTCATTTTCACAAGGAGTAATAGGAAAAACGCCCCCCAAAATTTGGAGCCCCATTTCTTCGGAGTAAGAACATTCCCCCATATGTGGATGTAAAGTGCTCTGCGGGCGAACTACAATGCTCAGAAGAGAAGGAGCGCCAGTGAATTTTTGAAGAGAAAATTTGTCTGGAATTGAAGTCCACATGTGTTTACAAAGCCCCCATAGTGCCAGAACAATGGACCCCCCCCCCTACTTGTGACCCCATTTTGGAAACTACACCCCTCATGTAATCTAATAAGGGATACAGTGAGCATTTACACCCCACAGGTGTCTGAAAGATTTTTTGAACAGTCATCCGTATAAATGAAAAATTTTATTTTTCATTTGCACAGCCCACTGTTCCAAAGATATGTGAAACGCCAGTGGGGTGTAAATGCTCAATGCACCCCTTACCACATTCCGTGAGTGGTTTAGTTTAAAAAATGGGGTCACATGTGGGGGGGATCCATTGTTCTGGCACCATGGGGGGCTTTGTAAACACACATGTCCCCTGACTTCCATTCCAACCAAATTCTCTCTCCAAAAGCCCAATGGCGCTCCTTCTCTTCTGAGCATTGTAGTTCGCCCGCAGAGCACTTTACATCCACATATGAGGTATTTCCATACTCAGAAGAAATGGGGTTACAGATTTTTGGGGGCGTTTTCTCCTATTACCCCTTGTAAAATTGAAAAATTTGGGGTAACACCAGCATTTTATTGAAAAACGTTTTTTTTATTTTTACGACCCACTTTAACGAAAGTTCGTCAATCACCTTTGGGGTATAAAGACTCAATTTACCCCTTGTTACGTTCCTTAAGGGGTGTAGTTTCCAAAATAGTATGCCATGTAGTTTGTTTTTTTTCACTGTTCTGGCATCATGGGGGCTTTTTAAATGCGACATGCCTCCCAAAAACTATTTCAGCAAAATTTGCTCTCCAAAATGCCATTGTTGCTCCTTCCCTTCTGAGCCCTCTAGTGCACCCACAGATCACTTTACATCCACATATGAGGTATTTCCTTACTCGAAAGAAAATTAATTACGAGTTTTGGGGGGCCTTTTTACCTCTTACCCCTTGTAAAAATGAAAAAAATTATTTTGATTTTTCTCCTCCATTTTGCTGCTATTCCTGTGAAACGCCTAAAGGGTTAACAAACTTTTTGAATGTCATTTTAAATACTTTTAGGGGTGCAGTTTTCATAATGGGGTCCATTATAGGGGATTTCCAACAAAAAGACCCTCATATTCACTTCAAAACTTAACTTGTCCCTGAAAGTCTGATTTAGAATTTTTTGCAAAAAATTGGAAAATTGCTGCTATATTTTGAAGCCCTCTGATTTCTTAAAAAAATAATAACATGTCAACTTTATGATGCAAACATATAGTAGACATATTGTATATGTGAATCAATATGTAATTTATTTGACATGTCCCTTTTCCTTAAAAGCTGAGAGCTTCAAAGTTAGAAAAATGCTAAATTTTCTAATTTGTCCTGAAATTATGGAATTTTTCACCAAGAAATTATGTAAGTATCGACAAAAATTTACCTCTACCATAAAGTAGAATATGTCACGAAACTAAAATCTCGGAATCAAAATTATAAGTAAAAGCATCCCAGAGTTATTAATGCTTAAAGTGAGAGAGGTCAGATTTGAAAAAAATGCTCCCGTCCTTATGGTCATAATGGGCTCCGTCCCCAAGGGGTAAAAGCCAAAATGGGCTGAGTCCTTAAAGGGGTACTCCACTGGAAAAACATTTTTTTAAATCAACTGGAGCCAGAAAGTTAAACAGATTTGTAAGGCTAGGTTCACACAGCCGTTTACTTCTGTCCCGTTTTTCTCCCATCACTGCCTCCTTAATGGACCATACTACTAATGGATGCAAACTGATGCAAACGGATGACATTCTGTGGCATCCTTTTGCATCAGTTTTTCATCCGTTAGTATGAAAAGTCAGCCACCTACAGACTCCCGCAGCCAGGGCTACTACTACTCCCATCATGGAACAGACTTGTTTCCGTGATGGGAGTAGTAGTTCCCTGGCTGCGGGAGTCTGCGGGTGGCTGGGGAAACTACATTAGTGCTTGTACTACTACCCCATCATGGAAAGGAGTCTGTTCCATGATGGGGGTTGTAGCACAGGTGCTGAGGGATTGATCGCATCGGGTATCACTTCTGAGACCCAATGAAATCAGAAGTTATTAAGCAGGGGAGCGGGCGGCATGGTCCGCAACCCTGTGATGTATTGTGTGTTTTAACATTCATTTTTAAATCCCCCGCGGGGAGCCATGAATGGCCGGTACTGAGGAGCCATTCTGGGCTCTCAGCTGGGTTTTTGAAATGAACATTGCGATGTGGGGGGCAAGATATATAGCGCTGAAGGGGGGGCAGACATATAGCCTATATATCTATCCCCCAGCGCATTTAAAATATGCCCCCCACAGCGTATTGATAAAGATATATCCCCACCAGCGCATTTATATATATATATATACCCCCCGCAGCGCATTAATAAACAAATGACCCATGCCAGCGCATTTATATATATATATATATATATATATATATATACCCTCCGCTGGCACATTAATAAAGATATGACCCCCACCAGCGCATTATATATATATATATATATATATATATATAAAACGAAAGGAGAGCCGTACATCCCAGAAAAGAAGCACGGGTGCTGTCAGTAGAGCCCAGGTCCAGGGGTCCACTTTAATACCAACAGATGCGCAGCAGCAACTCCATAAGGTGCAAACAAAGAGTGTCTTTATTCAACGTGAGGCGACGTTTCGGTTTGCTCACCAAACCATTTTCAAGCCTCGGGCGCTGCGGTGGCATATGCATATAGATGTGCTGGGGGGGCCGATAACGCTATATGTCTGCCTCCCCCAGCGCATCTATATACATATGCCACCGCAGCGCTATGAATGAAAAGTATATCTATCAGCAGCGCATAGGGCCAGCAGCCGGCAGCCCGATACTGCTGAAAGCTAAACAGATTTGTAAATTACTTCTATTTAAAAATCTTAACCCTGCTGTATTCTCCACAGGAAGTGAATTTCTTTCCAGTCTGACCACAGTGCTCTCTGCTGACACCTCTGTCCATGTCAGGAACTGTGCAGAGCGGGAGAGGTTTGCTATGGGGATTTGCTCCTACTCTGGACAGTTCTTGACACGGAAAGAGGTGTCAGCAGAAAGCACTGTGGTCAGACTGGAAAGAACTACACAACTTCCTCTGGAGCATACAGCAGCTGATAAGTCCTGGAAGGATTAAGATTTTTAAATAGAAGTCATTTACAAATCTGTTTAACTTTCTGGCACCAGTTGATTAAAAAAAAATGTTTTCCAGTGGAGTACCCCTTTAAGAGGTTAAACCCATATTGCTTTTTTAAAATATTTTTTTTCTTCCCATGTTATATATGAGAGAAAAAAAAAAAAAGATTTCCTGAAAAAATGCCATATTCTCAGCCTGCTGCAATTTTCTCTGCTAAGGAGTCAAAAATGGACAGAAATAAAGAATGTACACTGTCCTCTAGTCTGGTCTTGAAATATACTGAAAAATTTGGAAAGTAGTTCTTTGTATCAAGGTAAAATGGAAATAAGTATAACATTTTAATCTAGGTTGTATAGCAGTGGTCTTTAACCTGCAGACCTCCAGATGTTGCAAAACTACAACTCCCAGCATGCCCGGACAGCCGTTGGTTGTCCGGCCATGCTGGGAGTTGTAGTTTTGCAACAGCTGGAGGTCCGCAGGTTGGAGACCACTGTTGTATAGGATACACAACCCTACTCACACCAGTACTTGTCTGGCACTGCACATATTTCTACCCCCTTTTTTGTTTGAGACACCTCCCCCCCCCCCCCCTATTTTTCTTTGTATTTATAAAGAATGAAAAAATGCTGAAGAAAAAAAAAATGGTAAACGGGTTTGGCGCTTTATATTTCTCTATTGACTCCCAGCTAACATCTGGCCCAAGCAATTTTTGCAGTGTTTTTTTATTTATTTTATTGGGTTTTTCTCATTACTGATTATTTATCACGGAGTTCCATTGAAGAATGAGATAAAAGCCACACAAAAAATTAAAAAAAAACGCAACCTAAAAGCAAAACATTTACAAATGCATTTTTTTTTTTTTACTGGAAAAAAATACTGCAAAGCCAGTTTACACAACTTTAAAAAAAAATGTGTATTTTATTCATGCTCACATTTTTTGAAATTTTTTATTTATTTTTTTTGCTGTCAGCAAAAAATAAAATAAAATAAATTAAAAAAAAAGTGTGGAAAAAGCTAAGGGCGGATTATGACTGAAATGCCTAGCGTGTCAGCTGTCAGCAAAAAAAAAACAAAACAAAAAACAGTGTGGAAAAAGCTAAGGCCGGATTATGTCTGAAATGCGAGTGTGAATAAAATATTTGTGCATTTTTTTCAACTGTAAATTTTTATTAAGTATTTTTCACATTAGAAAAAAAAGAAAAACAATAAAGCAAAACACAGCAAAAGTATCCAAGGGCCAAATAAGATAGGAGACAGGTGACATAAAAAACATTATAAATAGTAAAGAATAGATATTTGTGCATTTTTTATGCCTTGTAAAGGTCTAGGAAAAGGAAAGACACAACATAGCTACAGCACCCTGCATTTTGGAAAAACTACCACCGACCCTGGAGGCCAAAAGTGAGGCAGCTGTTGGCGGAACAAGCTTTATACCAGAGGGTCCACCTAAATGCCAAAGAGTGCCAGCTCTGGGGGAACTGCACCCCATAAGGTGAGGTTTTCAGGTACTGACCGCTCCAGCCAAATAGGTTACTGACTGCATACTCACACAGTGCCAACGTAGGTTTGGATGGAGGCCTAACAAAACATGTTGTTTGCAGTTGGTGATACCACTAGATCTCAGTGTTACTTTTGGGTGGAGATCAAGAGGTGTTACTGTAGAACAGGGGGGGGGGCGTGCATTGATATACAGAAGCTACACCACCAGTGAGGATGGAGGAGCCTGAACATTGGAGCCATGACTATACATTCATCACTTCTCTTTTACTGCTATAGTAGAGATAATCAGGCTGCAGCCTTCCATTACAGGGAACGTGCGATGATCAGAAAAGAAAGAGGAGGAATGCTACATAGTGTAGTATATTCAGTACAAACAGAAATGTAAAGTCAAGGTGAGGGATTCGCTTACCCAAAAAAGTTGTGTACCCCATACACAACAATGGCAAAGTATAAAATAATAAGTCGTTCTGCAGCCCTTCCACCCGGCAGAAATGGAATCTAATAGGAACTTGTGGGTAATCACGGCGCTGAACAGACCGGACCAAAGGTAAAAGCCAACACAGGTTGCTTCGTCAGAGGCATGATGAAGCAGCCTGCCATGCTGCAAAACGCGTTGCATCTTGGGAAAAATAAACCTGTGTTGGCTATTACCTTTTGTCCATTCTGTTCCGCACCGTGATTTCCCATAATGATAAGAAAATTACCTATTGCTTAAAATCAATTTTTAACCATATTTTTAAAAATAAACTGGTGTTGTTTTCTAATGTTCCATTCTTCCATACTAAATCAAAATTTTATAATAATCCTGAAATGTTGCAGTTTCCATTATGGCCACTAGGTCTAAAACTAAGCTGAGTGAAAGTTGACACTAGTGTATAGATAACACTGAATGGTGGTGCAGCAGAGATCATCCTCCCTGGAGAATGACCTGTGAAAAGGTCACAGAAAATGCCCAGTAGCGTCTACAATTCAGCTTTCTTTGTGACTGACACTATAGATAAGTTGTGTGCAAGCTACTAGCACAGTAGAGCTTGTGTCTGAAGTGTCAGTGATATTTCGCGAATATATGGACGAATATTCGTCATATATTCGCGAAATTCGCATATTCGTTATATTCATTGTTTTTTTTTTTGCGCATATGCGAAAATATATGTGCATATTCGCGAATATTGAGCCCTCCCTTCTTTAATGGTATAGGGAACTAATGGGCTAGTGCAGAGGTCTCCAACCTGCGGACCTCCAGATGTTGCAAAACTACAACTCCCAGCATGCCCGGACAGCCGTTGGCTGTCCATGCATGCTGGAGTTGTAGTTTTGCAACATCTGGAGGTCCGCAGGTTGGAGAACACTGCACTAGCCCATTAGTTCCCTATACCATTAAAGAAGGGAGGGCTGAATATTTGCAAATATGCGCATATGCGAAGAGCAGGGAGGGATGCAGTGATCACTGTGATGTGTAAAACATGAAAAGCAGAAGACTTGAAAAAATCTGCACTCACCCAATGAGAAGTATTTGCCAAACAATGCTTTATACCAAGTGTCCATACAGCAGACGGCAAGTCAATAGCTGGAGGTGCGGGGAGCGAGAGCCAAAACTCTCAGGTGCGGGGGGCGTACCACTAGACATCACTGTGATGTGTACTGTGAACAAAGAAGAAAAAAAAAAGCGAATATTCGTAATTGCGAATATATAGTGCTAAATTCGCAATATTCGAGAATATTCGAAATTCGAATTTTAATCGCGAATATCACATATTCGCGATTAAAATTCGAATTTCGAATATTCGTGAGCAACACTAGTGATTATGTTTAAAGAAAAGGTTTCCAGAAGGGGAGTAGGATCCTGACACTCTCCTGCTATGTCAGTTCATCCATTGCTTCCAGAGTAAGGCGGTCTGAAACCTAGACAATGAGCAGTAAACAAGGGACAGAGAAAAGCAGCTGTAAAATGAAAAGAAGTCAAGTTTAAAAATTACATATATTTACATAAGGGTATAACATTACATGTTGAAAAAAACTGATTATGGAGATGGTAATACCCCTTTAAAGTTGATTGCAACCATCTTACAGTGAGTCTGTTCTCTTAAATTTCAACCTCCTCATGACACTGGAGTTATGTGATTGCAGCAAATCTAGTGCAAGAATCTCCAACAGCACTTTGGGAAGCAGCCCCTAACACACAAGCTCTAGCTAGGAGCTAGGTGGCCGAACTATCCCTTAAACATTTATACTCTGCACCCACTAGGGGATTTTAAGGCAAGCTGAAGAGCTGAGCTTGCTTCAAAGCCGGTGAGAAATGGCTGCAAATAGCAGCCAAGACTCACCTCTAATGCCAGACAGTGGTGATCACATCACAAGGGTTTAACATGACCTTCACGGTGCGATCGTGGGGTTATGATTAGCTGATATGATTGCAGCAGGGCCCTTAAAGTTTGAGCTTTAAAATATAACTTTATTAAATCCACACAAAATACAAATGTAAAAAAACAACAACAAAAAACTGTCCAGAATTGCTGTTTTTTTGGGTCACTTCACATACCATAAAAAATGAAAACAAAAATAGTACCAATAAAAACCTACAGCCCTCATACAGACCCATATTCTGAAAGATGAAAGTGTTATAGGGGTCAGAAAAGGACAATTTTAAGCATACTGCTTGTCACGTATAAGGGTGCATCCACGCCACGTTTTTGCAATACAGTTCCCGTATACATTTCCAATGTGAAAACCATATGGAACCATATTGAAAACCGCATGCCAAACGATGCATCCGGTTGCATCCCTTTTGCGTCTTGTACGGTTTTGTCCATTTTTTTTCCCGTACCCAAAACCATAGCCTACAACGCTTTTTGGTCCGGGTAAAAAACCGTATTAAACCGTATACGTTTTTTAAAAACCTGGGAATCAATGGGAACCGTACAGAACCGTATGTGCGTACGGTTCCATCCGGTTTGCACCATGCGGTTTTTTAGTTTGACTTTGCACAGTTTTTTTTCATAGAATTTCAATCAAACAAGACAAACTTTATTCATAATGGAGTGAAAAGTTAAAAATGTATACTTTTTTTCTACGGATGGAACCAGACATAATTTTTCAAACCGGATACTGATTGCAACCGTATACGGGTTAAAATTTGTACACACGCTTTCATACAGTTTAGTCCGGTTTTGAGGAATCCGGTTTTCATCAAAAATGGGAACTGTAGTGCAAAAACGGGGTGTGAATGCAATCTAAGCAGGGAAAAGGTGAAGTTCTGCACTTGCCAACAACCGCTGTCCCTTCCTATTGCATATCCGCCATAACTGACGGATCCACAACCACGAAAGGCAGTCCCTGCCTATCTACGTACTGGGACTTCAGAGTCAAAATAACAAACTACAGTAATCTCAGTCAAAAGGTCAGGGAACGTCTGGATTGCAAAAAGGGTGAATACACAATACAATACTCAGGGGAGACAAACAAACACAAAGGATAGTCAACACGCCGAGTTGGAACCAGGAAGACGCAAAACCTGAGAGAGTATCCTAAAACAAAATCCTGGGTCGCAAAAAAAAAAGAAAAAACAGATAACCCAGACGAATGCAAAAAGCAGGATAGGGAAGCTAGTTTCTGAAACAACATTCTTTTGCAGGCAACCAGGAATGGATCAGGCTGACCAGTGTTGGTCACCCCGCCTGTATGAAGCCCAGCGACTTCCATGCACAAGCCCATTTCTGGAGAAAGGCACTCATGAATGGCATCGTATGGTTGCCACTGTATCAGCCAGTGTGAGCTGCGTCTCTCTGGGCCAATTTCTGCAAAATTGGTGAAAGACCACCACTGAACTTACACTCTAAACCAGTATTTCCCAACCAGGGTGCCTTCAGATGTTGCAAAACTACAACTCCCAGCTTGCCTGGACAGCCAAAGGCTGTCCAGGCAAGCTGGGAGTTGTAGTTTTGTAACACCTGGAGGTACGTTGGTTGGGAAACACTGCTCTAAACAAATACATTTTGCACATAATTCCTGCAAATTGTGTTCTATCTGTCCTAAATCCATTATAGAGTTGAACTGTACTTGGTGGCTTGTACTCCAGCCATATCATTCACTTACATTATTGAAATATTTAACGTTCCTCTTGGGAAATCTACATTTGCATTAAAATTTATTAAAAATTCTCCAATGACGTCCATTAGGTTCCATGTGGATTGTTTTGCTACTGACCTTGAAGTAAAGTACACATTTATGTGAGCATGCACAGCACACTATAAGTAATACTGATGCATTATATATTGCACTTAGCTCTATCGTCCTGCAACTTCCTATTGATTGGAAGCTACCAAATCTTGGAAAAGATGAATAAGGATATAAAAATGTATTATTTGATGTAAAAATGGAAAATTCCCACGTGTAGAATACTTAGTGCTGAACTCCAGGGAGCTTCTATCAACAGTAAACCTAAAGTTAAGATTGAAGCTGAACAAAAAAAAAAAAAAACTTTGGGAATTTATGTTCTGAGTCATAAAGTAAACACAATTTCTTCATAGCTCGATTTGGGAAGAAGGTTCAAGTCAGGCCATTCCTTGTAAGGTTCTGTGATCCAAGAAGAATAATTATAGAATTAAGCCCTCAAAGCTGAAGGCATGCATCATATTCAAGAAGAGAGGCTAAAGTGAAGCTTCATTTATGCTATGTTCACACGCTGGAATGTCCGCACGGAGAATCTCTGTGCGGACATTCCGGACACTGCAGGCCGCACAATTTTGTGTCTTTAAAGGGGTACTCCCATGGAAAACTTTTTTTTAAAAATCAACTGGTGCCAGAAAGTTAAACAGATTTGTAAATCACTTCTATTAAAAAATCTTAATCCTTCCAGTACTTTTTAGGGGCTGTATACTAAAGAGAAATCCAAAAAAGAAATGCATTTCCTCTGATGTCATGACCACAGTGCTCTCTGCTGAACTCTGCTGTCCATTTTAGGAACTGTCCAGAGCAGCATATGTTTGCTATGGGGATTTACTCCTGCTCTGGACAGTTCCTGAAATGGACAACAGAGGTCAGCAGAGAGCACTGTTGTCATGACATCAGAGGAAATGCATTTCTTTTTTGGATTCCTCTTTGGTATACAGCCCCTAAAAAGTACAGGAAGGATTAAGATTTTTTAAAAGAAGTGATTTACAATTCTGTTTAACTTTCTGGCACCAGTTGATTTAAAAAAAAAAAAAAATTTCCACGGGAGTACCCCTTTAAATACAATGTTAATGTTTGGTCTATGGAAATATTGGTGTTAGGCCGGGCTCACATATAGTATTTTGTTTCTCAAGTTGGGGAGCATTTTAGTCAAGAATGGAAGATACAGAGATAAACTGACTTGAATCTTTTTATGTGTTTTGGACCCACTTGTAGTTTTGGCTAAGGAGCAAATGCTGACCAAAATGAAGTGTGAAGCCAACCTTTTGTTTTGGGCTGAATAATGTAGAGATTAGTTCCATCCTCATTTTAGAAATAATGTTATTGTTAAAAGGGGTATTCCAGCTTATGATACTTATAGGATAGGGGGATAAGTGTCTGATTGCAGATGGTCCAAACGCTGGGACCCCCCATGATCTCAAGGGTGGGCACCTAAGTCTTACCTATTGTATACTGTGTGTTTCCCTGGACTTCTGACCCGTGTTTGGACCTTCTGACTGCCATTTCTTGGATACAAAAGTGGATCTGACAAGGCCTCCTGTTCTAACCCAGCTCCATTACTGTTATTGTTTTTTGGATTCTCACTTGGTTCTGCTGCTGTACTCCTATTTTGACCCCTGACCTGGCTTTGCTTTTTGACTCTGACTTGGATGTTAACAAGCTAGTTCGGTTGTAAGTCGGGATGTTGACCACATTTAATCTGTATCAGTCCAGTGTATTAGTCAGGGTAGGGAACATCACCCAGTTGGGGTTGCTGTTAAGGGTGTGTCGCCCAAGTAGTCAGGGACAGTGGGCTAGGATTAGTTCAGGGCGACACTGTCTCCCTAGGATTCATTAACTTTCTTTGTCATAAACAATCTGATTATCCTGGCCATGCTACTCACACACGTCAAAATGTCCCATTTGATGCTGCAAACCTCAGGACTCCAACTCCCATTAGAAATACAGGTTCCTCACAGCCTAAGCCTGCATATTGAGTACAACCTTGCAAAATCTGGACCTGCCACAAAGAGAATGACCTTCATTTCATTCCTTAAAAATTTAGGCTCGAGAATGGACTTTACCAAAATTCTCAGCAGCTATGGTCTACTAGGGATTCAACTTTTTCTAGATTCTTTATATCTCACCCAACTTTCCCTGGATGAATTATCCACTTCTTTGCTACATATTAAAGGTACCTTGGGGAAATATAGAGATCCCCGACCACAATTTCTGTCACTGTCTCACAACAGATAGACAGATTTGTACTTGTATGCACCTATTGTTATCTTACAAACGCCTTTCTGTTGCTCACTTGGTTTGTCATTCTGTGCTTTGGAGGGGGCGTGTCCTCACTTTGCATGACTCAGCTTCCTCTCTGAGTCTGCTGTGCTGTGTCTCTCCATCCAATCACTGCAGGCTACTCTGTAATCCCCTCCTCTCTGTTTTCGTGCTGAAGTCTGGTAGACAGAACAGGAGTGAGCACAGAGGAGTGCTAGTCCCACCCTCACTTACTGAACTTTGTCCCAACCTGTGCTTCAGCTGGGACAAGGATAATGCTGCAGCTGGACAGGATTATGTTCTGGGTGGTATGGGGACCCCTAGTGTTTTTTTTTTTTATAAGCCATGATTTCTATAAAAAGGAAATCACATTTTCTTATAACGTATATTAGAAAGGTTAATGTTTTGCCAAGATGTACAACATATAAAAAGTCTTTTGAATCTAACAGTGCCTATTTCAAGAACATGATGATATATACATATAAAAATGCCAATCACCAATCTATCAGATTATAAATTTTGTTTCTTATTTTTGTTGGTAGATTATTTAAGAAATAAGAAGCCACCGAAAAGGGATTTTCACATTACTCTGCTCCTGGCAGAATAGCTGACATATCACAGAGATCATCCATGGTTGATTATGTCACTTTGGTTGTTTCCAGCTGCCAGGTTTTGTATAATACTGTCAGTTCTATTGTACAAAAACATCATCTAAAATCGAGTTCCACCATTCGCTGTTATCGTTATTTTTGTGTCTTACTCCAGATTACTTAATTTCATAATTCAGCCCCATCTGTGTTTAGAGAATTGTCATGTCTCCTAATCATCAATCTCAGTCTATTTTTTTCCCGTAAATGTTGTTAGATCTTTCAACAATCTATTTTTTTTTTTTTTTTTTTTGATACACAAACTTTTTTTTTTTTAACTTGTACATATTTGGTATGACCAATATTTTGTATTGCCCATGTCCTGCAGTTAGTTGTCATTTTCAAACCAAATGCATGGGGAAATTGTAAGGCTATGTTCACATGGCAGAATTTCTGCACGGAATTTTGCATAAAAATTCAGCAGTAAATTCTGCAGAAATTCATTGCCTATTCTATTCAATGGAATATATGCAGCAGAAATTCTGCTGTGTGAATGGAAGATCAGAATCCCATGGAAGTATTGGCTATGAATTCATGCAGAATTATCATGTGGAATTCCACTCAGAAATTCTGGTGTGTGAACATAGCCTGATACTGCTGTTAAAGAGCGTTCCCTGATGTAGAGGGGAGCTGCAAACAAGGAGTGGTCCTCAGCCTGGTAGACAAGTCATCCAATGTATTCAATTAAGTCAGCATTTCAATTAAGTAAAATTCTGATCACGTTTGTGGGAATTTATTGAAGCATCGGAGGAGCACATACAACTGGAGCAAAGTGTAATGCAGTGAAATAGAGTCTCTGGACAGATGGTGTAGATCTTTTTGGCTGCTACCTATTTGGCGCTGGCCGTACTGGGTAGCGGAATCTAAGGCTGAGTATCCCCTGGTCATGTTTCCCAGAATAGCTACCAGTAGCTGGAGACAGCAGGGGTGATAACACAGAAAAAAGCTAGGAGACCGGGAAGATGCCCAAAATGGAACAGGAACAGGACATGGTAACAACAACAGGACTGGATGGTGCAGTAGGATTGGAACATTGGTGGAAGAACTGTAGAACATCATGTACCAGATGAGGGCAGGAATATGGGCACAAGACTTTGCAGGCGTTGAAAGACTTGTAAATGAAGATGCAGCACTGTACAACAACAAGTACAAACGTGGTATCCAGAAGGGCTAGGCAGAAGCAGAGTCCAGAAGAAGACTGGGACAGAACCAATAGACAACTTGGAAATGGGCTGGAACAAACGGGAAATAGGGTGACTCAAGGCAGAATCTTGCATGTGGCATAATCAAGAGAGTGAATGAGAATGCTCTTTACTCTTAGACAGCTGATAGTAAGGATCTTTCTCCTATACAAGCAATCAGTCAATTTGGGTATGCTGCGAGAGTACAGCACAGCCCCCGCTATCACTGGTTTGTCAATGGTGTGGTGCAGTAAGCAGCCATCCATAACTTTCCAAGCTGTGCTTTTTGCTCCTTCCACAATATATTACATTATAGCCACACAACACTGTACATTCTACTCAATACATATTGCTATACTCAGTAATTATATGACGTAAAATAAAATAGAATGAGTAGACTGCCCTTCATAGGATGTGATCTATGAAATAGGGCCTGGCCAGGTTAAAATACACCAGATCACTTGGGCGGAAATCTTACTGCACCAAAAAAGATTTCCAAGCCTAAGCGAATGCGCAAGACTCATAAACCACAAGTACGTAATGCCATATATCTTGTGGTCCAACTGCATGTCTGGGACATTGGTAAATTATCCAACATGTGCCGAAGAAGGGCAGAGCATGTCCTACACATATGCACATCAGAAATCCAGATCTGAAAGGGGGAATATACAGTCATGGCCTTAAATGTTGGCACCCCTGAAATTTTTCAAGAAAATGAAGTATTCCTCACAGAAAAGGATTGCAGTAACACATGTTTTGCTATACACATGTTTATTCCCTTTGTGTGTATTGGAAATAAACCAAAAAAGGAAGGAAAAAAAAGCAAATTGGACATAATGTCACCAAACTCCAAAAATGGGCTGGACAAAATTATTGGCACCCTTAACTTAATATTTGGTTTCACATCCTTTGGTAAAAATAACTGAAATTAGTCGCTTCCTATAACCATCAATAAGCTTCTTACACCTCTCAGCCGGAATGTTGGACCACTCTTCCTTTGTAAACTGCTCCAGGTCTCTCTTATTGGAAGGCGCCTTTTCCCAACAGCAATTTTAAGATCTCTCCGCAGGTGATCAACGGGATTTAGATCTGGACTCATTGCTGCCACTTGAGAACTCTCCAGTGCTTTGTTGCCGTCCATTTCTGGGGCTTTTTGACATATGTTAATGGTCTATTCACACATTTGATTTGATGCGCGGGATTTTCTCCTGCAGATTTCAATATAAACTGAATGACTGAACACAGCTTCAAATCTGCGCATAATACTGTACGTGGGAATAGACCCTAAGGGTGCATTCCCACCTGGCGTATTTTGCTGCGTATTTGCTGCTGCGTATTTTCCTACCCATTGACTTCAATGGGAAAATAAAATACGCAGCAGCAAATACGCAGCAAATACGCCAGGTGGGAACGTACACTTAAGGGATATTCTGGTGTCCACAAAAACTTGATGTTGAAAAAGGTATAATCACCTACCCAATCCCTGCTTTAGCTCTCAATTTGCTTTTTATGGTCCCCCTGTTGCTCATTTCTTCTGCCTGCTTCTGAGACGAAAGGTCCGACCTGCCCACTCAGCAATCATTGGGCATAGCGGTGTCCCCTCTTGGCCAGTGATTGGCTGAGCGGTAATGGGAAATCTAAGTGGGGCAGAGACTTGGCGCCGTGATAACAGGCTGTGGCGAGCAGGGGAGGTAAGTATAGGCTTTTTTTTACTTTTAGCAGGCAGCCTAGAAACATTATGAAAAAAAGTTTTTTTTGCAGGACAACCCCTTTATTAAGGCTTGCACTGTCAAGGGATACTGTTGAGCAAATCTACAGTAAGATTCACCGAACCGGAATCGAATTAATCATTCATCGATTTATTTAGAATTTTAAAGGGTACCTCTCCTCAAATAAACTTTTGATATATTTTAGATGAATGAATGTTGAATAACTTTCCAATAGCATGTTAATGAAAAATATGCTTCTTTCTATTGTATTTTTCCCGATCAGTCCCGTCAGCAAGCATTTCTGACTCATGCTGGAGTCCTAAACACTCAGAGCTGCCAGCCTGCTTTGTTCACAGCCAAACAGGCTGTGAACAAAGCAGGCTGGCAGCTCTGAGTGTTCTCCTTTGTGAACAAAGCAGACTGGCAGCTCGTAGTGTTTAGGACTCCAGCATGAGTCTGAAATGCTTGCTGCCAGGACTGGTAGGGAGACCCCTAGTGGTCATTTCTTCAAAGTGGAAAATTAAATAGAAAGAAGCATATTTTTTAATAACATGCAATTGTAAAGTTATTCTGCATGCATTAATCTATAATATATTAAAAGTTTTTTTGATGAGAGGTACCCTTTAAAAGTCATTCCACATTTCCTGGAGAAGTATGGAATGAGATGATGTAGAATCTCTTTCAAGATTTCTCCAGGGAATAGAAACACTAGGAATGCCAAGTTTTATAAGACTAACTTAATTGATGACGGGTATTAAAGATTCCCTCAACTATAGATGCCACCTTTCCTGCAACTTCATTTATTAAGGCTGACCCCTGTCAATAATAAAAGCTGTTATTGTAGAGAAGACATTTCTGGGAGCAACAAGAGCTCATCTGTTACCCAGCAGACCATACAATCTCATAGAATGGGACCACCAAACACAAGCACAGAGCATAGTAAATAACGTCTGTCCTCACTGGCAAGCTTCAAATTGCTTCTGGAAAAAATATCATCAGAAGATGAAGATTTGTTAGGAGCCTTATGGATTGGGTTTATAGTGCACTATGCCAAATGTTGCCTGAATTGGTGCAAAGTACAATACCATTTAACTCTTTAGTAGGGGAAATTAAATTTTCTGACATAATCATTTACCATCTGGCAGAATGATAAATGCCAGGAAAATACACTGAGCCTTAATGCAAATGGCAAACTGAACATTTTGTTGTAAAATGAAAGGTTCATTTCTATTTGCATAAGGCAATGCTGGGTTAGGCTTAAATATATTAAGTTTAAATATATTACAGTAGTCCATCTAGTTACAATATTAATTGGTTCCGGGACGACCATTGTATGTTGAAATCATTGTATGTCGAGACCATAACTCTATGTAAACCTGGTAATTGGTTCTGAAGCCCAAAATGTCATCAAAAATAGGGAAAAAAGTGAGGATTAAAGAAAAATAAGTAGAAAACTAATATAGATAAAGCAAATCCTTACATATAAATAAGAAAGATCTGCTGGGAGCTGTAAATCACTGTCTATGTCAGTGTTTCCCAACCAGGTTGCCTCCAGCTGTTGCAAAACTGCAACTCCCAGCATGCCCGGACAGCCGTTGGCTGCCCGGGCATGCCGGGAGTTGTAGTTTTGCAACAGCTGGAGGCACCCTGGTTGGGAAACAATGGTTAATGTAGAGGATAGGAGCTTCTTCAGGGTCCTATACAGTATACACAGTGTCCCAAATGGAGCCACTCTTACCTGGTGTCCAAAGGAGCAGCTAACCCTGGCACAGGTAAGGAGTAGTACAGAACATGTAGTTCCTCCCTGTACTGTAGGGGGCGCTACAAGACACCAGTCAGTGCATGCACTTCAGTAATACAGGTGATTGACCAGTAAAATGCCCATTCTGATTGGTCAGATCTTCCAGCCATTGATGGGTTTCGCAGATCTGGACTGTCTGTACATTGTATGTTGAGTCTGGTTTCAAGTTACAATGGTCCAGAAAAGACCATTGTATGTTGAAACTATGTTGAGGCCATTGTAAGTTGAGGGATCACTGTATATTATATTATATTAGTAGTTTAAATATATTATTTGCACTATGTCAATGATATACCGTACACTCAATGACAAAAGAATAACGCACCCAAATAGAAATGTCCGATTGCTGCGTAACTTGGCATGCAGTTATGTCTCGGGCAGATATGAAAATGATTACAGGTGTAGTCACTGTGCATTAGCCACTGGGTTTTGCCACAAGATGGCTTAAAGGGGTACTCCCACCCTAGACATCTTATCCCCTATCCAAAGGATAGGGGATAAGATGTCTGACCGCGGGGGTCCCAACGCATGGGACCCCCGCAATCAGGGACGTGCACACATAGGGCTCAAAGGGGGCTTGAGCCCCTGCCTTTTCATGCACCTGCCCCCTTTTTTTTTTTTTTTTTTTTAAAGGTGTGAGGCACAGAGGCACAGGAGCAGGACTGTATAGAGCCACGGCTGGTAGAGATAACAGCAGAGGACAAGAAGAAAGAGCAGATACAAGTGTTAGGAAGTGACATCTTGTCATACAGGCATTCTCTGGACACTGTCTCCCGGGGTCCTGCTGCTGCTGACGGCCCCTCCCCCTCCCTGCTCCTCTCTGGGTAAGGAAAGGAAGAGATGGAGGATAGAAGATCAGCTGGAGCTGCCATGAGGGGACAGTAAGTGATCATCAGCCGAGTCTGTCAGGGAGGACTGTAGGGACGGTGGACTGTGTGAGGGGACTTAGAAGAGTCCACAGTGACAGTAACTGATGATCAGCAGGGGGGTCTGTCAGGGAGGACTGGCCTCCTATGTACAAGCAGCTTCAGGGAAATTATAGTGTGTTTTTGTGTTGTTTTGTTTTTTTCCCTTTAATATTCTGATATACACTATGGGGGAGATTTAACAAGACCCGTCCAGAGGAAAAGTTGCCCATAGCAACCAATCAGATTTCTTATTTTACTTTTGAAAAGGCCTCTGAAAAATGAAAGAAAGGATCTTATTGGTTGCTATGGGCAACTTTTCCTCTGGACAGGTCTTGTTAAATCTCCCCCATAGTGTCCCCCACCTACAGTACCTGAAAAGCTTAGTCCAGCATAGTTGTTCTTTCCCTTCCTATAAACCAGTGTTTCCCAACCAGGGGCCTCCAGTTGGTACAAAACTACAACTCTCAGCCAAAGGCTGCCAGGCATGCTTGGTGTTGCAGTTTTGCAACAGCTGGAGGCACCCTGCTTGGGAAACACTGCTATAAACCAATAGTGTTACCCACCTGTGCCCCTATAATGCCATTCCACATCTGTATCTTCCCCACATTATCAGTCCCTACAATCTTTGTATTGTCCCACCTTTCTTGTGGACCTGTCCAGAAGAAAAGCTGCCCATAGCAACCAATCAGATCGCTGCATTCAGTTTTCAAAGGCCTTGTTAAAAATGTAAGAAGCGATCTGTTTATTTGCTATGGGCAACTGGACAACTTTTCCTCTGGACAGGTTTTGATAAATCTCCCCCATTTTGCTGCAGAATTTCTGCTGGTAATTCAATAACAAAATCCACAGTATAAAATCTGCAGCAAAAAAACCTGTAGCAAAATCCCAATAGCTGGATTCACACTGTAAAGCACAACTCCATTGCTTATGATAAATAACTATTGTGCAGAATCAATTTGGCTTCTAAATACCTTAAAGGGGTACTTCTTTTTTTTTAAAGAACTGGTGCCAGAAAGTTAACCTCTTAAGGACCCAGGACGCATGGGTACGTCCTGGGTCCCGGTCCTGCGATATAACGTGGGGTCACACGGTGACCCCGCATCATATCGCGGCGGGCCCGGCGTCATAATGAAGCCGGGACCCATCTCTAATAGCGCGTGGCACTGATCAAAGCTGAGCCGCGCGGCTAAAAGCGAAAGTTGCCGGTTAGCTCAGGGAGCTGTTTGGGATCGCTGCGGTATAATCGCGTCATCCCGAACAGCTGTACTACAGGAGGAGGTCTTCTTACCTTCCTTCCTGCAGTCCGATCGCCGATTGAATGCTTCAAGCCTGAGATCCAGGCTTGAGCATTCAATCGCCGAAAACACTGATCCATTCCTATGGAGATGCATCAATCATTGTAAAAGATCAGTTAATGCAATGTTATAGCCCCCCCTATAGGAGCTATAATATTGCATAAGAAAAGTGTAAAAAAAATCATTAAATCAATTATCCCTTCCCCTAATAAAAGTTTGAATCACCCGGCATTTCCAAGAATAAAAAAACACAGTGTAAATAAAAATAAACATATGTGGTATCGCCGCGTGCGTAAATGTCCGAATTATAAAAATATACTTTTTAAACCGCACGTTCAATGGCGTACGCACAAAAAAATTCCAAAGTCTAAAATAGCGCATTTTTGATCACTTTTTATACCACAAAAAAGTGAATAAAAAGTGATAAAAAAGTCTGATCAGAACAAAAATGGTACCGCTAAAAACTTCAGATCACGGCGCAAAAAATGAGCCCTCATAGCGCCCTGAACACAGAAAAATAAAAAAGTTATAGGGGTCAGAATATGACAATTTTAAACGTATACATTTTCCTGCATGTATTCATGAAGTAATACAAAATCAAACCTATATAAGTAGGGGATCATTTTAACCGTATGGACCTACAGAAGAAAGATAAGGTATCATTTTTGCTGAAAAATGTACTGCGTAAAAATGGAAGCCCCATGTACAAAATAGTGTTTCTTCATCAATTTTGTCGCACATTGATTTTTTTCCCATTTCACCGTAGATTTTTGGGTAAAATTACTAATGTCATTACAAAGGAGAATTAGTGACGCAAAAAATAAGCCATCATATAGAATTTGGGTTATGATTTTTTTTAAGTTAAGGAGGAAAAATTGAAAATGAAAAAACCGAAAAAGCCTGGGTCCTTAAGGGGTTAAACAGATTTCTAAATTACTGCTATTTAATAATATAGCAGTTGTATGCTACAGAGGAAATTCTTTTCTTTTTAAATTTCTTTTTTGTCCTGTCCACACTGCTCTCTGCTGACACCTCTGTCCATGTTAGGAACTGCCCAGAGCAGGAGAGGTTTGCTATGGGGATTTTCTCCTGCTCTGGACAGTTCCTGATATGGGCATCAGGTGTCAGCAGAGAGCACTGTGGACAAGACAAAAATAAATTCATAAAGAAAATAATTTCCTCTGTAGTATACAGCTGCTAATAAGTACTGTAAGGGTAAAGATTTTTTTAATAGAAGTCATTTACAAATCTGTTTAACTTTCTGGGACCAGTTGATAAAAAAAAAAAAAAAAAAAAAAAAATGTTTTCCACCATTTTTAATAGGGCTCCTTTCTCCCTACTCCTGGAACTGTCCACAGCTGATAACTGAGCATAGTCCATATGCAGCTTATGTAGCACCAGACCCAGTGTGACACGAGGACCAGGACACTGCGATGAGCTTATCTCCAGCCGCAGTGATGTCCCACCTCGGTCGGTAGTAGGCTGAGCGCATGTCATATAAGGAGCCTTGGCCTGTTATATGACACTGCGCTCATTGTATCACTGGTCAAGGCGGGAAATCGCGGCGCCCGGCAATAAGTTCATCACAGTGTTTCGATCAGTGCACAGGAAGCAGAAAGAAGCCCGGAACGGGGACAGAAAAGCTATATCAGTGCAACGGGGGAGCTGTGGATGGTATGTTAAAGGGGATAAGTGTTTGATCGTGGGAGGTCCAAACGCTGGGCCCCCCGCAATCTCGTGCATGGGGCCACAGCTCTGCCACGCAGGGGGCGTGCCAGCCGCGGCGTGATGTCACGGCTGACACGCCTCCTCCATGTAGTTCAATCGGAGAAGCGGGGAGGCAGCGTTTGTGCCTCCCGGCCTCTCCCATAGAGCTGTATGGGGACAGGGCGGGGAGGGTGCGTAACTGTCGACCTTTCACTGAGTGCTAATGCGGGGGCCCCATTAGGGAGATCGCGGGGGTCAAACACTTATGCTCTATCCCGTAGATTTCCCAAGCACGGTCCTCAAGTCCCCCTAACAGGTCATGTTTTCAAGATTCCCTTAGTCTTTCACAGGTGATATAATAATTCTGGTCTGTGCATCAGGCATCTCTACAACTATATCACCTGATAACATGACCTGTTGGGGGTATTTAAAGGACAACTGTAGCCAAATTTAACTTATCCCCTATCCACAAGATAGGGGATAAGTGTTGGATCGCAGGGGGGTCCGACCGCTGGGACCCCCCGCGATCTCCCTAACGGCAATAGCGCTGAGCTCTGAGCTCGACGGTTTACGCCCCGTGCCCATACAGTTCTATGGGGGAGGCATGAACGCTGCCTCTCCCATAGAGATGTATGGAGGGGGCATGTCGGCCGCAATGTCATGCTGCGGCCGGCATGCCCCCTGCACGGGAGAGCCACGGCACAGCCGCGGCCCCGTACAGGAGATCGCAGGGGGGCCCAGCAGTCGGACCCCCCGCGATCAAACACTTAACCCCTATCCTGTGGATAGGGGATAAGTTAAATTTTGGCTGCAGTTGTCCTTTAAGGACCGTGCTTGGGTTAACACTGGTCTAGGGAGTTGCATATGGATTGGGTGTGCCCTTTTCTTCACATTGAGCCCCTGCCCCTCAAAATTCCTGTGCACGTCCCTGCCCGCAATGTTGCATGCGGCACCCACCTGTTTGTTGTCCGGCAGCGCTGGAGGGTCTCGGTCGCGATCACGGGAACGGAAGTCAGTGACGTCAGGACTCCGCCCCCGTGTGACGTCACGCCCCGTCCTCTCAATGCAAGTCTATGGGAGGGGGCATTGAGGGGACGGGGCGGGACGTCACACGGGGGCGGAGTCATGACGTCACGGACTTCCGTTCCCGTGGTCGCGACTGAGACCCTCCAGCGCTTCCGGACAACGAACAGGTGGGTGCCGCATGCAACATTGCGGGGGTCCCCAGCGGCGGGACCCCCGCGGTCAGACATCTTATCCTCTATCCTTTGGATAGGGGATAAGATGTCTAGGGTGGGAGTACCCCTTTGAGAGTGGTTCCCCTGCTGCCCTGTAAAAAGGCTCTTAGAGGCTACTTTTGGGTAGTGTACCTCTACAATGCACTCAAATACATTTTGCCCAGGTGACAGGCTTCGAAAGGGGCCGCATTATTAGACTGAGGAAAGCAGAATGGCCATTTAAAAAAATTGAGTTTAGGCCGCACTTACCAAGCTGTTAGGTAGTGTTGGGAGCAATGGTTACAAGAGGGCACACATAGCAAACAGGCTCTGAACAGCCCAGACAGACTACCAGTAGAGAGGATCCACAAGCAGAAGCAGCTCAACATTTTTGTCCACCATGCAGACACAGTTGGCCCCTTCATTGCATACCCCTGTCTCTGCCTAAACCATTTCCAGGCCCCACTGGAGATGACACACTTACAGCGCGTGAACTGAAATCCAAATACATGGTGCATGTGCCTGATTTCCTGCAGGGTCCTAAGAGCCCTGTTTGTCATTCAGAACGGTGTTCAGACTCCGGCTGATCAGTCAAGGGCATGTCAAAAGTTTTGTGAACACTCCAGTACCTTTTAAGTCTTCAATAATTATCTTTAAAGATTTTTTATTTTTTTTAAATCTTATAATTTTTATTAAACATTTTTAAGACATACAGAAAATATAAAGGAACAACAACCTTAGCACACTATCAACGAACAATAGTAACCCCATAGTGACCAGTATAGAAATGGCAAATATATTTCCAATCCCAGTATAATTGCAGCCAGAGAAAAATCCCCAATAGCACATTACACCCAGGGAGAGTTATTAAAGAAGAGTTCCTGAAAATAACAGCTAATAGACAGCAAATGTACCATAAAAAGCAAAGATTATACAGCCCACCAGGAAACCTTATACTCTGGAGCACCGCATTGAAGAAAGGCTTCAAGGGGAGATCACTAAACAATTTGCTTAGGAAGGCAAAGGACCCCAAATAGATTCAAACTAACTATTGGCACATTAATTGCATTAGGTGAGCATCATTTGCCCACGACCGCACGAAGCGGAGGCCGACATGCCCCCTCCATGCAGCTTTATGGGAGAGCTGGAGATTCACGAGTGCAGTCACTCTTAAATCAACTGGTGCTAGAAAGTTACACAGATTTGTAAATTACTTCTATTAAAAAATATTAATCCTTCCAGTACTTATTAGCTGCTGAATTGTACAGAGGAAATTATTTTCTTTTTGGAACACAGTGCTCTCTCTCTACTTTTTAGGGGCTGTACACTAAAGAGAAATCAAAAAAAGAAATGCATTTCCTCTGATGTCATGACCACAGTGCTCTCTGCTGACCTCTGCTGTCCGTCTTAGGAACTGTCCAGAGCAGCATGTTTGCTATGGGGATTTTCTCCTACTCTGGACAGTTCTTAAAATGGACAGAGATGTCAGCAGAGAGCACTGTGCATGTGATGTCAGCAGAGAGCTCTGTGTTCCAAGAAGAAAATAATTTCCTCTGTAGTATTCAGCAGCTAATAAGTACTGGAAGGATTAAGATTTTTTTTTAAATTAAAAGTAATTTACAAATCTGGTTAACTTTCTGGCACCAGTTGATAAAAAAAAAAGTTTTCCACCGGAGTACCCCTTTAAAGGGGTATTCCAGGCAAAACCTTTTTTTATATATATCAACTGGCTCCGGAAAGTTAAACAGATTTGTAAATTACTTCTATTAAAAAATCTTAATCCTTCCAATAGTTATTAGCTTCTGAAGTTTTCTGTCTAACTACTCAATGATGATGTCACGTCCCGGGAGCTGTGCATGATGGGAGAATATCCCCATAGGAACTGCACAGCTCCCGGGACCTGAGTCATCAGAGAGCAGTTAGACAGAAAACAACAACTCAACTTCAGAAGCTAATAACTATTGGAAGGATTAAGATTTTTTAATAGAAGTAATTTACAAATCTGTTTAACTTTCCGGAGCCAGTTGATATATATAAAAAAAAGTTTTGGCCTGGAATACCCCTTTAAGTAACGATAGAAGGAAGAATGTGGTAAAGGGAATTCCTCTTGTATTTGAGTAAAATGTTTAAAATCCGCTGCCTCAAAAAGGTGAGACAACCATTAGACCCCTCTTAACACACAAAACATTGCCCCTTCAAACCTTTGTAATTCTGACATGGGGGTATCCTTATAAACCCCTCACAATGCATTTAAACATTTTCAAATCTTATGAATTAAGGTCAAGGGGGGGGGGGGGAGATTTATCAAAATCTGTGCAAAGGAAAAGTTGCCCAGTTGCCCATAGCAACCAATCAGATTCTTTCTTTTATTCTTCAGATGCCTTGTTAAAAATGAAAGCAGCGCTCTGATTGGTTGCTATGGGCAACTGGGCAACTTTTACTCTGGACAGGTTTTGATAAATCTCCCTATGTGTCATTTCAATTGATCCTGAGTTCCGGCACAGTTTTCCTCTTCGGGTGTCTGTATAATGCAGGATGTGTGGAAATGACATACAGGGTGAATTAGTGTGGATAAGTGTCATATGCTCAGGGTAAGCTAGACCTTACTGATTCATATAAAACTCTTAAAGGGGTACTCCGCTGCTCAGCGTTTGGATCAAACTGTTCCAAACGTTGGAGCTGGTGCCAGTAGCTTGTGATGTCATAGCCCCGCCCCCTCAATGCAAGTCTATGGGAGGGGGCGTGACAGCTGTAGCGCCCCCTCCCATAGACTTGCATTGAGGAGGCGGAGCGTGACATCATGAAGGGCGGGGCTATGACATCACGAGCTCCCGCCACCGGCTCCAAGGGTCGGAAACATTTTTTTTTTAACGCTGAGCAGCGGAGTACCCCTTTAATATAAAGGGAATGATAGATAAAAGGTGTCCTTTTGATGTGTGTACCTTGGACACTGCATGACAGTGGTTGTCTAATTACATTGATGGCATAACTTTATGATATACCATTAATTGCCAATTGGTGGGGGTGGAACAGATGTGACCCTTGACAATTGGTGGAATGAATGGCATTGAAGCTGACACAGTGCTGTTACTTTGTCTTCTTTGTTGTCCACTCAGCTTTTTCCAGAGATAATACGGCCAGCCCTTTATAGACAATGGCCAACCATGCAACCTCCGGGGAGACAATGTGCAGGGAGTGGTCAGTGACATGAGACAGCTCCGTGACATGAGACAGCTCCGTCAGTGACATGGGAAAATGTGAAAGTCATGGCAATTTAAGATTACTTTTATACGTCTTTTTTTTTTTTTAAAGAAAACATTAATGCGTAACCACGTGTTATATAGAATAACTCGTTTACCCTTCCATTTTGTCTTTCGCACATTATTTTTTAATGTGGTCTCAAGGCTCCCATTTGACACATCCCTTTCTAATGTCCCCCCACTGTCTGCCAAATTACCATAGCAACAGAGGATTTGTCATTAAGAGCAAGATAAGTGGGACATAACGATGCAATTTGTCATATTATGGCTACCAATGAGGTACTGAACCATTTTCACGCTTGCCACATAAATTCAAGACATTTTACAAAAGATTTAGAAAACGTCTGCTACAACAGCAAAGCTGTATAATTTATCACCATTACTAAGAGTAGGACCTCATTCTAATAAAGTGATGTTCAAATTATAAGTGTTAGCAAACAGCGGCACCAAACAGCAACTGCAAAATGGAGAATAAAGGTCTATGGTGGCCTACAGAAGAGCAGGGTCGGAACAAGCACTTTCTGAGACAATACTTACAATAGGTGAAAACATACCATGACTGCAATACTCTGCGGATGCTGCCGAGTTCACGATGGGGAATCTTCAACTTGGGTTAGCCTCGAAGAATCTGGAGAGGAGAGAAAGAGCTGGATGCCTGATCAACCAAAGTAAGGCTGGGTTCCCACTACGTTTTCCCCCATACGGGAGCGCATTTCAATGAGCCGACCGCAGTGAAACGTTCGGTCCGGTCGGCTCATTTTTGCCCCATATGCACCGTGGTCGACCACGGTTTTAGGTTCGGTTGTAAAAGCGCATATGGGGCAAAAATGAACGAACGTTTCACTGTGGTCGGCTCATTGAAATTAATTAAGTTGGGGGGCACATAGAAAGGCATACGGGAGTGCAAGTTTTTAGCTCTCCCCTGCCGCATGCGCTCCCGTATGGGGGAAAATGTAGTGGGAACCCAGCATTAAAAGGCCATTACTGCAATACCTGGAGGATGTTGTTGAGCTCATAAAGTGGATCCTCAACTTGTGTTAGCCTCTTATCTTACTGGATTGTCCACCCAGTGAGAACAGCAGGAACTATGGGGGAGATTTATCAAAACCTGTGGAAAGGAAAATTGCCCAGTTGCCCATAGAAACCAATCAAATTTCTTCTTTTATTTTTCAGAGGCCTTGTTAAGAATGTAAGAAGTGAGCTAATTGGTTGCTATGGGCAACTTTGCCTCAGCACAGGTTTTGATACATTTTACCCTATATGATTTAAATACTTTATGACTTGAACAAATGTTTGTCAGATTGAAACATTCAAGCTTTACTGAATGTTCATTTAAAGGGGTACTCCGCTGCTCAGCGTTTGGAACAAACTGTTCCGAACGCTGGAGCTGGCAGCTTGTGACGTCATAACCCCGCCCCCTCATGCCCAGCCCCCTCAATGCAAGTCTATGGGAGGGGGTGTGACAGCCATCACGTCCCCTCCCACAGACTTGCATTGAGGGGGCGTGATGTCATGAGGGGGCGGGGCTATGACGGCACGAGCTCCCGGCGCCGGCTCCAACGTTTGGAACGGTTTGTTCCAAATGCTGAGCAGCGAAGTACCCCTTTAAGAGTCAGTAAAAACCTCACAAATGCATTTCTGATCTTAACAGATATGTATGCACCTGTAGTAGAGGTGGATCCCCTGTTTCCCACACAAGCTCAACTGGACACGGGTCAAAGGGTTTACACTGACTTTACCCAGTAAACAAACCATGAGTCAAATCCAAACCAAATGTCAGAGCAACAGGTTAAACAAAATAGTCAAGACAGATTAAGGGGGAAATTAATCAAAACCTGTTCAAAGGAAAAGTTGCTGGGTTGCCCATAGCAACCAATCAGAACAATTCTTTGATTGTAAGAGGCCTTTTCAAAAATGAAAGAAGCGATCTGATTGGTTGCTATGGGCAACTCAGCAACTTTTCCTCTGGACAGATTTTGACAAATCTCACCCTAAGGCCCCGCTCACACTACGGGGGCAGATTCCTCCTCTGGAACCAGCGCTTTATGTCCGCGGACAGAAAGTACCATCCCATTGACTACAGCGCAGTGCTAGGTCCTTACTGGAGGATTCCACTGGAAGACTGAACAGATTCAATCTTCTGGAAGAATCCAATTTTGTGTTGAAAGTTCTGCTATGGAACTTTCTTAGTGTACGCTGAGAAGCAGAATTCTATTGAGATCAATGGTAATCTACTGCAAGAAGAATTTGTGCAAAATATCTATAATTCCGTAGTGTGAATGGGCCCTAAAAGAGTACCTGCCACCATCTCCATTGCTTTATATTATGCTGCTGGTATGTTGCCCTCTTGATTACTTGCCCCCAGCAGTTCTTCCTTTTCATTTTTGCCCAGTATTTCCTTCATAATCCTCTTTCAAAGCTTGCTCACTGCAGGCAGTGTTTATTGTAGCTAAGGTGCGCCATGCAGCATGCACAGCGCTCACTTCCGTCTGTCTAATTGACAGGCAGGGAGCTGCGCTGTGCTCGTCAGTGTTCAGGCTGCACTATGAGAGTTAGGACTCAAGCATAAGTCTGAACTCTATGAGAGACTTGCAGCCGGGACATGTAGGGAGACCCCTAGTGGTCAGTTTTTACAAGTCAAAATAAATATATAAATATATATTTTTTTTAATGACATGGTATTAGAAAGTTGTTTCTAATACATTAATTAACAACATATAAAACGTTTTTTTGAGGACAGGTACTCTTTTTCGTTTTCTGACCGAAACAATAATCAAACAGAAATCACAATAACCAACATTTTCTCAGAACCTATAACCAGGCTAGGTGTGTAGGTCAATAAATGGTTTTAAAGGGGTACTTCGCTGCTCAGCATTTGGAACTAACTGTTCCGAATGCTGGAGGCGGCGCAGGGAGCTTGTGACATCATAGCCCCTCCCCCTCAATGCAAGTCTATGGGAGGGGGCGTGACAGTCGTCACGCCCCCTCCCATAGACTTGCATTGAAGGGGCCGGGTATGACACCATTAGGGGCGGGGTATGACATCACCAGCTCCCGACTCCAGCTTTCAAAACATTTTGTTTCAAATGCTGAGCAGCGGAGTACCCCTTTAATTTCTGCCAACCATTCCATCAATTCCAGGCATCAGGAAACCTGCAGAGCATAAGAGCCGTAGTGGAGTCTGCAGAAAACAGGGGTTTTGGAAGGATCAATTGGATCTTGGACATATGCGTAACAAGACCCTTGGTCATGATATTGCAGGGACCCGACTAGAAGGGACTTTTAGTGCACAAATAGAAATCAATAATTCTGTAGTTAAACCCTTAGGCTATGTTCACACAGGAACATTTCCATGCTGATATTCCCCTGACACCGAGAACTGGCAGAATATGCTGGCGTAAGGACTGCTCAGAAATGTGCTGTGTCATAGACGGCAATGCATTTCCATATGGACTCTGCAGAAAGAATAAACATGTCTATCATTTCTGCGGGCACTGGAGTTTACATTTCAGCGCAAGAAACATGTGAACAGTGCACAAAAATCACATTGAAATCAATGGGACTATGCTACAGCGGAATATCCTTGCGGAATTCTAATACAGAATTCCGCACTGAGATTCCACTGCAGCAGAGTCCCATTGATATCAGTGGGATTTTGCTGCACTGTTCACATGTTTCTAGCACAGCAATTCAGATTCCAGCGTGTTAACATAGCCATAGAGGTATCTTTAAATGTGTTTTGCAGGTGGCTTTCAGTTCTCCTTTCCTGTCAGTTTTATTACAGACATTTACCAGTGATACTGGGGAAGACAGTCGAAAATTATAGAAAACATTTACAAAACTTCATGTAGTAACTGATTAGTGTCTATAAACTACAACAATCTAAACTTATAGGGGATCAAAATCTTCCAAATCTTGGTGAATACATTCTTCAGCGCATACAGTTCAAGTTATTTCCTGAATCAATATATTTATACAAGATTATTTCCTTTAAAGGGTACCTTTCATCAAAAAAACTTTTGATATATTATAGATGTATGCAGAATAACTTTCCAATTGCATGTTATTAAAAAATATGCTGCTTTATATTTAATTTTCCACTTTGAAAAAATGACCACTAGAGGTCTCCCTACCAGTCCTGTCCGCAAGCCCTTTTTATAGATTTCAGACTCATGCTGGAGTCCTAAACCTCAGACTGCAGCCGGGACATGGACAAGCTCAGCACTTCTTCCTGCCTGTCAATCAGAGCCAGCACTGTGCTCATAACACAGCAGGGCATACTCCTGCCTCTGCCTCACTGCATGCCCTCAATCATTTTACTATCTGAGCTCCGATCCTTCTTCTCTCTGCACAAGCAGTTGTAAACAGAGAGGAGAAGATTCAGAGCTGCAGTCTGAGATTTAGGACTCCAGCATGAGTCTGAAATCTATAAAAAGGGCTTGTAGTCAGGACTGGTAGGGAGACCTCTAGTGGTCATTTTTTTCAAAGTGGAAAATTAAATAGAAAGAAGCATATTTTTTAACATGCAATTGGAAAGTTATTCTGCATACATTAATCTATAATATATCAAAAGATTTTTTGGATGAAAGGTACCCTTTAAAGAGTACCTATCATGAACTAAACCGTCTCTAATTCTCCCCCCACCCCCCATCTGTCCATGAGTCTAAATGACACTATCCTTGCATTAATTGTCCTTAAAACTCCCTCTTTGTACCTGATTTATTTTCTTCTACACTGCTCCTTCTGCCATCCGAGAGTGAGGGAGGAAGGGGAGTGGCCCGGCAGGCACAAAATCATGTGAAGCTCCCTGGGCTCACTTACGCACTTCTTCCTGTGCAGCAATTATAACTGTTTTTTATCTATAATAATGCATAGGAAGACCTCAAACAGCGCAGGGAAGGGAAGGCAGACCCGATGCTTGTGAGGCGCTGGAGCTTATATAGCACTACGAGCACAGCGCTAGCTCCCGCCTGTCTGATTGACAGGCGGGGAGCTGCGCTGTGCTTCTCACATGTCCCGGCTGAACTATGAAATTTCCAACTCATACCAGGCCGGCATGAGTCCGACAGCCGGGACAGCTAGGGAGACCCCTAGTGGTCCCTTTTTCAATGAAAGATAATTTTTAAACACATTCAATTGTTCAGAATACTTCAATCTATAAAATATTAAGTTTCTTTGGTGAGAGATACTCTTTAAATTTGAGGGATTGGTATTGTGTGGTACGTTAGGATGGGAGCGGTGAGAAATAAAAATGGTTGTTTCTAAACCTAGGCCTAGTTCTGAGAGGTGAAATACTATTTATGGTGTGTATACAGTTTAATAACCTAATAAAAATGTATTTATGGCACATGCCGGTTGTCACTTATAGCGGTCAATAACAGTTTATAGCATCACTGTTAGTTATAATCCTTGACTTCTGGACTTAATGTGATTTTATCCTATCTTCCGATTCTGTACTGAGCTGTCCTGTCATGTCTGACTTCTATTGACTCGGCTTGATTATTTTTCTTTATGCCATTGCTACCTGCAACTACTTTGCTCAAGAGAGTGTTGCTTTGACTCAGTTCTGACCAGAAAGTTAACTAACCAATATATATCTAGAACTTTTCTAGAGTATCACAACTCAATGGTGCAAATAATGCCCATTCCTGGTAGGCAGTGGGGAAAACAGTTCCCAGCCCAACATAGTCAGTAAAACAGTCTTCTTGGTGGTCTATAAATTAAATTAAAAGGGAACATGTTACTTGTTTTATGCTAGACAAACCACAGGCAGCAGGAAACAGGTGCAAGGATCACGATCATGACACACTGAATGCTCAGGTGTTTCTGAGAAACCAAAAAAAGCTGCCAGAACCTGGGTAAATAGTCAATGGGATGGGTTCCAGTGGCGCTCTCTGCCCTCCCAACACTGAGTGACAAGTCTTTCCCTATACACAGATAGGTAGAGATGCGTTACTCAGGGCCAGTGGGTCGGGAACCAGTTTCAAGGACCGCCCGCTTAACCGGGTCCCTTCGCCATTTTTAAACAATAATTTCTCTAAAAGACTTGGGATCAGAATCGTGCTCCATGCATCTGTTTCAAGCAGCCTCTGGTTTAGGCAGCATACGAAACAGGTGGGAAAGGAGAACAAACTAGTTCCTTGCACTCTTGTTAGGTTAAAAGAATGGTGTTGGTAAAGCGGGGTTGGGGTTATGTTATGCAACGGCAGGAAGTGTCTGGATTTCATATATTTATTTAGACTTCTAAATTTCCCTGCATATTTATCTTACCAGCAGGGAAATTTTTGGTAAGCTATGTTATATGTATATAAACTATTTGTCCCAGTCATATTTACTCATTATATTATTTTCATTATTAATTGTTTTATTGTAGACATTGCCTATGACCAGTTTTATGCTGGGGGAAAGGGGGGGGGGGCATTAGTTGTCAAGTCCAGGCAGTGAATGAATGGAGAGATAAACCCACGACACTCTCTCTATTAAAGGGGTACTATGTTGCTCAGCGTCATGTTATAGTGCAGGAGGAGCTGAGCAGATGATATATACAATACAGTACAATCTGCAGGTATCATGTTATAGACCAGGAGGAGCTGAGCAGATGATATATATAGTACAGTACAATCTGCAGGTATCATGTTATAGAGCAGGAGGAGCTGAGCAGATTATATATACAAAACAGTATAATCTGCAGGTATCAGGTTATAGAGCAGGAGGAGCTGAGCAGATGATATATACAATACAGTACAATCTGCAGGTAACATGTTATAGAGCAGGAAGAGCTGAGCAGATGATATATACAATACAGTACAATCTGCAGGAATCGTGTTATAGAGCAGGAGGAGCTGAGCAGATGATATATACAATACAGTATAATCTGCAGGTATCATGTTATAGAGCAGGAGGAGCTGAGCAGATGATATATACAATACAGTACAATCTGCAGGTATCATGTTATAGACCAGGAGGAGCTGAGCAGATGATATATATAGTACAGTACAATCTGCAGGTATCATGTTATAGAGCAGGAGGAGCTGAGCAGATTATATATACAAAACAGTATAATCTGCAGGTATCAGGTTATAGAGCAGGAGGAGCTGAGCAGATGATATATACAATACAGTACAATCTGCAGGTATCATGTTATAGAGCAGGAGGAGCTGAGCAGATGATATATACAATACAGTACAATCTGCAGGTATCATGTTATAGAGCAGGAGGAGCTGAGCAGATGATATATACAATACAGTACAATCTGCAGGTATCATGTTATAGAGCAGGAGGAGCTGAGCAGATGATATATACAATACAGAACAATCTGTAGGTAACAGGTTATAGAGCAGGAGGAGCTGAGCAGATGATATATACAATACAGTACAATCTGCAGGTATCGTGTTATAGAGCAGGAGGAGCTGAGAAGATGATATATACAATACAGTACAATCTGCAGATATCTATAACATATTACACACAGACTGTACTAAACTGTATATATCATCTGCTCAGCTCCTCCTGCTCTATAACATGATACCTGCAGATTGTACTTTATTGTATATATCATCTGCTCAGCTACTCCTGCTCTATAACATGATACCTGCAGATTGTATTGTATTGTATATATCATCTGCTTAGCTCCTCCTTACTCTATAACCAGTTACCTGCAGATTGTACTGTATTGTATATATTATCTGCTCAGCTCCTCCTGCTCTATAACTTGATACCTGCAGATTGTACTGTATTGTATATATCATCTGCTCAGCTCCTCCTGCTCTATAACATGATACCTGCAGATTGTACTGTATTGTATATATCATCTGCTCAGATCCTCCTGCTCTATATCATGATACCCATAGATTGTACTGTATTGTATATATCATCTGCTCAGCTCCTCCTGCTCTATAACATGATACCTGCAGATTGTACTGTATTGTATGTATCATCTGCTCAGCTCCTCCTGCTCTATAACATGATCACTGTGGCAATCATGCCGGTGGTGTTCCACTCCTCCTCTCCTATGGCGTATGTCTACGCCGTTGGTGGAAGGGACGGAACACGCCGGCTGATATAATCTGATAGCTCTCCCCCCGGTGTACGCTCTCGTGCACGTCACTGGTGGGAGTGTCCGGAGCTCTGGTGTATATACCATAGGGTTCTATTGCAAGTGGGCGGCTAGGCAAATACTACGTCCCGTCCTGTCCATATACTTCAGGACCATCCTGACGTTTTAGCGATCAGCTGACTGTTATACAGGACATCATTGGTTACTTAGGTATATATATAGGAGGGTTGTTGAAGCCATGACTATGCCCCGGAAGAAGCCTTGGAGCGAAACGTTGGGTGTTGGAGGCCTGCACGTTGCACTTGCTGTCACCATTGGTAACCAGTGTGTTATATGCTTATACTTTGTATCTATATACTTGCACTTATTTGCGCTTCAGTATTGACCAGCTTATATATCATTTGGATGCACCTTATTAAAGGGGTACTCCGGTGGAATTGTTTTTTTTAATCAACTGGTGCCAGAAAGTTAAAAAGATTTGTAAACTACTATTAAAAAATCTTTACCCTTCCAGTACTTTTTATCAACTGTATGCTACAGAGGAAATTCTTTTCTTTTTTGTCTTGTCCACAGTGCTCTCTGCACTGATACCTGATGCTCGTATCAGGAACTGGACAGTTCCCGACACGGACAGAGGTGTCAGCAGAGAGCACTGTGTGCCAGACAAAAAAGAAATTCAAAAAGAAAATAATTTCCTCTGTAGCATACAGCTGCTAAAAAGGGTAAAGATTTTTTAATATAAGTAATTTACAAATCTGTTTAACTTCCTGGAACCAGTTGATTAAAAAAAAATGTTTTCCACCAGAGTACCCCTTTAATATTGCTGCTATACTATTGTTATCCAGCATTGGATGGTTTCTATACCACCTTTGATGCACTTTATTAATGCTGCTGTCATGCTATTAATCCCCTTTTTGAAGGGAGTAGTACGTATTTCTGGTATACCTTGTTGTATATTGCATGTTGCTTATTTATTTATTTATGTGCATAGCCCCATTTCTGGCAGATTCCACCGTAGCACTTTCCATTTTATGTGATTTTATTTTCTATCTTGCCTGTAATTGCATTGATGTCAATAAAGTTTTGCTTTATCATTGATCTTTGTACACTTTTTTAGTTGGTTAGTCTGTATTTTTTGCGAAGGTCAGTTACGCATGGGAATATTTGTTGCTTTTGTATTTTCAATGTGACTGGTTTCTTTTAACAATGCAATTGAAAATTGTTAAGTACTTCATTCCTGGTAACTTAAAGTGTACCTGCCCCCCAAAAAACAAATTTTGACATGTCCTAGGGATCATACCCTGACAGATCACTAGAACAATCGGGGGAGAAGTGTTCCTTGTTCCTACCACCGCTTTGTTTTTTAATTGTGAAGTCTCAAAGACACTGATACAGTTGAATCCCAGAACTGCGGATGCCTCCCTGAACTGGCTGTAAGTGGTGGAGGCCCTTGCTAGTTCTGTGCTTTCCATGACAGTGGGGCCCTTGGGTCCCAGTCACAATTGCGATGGCAGCAACTACTATATTTATTTCACTGCTTGCCTTCCACCAGTACAGAGCAGGGTGTTGGCTTGCAAGCAGAGAGGCCTTTGTTGTGGGACTGAAGGGGTAATGTTTCTTGTGAGGAGAAGGCCAAACTATATGGACAATGGGAAAGAACCCTGAAAAAGTGGTCTATAGTAACTCAAGTCTTCATATTGCAAAAATTCTAGCTACCTCCAATAGGTGGCAGCAGAGATAGCAAGCCTCTTTCTTCTGGAGAAGAACTATTTAGCATACTACAGTCATGGCCGTAAATGTTGGCACCCTTGAAATTTTTCTACAAAATTAAGTATTTTTTTTTTTTTATATTATCACCCCAACTCCAAAAATGGGCTGGACAAAATTATTGGCACCCTTAACTTAATATTTGGTTGCACATTCTTTGGAAAAAATGACTGAAATCAGTCACTTCCTATAACCATCAATAAGCTTCTTACACCTCTCAGCCGGAATGTTGGACCACTCTTCCTTTGCAAACTGTTCCAGGTCTCTCTTATTGGAAGATGCTTTTTCCCAACAGTAATTTTAGGATCTCTTCACATGTGTTCAATGGGATTTAGATCTGGACTCATTGCTGCCACTTCAGAACTCTCCAGCACTTTGTTGTTTTGGGGTCATTGTCCTGCTAGTAGACCCAAGATCTCAGACGCACACCTAGCTTTCTGACACTGGGCTGTACAGTGCGACCCAAAATCCGTTGGTAATCCTCAGATTTCACGATGCCTTGCCCACATTCAAGGCACCCAGTGCCAGAGGCAGCAAAACAACCCCAAAACATCATTGACTTCCACCATATTTCACTGTAGGTACTGTGTTCTTTTCTTTGTGGGCCTCATCCCCTTTTCGGTAAACAGTAGAATGATGTGCTTTACCAGAAAGCTCTATCTTGGTCTCATCTGTCCAAAATATGTTTTCCCAGAAGTATTTAGGCTTACTCAAGTTCATTTTGGTAAAATGTAGTCTTGCTTTTTTTTATGTCTCTGTGTCAGCAGTGGGGTCTCCTGGGTCTCCTCCATAGTGGGGTCCTCCTGGGTCTCCTCCATAGTGGGGTCCTCCTGGGTCTCCTCCATAGTGGGGTCCTCCTGGGTCTCCTGCCATAGCGTTTCATTTCATTTAAATGTCGACGGATAGTTCGCGCTGACACTGATGCTCCCTGAGCCTGCAGGACAGCTTGAATATCTTTGGAACTTGTTTAGGGCTTTTTATCCACCATCCGGACTATACTGCGTTGACACCTTTCATCAATTTTTCACTTCTGTCCACGCCCAGGGAGATTAGCTACAGTGCCATGGGTTGAAAACATCTTGATAATGTTGCGCATTTTGGACAAAGGCAAATAGATATCTCTGGAGATGAACTTGTAACCTTGAGATTGTTGATATTTTTCCAAAATTTTGATTCTCAAGTCCTCAGACAGTTCTCTTCTCCTCTTTCTGTTGTCCATGCTTAGTGTGGCACACACAGACACACAATGCAAAGACTAAGTGAACTTCTCTCCTTTTTATCTGCTTTCAGGTGTGATTTTTATATTGCCCACACCTGTTACTTGCCCCAGGTGAGTTTAAAGGAGCATCACATGCTTGAAACAGTCTTATTTTTCCACAATTTTGAAAGGGTCCCAATAATATTGTCCAGACCATTTTTGGAGTTTGGTGACATTATGTCCAATTTGCTTTTTTTTTCCTCACTTTTTTGGTTTAGTTCCAATACACACAAAGGGAATAAACATGTGTATAGCAAAACATGTGTTACTGCAATCCTTTTCTGTGAGAAATACTTCATTTTCCAGAAAAATTTCAGTGGTGCCAACATTTACGGCCATGACTGTATAAGGCTCCACATGCCAGTTCGATTTTGAGTTTCTTTTGAGTTTCTGTTCAAATCTTCTTCTCTTAAAATCAGCTCAGCTTTGTGTCTGCAAGACAAGCAATAAAAGTCTATGGAGTGTTGAGGAGGATCTCCACCCACCAGCTCTGTGAGAACTGCAAATTATAGATGTAGCCTGCAGAGCAGAAATCTACTAAAAATACCATATACAAGTTATATAATAAACATAAATAGTGCTGCTCCTCATGTATACACGCTGGTCAGCATGTCCTAAAAAGTCACCTGAAATGACAGGTACGCTTTAAAAAAAAAAAAAAAACCCTTTAAAAGTCTTAAATTGTTTAACCTGTTGGGGACGAAGGGCGTATGCATACGCCCTTGCCTCCTGGTACTTAAGGACGAAGGGCGTATCCATACGCCCGTGAGAATTTCGGTCCCCGCCGTGCGCCGGGCGGGGACCGGACCAAGGGTGCCTGCTGATATCTATCAGCAGGCACCCCGTGCAAATGCCCAGGGGGGTCATTAGACCCCCCCATGTCGGCAATCGGCGCAAATCGCAAGTGAATTCACACTTGTGATTTGCGCCGATTCCGGGTCATTACGGGTCTATGGTGACCCGGAATAGAAGGGGGATCGTGGTTGTCTAAGATAACTACGATCCCCCTGAAACGATAGGAGTGAGGTGGCAGGGGTGCCACCCCTCCTATCCTTGCTATTGGTGGTCTAGATGCGACCACCAATAGCAGATCGGGGGCGGAGGGGTTTACTTTTGCTTTCCCCGTCCTGCCCATCCACAATAGGCAGGGCAGGACGGGGGAAACGACGGGGACCGAACTTCGAAGGTCCACTTACCCCTCCGGAGGCTGCGGGCGATGGTGATCGGCGGGCGGCAATGGAGATTGGCGCGGGCGGCGTGCGGCAGAAGAAGATGGCTCCCTGGATCCTACAGAAGCCGGTAAGTTGCCTAGCAACATCTGGAGGGCTACATTCTGAGACTGTAGCCCTCCAGATGTTGCAAAACTACAACTCCCAGCATGCCCAGACAGCTGTTTGGGCATGCTGGAATATGTAGTGGTCTCTAAACTGTATCCCTCCAGATCTTGCAAAACTACAACTCCTAGCATGCTCAAACAGCTCATTGCTGTCTGGGCATGCTGGGATTTGTAGTTTTGCAACATCTGAAGGGTCACAGTTTGGAGATCACTGGGCAGTGGTCTATAAACTGTAGCCCTCCAGATGTTCCAAAACTGCAAATCCCAGCATGCCCAAACAGCAAACAGCTGTCTCACCATGCTGGGAGTTGTAGTTGCGTAACCTCCAGCTGTTGCATAACTAAATGCCCTTCGGCGATTAGTACATGCTGGGAGTTGTAGTTTTGCAACAGCTGCAGGCACACTGGTTGGAAAATTCTGAGTTAGGTAACAGAACCTAACTGAAGGTTTTCCAACCAGTGTGCCTCCAGCTGTTGCAAAAGTACAACTCCCAGAATGCACTGTCAGTGCATGCTGGGAGTTGTGGTCTTGAAACAGCTGGAGGTTTGCCCCCCCCCCCCCCCATGTGAACGTACAGGGTACATTCACACGGCCAGGTTTACAGTAAGTTTCCTGCTTCAAGTTTGGTCTGCGGCAAATTTTTCGCCGCATCTCAAACTCCTAGTGGGAAACTCACCGTAACACGCCAGTGCGAATGTACCCTAAAAACACTACACTACACTAACACATAATAAAGGTTAAAACACTACAAATAAACCCCCTTACACTGTCCCCCCCCAATAAAAATGAAAAACGTATTGTACGGCAGTGTTTCCAAAACGGAGCCTCCAGCTGTTGCTAAACAACAACTCCCAGCATTTCTGGACAGCCACTGACTGTCCAGGCATGCTAGGAGTTAAGCAACAGCTGTAGGCACCCTGTTTGGGAATCACTGGCGTAGAATACCCCTATGTCGACCCCTATGCAATCCCTAATTTAGTCCTCAAATGCGCATGGTGCTCTCTCACTTCAGAGCCCTGTCGTATTTCAAGGAAACAGTTTAGGGCCACATATGGGGTATTTCCATAATCGGGAGAATTTGCACTACAAATTTTGGGGGGCTTTTTCTCCTTTTACCCCTTATGAAAAGGAAAACGTTGGGGGCTACACCAGCCTGTTAGTGTAAAAAAAAAAATGTTTACACTAACATGCTGGTGTTGCCCCATACTTTTTATTTTCACAAGCAGTAAAAGGAAAAAAAGACCCCCAAAATTAGTAACGCAATTTCTCCTGAGTACGGAAATACCCCATATGTGGGCGTAAAATGCTCTGCAGATGCACAACAAGGCTCAGGAGTGAGAGCGCACAATGTACATTTGAGGCCTAAATTGGTGATTTGCACAGGGGTGGCTGATTTTTCAGCGGTTCAGACATAAATGCAAAAACATAAATACCCACATGTGACCCCATTTTGGAAACTACACCCCCCCATGGAACGTAACAAGGAGTATAGTGAGCCTGAACACCCCACAGGTGTTTGACGAATTTTCATAAAATTTGGATGGGAAAATGAAAAAAATAAATGTTTTCACTAAAATGCTGGTGTTACCCTACATTTTTCATTTTCACAAGGGAAAATAGGAAAAAAGCCCCCCAAAATTTGTAACCCTATTTCCTCTGAGTAAGAACATACCCCATATGTGGATGTAAAGTGCTCTGCGGGCACACTACAATGCTCAGAAGAGAAGGAGCGCCATTGTGTCCGGAATTGAAGGCCACATGAGTTTACAAAGCCCTCATAGCACCAGAACAATGGACCCCCCCCCACATGTGACCCCATTTTGGAAACTACACCCCTCATGTAATGTAATAAGGGGTACAGTGAGCATTTACGCCCCACATGTGTCTGACAGATTTTTGGAACAGTGGTCCGTGAAAATGAAAAATTAAATTTTTCATTTGCACAGTCCACTGTTCCAAAGATCTGTCAAACGCCAGTGGGGTGTAATAAGGGTGCACCCCTTATTAAATTCTGTGAGGGGTGTAGTTTCCAAAATGGGGTCACATGTGGGGGGTCCACTGTTCTAGCACCACAGGGGGCTTTGTAAACGCACATGGCCCCTGACTACCATTCCAAACGAATTCTCTTTCCAAAAGCTCAATGGCGCTCCTCCTCTTCTGAGCATTGTATTTCACCCACAGAGCATTTTACGTCCTAACATGGGGAATATCCATACTCAGAAGAGATGGGGTTACACATTTTGGGGGGCATCCTCTCCCATAACCCTTTGTAAAAATTGAAAATTTGGGGAAGAAACTGCACTTTAGTGAAAATTTTTTTTTTTCATTTACACATCCGATTTTAACGAAAAGTCGCCAAACACCTGTGGGGTGTTAAGGCTCACTGGACCCCTTGTTACGTGCCTTAAGGGGTGTAGTTTCCAAAATGGTATGCCATGTGGGGTTTTCTGCTGTTCTGGCACCATAGGGGCTTCCTAAATGTGACATGCCCCCCAAAAACCATTTCAGCAAAATTCACTCTCCAAAATCCCATTGTTGCTCCTTCGCTTCTGAGCCCTCTACTGCGCCCGCCGAACACTTGACATCCACATATGAGGTATTTCCATACTCGAGAGAAATTGGGTTACAAATTTTTGGAGGCTTTTTCTCCTATTACCACTTGTAAAAATTCAAAAACTGGGTCTACAAGAACATGCGAGTGTAAAAAATGAAGATTTTGAATTTTCTCCTTCACTTTGCTGCTATTCCTGTGAAACACCTAAAGGGTTAACAAACTTACTGAATGTCATTTTGGATACTTTGAGGGGTACAGTTTTTATAATTGGGTCATTTGTGGGGTATTTCTAATAGGAAGGCCCTTCAAATCCACTTCAAATCTGAACTGGTTCCTGAAAAATTCAGATTTTGAAAATTTTGTGAAAAATTGGAAAATTGCTGCTGAATTTTGAAGCCCTCTGATGTCTTCCAAAAGTAAAAACATGTCAACTTTATGATGCAAATATAAAGTAGACATATTATATGTGAATCAATGTATAATTTATTTGGAATATCCATTTTCCTTATAAGCAGAGAGCTTCAAAGTTAGAAAAATGCAAAATTTTCAAATTTTTCACCAAGAAATAATCCAAGTATTGACAAAAATTTACCACTACCATAAAGTAGAATATGTCACGAAAAAACAATCTCGGAATCAAATTTATAAGTAAAAGCATCCCAGAGTTATTAATGCTTAAAGTGACAGTGGTCAGATTTTCAAAAAATGCTCCCGTCCTTAGGGTTATGATGCGCTCCGTCCCCAAGGGGTTAAAGGGGTACACCGGTGGAAAACTTTTTTTTTTTAAATAAACTGGTGTCAGCAAGTTAAACGGATTTGTAAATGACTTCTATTAAAAAATCTTAATCCTTCCTGTACTTAATAGCTGCTGAATACTACAGCAGAAATTATTTTCCGTTTGAAACACAGAGCTGTTTGCTGAATCACGAGCACAGTGCTCTCTGCTGACATCTCTGTCCATTTTTAGGAACTGTCCAGGGTAAAAGGAAATCCCCATAGCATACATATGCTGTTCTGGACAGTTCATAAAATGGACAGAGATGTCAGCAGAGAGCACTGTGCTCGTGATTCAGCAAACAGTTCTGTGTTTCAAAAAGAAAATAATTTCCACTGTAGTATTCAGCAGCTAATAAGAACAGGAAGGATTAAGATTTTTTAATAGAAGTAATTTACAAATCTGTTTAACTTTCTGGCACCAGTTGATTTAAAAAAAAAAAGTTTTTCACCGGAGTGCTCCTTTAAATGATGTTGTTTTAGAAAAAGTAAACATAGATCCCAACCATGCTCTTTCAAGGTATCCTACAGGTTTAACATTCTAAGTCTTTAATTCTTATAGACTTAAGACGGAAAATGGTCATTATGTATTTATGTGCTCAATGGATCACAATTATAATACATGTAACTAATCATGGTATTGGCCACATACAGTAAAATTACACATCGATATTAAGAATGGCTTTCAACCCCCAGAAACCCAGATGATTAATGAAAGCATAAAACATTTTCATGTATTGATTTAGCAAATACGAGATTCATTTTTAATTATGACCTTGTGACACAGTATTGCATAAGTATGTTATCTCTTCTACATATAATATCAGCAGTACAGTATGCAAACAAACTTTTATCTCATATTTCACAAACTTCAGTCTATGGTGGGAAATGAAGGCAAAGGTTGTAAGCAGCAAAGAAGGTCTATGTGCAATCTGCAAAAAATACAGTTTGCTTTACAATACAGTAGTATCATATAGTGTATAACTTTATAGTGGATAGATAGATAGATAGATACAAATAAGGTAGAAGTTGGTCAGCACAACTGACCAACTTCTACCTTTTTGGTTTTGCACATGTGGGGGGGGGGGGCTGCCTCCATGTTGGTTTGTGCACCCCACTCATTTCATTAGGTGAAGGATGTGCCAGACCTTACATGCCCAGAAATTAAGGCTCAGTGCTAGCCTAGGAGAGGGATATTCATAGAGTAGGGTCCGTCCAAAAGAGGTCACCTTATCGTGGTGGGATGGTACACACTCTTTGGCCAAATGGTAAGTTAAGTACCTCCTATTTTTCACCATAGCAGTATTGCTAAGTTAAACATGTCATATTTCATATATAGCTTTGTGCTAGCAGTGTGCTACTGTAATTATTTTGCTTGGCTAGATAGATAGATAGATAGATAGATAGATAGATAGATAGATAGATAGGCATCAGAGGTTATGTTAGGAGCCTCCTTTGCATATTTAGTAAAAAAAAATATAGGTAAAACAAAGTGCAGTGCTATTTTATCTGGTAAAATGCTGAACACCATGTGGGAAAACACAAATCCATCCCATAGGATCTATCAGGCAGCTGATCCGACCGGCATGTAAAGGTCTTCAATTTTTATTTTATGTTTATATTTTTTATTTGACCTTTTTTTTTAAATTGCCAAATCAACTAAAATCCAGAGTTATGTTGTCTGTGTGCTGTTCTATAAAAATAAACATCTAGTTTGGAGTCACTTTAGTGGGGTTAATCACTATGGGCAGTCACTTATTTGTTCTAAGAATTCCTGAAAAATAAACTGTCTGGCTACTAGGACATGCAGCAATTATCTGTAATCTGGGAACCCAGACACAAGTGTTGTACTTTTTGCAGCGCCTTCCACAGGAGTATTTAAGTATTACACAGTGCCCCTCAAAATAATGAACTGTCCATGTGATGCATTAAAGGGGTTGTCCACCATTAGGTGACTTTAGTACGTACCTGCCAGACAGTACGAAGGATCTGCGCTTGTCTTGGGGCTAAATGGCTATGTATTGAGATTACCATAACACTGTGGCTAGCTTTTTCGTGAACTGGCATTTCCTGTTTTAGTTTCCTTATTTGCCTACAAATCCCATAATTCCATTTTTCGCCCTCCCACACATCAGCCACTCCACCCATTGAAACAAGAATGAGCTGCATCCATTCAAAAGACCAGTGTTTTGCAATCAGGGTACCTACAACTGTTGCAAAAATACAATTAGTTGCAGATTGATCTCTCTCCCACCAAGCGATCGCTACACTCATTCAAGCAGACAGGCTCCCTGTCATCAGCAGACTAGTGATTTCAAGTCTCGGCCTCATTACAACCTGGGAAAAATCTGAGACAACAGTCATTTTGTATGCTGTTAAAAATAAATATTGAGGTGAAAATCACATAAGAATTGTGAGAAAACTGTCACATACAGGTACAGACACTACATTATGAACTACACTAACTTTAGTCAAATAAAAAAAATCCTGGAATAACCCTTTAACTTGAAGTCCTCCATAGTTATATGTGTACTTTTTAGCTCCCCATTAGAAAGGAGCTTAGAAATGCCCCCAACAGGGAGTTTCAAAATAGGTTTCTTAAATATTACAATCCATTTAAATACTTTATTGGGGTCATCAGCTTTGATACTGCTTAAAATTCCCAAATAATGACCTTACATATTGCCTACCTAGGGATGTAGAGTTAACTCTAATATTGGTGATGGTTGAATATTTGCGTCTCACACCTTTCCCCTATCTTTTCCCTTCTTCTCTTGATTTTTTCCTTATAGAACATAGCCCCCTCTGAGGACAGATTATAGGAACCCCTATATCAGGACACCTAAGGATAAGAACTATATTCCCTCTGGACTCAAAGGCTGAAGTACTCTTAATCTAACCTCCATGACATTAGGGTTTTTTGATTTGCACCTATCCATATGGATTGACTAAGCACCACTTATTGAACTGTAAGACCTTCTACAGGATGCTATGGACTTCAAGACTCTTCCCACTGGTCTCCCTCTACCCTTCGGCCTTCTTTTCCTATTCTCCCCTTGTTCCTTCTGATGTTATTGTTTAAAAATTCTAAAATGTTAATAAAAACATTATTAAAAAAAAAATGTGACTGTAAGAAAGTCAAATTCCCCACCAGTCTTATCAATACAAGCTGTTTGTAAAGGGAGTGAGTATAAATGTGTTCTCTAAACAAAGTTCTGCACTCCACGGGCCTGAGTTACCAGCTTTAACCATATGTATTGTTTTTTATTCTGCCCAAAAATGTTTTAGCAGATAAAGTTGAATTGAATAGCAATAAATTAAAATTTTTAAATGTATGTACCAAATATACATGTTACTTTTACTTTAAACTTCATCATTGAGGGAGTGTAAAATAATAAAGAATTTAGGGTTATTGATCGGTAGCTAAATTATAGCGTACAATGCCAATCTGCTGCAACCAAAGCTAGTCTTGTATTAGAAAGGGCATGAAAAGACACTATTATTTATCACTTCAAAGAGCACAGCGAGGCCTCACCTTGAACGCGTAGTTGGTTAAACTGCACAAATCAATAGAACCGGGAACTGGATAAAGTGCTGAAAATCGCAACTAAATTTATAAGGAGTAAAGAGCTTTTATAACAGTTCACTCTACTTACTGCCTTTATAGAGAACTTAAGATAATTCTGTCATTTTTTTGCAGTTAGAGGCATAAAGCTATGGAATGTGTTCCCCAAGAATGTATTACGATGCTAAGCATTTCTTTAATTATATATGGTTGTTACGCCTAGCGCTCCGGGCCCCCGCTCCTCCCCGGAGCGCTCACGGCGTCTTTCTCCCTGCAGCTCCCCGGTCGGTCCCGCTGACCGGGAGCGCTGCTCTGTCATGGCCGTTGGGGATGCGATTCGCACAGCGGGACGCGCCCGCTCGCGAATCGCATCCCAGGTCACTTACCCGTTCCCGTCCCCTGCTGTCATGTGCTGGCGCGCGCGGCTCCGCTCTCTAGGGCGCGCGCGCGCCAGCTCCCTGAGACTTAAAGGGCCAGTGCACCAATGATTGGTGCCTGGCCCAATTAGCTTAATTGGCTTCCACCTGCTCCCTGGATATATCTAGTCTCCTCCTTTGCACTCCCTTGCCGGATCTTGTTGCCCTTGTGCCTAGTGAAAGCGTTTTGTGTGTTTAAAGCCTGTGTACCAGAACTTCTGCTATCTCCCCTGACTACGAACCTTGCCGCCTGCCCCCGACCTTCTGCTACGTCCGACTTTGCTTCTGCCTACTCCCTTGTACCTCGCCTATCTTCAGCAGTCAGAGAGGTGAGCCGTTGCTAGTGGATACGACCTGGTCACTACCGCCGCAGCAAGACCATCCCGCTTTGCGGCGGGCTCTGGTGAAAACCTGTAGTGGCTTAGAACCGGTCCACTAGCACGGCCCTCGCCATCCCTCTCTGGCACAGAGGATCCACTACCTGCCAGCCGGCATCGTGACAGTAGATCCGGCCATGGATCCCGCTGAGGTTCCCCTGCCAGTTGTCTCTGACCTCCCTACGCTGGTCGCCCAGCAAGCTCGTCAGATCGCCCAACAAGATCACCAGCTGTCGTACTTGACCACCATGACACAGCAACTCCAGTCACAACTACAGCAAGTACAGTCACAGCTACAGCAGCAACAACCATCTCCTCCGCCAGCTCCTGCACCCCTTCCGCAGCGAGTGGCCACTCCTAGCCTCCGCCTGTCCTTGCCGGACAAATTTAATGGGGACTCTAAGTTTTGCCGTGGCTTTCTTTCGCAATGTTCCCTGCACTTGGAGATGATGTCGGACCAGTTTCCTACTGAAAGGTCTAAGGTGGCTTTCGTAGTCAGCCTTCTGTCTGGAAAAGCCCTGTCATGGGCCACACCGCTCTGGGACCGCAATGACCCCGTCACTGCCTCTGTACACTCCTTCTTCTCGGAAATTCGAAGTGTCTTTGAGGAACCTGCCCGAGCCTCTTCTGCTGAGACTGCCCTGCTGAACCTGGTCCAGGGTAATTCCTCCGTTGGCGAGTACGCCATACAATTCCGTACTCTTGCTTCTGAACTATCCTGGAATAATGAGGCTCTCTGCGCAACCTTTAAAAAAGGCCTATCCAGCAACATTAAAGATGTTCTGGCCGCACGAGAGACTCCTGCTAACCTGCATGAACTCATTCATCTAGCCACTCGCATTGACATGCGTTTTTCTGAGAGGCATCAAGAGCTCCGCCAGGAAAAAGACTTAGATCTCTGGACACCTCTCCCACAGTCTCCACTGCAATCTGCGCCTAGGCCTCCCGCCGAGGAGGCCATGCAAGTGGATCGGTCTCGCCTGACCCTGGAAGAGAGGAATCGCCGTAAGGAAGAGAATCTTTGTCTGTACTGTGCCAGTACTGAACATTTTTTGGTGGATTGCCCAATCCGTCCTCCACGTCTGGGAAACGCACGCTCGCACCCAGCTCTCGTGGGTGTGGCGTCTCTTGATGCTAAGTCGGCTTCTCCACGTCTCACGGTGCCTGTTCGGATTTCTACTTCAGCCAGCTCTCCCCTCTCAGCCGTGGCCTGCCTGGACTCTGGAGCTTCTGGGAATTTTATTCGGGAGTCCTTAGTGAATAAATTCCGCATTCCGGTGACCCGTCTTGTCAAGCCACTCCACATTTCCGCGGTCAACGGAGCCAGGTTGGATTGCACCGTGCGTTACCGCACGGAGCCCCTCCTAATGTGCATCGGACCTCATCACGAGGAAATTGTATTTTTTGTCCTTCCTAATTGCACTTCCGAAATTCTCCTTGGACTACCCTGGCTTCAACACCATTCCCCAACCCTGGATTGGTCCACTGGGGAGATCAAGAGTTGGGGTCCCTCTTGTTCCAAGGACTGCCTTCAACCGGTTCCCAGTACTCCCTGCCGTGACCCTGTGGTTCCTCCTGTATCCGGTCCCCCTAAGGTCATTAAGGACTCTGCCTGCCACAGGAAATGCCTCTCCCCCCCTCCCAGTCCCATCAGGCAAGCCTCTGTGTCCCCTCATGGCCCTCGTCCTGGTGTCACACTGCCCCGTGCCAGGTCTCGCCCTCTGCCCTCTCTCCCCATTCCTACTCCTGCTGTTCTGCCTGCCGTTGAGGAATCCCTCCATCCTTTCCCGGTGTCCTCATCCCAGGGGAGGCAGTTACCGGACAAAGAGAAGGGGAGACCTAAGGGGGGGGGTACTGTTACACCTAGCGCTCCGGGCCCCCGCTCCTCCCCGGAGCGCTCACGGCGTCTTTCTCCCTGCAGCTCCCCGGTCGGTCCCGCTGACCGGGAGCGCTGCTCTGTCATGGCCGTTGGGGATGCGATTCGCACAGCGGGACGCGCCCGCTCGTGAATCGCATCCCAGGTCACTTACCCGTTCCCGTCCCCTGCTGTCATGTGCTGGCGCGCGCGGCTCCGCTCTCTAGGGCGCGCGCGCGCCAGCTCCCTGAGACTTAAAGGGCCAGTGCACCAATGATTGGTGCCTGGCCCAATTAGCTTAATTGGCTTCCACCTGCTCCCTGGATATCTAGTCTCCTCCTTTGCACTCCCTTGCCGGATCTTGTTGCCCTTGTGCCTAGTGAAAGCGTTTTGTGTGTTTAAAGCCTGTGTACCAGAACTTCTGCTATCTCCCCTGACTACGAACCTTGCCGCCTGCCCCCGACCTTCTGCTACGTCCGACTTTGCTTCTGCCTACTCCCTTGTACCTCGCCTATCTTCAGCAGTCAGAGAGGTGAGCCGTTGCTAGTGGATACGACCTGGTCACTACCGCCGCAGCAAGACCATCCCGCTTTGCGGCGGGCTCTGGTGAAAACCTGTAGTGGCTTAGAACCGGTCCACTAGCACGGCCCTCGCCATCCCTCTCTGGCACAGAGGATCCACTACCTGCCAGCCGGCATCGTGACAATGGTCTTGTGACAATTTGGCGTCTCCACCACCCTGCTCTGTGCTGACAAGGGGCATTACCACAAAACAGCTCTACAGATGTGTATTATTTCCTTCTGGAGAAATTTCTGGCTTGGCATACTATTCCAGTCATGTTCTAAGACACCTAATCAATATTTAAAGGGTGTCTGTCACTTAAAAAAAAACCTTTGATGTGTCACAGAGAGAATCGGTCTGGGTCTTAGTGCTGACTAGACATAGACTTATATTATAAATTGCTGACTACAGACAGCCATCACTAGAGGGAGTATAGAAGCTTACTGCATACTTCCCAATGTTTCAGAGAAGTAGCCAGCCAGCACTGCTGTGCTCCTCCCCATCCTTGTGCAGCTTTTACACTGATGGTATATACATGCATACCATGGTGGTGCTCAATCGTGTGAGATTTTGCAAGGTGACAACTTATACAGAAAAGCGTAAAGAAAACATGGTGGCATGCTGGTTTTCGTTCTTTTATGCAGAAAGATATCATGGAAAAAATTCTGTGCAGGATATGTGCATCTTGCTGCATTCAGCTAGGACGCCAGTGTGTTCTAGGAGTGGTTACAGCTGTTTTGTGCAATTAACACTTCAGCAAACTGTGGTCCGTTTAAGTGCTGATTGCACAAAACAGCTCTAACCACTCCCGTCTTAGGCTGTATTCACACCTTGTTGGCAGTGTGTTCTGGGAGTGGTTACAGCTGTTTCATGCAAACAGCACTTATACGGATCACGGTCCGCTGTAGTGTCAATTGCACGAAACAGCTGTAACCATCCAGCTAAGGCTGCATTCACACCTCGTTTTCAGCCTACGGTTGCTGAATCAGGCTGAGGGAGGGGAAAACCGGGCGCTCCCGTACCCCAGCCAGACCTGCGCTGAAATCCATTTACTTTAATGAGCCGACCGGAGTCAAACGGTGACTCCGGTCGGCTCATTTTTGACCAGTATCCGGTTTTGTGGCAGGACCTAAAACGGTAGTATACTATAGTTTTAGGTCCGGTCACAAAACCAGATATGGGTCAAAAATGAGCCAACCGGAGTCACCGTTTGACTCCGGTCGGCTCATTAAAGTAAATGGATTTCAGCGCAGGTCTGGCTGGGGTACGGGAGCGCCCATTTTTCCCCTCCCCCAGCCGGATCCGGCAACCGTAGGCTGAAAACGAGGTGTGAATGCAGCCTTAGCTGGATGGTTACAGCTGTTTCGTGCAATTGGCACTACAGCGGACCATGGTCCATTTAAGTGCTGTTTGCATGAAACAGCTGTAACCACTCCCAGAACACACTGGCATCCTACCTGAATGCAGCAAGACGCACATATATACTGCATGGAAATTTTTCTATGATGCCTTTCTGAATAACAGAATGAAAATTGGCATATGGGTGAGTGCCACCCTGTTTTCTTTATACTTTACTACATACTTCATTATTATTGTGTTCAATGCATACCGTGAACACGAGACGTATGAGATCTTTAGGCTGTGATAGACCATTGTATATATACAGTATGGCACAAAATGCAAAAGTTAGAAGAACAAGATTCAAAGGCTACATAATACAATACTTGAATTACAGACATGGCCATGAATAATAGTAGTGCTAGAACAGGGAAGGATCATTAACTTTTTAAAGGTACAAAGACTAGGAGCAAAATTTTCAGGCCAATATCTGCCATTCCACTGTAATTGTGATGTAGTAGCTGTGGTTATACTATGGACAAGAGTTCATTTAGTACATTTACTTGCAGAATGAATGGCAATACTCATCCAAATTTTTCAGATTATTTCATAAAAAAAAAAATGCATGCAAGCCGGCACTGTCACACATAGTCGCCTTGGATACTTGCAATACGCGCAGCCGTAAACAAAAACAGACTGCTGATAAAGTCACATGGCAGGAAATGAATTAACTACTGTCAGAGATTTCCATGTTTGTGGAAGGAAATGTGACTCAGTGAGAATGCTTGGACAGTGATCCTAGAGTAGGATTTTTTTTTTTCTAATTTAATAAGCATATAAAAATCTGGGTTACACTTTGCAATTCACAAAAAAACCTACATTCATTGTTCCGCTATTTGGTATAATCAAACCACAATGGTAAAAAAAAAAAAAAAAAAAAAACTCTGCTGCTGTATGCTCCAGAGGAAGTTGAGTAGTTCTTTACAGTCTGACCACAGTGCTCTCTGCTGACACCTCTGTTCATGTTAGGAATTGTCTGGAGCAGGAGAGGTTTGCTATAGGGATTTTCTTCTACTCTGGACAGTCCCTGACATGGACAGAGGTGTCTGCAGAGAGCACTGTGGTCAGACTGGAAAGAAGTACACAACTTCCTCTAGAGCATACAGCAGCTGATAAGTACTGGAAGGATTAATATTTTTTTAATAGAAGTAATTAACAAATCTGTTTAACTTTCTGTCACCAGTTGATTTGGAAAAAATTGTTTCCCACCGGAGTACCCCTATGAAATACTTTGCCCTCAAGAAATACTACACAACACCGAAAAATGAATTTAATCATATATTATATTAGTGGTTTCCAAATGGTGTGGCTCCAGCTGTTGCAAAACTACAACTCCCAGCATGCCCGGACAGCCTTTGGCTGTCCGGGCATGCTGGGAGTTGTAGTTTTGCAAAAGCTGTAGGCACACTGTTCAGAAAACATTGTATTATATAAACAAAAAATAAATCCCCAATAGTATTCCATAAAATCATGTTAACATAAAAAACATAATAAAAACATTGGGGGGGGGGGGGGGGATAATAATATAAAGGCTGGATGCAAGATATCATATTGATGACTGGGAATAGATGGATAACACTATGCTAATAAAATAAAATAAAACATTTATGTATATTACACCACAATCAATAAATACAGTTGTAAAAATAAATAAATACATAAATATATGTACACCTACAATACCATAACCTAAATTTTTCTCAAGCCCTAAAGTCCAAATGCCAATAATAAGTGCATGTAGAATAGTAATTGGGATTGCACTATAACCAAAATAACAATTAGCATACACTGGAGGTGTATAGCGAACATTGAGGAAGTAGAGCAAAATGTGTTGGAGGGTGAGATAGGGGAACACAAGGTAACGCTGTGGTGACTTTGTCTAATCTACAGTACATCATTTGTTATGGTATATTGCACACTCTAGTCCTGGCATCCGTCAGGCTAGCAATACACCTACAGTGTATGCTCATTGTTGTTTGGGCAAAGTGCAATCGCAATTACTACACTGCTCAAAAAAATAAATAAAGGGAACACTAAGATAACACATCCTAGATCTGAATGAATGAACTAATCGTATGAAATACTTTCGTCTTTACATAGTTAAATGCGCTGACAACAAAATTACACAAAAATTATCAATGGAAATCAAATGTATGAACCCATGGAGGTCTGGATATGGAGTCACACTCAAAATCATAGAGGAAAACCCCACTACAGGCTGATCCAACTTTATGTAATGTCCTTAATACAAGTCACAATGAGGCTCAGTAGTGTGTGTGGCCTCCACATGCCCGTATGACCTCCCTACAACGCCTGGCATGCTCCTGATGAGGTGGCGGATGGTCTCCTGAGGGTGTCCTCCCAGACCTGGACTAAAGCATCTGCCAACTCCTGGACAGTCTGTGGTGCAACCTGGCGTTGGTGGATGGAGCGAGACATGATGTCCCAGATGTGCTCAATCGGATTCAGGTCTGGGGAACAGGCGGGCCAGTCCATAGTATCAATGTCTTCTTCTTGCAGGAACTGCTGACACACTTCAGTCACATGAGGTCTAGCACTGTCTTGCATTAGGAGGAACCCAGGGCCAACCGCACCAGCATATGGTCTCACAAGGGGTCTGACAATCCTATCTTGGTACTTAATGGCAGTCAGGCTACCTCTGGCAAGCACATGGAGGGCTGTGCGGCCCCCCAAAGAAATGACACCCACAACATTACTGTCCCACCGCCAAATCGGCCATGCTGGAGGATGTTGCAGGCTGCAGAACGTTCTCCACGGCGTCTCCAGACTCTGTCACATGTGCTCAGTGTGAACCTGCTTTCATCTGTGAAGAGCACAGGGTGCCAGTGGCGAATTTGCCAATCTTGGTATTCTCTGGTGAATGCCAAATGCCCTGCACGGTTTTGGGCTGTAAGCACATCCCCCACCTGTGGATGTCGGGCCCTCATACCACTCTCATGGAGTCTGTTTCTGACCGATTGAGTGGACACATGCACATTTGTGGCCTGCTGGAGGTCATTTTGCAGGGCTCTGGCAGTGCTCCTCCTGCTCCTCCTTACACAAAGGTGGAGGTAGCGGTCCTTCTGCTGGGTTGTTGCCTTCCTATGGCCTCCTCCACGTCTCCTGATGTACTGGCCTGTCTCCTGGTAATTCCGCCGTGTGATCATAGCCTTAGAGAGTTAGGAATTTAACCTTTGTATGGAGGTCTAACCCCAAAGGATGCAGCTGCTTCCATGACCCGTACACTTTCCAGAATGTCCAGTGTTTGTTTATTTCTAAATAAGGGTTTGGTATTTTGCATAATCCAAGCCAAAAGCTTCTGGATTTTTTTTTTGTAGCCACGAGTTACCAAAAGAATGACAATTTGCACTCAAATGTATGGGGTCGGTCAATATTATAATGGGCGCCAAAAAGTCTAGGCCCATAATGATGACTATGGCAGGTTAACGTCATCGGCAAGAAACATTTGGACCAAACATCTTGGCCTTGCATTAGCCTTTTCAACAATTTGCTCTACAGTAGCTCCTCTGTGGGGTCTGACCAGATAAGATGGCATCGTTCACACTGCAGAATTTCCACAGTGGAATTTTCACAGCAGAAATTCCAGGTTCAAGGCTTTGATCAAATAATGAACATGTTCATTCTTTCGGCGGAATTCTGATCGGACTGCATTGCAGTTAATGGGAACAACGCATGTCCTCACGGTCATAGCACCGATTGATTTCAGCTGCACCTGCAAAGTTCCTAGTGTGGTCGGGCCCTAACCAGTACATGCTGGAAATACCGAGACCTACCATAGCCCTTAGGGCCTTGTCAAAATCGCTCAGATCTTCACAGTTGCCTATTTTTCCTGCTTCCAATGAATCTTCTTTAAGAGATGAATGTTCACTTGCTGCCTAATATCTTCTTCCTTCTGACAGACGAGTAAACCTTGGGTAGCAATGACCCTAACTGATGCATACAGGGAACACCCCACAAGACCTACGGTTTCGGAGATGCAGTGACCCAGTCATCTAGCCCTTAGGGCCTTGTCAAAGTCACTCAGATCCTTACGCTTGCCTATCATTCCTGCTTCCAATATGTCAACTTTAAATGTTCCCTTGCCGCCAAATTGACAACAATCAGATAATGTGAGTCACTTTAAGTGTCAATAGTCTTAATGTTATGGCTGATCGGAGTGTGTATGTGCACATATATATATATGCAGCGTCATAGCATTGCTGCACGTATAGATTGGCCCTAGGATTTGGCCAGCAGTTCAGCTGCAGAGCCTATTAGCTTGATTGCAGTCATCATGAGTCCCTGCAATCCAGATGAGGCTATTAACCCCTTGCAGCCTACTGGGGTACGGTAGGGAAGCTGGATGAATTAGCAGGGGACAGTCCATGACATCAGGCAGCACAGCTCTGAATAAGGCACATGCACTAGGTGGGGCATAATGTATATGTATTGCACTCCAGCATACACACCAAAAAATATTTTTTTCCTATCTCTGGAGGCTGGATCTGTCTCTGGTGTGCCCAGCCTCCCTTCTCCCTCCCTCTCTCTCCCTCTCTATCACCCTCCCTCTCTCCTTTCTCTTTCTCTCTCTCTCTCTCTGCTCCTGCCTCCTTGTTTTCCTGCACTGCCCAACCTCTTCTGCTAGCATTACCTTTTGCAGTGTCTCTCTGTGCTGCATTAAAGCTCCTTTATTCATTTTATAAGGAAGAGGATTTCGGGGGCACACAGGAGGCATCGTCATCATAAGCCCCCGCACACGTTTTTTTCGTCCCTTCTCCCATTCGCCACATATTACAATTGCTCATTTTGCTATGCTTTGCCCGTGGAGGATGTATTAGAAGAGATCTATGGCTCGCTAAAGGGAAACCCACCCAAAGCCCTCTCTCTCTCCCTGCTGACAGGTAAGTGACAGCTTTTTGTATAGGATATATATATATATATATATATATATATATATATATATATATACATATATATACACACACATGTTTATACGTTAAACCGGACGCTGTCACATATATAGGGTATGTGTAATTTTTTGCATAGTCCAGCTTTAACCCTTTACGTGCTTTAACCCTTTACCTGCTGACTGGGAGCAATTATGAGAATGTTCGTAAGCATCCGTAATATTTTTATAATAATATTGTTATTTTTGCTACATTTTTTACATAAGATAACTGGGCCAACCACAGGAAAATTGCTGGATTTTAATTTTTTTTTGCAATACTGCTATAGGTATAAACAGATGTGCCGTGATCGTAACAATATTCTTAAGGCGTCCATATAGGGGGACACAGTGTCTGGATCCGTTGCCAGATTCCACCCCTCCGCCACCCTGGATTCTGCACATCACAAGCCGTCAGATAATCCAGGACACATCTGTCTGAGGCTGCAGTGCATGCACACACGCAGATCTGTCATCCTACACCATCCATGTCACCCACTTACGACCTGCTGGCACTTTACTGTTTCTCTAAGAATCAGTGCTGCTTCGTTTTCAATCTGCCATTTTTTATTTATTTTTTATAATCTCACCATATACCTGGATAATCTGTCAGCACACACCTACCTATGTGCCGAGGTACGTACACACCCTCCTACAGTGATTATATAGACACAATAGGATGACACAAATCGACACCTAAACCCACACACGCGTTGCCTATTGCCTTCCTACCCACTGATGGGGTTTTACACACCTTAATAACGCATTCATTAGATTGCACAAGCTCCCGTGTGTGCAGACCTCCACACCCATGAAGAGGGCTTACATATCCCCTACACACATACGGTGAACATTTTACACACCTGTAAGCATACCTCGCCATACAGTGCCCAATGTACACACATAGACACAACGTATTATCTCCCAACCACTCCCTGTGAAATATAGAAGAGAGGGAGATATTCTTTGTACACATAGGGTGTGACACATGCAACATGATTTCCTTGCACAACGCAGCCCAGGCATATTTTATTAATAAAATTGTCATTTTTTTATTGGAATGCATCCATTTTTATTTTTCTGCATTCATAGTATGAAACAGACAACATCCGTCATATAACACACGTGTCATATTAGGGTCATACATATATAGATGGTTCATGACAAGGTGATCTAGAGGTATGATAAAGCAACTAAATATTTACATAGTAAATGATTAATGGCTGTATTAATATTTATGAAAAGTATCATTTGTTATAAATACATGTTAAGTCCCTCTGAATTGACTGTACATTCTATGTATATGGATACATTAAAATGTACATTATATGTATATATTGACTGTACATTACACTGATAAATCAATCAAAAAAAGCACTTTACCATAAATAAAGAAATAGCAACATTAAAACACTCCATTAAATCGAGCTTGAAATATAGAAGCATATTAAATGTAATTTATTATATTTTCTGGCTTGATGTAAGACTGACTATACTTTGTTTTCACACCTATAACGCAAGGAACATCTAAGATATTAAAGGGTTATTCTCATCGTAAAGTGATGGCGTATTGCTAGGATGTGCTGTCGCTTTATGACCAGTGCAGCGCGGTGTCATTTAAGTGAATGGGGGCGCACTATAGTACCGTGCATGCCAGGTTGCTGGGGGGAATCACTGTGTAGGGGAAAAACAGTGACGAGGATGCAGCGCTGGTGGTGGTCCCAGAGGTTGGACCCTCACCAATCATATAGTGAGACTAGAGTGCACCTTTAAATCATTGAATTGGGTTAATACCATAGTCACATTTTATGGCAACATTTTTTTGCAAATAACACCCAGTATGTATGATGACATCAATTAAGATGGCTATTGATAGGCTAAGTATATATTTGGGGGTGGGTGTGGTCTTCTTTAGGGTTATCTGGGCAGATATGTATGAAACCTTGGACTGAGACCTTCCCTCTAAGGCCATGTTCACACGACCGATTCTGTGCAGAACGTCTGCCCAGAAAATAAGGGCGGACATTCCGCACACTTGAAAGTTCGGTTGGGAACTAGGACTGCTCGGAAATGCAGCGTCTCATAGACGGCAATGCATTTCCAATAAGAATCCGCAGTAGAGTAGCATGACTATTCTTTCTGTGAATGATGGAATTGGGATTTCCGCAGCGGAAATTCTACTGTGTGCACAGTGCAGCAGAATCCCATTGAAATCAGCAGGACTTATCAGTGGAATATTCATGAATAATTCTGCTTGGAAATTCTGCCGTGTGAACATAGCCTAAGGCCTCATTTACATGGCGGAATTTACTAGTGGAATCCAGCTGAAGAATTCCATTGCAGCAGAGTCCCATTGTTTTGTAAGAGATTGGGCTGAACTGTGCACACAACTGAATTTCTGCAGCAGAAACCTCTGCTGTGAAAATTCCAATTCCTGCCTCCGCATATAGAATTGCCATGTCAACTCTTTTTGTGGAATCCACTAGGAAATGCATTGCCATCTATGTAGAAGGCACATTTCCAAGCGGTCCTACTGCCATAATGTTCTGCCAGCGCCCGCTGTCTGCGGAATGTACGCCCAAACTCAGACATCATGGTGGCTCAGTGGGGTCCAGGTACTCTGGTTTCCTCCAAAACTCCAAAAACATATTGATAGGTGAATTTACATTGTGAGCCCCAATGGGGTCAGGGACAGTGGACAAGAGTGGACAGCACTGTGGAATCTATGTGCCCTATATAAAGAATTATTATTATTATTATCAATAATTATTGCTGTCACCAGAGTGGACATTCATTTATTTTATTGCTATTTAAATGCTTACATTTGGTACTTAAAAAACTATCATGGGGACCCCCTGCAGTGGCATACCCTCCTCATAAGTTTTTGTTGTTTTGTGTTGCTATCATAATAATAATGCATTGTTTCAAAATTATGTCATGTGGGGTATTATCAATTCTTAATAAAAATCACCCTATTGCATCAGAATTCTATGTAGCAATAGCAATATCCCTATTGCAAATTCTCTGTTTAGCAGGGAAGCCTCTGTAAAGATTTGAATGACTGAATCCTACAAAAGTGCTTATGTACCCTTCTAATGATTACCCATTGGTGAGCCATTTGTTTCTAACTCCGAGAAAAATGTGTCAGAGGTTAGTATAGCATCTGCTGTTTGATCGTCTCTGCTATGCAGGCCTAGCCGCCTGCAGCTGAGGTCACAAGGCCCCAACACCACGTCAGCCATATTTAAATATCCCCTCCAGCAAAGAGAATCCATTGGTATTTTTTTTTTTTTTTTTTAAACATTGGAATTGACAGCTAAAGGCGTAATCATGGCTGCTTCTGAGAGGGTGGAATTAAAAAAAGAAGAGAACAGATAAGGAGCAGGGATGGAGTCATGTACATTATTATCTTAAGAAGGGGTTATGTCTGAAAGGCATCTTTGTCATCTGCAACTCAGACTGGCTGTGTTTTTTGTTGAAAGAGTTTTTTTCCACTGTGCAAATAAAAGAGCATTTACACAAGATAAACTACTCATCCATCTATTCAATTTGGGGTCAGGAGTGTGGAAAGGGTTAAAAGGGGGCCGGCTCTGCTGTCAAGCATGTTCTGTGTGTGTGTGTTTGCACAGATTTCATAGTGCAGATTTCTTCCAGCTATAATTAAACGCAGACGAAAAATAAACATTAAATAGGGCCTGGTATAAGATAGCATTGGGCAATTGTATAAGTAGCAATTCCATATGGTACTGTCACTTTCCTGCTTGTGAAGAGTGGGGTGATGGCCATGCCCATAAGCAGTGGGCACAAACCTAGACACACCTACAAAGGGGGAGCATGGATCCTCCAAAGTAGCGTTTCCTAACCATTGTGCCTCCAGCTGTTGCATAACTACAACTCCCAGCATGCTTGGACAGCCAAAGACTTGGAGTTGTAGTTTTGCAACAGCTGGAGGTACATACAGTACTGACAGACTGATAGCTTCTAGCATATGCACATAAAAGTTAGGTGTACTCATACCAGTTTCTTCATCGGGGCATTGCACATACACAGCCGCACATCCACCATTTGTATTTTGATCTACTTGCTTCTCAGCATAAATTCAAAAACTAACAGGTTGTTATTATACATTTCGAACAAAAAGTACAAGCCCACTCGTCACGTCAAGGCCACCTATTTAGAGTGGGTTCCTAACCTAACACTGGAGCAGTGCTGGGTGGCGACCACCGCCCCCACAACACCATGCCCACAAGGGGAATGACCCAGTGGCCAGGCATACACACTGCTGCCCGACCAAGCCCCTGGCTCCGGGCAACTCCACCCCACAGACAAAGCATCACAGTAACAATGATCGCTGCAGAGCACTACACCAATGTGAACACCTACCATGTGCTCCCTGCCAGTGGGCTGGGAGAATATTAGGAGGAAACCCTTATGCAGTCTCCTGCTGATAAAAAACACAGCGGACGAATGGGTGCTCTAGAGGGCTTGAGATGACAAATCTCGTCCTCAGGTATGTCAATGAGACCCAATTGGGCGTGTATACAGCCAAGCCACCCTGACTCTCCTACTGAGTGGCTCCACCTCACTGAATCCTACAAAATAATTAGCATACAGCACATGCAGGGGTTAAAGGGATTGTCTTGAATAAAAGTTATATTTTTTTTCTTATATAAGGCTGGGGTGGTGTAAAAATAAAAAATAAATGTGATACTCACCTAACCCAATCCCCCTCAGCTGCTATTCTTGTCCCGCTCTTCACTACTTCTTCTGATCATTCTTGTAAGAACTGCCTGCTTAGCCAATCACTGGGCACAGCAGTGTCCCGCCTCAGTAAGTGATTGTCTGACTGGGTAGGTACCTGCAATCATCTATGGCAAGTGGGAACCAAGAGATGTCATAATGGCAGCTGCAGGGGATTAGGGCAGGTAAGTATCGCTTTTCTATTTTTACACCACCCGCAGCCATATATGTATATATTATCCCTGTACAACCTTCGTAAACTCATTCTTTTACATAATGCAGCTACTAATATATAACACATTTTGAAACTGAATCACCATCAGTAAAAGCAGTTTAAAGGGGTACTCCCATGGAAAAGTTTTTTTTTTTTAAATCAACTGGTGCCAGAAAGTTAAACAGATTTGTAAATCACTTCTATTAAAAAATCTTAATCCTTCCAGTACTTTTTAGGGGCTGTATACTAAAATTTCCTCTGATGTCATGACCACAGTGCTCTCTGTTGACCTCTGCTGTCCATTTTAGGAACTGTCAAGAGCAGCATATGTTTGCTATGGGGATTTTTTCCTGCTCTGGACAGTTCCTAAAATGGACAGCAGAGGTCAGCAGAGAGCACTGTGGTCATGACATCAGAGGAAATGCATTTCTTTATTGGATTTCTCTTTAGTATTCAGCCCCTAAAACGTACTGGAAGGAATAAGATTTTTTAATAGAAGTGATTTACAAATCTGTTTAACTTTCTGGCCCCAGTTGATTTAAAGAAATGAAAAAAAAAGTTTTCCATGGGAGCACCCCTTTAAGGATGTTAAACATACTATAAGGGTTACCTTTAAGGCATATGGTGAAGTTAGAAAGTAAAAATGTCTTCCTCTATGGAGGGCCCGGTTCATTCATGCATTAATTAGATGGCCTACTGATTTCAATGGGTGCCATGTAAGGTTTTACCTGCAGGGCACTACCCATGTCTAGCTCATAGTCTGGAGACCTGTCACAGAGTAAGAGCTTGATGCTCAAAAGACATAACCCCTTGTTTTGCCCGTCTGTAGCACATAAACAATATGACAACATAAGTTCCCCAATATTTGCATTAAATATTCTCATAATTGAAATGGATATCTTTTGCCTAAATACAGAGGCTCCTCAACTGTCACTGAACGACACCTCCCAGCATATCACAGTCATGAATGCGGTCAGCTTCAGGCATGACATTTTTAGAGTATAAAGTAAGCAAGAAACAGTGTTTACACTTAAAATATGACATCCCACTCATGGCCAGGAATAGCGACCTGATTACAGACTTCTTAGGAAGACTGTGTATTTTTTCCATCCAGTCCTTTTTATATTGTACTACCTGTTATGTGGCATTACATATGGTTTATGAAGTTCTTATTATTTTGCTTTCTAGTTCACCATCTGTGTACAGATTTCCATACCAGATGTCTCTTCTGATAGAATGTGAGTAACTCTACCCAAAAATACATTTTCAGTTTTTGGGTAAAGTTATACTTTTAACAGCAAATGTAGCTATTAGGTCTTTATATAGGATGGTAGCATCCGCGTATATAATAGGTCCAAGTATCAACAACTCCAAAAGCCCACTTCATCACAGGGGCAAAGTGAGATTGAGATTTGGAGGTTTCCACTGTTTTAAATCTTGTTTCTCTAAAGAGGCAATACTGCTTTCCAGTAAGCCAAGACCTCTTTCCACTTGTGAACCAGCTTTGGATAGGGGATAAGTAGCTGATCGTGCGGGGGGGCGGGGGACCCCCCTGCGATCTCGTGAACGCCACTGATTTCTATAAGACACCGAAGAGACCCGAGTCCAGCACTCAGCAATCATCGGCGCGCCCATGGAATTTAATGGAACGCGTGCACTTTAGCAGTAGACGACACATGCTCCTCACTGAGTGACACAAGGTCCTGTCCCGGAGATCGCAGAGGGTCCCAGCAGTCAGACCCCCCGCAATCAGTTACCTTATCCCCAATTCTGTGGATAGGGAACAAGTTAAGTTCGGCTGCAGTACCCCTTTAAGAGCACTTTGTAAGTAGCCCACCAGTTTTTCACCCTTTAACCCCCGTATGTGCAAAAATAAAGGTAACAGCTCTTCAAACTACCCTCTTTACATGCCTACACAGGAGCCCACCGGCAACACTCCAGGTTCTAATAGCAAATGCTTGAAGAAAGGAGCCTAGCACCTTGGTGTCGGGGTAAAAAGGTCTTCTTTATTAACCTTTGACAATCCAATAAGACAGGCAGCCCAGCACAGATACAAGTGGTGCTTTTTGCATTTAGATGCTCTTAATCATAGCATGATTTGCTATGATTAAGGGCATCTAAACCTGAAACGTGTCAGGTGTATTTGGGCTCTGGTACTTGTTTTATTAGATTGTGGAAGAAGACATTTTAACCCCAATATAGGTATCTGGGCTTCGCAACAGATGGCTACTTAGTCGCTACCTCTGGTTCCAGTGTGGGCAGGGACTGACTCGGCGGACAAAAAGACACCGGTGAGAACACTGATCTGTTAGGCAGACAAATGTCCAGCTATAGGCCAAGGTCTAGGGCTGGCCTAGTCATAAACAGGCAAACAGGTCAGCACACTGGCCATTCACAGTAGAGGTAATATAGTACAGAGAATAAAGCAGCAACATAGTCAGGAGGCAAGCTGAGGTCATATGCAGAGATAGACCTTCATTGGAACACTGTAGAACCTTTGTTCATGCAAGGAAGAGCAGGTGTGGCTGCCTGATAGGTCATTTTGATGTGAGCGCTGGAAGTCTAATTTGAAGAATGGGGGAGTCGGCTACTACCTGTCTGATTGGTGATTTAACTAGTGTCTACAGATCCCAGCAGGTGCATAGATTAATATGGAGGTGCTCTGCTTCAACAAGAGTAAAAGGTGGAACGTACAAATGTCCATTCAACGTTAAATAACCATAGAGGAAATTTATAAAGCGGCACTCACCAATACATGCGAGGTAAAATCTTCAGATCTTTATTAGAAAATCCTTAAAATATAACAATATCCATCAGTGGACAGCAGGACAGAGGTCAAGCGGTGCAAATAGCGACCACTACTTTGCTCATGGACATGCACTTTGTCAGGTAGATGCAGGGAAGTGCTGAGGTGCATGGGCCAGGCAGCCGTGCATGCTGGGAGCAACAGTTACAACTATGAGTCCATACTCACAGTAGCCAACACTGCACATGATTTTAACTTAATGAAGCACTAAAAGAATACAGTATATAGTTATGATTTTAATATATTCCTGAAAACAGCGCTCACCTTGCCTCCCACAGCTCCTCTCTGCAGTGACTGACAGGCTACTGTGTACATGTGCATGGAACGGGCACTATAATTCTAGCTTCACACTAAGGAAAAATACTTTTGGCGGCGAAATTTAAAAAAACTGTAGTGTGGACTGTACACTGCAATCCCAAATGACAGCAATGGGATTCTGCTGCAATAGAATTTCAGAGTGGAATTTCAAAACAAAATTCCGCTCGGAAATTCCATAGTGTGAACCTTGCCTAAAATTGATGTATTCTTTTAACAATTCTATTAGTCAAAACGTACAACATTTTTTGTGCCATTTTGGCTACTAGGAGTGTATAGCTGTAGTATACTCTCCATCACGTTCATCTGATATATTAGGTTTTATATGGATTGGCTTAAAACAGATAAGTACAATATCGATCAGATATTAGATATCAGATATTCTGTCTTTTCATTAGAAATTGTTTACCACAATTGTCCTCAAGGAACCCCAACAGGCCTTGTCTAGAGGATTTCCCATAGATTTCCCACTTGTGCTAATTATTGATGTTAGATTGAAGACATTTTCAAGACATGGCCTCTTGTGGTTCCTTAAAGGGGTACTCCGGTGGAAAACATTTTTTTTTTAAATCAACTAGTGCCAGGAAGTTAAACAGATTTGAAAATCACTTCTATTAAATAATCTTAATCCTTCCAGTACTTGTTAGCAGCTGTATGTTACAGAGGAAATTCTATTCTTTTTGAATTTCTTTTTTGTCTTGTCCACAGTGCTCTCTGCTGACACCTGATGCCCGTATCAGGAACTGTCCAGAGCAGGAGAAAATCCTCATAGCAAAACTATGCTGCTCTGGACAGTTCCTGACACGGACAGAGGTGTCAGCAGAGAGCACTGTGGGCAAGACAAAAAAGAAATTCAAAAAGAATACAATTTCCTCTGTAGCATACAGCTGCTAATAAGTACTGAAAGGATTAAGATTTTTAAATAGAAGTAAGGTAATTTACAAATCTGTTTAACTTTCTGGCACCAGTTCATAAAAAAATAAAAAAATAAATAAAAAACGTTTTCCACCAGAGTACCCCTTTAACCCCTTAAGGACTCAGCCCATTTTGGCCTTAAGGACTCAGACAATTTAATTTTTACGTTTTCATTTTTTCCTCCTCGCCTTCTAAAAATCATAACTCTTTTATATTTTCATCCACAGACTAGTATGAGGGCTTGTTTTTTGCGCGACCAGTTGTCCTTTGTAATGACATAACTCATTATATCATAAAATGTATGGCGCAACCAAAAAACACTATTTTTGTGGGGAAATTAAAACGAAAAACGCAATTTTGCTCATTTTGGAAGGTTTCGTTTTCACGCCGTACAATTTATGGTAAAAATGACGTGTGTTCTTTATTCTGAGGGTCAATACGATTAAAATGATACCCATTATTATATACCGTATTTATCGGGGTATACCACGCACCGGCCTATAACACGCACCCTCATTTTACCAAGGATATTTGGGTAAAACAGTTTTTTACCCAAATATCCATGAAAAAATGAGGGTGCGTGTGTGCGCGTGTATACCCCGATACACCCCCAGGAAAGGCAGGGGGAGAGAGGCCGTCGCTGCCCGCTTCTCTCCCCCTGCCTTTCCTGGGGTCTATAGCGCTGCTGTCGGCCCTTTTCACCCCCTGGTTATTGGCGCCGCTGCCCGTTCTGTCCCCCTGACTATCGGTGTCGGCGCCGATTGCCAGGGAGAGAGAAGCGGCGCCGACAGCCAGGGGGAGAGAAGGGGCAGCGGCACCCATTGCCGGCGCCGCTGCCCCGTTGCCTCCCCCCATCCCCGGTGGCATAATTACCTGAGTCCGGTCCGCGCTGCTCCAGGCCTCCGTCGTGCGTCCCCAGCGTCGTTGCTATGCACGGCGCGGCGCTCTGACGTCATGCGCCGCGCCGTTCAGCGCATAGCAATGACGCCGGGGACGCACGACGGAGGCCTGGAGCAGCGCGGACCGGACTCAGGTAATTATGCCACCGGGGATGGGGGGAGGCAACGGGGCAGCGGCGCCGGCAATGGGTGCCGCTGCCCCTTCTCTCCCCCTGGCTGTCGGCGCCGCTTCTCTCTCCCTGGCAATCGGCGCCGGCACCGATAGTCAGGGGGACAGAACGGGCAGCGGCGCCGATAGCCAGGGGGTGAAAAGGGCCGACAGCAGCGCTATAGACCCCAGGAAAGGCAGGGGGAGAGAAGCGGGCAGCGACGGCCTCTCTCCCCCTGCCTTTCCTGGGGGTGTATCGGCGTATAACACGCACACAGACTTTAGGCTAAAAATTTTAGCCTAAAAAGTGCGTGTTATACGCCGATAAATACGGTACTTTTATATTATTGTTGTGCTTAAAAAAAATCACAAACTTTTTAACCAAATTAGTACGTTTATAATCCCTTCATTTTGATGACCTATAACTTTTTTATTTTTCCGTATAAGTGGCGATATGGGGGCTAATTTTTTGCGCCATGATCTGTACTTTTTTTTGATACCACATTTGCATATAAAAAACTTTTAATACATTTTTTATAATTTTTTTTTTTATAAAATGTATTAAAAAAGTAGGAATTTTGGACTTTTTTTTTTTCGTTCACGCCGTTCACCGTACGGGATCATTAACATTTTATTTTAATAGTTCGGACATTTACGCACGCGGCGATACCAAATATGTCTATAAAAAAAAATTTACGCTTTTTGGGGGTAAAATAGGGAAAAACGGACGTTTTACTTTTTTATTGGGGGAGGGGATTTACATTTTTTTACATTTTTTTTTACACTTGAATAGTCCCCATAGGGGACTATTCATAGCAATACCATGATTGCTAATACTGATCTGTTCTATGTATAGGACATAGAACAGATCAGTATTATCGGTCATCTCCTGCTCTGGTCTGCTCGATCACAGACCAGAGCAGGAGACGCCGGGAGCCGGACGGAGGAAGGAGAGGGGACCTCCATGCGGCGTTATGAATGATCGGATCCCCGCAGCAGCGCTGCGGGCGATCCGATCATTCATTCAAATCGCGCACTGCCGCAGATGCCGGGATCTGTATTGATCCCGGCACCTGAGGGGTTAATGGCGGACGCCCACGAGATCGCGGGCGTCGGCCATTGCCGGCGGGTCCCTGGCTGCGATCAGCAGCCGGGATCAGCCGCGCATGACACGGGCATCGCTCCGATGCCCGCGGTTATGCACAGGACGTAAATGTACGTCCTGGTGCGTTAAGTACCACCTCACCAGGACGTACATTTACGTCCTGCGTCCTTAAGGGGTTAAGGACAGGATTGGAAACATTATATTATGGCATCTATAAGGTGTGAAAGTTAATGGAGTAAAGGATAGGGTTGTGTTTTAAAAAGACCGATTAAATGGCCATTCAACAATCCAGATAGATGCAGCGAGAAACATAATTTACATTACAGCACCTTCAACATTTGGAAGTCATCATTAGTCTGCTATATTTTAATTAGAACTTCATTCTTGGATCGTTAGTTTTGAAGGGTTTTCTAGCCTTATTTATGATCTAATGTAGTGTTTCCCAACCATCATGCCTCCAGCTGTTGCAAAACTACAACTGCCAGCATAACTTGACAGCCGCTGGCTGTCCGGGCATGCTGAGAGTTGTAGTTTTGCAACAGCTGGAGGTGCACTGCTTGGCTTGCTTATCTAATGTGTATGGGACCTTTTGGCTCTACCCCAATGGCAGATGATGGAGGAGAGAGGGATCGGGCATGTTGGGCTTTAAATGGGCACTGTCATTAAAACAAATTTTTGCTATTAATGTACTTTATTTAAATAACAATTGAAGTTTTCTATGTTTTATTAGTGTTTAAAAAAGCTGCCACTAGGTGTCTCCCTACTTGTCCAGAGCACATTTCCTCCCATCTCTTGCACAGAATTTGGATTCCTGCTGGCCTGGCAGAAGTCCAAAATCAGGAAATACAGTATTGAGTGCTGAGGGGTGAGTGTGCCGCCTTTGTCAATCATAGCTCATCTCCCACACTCTGGGCTGTGTGTAGCAGAGTGAGGGAGGAAGTTCTCCCCTGTATGGCTTCAGATGATGTCACAGCCTGCTGGGGAACGCCCCTTCCCAGTCTGTGAATCTGACTGAGACTGAGCAGAAAATACAGAGCAATATCAAGGTAGAAAACAAATAAATAATAAAAATAAAGGCAGGGGGTGGTTTATCACGATGGGGGGCGGTGAACTGGGAGGATTATAAAATTTAACAAGATCATGACAGATACTCTTTAAGGCTAGAATTCCACTGAGGTTTCTCAGGCAAAAACGCAGATAATAACGCCCATTTTGCCGCCGCCAGATGTTAGCCGCCAGATGTTAGTCTAATGGAGTGAAAAAACGCCAAGAAAACCCACGTGTGGGTTTTAACTTTGGCGTTTTTGCTGGCGTTTTTTATTCTTTTTTGGACTTTAGCGATCCCAAAAAGTGATGGAGATACCATTTTTTATAAAATTTTGTAGGGTACTATTAAAAAAAATTATAAAAAAGATACAGTAGTGATGGAAAAAATTGTATTTAATGAAATGTATCTTTTTTATAACAAACTATTTTTAAACAGGGAACAATTTATGTGTGTGGGCAGGGCACTAAAAATGTAGCCGACAAAAATAAAAATGTAGCGTGTGTGTGTGTTTTTCAGTTTTTTTTCTAATTTTTTTTTAGGTAGTACTACTACTCCCAGCATGGAACCCACAGTTTCATGATGGGAGTAGTAGTACCTGTACTAATTGACAGATCGCCCTGGGTCCGTTGCGATCCTTCTGTATAATTTATAGATGCGGCCGGCCACTCTTCTATGGTCCCCTGCACTGCCGTATATATACACCTATTCATATTTCCCACAGTGAGCTGTGATTGGCCAGATGGTTCCAGCCAATCACAACTCTCTGTGGGAAATATGAATAGGTGTTTATATACGTCAGTACAGGGGACCATAGAAGAGGGGCCGCCCGCATCTATACATTATACTGGAGGATCACAGCGGGTGTTAGGAGTGACATCTGCTGTGATCTTTACTTAACGGCAGGTACTACTGCTCACAACATGGAGCACACTGCTCCATGCTGGGAGCTGTAGTACTTTAATTAATAGACAGATCGCAACAAGTGTCAGAAGTTACACTCACTGCGATCTGTCTATTAATGCAGGTACTACAGCTCCCAGCATGGAGCAGAGTGTTCTCCATGTTGGAAGTAGTAGTACCTGCAGTTAAGGACAGATCACAGCGGGTGTCATTCCTGACACCCGATGCGATCATCCTATCTATTGCAGAGATGCAGAGCGGCTCTATACAGCACTCATATCTCTGCTCTGTACTCCAGCCGGCCGGTGATATGAATAAAACATCACTCATTCATATTTCCCGCTGAGAGCGGTGATTGGCTGCCACCATCCGGCCAATGACCACTCTGGGCGGAAAAAATGAATGAGTGATGTTCTATTCACATAACTGGCCGGCCGGAGTACAGAGCAGAAATGCGAGCGCTGTATAGAGCCGATCTGTATCTCTGCAATAGATAGGACGATCAAATCGGGTGTCAGGTGTACAGGTACTACTCCTCCCATCATGGAACAGTCTGTTCCATGCTGGGAGTAGTAGTACTACCTAAAAAATAAAAATAAATTGAGAAAAAAAAAAAGTAAAACACACACACTTTGTCCAAAAATGATTTACAATTTAATTATAAAAAATATAAAATTTGTTAAATAAATTTTTTTTCCGGCCCTACTGCATCTTGTTTTCTTTTTTGTACCGAACAAATTTTGAAGAAAAAACCCAAAGTGGCCAAAATAAGCCAATTCCACACATAGGTAAAAACACCAGAAAAAACGCAAGAACAAATGCCAAAACGCAGGGAAAAACAGTGGCAGTTTTTCTGGCGTATTTAAGCCTAAAAAATGCTATGCAAAAACCTCAGTGGAATCTTTGTCTTAGGGAGAACTCGGGCAAAAGTAAACTAATCCCCTAACCACAGAATAGGGGATAAGTAGCTCATCATGGGGAAGGGGGGATAATTTTTTTTTTTGCCAAATTTCTTCTTTAAAGGGGTTCTCCGGTGCTTAGACATCTTATCCCCTATCCAAAGGATAGGGGATAAGATGCCTGATCGCGGGAGTCCCACTGCGGGGGACCCCCATGATCTTGCAAGCGGCACCCCGTTTGTAATCAGTCCCCGTAGCGTGTTTGCTCCCGGTCTGATTACCGGGGACCACTGGGCCGGCGGCGTCACACCTCCGCCCCCATGAGATGTCACGCTCCACCCCTCAATGCAAGCCTATGGGAGGGGGCGTGACAGCTATCACGCCCCCTCTCGTAGGCTTGCATTGAGGGGCGGAGGCGTGACGTCACACGGGGGCGGAAGCGTGACGTCACACGGGGGCGGAGGTGTGACGTCATACGCCGCGGGCCCAGTGGTTGCCGGTAATCAGACCCGGGGCGAACACGCTCCGGGGACTGATTGCAAACGGGGTGCCGTGTGCAAGATCCCGGGGGTCCCCAGTGACGGGACTCCTGCTATCAGGCATCTTATCCCCTATCCTTTGGATAGGGGATAAGATGTCTAAGCACCGGAGAACCCCTTTAAAGGGGTTATCCAGGATTACAAAAATGTAGCTGCTTTCTTCCAGAAACAGCATCACTCTTAACCTGTAGTTACATACCTCTCAGGTCATACCTAATGACTCTGAAATCATACTGATGAAGGTAGGGGCAGCTTTTGGTGTGCGTGACTTTGGAGTGCATCACCCCTGCTAAAGCATTGGGCACAAACCGCAAATCTTGGTTAATATTTAGACATTGAATTACACTGTTATATTAGAGTTGTTTCTGTATAATACTGATATTTGGCTGTGCTGCTGTTTTCTGAGTAAAGTATAGTAATATTAAATTGGGCACTGTGTGGCACTACTATTGGACAATTCATTAGTTTTGAAATGCATGGAAATGGCAGCTCTGTATGGAATTTTCATTCAGTCAAATGTATAAAGGTGTTTTTTGGGCAGAACATTACATCGTTGGTGATTATAATCAGACTTGTTTTGTATAGTTGTTTTATTGTATAGTTATTTGTATATTTTATGACTGTTCATATTACAAAAGAATGAACTGTGTCGGGCATTACCTAACGCATGTCAGCAACCTGAATGTGTACATCGGGGAGTAATCTCTATGGGTCCAATTTGCCTTATGGACCAAAGCTAAACTAATAGGGACTAGGTTTAGTCCATACTGTGTCTGTGGGAGGCCAGGCTTTTAATTCCTGAAAAGACACAATATTTATTTGGGGAATAGACTGAACATAGACACTATTATATTACATTCCGTCCATTAAAGGAGTACTCCGGAGGGGAAAAAAATTTCAAATCAACTGGGGCCAGAAAGTAATATAGATATGTAAATTACAAAATTACTTCTATTTAAAATCTTAATCCTTCCAGTACATATCAGCTGCTGTATGCTCCACAGGAAGTTGTGTAGTTCTTTCCAGTCTGACCACAGTGCTCTCTACTGTCACCTGTGTCCTTGTCAGGAACTGTCTGGAGCAGGAGAGGATTGCTATGGGAATTTACTCCTGACATTCGCACTGGACAGTTCCTGTAACCCCATCCTCTCTGTTTTCATGCTGCCCTCACTTCCTGGACTTTGCTCCAGCCTGTGCTTCAGCTAGGACAAACAGGATTATGTTCTGGATTGTATGGAAACCCTTAGTGATCTTTTTTTTTACACCTGTGATCCTTTTCATGCAAAAGACCAGTGTTTTCTGACAAGGGTCCCTCAAGCTGTTGCAAAACTACAATTCTTGCAGAATGATCTCTCTCTTACCCAGCGGTCGCTCCACCCATGGAAGCAAAGAAAGGCTCCCTTTGAACACCTGACTAGTGATGTAATGTCTAGGGCCGCACTGCAATCGCACTGCTGTTAAAGATAAACATTGGGGCAAAAATCACAGAAGAATTGTGAGACCACCATAAAACACAGGTACAAACACTATAATATGAACTACACTAACTTTATAGCGCCTGTAGCATAGTCAAATAAAAAAAAATCACAGAATATCCATTTAATGTTTTGCCAAGATGACAAGTCATTTTGATAGTTTCCTGGCATATCTGTGCCAGTGTCAAATGTATCATCCCCAAGTCTATCTGCTGCTTTGTTTAAGTGAACCCCTTTCCAGGTTCTAAGGAACCAAGTTTGGGAAACCCTGATCTGAAATCTGATCATCTTATATTAGAATATTAGTCAGACATCTCATTAGTGCCAAGGATGTTGAATTAACATTCTATTACATTAGTACATAGCTGCCCTGTGGATACATTTAAGAGCAGCTTTGAGTTGGATTGCCATGTTTTAGCATGCAATTGTTTTAATGTTTTCTGAGGCAAGTCCTAAGTAAATACAGTACCTCTATGGCAGTAAGTGAACCTTATAAAAGAATTTCTGGGTCTTAATATTTTTGTGTTTTTTCATGTGCACAGGATAACTTTTTTTTTTTTAATCATCTGGTGCCAGAAAGTTAAACAGATTTGTAAATTATTTCAATTAAAAAATCTTAATCCTTCCAGTACTTATTAGCTGCTGTATACTAAAGAGGAAATTATTTTCTTTTTGGAACACAGAGCTCTCTGCTGACATCATGAGCACAGTGCTCTCTGCTGACATCTCTGTTCATTTTAAGAACTGTCCAGAGTAGGAGAAAATCTCCATAGAAAACATATGCTGCTCTGGACAGTTCCAGAAATGGACAGAGATGTCAGCAGAGAGCACTGTGGTCATGATGTCAGCAAAGAGCACTGTGTTCCAAAAAGAAATGAATTTCCTCTGCAGTATTCAGCAGCTAATAAGTACTGGAAGGGTCAAGATTTTTTAATAGAAGTAATATACAAATCTGTTTAACTTTCTGGCACCAGTTGATTAAAAAAAAAAAAAAAGTTTTCCACCGAAGTACCCCTTTAAACTACAGAGCACTGGAAAGGATGTGGCCTTTATAGTGGCCTACCTATACTATACCTAAGTGATTGACATGCAGGGCTCGGCTTACAGTGCTGAGCCCTCTCCAAATTCTGCATATGCATCACTCTTAATAAGTATAGAGCATTTGTAGACAGGGCTTGGCCCTATAAGCTGAGCCCTGTATGTTACGTGACAAGTGATGCTGTAGCACTTAAGCAGCTTGGTCTCTCCTGCTGGACAATTGTGTTCCACTCCTGCAACAGGTGTGTTCTACCCCCGCTCCAGCAACATGTGTGTCCCATTCTGCCCGCTCCCCCAGTCAGATTCTGTAATGACTCAAAAAGCAGATATGCATGCCGCACCTGCATGATGACTTACGACAGCGCACCCAAGCATTGGACAGTCTGTGCACACACATGACTCTATGTCCAACTCCTATGGGGTTTTTTTCTGCACTCTAGATGCCTGGTGAGCTGGGACATATGCTAGACACAGGGGTCTGCTGTGTGGTGCAGGAGTACATTGCATTAGAAGGACCCATGGGTATAACGCATGACCGCCAACTCCCGTCTGCAACATACTCTTTACCGTCTGCAAGTTTTTCAATGGGTCCTGCAGGATCCCAATCCCAATGCAGTCCTTTGGTTGGAAGCATGAAAAATGGATGAACATAAGGATTTAAGCAACTTGTGCTAAACTCTGATGGCTAGATGACTAGGACCATAGTAGTAGAATTCCCATAGCTAGGATTCCTCCTATACAGTGGTTAGTACCTATCAAAAGTGGTTTAAGGGAAGGATAACTGGTGAATTAACAGCAGGGTCTAAAGTTCCCAAGGCTCATTGATTTGCATTGGTTGCAAAGGCTAGCCTTCCTGGTCCAATAGTGCAGAATAGCTTCCATGGAAGACAGAGGACGGAGTGCAATGCACTGGGCTATGTACTGCTGGAAACCTTCATTCCCAGAAATTCGTAACTAATGACAGTGGCATTTATAAACAGGATATTGACCTGCCACACTGCAAATATTGTTTTGGAAATGGTTTGAGGAAAACTACAAAGAGTTTGAGATGTTGACTTGGCCTCTATATTCTCCAGATCTCAATCAGAATTAGCAGCAGTAGGTTGTGCGTTATTAATAAGTCCTATCCTATCCGCACATCCCAATTTACAGGACCGTAAGGGTTTTTCTGCTAACGTCTTGGTGCCAGATTTCACTGGACGCCTTCAGAGATCTTGTGGAGAATCCATGCTTTGGCGAAACAAAGGGGGCCTAGGTTTTAACATTATGGCTTATTGGTGTATATGGCACAGTGACATAACATGTATTTAAGGAATGCTGTTTTCCAGAAAAAATTTTGGCTAATAATAACTGCAACTCAGAGGATCACTCCAAAAACAAATTACTGGGATGCTTTTCTAACAAGGGCCCTGCTTTTATGTGGGAAATACTGGATGACAGCATTGTAAATACAGGTTCTCACAAACGTGTCGGGTGAGAGGATGGGAAGTTTCCGCACTCAGTACATAAATTATACATTGAATGTCTCATTCATCATTTTAAGGGAAATTCAGTGGTCTAGAAGGTAATACCTGAAATTCAGGGAACCACCCCTGAACTGGTTGTAGGGTGTGTACTTTGTTGACAGCGCAGGTTTTAGGTGTATCTCCATGGTTGGTACCAGGTGTGCTGCTCGTGTTTCAACCTGTGTAGTGAGGGCGTTGAGGGGGCATCTCAGGGTGTGTAAAGAGTTCAAAATTGCAGAACCTTTATTATGTAAAGAGCAACATATATGTGTTATGTAAACAGGATCCAGCTTTACTATTCTCTCAATAATCTGCATTACGCATCAAAAGAAGTGAACAATGATGCAGTTGTGCCTTGTATTTGTAGATATAATGATGTGTATGCTCAGTATGCCCGCAATATGTTCAGAACAGGAATGGAAGCATCAGTCTCCAAGTTGTGCCTTTTCAAGTGTAGCAGAACTACAACTCCCAGGATGCCCCGACAGTCTGTTTAAATTTGCTGTATGCAAAAACGCAGTCAACCATGCTACTGTGTATGCCAAAAAAAACAAAAACCCTGAACTGTTGTGGTCATTTTTTTTTATTGTTTAAAGGGGTATTCCAGGCAAAAACTTTTTTTTATATCAACTGGCTCCGGAAAGTTAAACAGATTTGTAAATGACTTCTATTAAAAAATCTTAATCCTTCCAATAGTTATTAGCTTCTGAAGTTGAGTTGCTGTTTTCTGTCTAACTGCTTTCTGATGAATCACGTCCCGGGAGCTGTCCAGCTCCTATGGGGATATTCTCCCATCATGCAAGGGATATTCTCCCATCATGCACAGCTCCCGGGACGTGACATCATCATTGAGCAGTTAGACAGAAAACTTCAGAAGCTAATAACTATTGGAAGGATTAAGATTTTTAATAGAAGTAATTTACAAATCTGTTTAACTTTCCGGAGCCAGTTGATATATAAAAAAAAAGTTTTTTCCTGGAATACCCCTTTAATGTAAGTTACTAGAAAATGGATTATGCTGTATGGCATCAGTTTTTAACGCCGGTTAACATATGTTTTTTTCCCCTATAAAACATATACTTTAAACAGACAGCAATAACACTGTGTGAACGTACCCAAAGCAGAGTTTTCCTTAGTCTGGAAAGCAGAATGCTTCCTGTTTCCGCACTGTTACGCAAGCACACCTTTGCTGGGAACTGTGGGAGAAGTGAAAAGATGTGGTTATCAGGGCACTGGATGCAAAAAAAACTATTTTTAACCAGTAACATATGTATAGAATATTTTCCCGTCATTAATATGCTGCAAAATTTTTTATGTTGATGTTATGGAGTGTAAATCAATGTAAATAAACTATTAAACACAGCAATGTAAAGCATAAAATGTAGAGCAAAAAATCTGCAGCATATACACTATATGCTGTATAGTATATGTGGAAATTGGTTGAGGACGCTGGACCAAAGTTTTACAATAAATGACAGTAAATTGTAAGTAAATGAGGTTTTGAAGTATGAAAAATCTACAGCGTTTCCTATTTGTTGTGGAATTGCAGAGGAATTTCACTGCAAGCAGAAAAATCTTACACAAAATTACCTTGAAACGTAGAGTTCATTGCAGACTTGGGTGTGTATTTTTAGGCTAGATCAACAGTGTAACTTTTAGGCGGGGTTCACAATACAAAATTTCTGAGCGTAATTTCTAAGCTGATTTGTGCTCGGAAATTGTTGTCATTTGGATTCCACTACACAGTGCATGCTATGGAATTTCAGCAGCAAACATTTTTATGCTAAAGGATGATCTTCTTTTGCCGGAATACACGAGGAAAACATTGGCGTCTAATGGGACAGCAACGTCCGCGTGGTCCTAAAGGTGTTTGACATCCCATACAGACCCTGATGTGCGTTTTGTAGAACACCACTTCGTCATGATTTTTGTGTAAATCTGCCCTAGGTAAGGGCCCATGAAAACTACGGAAATTCTTTCACTTGCAGCAGAATCCCGTTGATCTCAATGAGATTCTGCTGCGCTGTGCACATTACAGAACTTTCGAGGCATATCCAGATTCCGCCAAAAGAATAATCCTGTTCATTATTCCGCCGGAATCTGCCCAGAACTGCTTTGCAGTCAACAGGAATTCTGCTGAGAATATTTCTGAGCAAAATTTCTGTTGTGTGGAAGGGTCCTAAGACATTGACAATCAGCCCCAGTTTCCGATAATAGGTCCGAGTTAAAGGGCCAGCATCTTTTGTACAGCCAATAAAATTATTGTTATTAGTCATCATGTTATCAGTCATCAACATCATGTGTAAAGAGGGTGGATGAAGAATGATGAACTTAAATGGCTGCAAAACTAATAGAGCGTTATGAAGGATCAGCAAATGAGTGCGATCAGCGATAGTTCTCTGCAGTCCATCTAAAAGGGGCCAAAGCAATAAACAGTCACAGTACAGCAGCAGATCTGCCAAAAATGTTTACAATTCCAACATAGCAGCAATGTAGGGATTTCCTACACTAGAGGTCCCCAAGCCCTACCATCAGTCCAGGATTTCATTATTTTATCCTGTTCTAATCCAATAGAGTAGCTAAAAAATCCCAGAATGATGATGGGCCTTGAGGACTGAGTTGACGACCACTGCCAACACTTCAATTCTGTGGGAGCGCAGAAGGGACCCGACTGCTGTACTCAGGCATTTCATTCACAGAAATGAATGGAGCGCATGCTGTCTGCAGCTCGCAGCCCTCTCAAAGAGCTATGGTTCCGTTCAAAAGATCATGGGGGTCCCAGTGGTTGGACCCCCTGCAATCAAGCAATTTTCTCCTACACGGTGGCTCAGTGGTTAGTACTGTTGCCTTGCAGCGCTGGGGTCCTGGGTTCAAATCCCAGGACAACATCTGCAAAGAATTTGTGTGTTTGTTCTCCCAGTGTTCCCTCACACATTCCAAAAACATACTGAATGGTGACTTAAGACATGGAACCAATTTAAGTATACAGTGCCCTTTAAAAAAAATTTTTACTCCTTTTTTTTTTTTTTTTTTTTTTTTTTACTCCAGTCAAACCAGTAATAATCAGAGATCTTCACATATCAGCAATAGCTTCTAGAAATTTCGGTCCTAAAATACCATGTGCCATGTCACGTGACCTATTTACAGCAAAGCTCATGTTTTTATGTGTTATTGTAAGATGTGGTGACATTAACTCGGCTTTTCTCATGGAGGTTACAAAAGTTATGTAAAACATTTACTAAGCTAACAGCAAGTTCAAGCCCAGGGAATAAGAGAGAGAGAGAGAGAGAGAGAGAGAGGCATAACTGGGTTACATCATTGTTGGGAACAATGTCAGTGTTTACCTCTCTTTATTATACACAGCGTTCTGTGTGTATCCGTATTATAAACAGTGTTGTTTTCTTGTTTTCAAAGCCATGTACACGCATGTGTACTATTTATAGAGAAATATGTGTATTTCTATTAAAGGCAGGGCAGTGTACGAATCATAAAGTCTGAGTAAGGCCATGTTCACATGACGAAATTTCCAAGCGGGATCCGGCGGAAAAATTCAGCTCGGTAATTCTGTCTTCAGTCGGATTCTGCTGCATCGTGCACACTGCGGAATAATCGATGATGATGTTTCTGGCGTAGATATTCTGATTCTGGTCTTTGCCAAAAGAATTGACATGTCAATTAACTCGAAGAAACCAGTTCAGAAATGCATGGCCGGCTACAGAGACAACGCATTTCCGACTGGTACTAGTGCTGGCATGCTGGCACTCTGCTCTTTGCGGAATGTCCGCCCATGTCTTCCAGGTGTAGAGTCCGAAAAAAATGACTCTATATGAACATAGCCCAACTGTATTATGTACAGAGCAGTAAATGTGTATCCTTATTATACACAAAGCAGTATGCACAGAAGAGCTTGGGTCCCGTGGAAAGATCAGGGGATCTTGTGAACAGAGGTCCAGCTGTTGCAAAACTACAAATCCCAGCATGCCCGGACAGCCGTTGGCTGTCCGGTCATGCTGGGAGTTGTAGGTTTGCTACAGTATATATATATGTCTACATTATACGTAAAGTGGTGTGTGCTTCTATACAACACACATAGCAGTTTGTGTTTTGTATAAACAACAACAAAGACGTGGTCTCAAATGGCTGGAGGTGCTCAACCCCAAATGCAGTTGTGCATATATACTGGGGGAGTAGATCCTGCCCTTGTAGTCTGTTGCTAAGGGCGATCCCCAGCATAAAAATGCATACAAAGGAGGATGCCTGCAACAGACTACAAGTGCCACAATGGCATCCTACACCAGATAGATGGTGTGGATGTGTAACAATTAGAATAATACAATACAGGAATGTAGGTGCACTACTGTGGTAGATGTATACAATGACATTGGCTATCCCTCAACACTGATGTTAAAATTGAGACATTCGCCAGTATATCCTTATATTAAGGACACACCAGAGCCCGCACACCAACGCCAAGGTTTCTCAAGTGGCGCAGGACCTAACCTTTGAATAAACATATGTTTGTATATGTTTTATTGTATTTTATTGTACAGTTTGCAGAATAGCAAACAGAACAATGTGTAACTGTATTACAAACACAGCAGAGTATGTATGCACGATACACAACGGAACGCGATGTGTCGTGCGCAAACATGTGTAATTGGACGATGTGCAATGCTCTGCTGGAAAGTTTGCAGGCTTTCTGTATGCATGTTCTCTCGGTCAGTAACCTCCTGGGAGAGCAGTCTCTGTGCCGATGTTTTCTTGTCATCTAAACAGCATGTAACACTGGATATCACTACGTAGCTGATTTTATCATTAGAGTGTTTCTTCATTGCACCAGGATGACTAAGAAAAAAAGAGGCAGGTTTATCTGCAGTCCTGTGTATAGATAAAACATGTTCCACATTACAAACTCCACTCTCCTATGTTTATAAAATGCTCAGTAAATTGCATTTGGTTTCATACATACATTTTTTACAGCAAGCTTTTGTCTGTCTGGTGCAGCGTACGTTTATATGCTTAGTGTCACCAGATCAATAAACCACCAGCCCAGTTGGTGCCAGTATAAAAAAATTACCGGATATATTTAAGGAGTGTAAATATGGCTTCCTCGGCATCCTAGCCCATCTGCGGTCAGCGGAGTCAGCTGTGCTATGCAATTTGCGTGAATACTATTGACATTATTAAAAGTTACACAAATTGGTGTCGCCATGCGAGATGTGCTATATACGTAGCTTCCTGTAGCTCCCGGGTCTGCGCCACTTGCTCACCTCCCACTTAAGTCAATGGGAATTACATAAATTGCGTAACACAGCTAACTTGGCTGTTTTTGACGATTGACCATCTGCTCAGGCCAGGCGGCTATTTTGTTTGTTCGAAGAAAAAACCCAGTAAAATGGGGTACTCCGCCCCTAAACATCTTATTCCCCAGCCAAAGAATAGGGGTTAAGATGTCTGATTGCAGGGGTCCAGTCGTGGGGACCCCTGCGATCTCTGGCGCAGAACCCCAGTCAGCCGATGCATGGAGCAAACTCCGCCAGGCCACATCCATTCATGTCTATGGGAGAAGATCCTGGGGGGGATCTCTGGGCCTGGGGCTTATGTACATGCCCCCACCATTCATGACTAGTACATAGCCGTCACACCTTCTCCCATAGACATGAATGCATAGGGGATAAGATGTTTAGGGGCGGAGTACCCCTTTTAGTGCTAGTACATTGCATCATCCAGTGTTTCCCAACCAGGGGCCTCCAGCCGTTGGCTGTCCGGGCATGCTGGGAATTGTAGTTTTGCAAATGCAGGACAGTTGGAAAACACTGGCATACTGAGTCAGGGGTTGGATGTTTCTCCTTTGCTTTCCCTACACTGATCTCTGAAATTCTCCGGGCGGACATATCGGCGTGTGAACATAGCCTTACATTCAGTAGCTAGACAAGCACTAACTGCCTGCCTGCCTATGCATCCCCCAATAGTCAAGAGTGTAACTTGGAATTGACTTGTGTGGTTCCCCTTTAAAAGAAGAAAATTGAAGACCAGGTCGATGTAATTCAAACTGATTGGTAGGATATGCCATCACTGTATGACTGAGAAGGTCCGATCTTTGAGACCTCCACCAATTGCATAAATGTAGGAGATGCAACACTGATATAGAGCTACATCCCTTTCTTCAATTTTTCCCTGCAAAGTGGCGTTTCTGGCAGCTCTAGCTGTGTAGGCAACTAAAGGCATCCCCATTCATTTAAATGAGGCTATGCTGCAGTCCCCTGCACAGCTATGTGGCTGGGGGCTTTGCAGAGGGAAAATCGAGAAAGTAATGCAGTGCTACATTAGCGCTGTATGTCCTTCACCTCACGACTGGAGAGGCACACAGAAGTTGGACCCCCACTGATTATGAAGTAATTACATATTCCAGCGATATGGGTATGCTATGATGTAATGCAGTGATATGGGTATGCTATGATGTAATGCAGTGATATGGGTATGCTATGATGTAATGCAGTGATATGGGTATGCTATGATGTAATGCAGTGATATGGGTATGCTATGATGTAATGCAGTGATATGGGTATGCTATGATGTAATGCAGTGATATGGGTATGCTATGATGTAATGCAGTGATATGGGTATGCTATGATGTAATGCAGTGATATGGGTATGCTATGATGTAATGCAGTGATATGGGTATGCTATGATGTAATGCAGTGATATGGGTATGCTATGATGTAATGCAGTGATATGGGTATGCTATGATGTAATGCAGTGATATGGGTATGCTATGATGTAATGCCGTGATATGGGTATGCTATGATGTAATGCAGTGATATGGGTATGCTATGATGTAATGCAGTGATATGGGTATGCTATGATGTAATGCAGTGATATGGGTATGCTATGATGTAATGCAGTGATATGGGTATGCTATGATGTAATGCAGTGATATGGGTATGCTATGATGTAATGCAGTGATATGGGTATGCTATGATGTAATGCAGTGATATGGGTATGCTATGATGTAATGCAGTGATATGGGTATGAGGCGACATAACGCAGTGATATAGGTATGTGATAAAATAATCTAGCGATATTGGTATGAAATGACACAACCCAGTAATATGGGTATGCAATTACATAACCCAGCAATATTGGTATGAGATGATAAAACCCAGCGATATAGGTAAGCGATGGTGTAACCCACCATTATGGGCATGCAATGACATAACTCAGCGATATTAGTATGAGATGATACAGTCAAACAGTATGGGTATGCAATGGTGTAACCTAGCAATATAGGTATGCAATGACGGAACCCAGCAATATGGGTATGCTATAACGTAAGGTAGCGATATTGGTATGCAATGATTTAACCAAGTGATATGAGTATGCAATGGCATAAACCAGCAATATGGGTATGCGATGGTGTAACATAGCAATATGGGTATGCAATGATGTAACCCAGCAATATGGATATGCTATAACATAAGCCAGTTATATTGGTATGCAATGACATAACACAGCGATATGGTAATGCGATGACGTAACTTAGCAATAAGGGCATGCTTTAACATAACCCAGCGATATGGGTAGGCAATGATGTAACCCAGCAATATCAGTATGCTATAACATAAGCCAGTGATATTGAATTGGTGGATATATTGGATATTGCATTAGTGGACAATCCAGGGTTAAAGAACATGCAAAGTTCCCTAAGAGATGCCCAAATATTTTGTAGAGAATTAGGGTATGTTCACACAACTAAAATCCATGCTGAAATTCATGGGTAAATTCATGTACATAATCCGCTGGGGATTTTGCTACCCAATTACTTCAATGGGTCCACAGCAAATCTGCAAATTGTTCACTTTTGCAGATTTGCTGTGGACTCATTGAAGTGTTACTATCATTAAAAAAAACGTTTAAAATGTCAACATGTCAAAATTTGTTGATCGCAACGTGAGTTATTAGCTGGGGAAGTGGGCAGCATTTTTCTGCCTAGACTTCTTTCCCTGCTAATAACTCACTATTACAGCGGGTCCTGATGCGATCAACAACTTTTCACATTTCTGGTCCACATGTCAAAAGTTGATTTTAATGACAGTAATGCCTGAGGCTATGTTCACAAGGGCGAATGTCTGCAAAGAAAATTTCTGTGCGGACATTCCCCTGACAGCTGAGTGCCAGCAGAACATGCCGGCACTAAGGCCGCTCGAAAATGTGCCGTCTCATAGACGGCAATGCATTTCCGTGCGGACTCACAGAAAAATTAGACATGTCTATTTTTTTCTGCGGACTTCGAAATTGGAATTTCCTATTTCAGAATCCCAATAAAATCATTTGAACATGGTCTTAAAGTCAATGGGTAGCAAAATCCACTACAGGCTTTTATGTACATGTGAACGTACCCTTAGGGGGGGCAGCTTTACTCCTGAAAAATCTATTCCCTTTTTTTCTTCAAAACCGTGTCATGAAGTTTTCCACAGACAGAGTTTGTGACATTAGGGGGACATCATTATGAATGTTCCATCTGTGTCTACTAACAAACCTGCCAAACACCCTTGTGAGACCTTACATTACTTATACAGGTGAAACTCGAAAAATTTGAATATTATGTAAAAGTTCATTATATTTCATTAAAGGAAGCATGAAGTGCTTCAAAATCTCCTGGTAGACGGACGCGTTGACCCTGGACTTAATGAAGTACAGTGGACCAACACCGGAAGATGACATGGCTTCCCAAATCATAGTAATTGGGGGGGGGGGGGGGGCGCTGGGGTTTTCATGAGCTGTAAGACACAATCATCACAATTGTGAGTCAAACGGCTTGAACTATCTTGTTTTGCATCTAATGAGTCTCTCTCATATATTAGTTTCACCTTTTAAGTTGCATTACTAAAATAATTGAACTTTGCTCGATATTCTAATTTTTCGAGTCACACCTGTATGTTATTTTCAGCTAACACTGCATTTCTGATAATAACCATATATCTGAATGGTGTATATACGAGGAACAGCAACAACATTTCGCCCCACAATGTAGCAGTCTTTGTCAAGCCTACCACTTGTTACTCCTAGTCTACTTTCTAGAAGTTGCAGCTGCTTTTATTCTAGTAGCTTTGCCAAGAATGCCCCCATTTGTGCTTACTGATAACTCCTGAAACCAGTCACAGCTTTCATGCTCCCAAACTTGGGTTTCAGTAACAGTAAGGGGGGTTTGGTGTCTTAACACATTCCAATAACCCCTTTATAGGCGTTTTATAGATGCTATTGTACTACGTTTCTCCATCTCATGACAATGGCGCTTTAAGTGCTAATTAAAAAAACATGTAAAATTCATTTCATGGCCATATTGTAAGCAAATCGGTCTTTGCTATTTGTACAGTACTGGCATTACAATCATTTTTGGCAAAAGATCCTCTTTCTAGACTTGCCTACATCATCAAAACCACAGATGCTGATGTTTTTTCTCTATCTTTTCCTTTGTGTTAATATAGATGCACACATAGAAGCATATATATACTAAAACTATCATAAAGCTAGGTTTCCACACAGGTTTTTTTCTAGCGTTTTTTGCCACTGCAGTTCTGTGATGAAATATAACGTATCCCCCTATCCTTTGGATAAACGATAGATCGTGGTGGGTCCGACCACTAGGCCCCCCGCGATCTCCTGAACGGCGCCCTGGCAGTCTGCTGGAAGGGGGCGTGCCGACCCCCTCACGAAGCGAGGGCCGACACGCCCCCTCCATGTATCCTATAGAGATACATGGAGGAGGCATGTTGGCCGCGGCTTCCTGCAAAGGTCAGAACGACAGCTTCCGGCAGACTGTCAGGGCCCCGTTCAGGAGATCGCAGGGGTCCCAGCAGTCGGACCCACCACGATCTATAAATTATCCCCTATCCTTTGGATAGGGGATAAATTATGTTTCACTGCACTACTCCTTTAACAATGAAGTAGACAAGCAGTAAAAGATCACACATTTTTAACTCTTTTTCTCATTTTTGACATTTTCTTAGTGTGGTCAAAAATGTTGATTGGCCCTGATAGGCCCAAAATTTATATATTATAAATGACAGTACATTTATAAAGCAGGTGAAACTTTCCTAATGCCAGGGCGGGTCTGGTATGCACTGCAGAAGGTAACTGCCAACGTGTAGTGTGACATGATGGCTCTAGGTATTACAATGCTTTATTCATTGTTGCACATGCATGTTAATCCCTTTAGGTTACGTGCGCACACAGATTTTTTTTGTCAGTTTTTTTTATGCTGAAAAAGGCCTAAGTTTCCACTCATTTTTTTTTTCTGGCAGTTTTTGAGCCAAAGTCAGAAGTGGATCCATAAGGGAGGAGAAGTGTAAGTTCTTCTTTTATATGTCCTATTCCTTTTGACTCAAAAACTGCAGTGGCAGTTTTCCAAAAACTACCAGAGAAAAAACCAAGTGGAAACTTAGCCTTACACATATTTAGGGTGCGGTTCCATGTAGCTTAAATGCAGCGCATTTAATGATGCACAGTGGAAAATACACAGTGTATTTTCCTCTGAGTAGACACACAGGGCAACCTGCCGGCAGCCCTGTGTGTGCATGCCTCACCACATACACAGGACAACCTGCCGGCAGCCCTGTGTGTGCATGCCTCACCACATACACAGGGCAACCTGCCGGCAGCCCTGTGTGTGCATGCCTCACCACATACACAGGGCAACCTGCCGGCAGCCCTGTGTGTGCATGCCTCACCACATACACAGGGCTGCCGCCAGGTGTCTTCTCAGAGAAAAATATGCTGCATATTTCCTGCTGCGCAGCAGATTTTGCGGCTGTCAAAGGTGGCTAGGAAGTAGAAAACAGCCAAGCCGACTGTCTTGCACAATTTGTGTAAGGCTAGGGCTACATAGCAACATATGTGTACCCACAAAAGTCGCAAAAAAAGAGACCTAAGATATCAGAACAACTATAAGGTTCGTGACTTGTTATCTTTCTTTGCTGTACAGATCCTGGAAAGATTCAGACTGTAACAGAATGCATAAGTTGTATACATATCGTCTAGATCGCTGATACAGGGTACAATTTATTATTATTATTTTTTTTTTCAGAAATACATTTTTATTCAAGTTTTTCTAAATACAAACAAAGCAAGGTTACATTCTGATAACGAAAGTGGTTACATTACCATAATAAAGAAGAAATTATGTTTTGAAGTTGGGTGCCTATGAATACACCACCATCAATGGGTACTACACAAATCAACCTCCTAAAAGGATAGGGTACAAGTTTTGTCTGTGTTTGTCCTATGAATTGGCACAGCAAGTCGAGCTTTGGGTACAAACCTATCATTAGCATTTACCGATTCTGGACTCTAATATAGAAATCTGTTAGGGGACTGGTAGCGTTTAATGCAGCTATGACCTTTACCTTACAAATTTTTACATACCTTTACCATTAATGTTCTCCTAAATACGTTAGTGTACATTCTAGACTGACATTTGTTACGGAGAATGCGTTTAGACATGGATACCCCTTATACCCTTAGGTTAGCCATTAAAGAAGTGAGTTGTGTTCTATATTAAGCAACAGATAGGGTTAATACAGGCCTGAGCTGCCTGTGACAATTTTCTATGTGACAATTTTTAAAAATGTACCCCAATATTTTCAATTCAATTCAATTCAATCTCATTCACAATTCCTTTTCAAAATATTACTGCTTTCCCACTGATTTTTTTTGGTCTATACATATTGCACATAGTTATATTGCTTTTATTGCAGTCCTGCTTTTATCTCTCTAGCCAGACAACGTCAAACCCAGTCAAGGTTGTCTCCGGCTGTTCGACATTTCTGTATTGTAAAATAACCACAACTCCAAGATATTAATACGTCGACTAGCTTTTATTGCCAGACTCACTATTTTGCTCTCTAAGAAGAGTTGACTTCTAATGACTGGGTCATCATCTATGGAGAAGCTAACAAAAATAATCGCTGTTGTTAAGATGAGTAAATTTGTCTTTTTAATTCATACAGTCATCCCTTTTGATGTATTGTGTATCAATCAAAGAAAGGAACAGTCTTTTCTCCCATGCCATCAAAGTCTTGTGTTTTCAGCTTAAAACTAGAGAGGTAGCACTTAAAACAAAGCCTTCTTTATAAGACAAATTTCACCTGACAAGGAGGCAGAAGACTTCTTTGTCTGCTGTTAGATGTCCACCATACAGTCTAATAATAGCCTCCTATGGTTATCTTCTCATCACAAGAAAATCAGCCATTATTATGAAAACCAGCCATCAGATTTAGGCTGAAAGCATTAAAGGAAAACTGTCATATGTTTTCTCCCGCACTATCCACAGGTACCGATGGATAGTGCAGAAGACGATGAACATTTTGAGTCCTACCTTGCCTGGATGCGCTGCTCCGTTCGCCCCTTAAAAGCAGTTTTTCTGTATATTTAAATTAGCTGCTAACTGGCATGGGCGGGGTTACTGCCTTCATCTGGCACTGTGACATAACCGCCGCCCGGCCCGCAGCACCGCCCGGCTAATGAATATTCATATAATGTCTTAGACACTCTCCTTCTCATCCCGGCCGATAATGCGCATGTGCGGGATTTCCTACTATACTCGGAAGTGGTCTTCAGCGCTGCTTCATTAGTCCGGAGGAGCGCTGGAGTAAATCCCGCACATGCGCAGTATCGGCCGGGATGAGAAGGAGAGTGTCTAAGACATTATATGAATATTCATTAGCCGGGCGGTGCTGCGGGCCGGGCGGCGGTTATGTCACAGTGCCAGATGAAGGCAGTAACCCCGCCCATGCCAGTTAGCAGCTAATTTAAATATACAGAAAAACTGCTTTTAAGGGGCGAACGGAGCAGCGCATCCAGGCAAGGTAGGACTCAAAATGTTCATCGTCTTCTGCACTATCCATCGGTACCTGTGGATAGTGCGGGAGAAAACATATGACAGTTTTCCTTTAATATACACACAGATAGAGAGATGTATGATCCCTTGTAGGCTGCAGGTCTATGGCAGCCTGCAGCCTACAAAAGAAATGTTGGGGTTAGGCTATGTTCACACACCAGAATTTCAGTCCCAATAATTTCAATCTGAAATAGGAGAAAAAAGAAGAGGCGCGCTCCTAGTGGAATATTGCTTGTATACAGGTGTCAATTGCTGGATAATACACCTTACTGTGCTGAGAGCACAACAACTCGATGCGCATGTAGAATCGCTCAGAGCTGGTAGATCCAGATGAGTGGCTGCCTCAGCGTCCTCGACCGTGTCTTCCAGGTACGGTGTACAGATGAAAGCAGAAAAAGGGGATAAAAAATGGACGTGACAGTGGCACCCTCCCTAGAACAAAACCCACGCCCCCTGAGGAAGCATTGAATGCGAAACGATTGTTGGGGGTTTGGTGGACTCTGGTGGGTTTTGTTCTAGGGAGGGCGCCACAGTCACGTCCATTTTTTACCCCCTTTTTCTGCTTTTATCCATTAATTTCGATGGTATTCTGCTGCACTGTGCACAAAGCAGAATTTCTACGCCGGAAACATCTGGCACGGAAATTCTAATTTGATGTCCGCAGAAAGAATGGACATGCCCATTTTCTCTGCAGACTCCGCATGGAATGCATTGCAGTCTATGAGACGGTGCATTCCAGAGTGGTCTCAGTGGTTTTCCCGAGTCTGAAAAATATCTGCACAGAGATCTTCCGTGCGGACATTCTGACATGTGAATATAGCCTCAGGCGCCAATAGCCAATGCCATACTTTTCAATTGTGTTTAAGTCCTGAGGATGCAGATACAATTGAAAGCAGTTCTTGTCCAGAATGTGCCTGGATACCTTGGTGAGCCCAGTCTGAGGCTATTTGTAGCAGTCGGTGCTCGTGTCCACCAAGAGGATCTTCCGGTCACCCATTGCACCAATCTGACAATCTGTTTCAAATTGAATACAATGGGAAATGGCTTAGACTTCCCACATGACGCTGAAAAATCTGGGTGTTCTATTTCAAGACTGTGTTGTGGATATTTCAGCACTGAAAATTAAGTGCCATGTCATTTATCTGCACCTTTCTGCATATATTTGCTGCAGATTTCTACCACTGTGTAAATAGATCTACAGTTAATAACAGATGGATTTTAGATGCAGATTTTATGGCTAAATTTTGATATAATTCTGCCTTTCGACCTAAAGTATTTTCCATTTGATGCACCAACAGGGCATATGACATAAGGGTGACTGTTTAAAGGAAAACTGACAACAGCGTTATCCACACTAATCTTCTGGTACAGTGGGGCTAGCGCTGATCACAATGGTCTTTACCTTTTTTTTTTTCAACATGTGCTATTCCAGAGATATTACAAAAAATCCCTATATGTAAATGAGGGTATTTTTGTTCTTAGGACGTTCCCTAGCCCCTTGGTGCCCTGGGGCGTTTCCTCCTTCTCGGATGGTCACTGATTCACGCCCCCCTAATAAATATTCATAATCTCCCTCTTGTACAAATAGCTTCTACATTATGAGATCCTGCACATGTGCGCTCACATCTACAACACGGCATGCCCAGACTATCACCGGTCATGTGCGGAATCTCACAATATGTAGCGGCTACTTGTAGTAGAAGGAGAGTGTGAAAGTTCATTGGAGCCGTGCATCGGGGAACGGATGGGAAGGAGTCCAGAGCACCAAGGGGCTAGGGAAGGCCCAAAGACCCTAATTTAAATATTAGGCTTTTTTGTGATATCTCAGGAACAGCAACATGTAGGAAAAAAGGGTAAAGACCATTGTAATCTGCATCACCTGAACTATGGTAGTACCTGCAGATTAGTGTGGGTGAAGATGCTGTCAGTTTCCCTTTAATCTCAATGGACCACCTTTGTCTGCTTACGAAACTGCTGGGCACCTGTGTAGAATCTGAAACTATGTACATGGTATTTTCAGGTAACTCTGAATTTATCACAATAACCATAGATTTAAATGGCAAATTTTGTAGGCCTTCAGTTGTAAACAGAAAGGATAAAACTGATGCAGAAGACATATTGGATATCCCTTAGTAAGTTCTGGAAGCCTATGCCATGTGTTAGTAAGGCACAGTCTACTAGCCTTGGGTTCTACTGCAAAGTGCACATGTATAGGAAGAACCAAGATTTATGTTTATATCGTGCTTTACCAACATGTTTGAAATAAATCCAGTAAATTCTTCCTGGAATATAACTAGGTTTAGAGAAGGATTTGGGACTATGTACATAACAGAAAAGTGAGGAAAGTACATGGAAATAATATGTTAAGGGATCATGCTTCGAATCTTCAACAGTATACAGTGGTCCATCAACATACGATGGTAATCCATTCCAAGCGGACCATCGTTTGTTAAAACCATCGCATGTTGAGGGATCCGTGCAATGTAAAGTATAGGACAGTGGTCTACAACCTGCGGACCTCCAGATGTTGGCTGTCCGGGCATGCTGGGTGTTGTAGTTTTGCAACATCTGGAGGTCCGCAGGTTGAAGACCACTGGTATTGGAGGTTGTACTCACGTGTCCCCGCCGCTCCGGACCGTCACCGCTCGTCACCGCTGCCCTGGATGTCGCCTTCCATCGCTGTCGCCGGTCCCCGAGGTGTCCCCGACGCTCTGGTAAGGCCTCTTCTTCCCCGGCATCCGCTTCTCCGTCGCCATGACGGGACAGCGTGCGCACCGACGTGATGACGATGATGGAGAGCGCCGACGATGCAGAGGATCCCGAAGAGGACCCGCCGGAGCCCCGAGGACAGGTAAGTGATCGTCAGCAAAGGGCACAGGGCACCGTAAACGGCTATCCGGTGGCAGCTGAAGCAGTCAGCGCTGCCGGATAGCCGTTTATGCGATGGCCCCGACATACAAAAGCATCGTATGTTGATGCTGCCTTCAACATGCGATGGCCTCTGACAGGCCATCGCATGTGGAAATTATCGTATGTTGGGCCCATCGTAAGTCGAGGGGTCACTGTAGTTATTTTATCCACAGGCATCCGGGGTTAAATGTACATAACAGAATGCTTATAGGCTTGTACAATTCTCTGAAGTTCTAGCTTAGACCATTATAGAGTGCACACTTAATAGCGCACAAATTTACTAAATAGCTATATCAGTCAATGCCAACCGATTGTAAGAAGAAATTATTGCTATAGTTTCTGCAAGACTATGCCACAATGGCCCTCATTTACTTAGAAAATCGGGTTGTAAGTCTATCTTGCTTTCTTACCCGATTGCTTTTTTTCCCTGGTATTTATTATTATGTCGCATCCTGTTTGTCGCACGTGGGTTTTGTTGGTTTTGATTTCCAACTCCTCTGAGTTGTCGGGAAAAAATCCACAACAATTCAACAAATTCGGGTTGGAAACCTTTATAAATACGTGGGAAAGCTCAGAAATGTCGGGTTACGCCCCTTTTTCGGGTTTGGGAGAATCCTCATCGGGTCCGTCGGGAAAAAATGTTGCATCCTGTCGCACGATGTCTGCGACATGTCGCAGGCAAAGATGCGCCAAAAAAAAACCGACAAAACAAGTCGGGTTTAGAATAGTAAATGAGGGCCAATGTCTCCAATGAAAACGTGTTTATGAGCTATTAGAGGAAAGATCTTTCAGCATTACCTCACATCACATCATGTGTCTTAAGTCTATCTAAAAACCTATAGATGGCTTTAGGGCTGGTTCACACCTTTACATCATTGCTGTTACTGCCTCTTGTTACATAGTTACATAGTTCATAAGGTTGAAAAAAAAAACAAAGTCCATCAAGTTCAACCTATAACCCTAATGAGTCCCTACTGAGTTGATCCAGAGGAAGGCAAAAACCCCTCATACTAGAGGTAAAAATTCCTTCCCGACTCCACTTATATAAAGGTTGGAGGAATTCCCTTGTTATTTAGTGGTAATAACCATTATGGACCAAATGTGAGCAATAATGTCCATCTGAATGAAAGAGAATTTCTTTTGCATGAAGTAAGAAGTAAATTATTTGATCCAGTCTATGAAACCCTTTTATGCTTTTGCAGAATTTTGTCGGCTACATTTGATCTCAACGGGATTCTGCTGCTTAGTGCACACTACAGAAGTTTCAATGCGGATCTAGAAAATGTTCATTTATTCTGCAGAATTACGCCCAGAAAAGTTCATTATAAATGTGACTTTGAATTGGAGAGGGTAAATTCCCTCAGCACGGACATTCCGCTGCAACATTTATTTCAAATTTCTGCTGCACTGTTTACGGTGTGAAAATTCAAAATTTTTCAAACCTCGATTCCAGCGTTGGCCAAAATAATATGTCTATTCTTTTTGTGGATTTTGCTCGGAAATGCATTGCCGTCTATTCAAATGTGCGGAATGTTTGCATGTGCACGGACGTTCTGCACATTTTACACCATGTGAACATGATTCCCTTTCTCTTTCTAAGACGCCTGCCTACTTCATTTTGTATCACTTTATCAACTATTGTATCTATCCTATCAGGTACACCCTATGTATAATATGTTTTTTGTGGTTTTCTTATCCCTGATGAGCCCCCAACATTACTATGGGCGAAACGCGTAGGCTAAAGAGACCTACCACAATAATTGTGTATATTGTACTATTTTTTTTTTTATATATTCCCTCTCCCATTTCCACACCTTAATTAGGAGATTGGTTGTTAGGGACTATTAGAATAGGGCCTCACCTCCCAATCTTATTCCCCGGTTTGTGTATGTGCGTACCTCTTATAATTTTCTATCAAATTAAGTAAATGTTATGTTTTAATATAGCCTCATTGGTGTTTAAATAAGTGGTGTTCTAACCATGTGAACATGGCCTTAGAAAATCAAGTGGTGCTGACTACCTATTCAATCTGATCCACCCTATCTCTGCCCAGCAATGTTGCACCTCCATTCACTTCTATAAGGGCATTGTTACGCCGAGCGCTCCGGGTCCCTGCTCCTCCCCGGAGCGCTCGCAGCGTTTACCTGCTCCCAGCGCCCCGGTCGGACCCGCTGACCGGGAGCGCTGCGATAGTGTCTCTAGCAGGGATGCGACCCGCGATGCGGTTCGCGCCCGCTCGCGGTTCGCATCCCAGCCTGCTTACCGGACCTGTCCTCAGTCTGTCCAGTCCCGGCACGCGGGGTCCCGCTCCCTAGGGCGCGCGCGCGCAGGCTCTCTGCGATTTAAAGGGCCAGTGCGCCGCTGATTGGCGCCTGGACCAAATTAGTAATTTCACCTGTGCACTGGTCTATATTACCTCACTTCCCCTTCCCTGTATTGCCAGATCTTGTTGCCATTGTGCCAGTGAAAGCGTTTCCTTGTATGTCCCAAGCCAGTGTTCCGGACCTCCTGCCGTTGCCCCTGACTACGATCCTTGCTGCCTGCCCTGACCTTCTGCTACGTCCGACCTTGCTCTTGCCTAATCCCTTGTACCGCGCCTATCTCAGCAGTCAGTCGGGGTTGAGTCGCTATCGGGTGGAACGACCTGGGGGTTACCTGCCACAGCAAGTCCATCCCGCTTTGCGGCGGGCTCTGGTGAATACCAGTAACCCCTTAGACTCCGTTCCCCTGGTGCGGCCCACGTCATCACCCCACTGACACAGAGGATCCACCACCAGTATCCTCTCAGTACCCGGATCCTGACAGGCATCTTGCTTCAATATTGGCCGGCATGTGGTTTAAAATATGTGATGACTTTTGGTTTTGCATTCTGACACAATAGCTACATGTCGTTGGCCATCTTCCCATGTGAAATGCATTAAAGGGGTTGTAAAGGATTCGAAAAACATGGATGCTCTCCTGCAGAAAGTTTCACACCTGTTCATAGGCTGTCTCTGTTATGGCAGCTCAGATACATTGAAGTGACTTACTTGTGCAGAACAGACGGCGACCATGCTGGTTTCTACTAAAATAAAAATCATGTGTGTCCATCTCTGGCAGCTGGAATTGTTGCTAGGCAGCTGCCAGAACGTATTCAGGGGTAGACTAGCAACTTTGCGCTTACAGAGATTATCCATCATGGCGTTAAAACAGACAAAGGATAAAATATTTTGGAAGGGAATTCAGAATAAAGACTGCATTCACATCAGGATTTTTGCACACGCCGACAAAATACATAGGCAAAATGTTAAAAACCGCTGAATTACACCGGAACGGTTTCCCGGCAGGTCCACTTTACAAACATATACTGTTTGTGTACAGGACTCAAAAGCCTGATTGACAATTGACAGGTCACCAATGTATAACTGTGACATGTGGACAAAACATGGGCTAAATAGTCCCAAATCTGTACATGTATGTAGGGGTAATTAATTTAGACTTTCGTAGTCCGTTTAGGTTACATTTTAAGGGGTACTCCACTGGGAAAAAAAATCTAAATAAACTGGTGACAGAAAGTTAAGAAGATTTGTAATTTACTTCTATTAAAAAATCTTAATCCTTCCAGTACTTATTAGCTGTTCTATGATCCACAGGAAGTTCTTCTCTTTTTGAATTTCCTTTCTGTCTGACCACAGTGCTCTCTGCTAACACCTCTGCCCAGAGTAGAAGCAAATCCCCATAGCAAACCTCTCCTGCTCTGGACAGTTCCTGACATGGACAGAGGTGTCAGCAGAGAGCACTGTGGTCAGACAGAAAAGAAATTCAAAAAGAAAAGAACTTCCTGTGGATCATTCAGCATCTGATAAGTGCTGGAAGGATTAAGATTTTTTAAAAGAAGTAATTTACAAATCTGTTTAACTTTCTGGCACCAGTTGACAAAAAAAAAAATGTTTTCCAGTGGAGTACTCCTTTAAAGAAATCTCATCAGGAGAAAAAACATTAGGTACCAGAAGCAAATGTATTGGACCACTGACTATCTGGGTGCAAGGACTTCTCCAGTCCAGATGTATATGGCCCCCATAACATCATAAAGTTCAAGCTATATTAGTAAATGTCTGCCTTAGCTTTTCAGAAACAGTGGTGGGCCGGTGCCCGAACAGTAGATTCTTATGAAACAGCTGCTATGATCTTCATGTATCATTACTGCAAAGTTGTATAATCTGTGCCTACATGGGTTTCTTCTGGTAACTCTTCTAAACTACTGGCACCAGAAGGTAGTCTTTCTCCTTGAGGAGACTGCCAGCTGGCGTAAGGATAGTTCTAGGCCAAGCAATGTTCCCTGGGAAAAATGTATGCAAATGAGCTCTTCTACAGAATGAAGAATGTTACCGCTTTATTTCCAGAAAGTTATACAGATCTGTATATTACTTCTATTTAAAAATCTTAATCCTTCCAATCCATATCACCTGCTGTATGCTCCAGAAGAAGTTGGTAAGTCCTTTCCAGTCTGACCACAGTGCTCTCTGCTGACACCTCTGTCCATGTCAGAAACTGTCCAGAGCAAAAGTAAATCCCCATAGCTAAACTCTCCTGCTCCAGATAGTTCCTGACATAGACAGAGGTGGCAGCAGAAAGCACAGTGTACACAACTTCTTTCAGGGAATAAAACAGCTGATAAGCACTGGCAGGCTTAAAAGGGTACATCATAGCCCCGCCACCGTTTAACGTCAAACCCTGCCCCCTCGATGCAAGTCTATGGGAGGGGGCGTGACGGCTGCCACCCCCCCCCTCCCATAGACTTGCATTGAGGGGGCGGACATGACATCATGATGGGGTGGGGCTATGACATCACGGACTCCCAGCGCTGGCTCCAGCGTTCAGAACAGTGAGCAGCGGAGTACCCCTTTAAGATTTTTTTTTATTTTTTTAAATAAAAGTCATTTACCAATCTGTATAACTTTCTTGCACTAGTTGATTGGAAATCATAATTTTTTTCTGGACTGCCCATTTTAAGTAACAGTCTAACCTATCACGGGGCCTGGAAACATGACTAGGGATTATCAGCCAAACAAGGAGGACCCATATGTAGACAGCTGTTTCGAGGTTTTGCTCCTTGCAGGGTATAGGTTGGCTGGGTGAGAAGCCTTTGAAGCAGGAATTGGTGATAGCCCTTACAGTAGATTCTTATTAAGAAGCTGTTATGATCTTCATGAATTGTTACTGCAAAGTTCTTCCTTCTGTGCCTGCATGGATTTCGTCTGGGTACTCATGCATGGATTTCTTCTGGGTGCTCTCCTATAATACTTCTACCTGGAGACTGGTGTAGGGAGCCTTAAAGGGGTACTTCACTAATTTCAAACTTATCCCTTGTCAGTAGGATTGGGGATAAGTGTCTGATTGGGGGGGGGGTCTTACCTATAGGACCTCAGCACTGGAGATCTCCAGCTTTCCTATGGATAATGCATTGAGTGCATGCAGACATCCTGCTCCATCCACAGGGAAAGACAGAGCCCTGTTCTGGAGATTACAGTAGATCTCGGAGGTTGGACCCCCCACAATTAGACACTTGTGCCCTATCCTCGAATAAGTATGAAACTTAGTAATGTACCCCTTTAAAGGGGTACTCCCGTCGAAAACTTTTTTTCGAACTGTCCAGAGCAGCATATGTTTGCTATGGGGATTTTCTCCTACTCTGGACAGTTCCTAAAATGGACAGAGATGTCAGCAAAGAGCACTGTGCTCGTGATGTCAGCAGAGAGCACTGTGTTCCAAAAAGAAAACTATTTCCTCTGTAGTATTCAGCAGCTAATAAGTACTGGAAGCAGGCAAGTCCTAAGTAAATATAGTACCTCTATGGCAGTAATTTAACCTCATAAAAGAATTTCTGGGTCTTAATATTTTTGTGTTTTTTCACGTGCACAGGAAAACTTTTTTTTTTTTAATCATCTGGTGCCAGAAAGTTAAACAGATTTGTAAATTACTTCAATTAAAAAATCTTAATCCTTCCAGTACTTATTAGCTCCTGTATACTAAAGAGGAAATTCTTTTCTTTTTGGAACACAGAGCTCTCTGCTGACATCACGACCACAGTGCTCTCTGCTGATATCTCTGTCCATTTTAAGAACTGTCCAGAGTAGGAGAAAATCTCCATAGAAAACATATGCTTCTCTGGACAGTTCCAAAAATGGACAGATATGTCAGCAGAGAGCACTGTGCTCGTGATGTCAGCAGGGAGCACTGTGTTCCAAAAATAAATGAATTTCCTCTGCAGTATTCAGCAGCTAATAAGTACTGGAAGGGTCAAGATTTTTTAATAGAAGTAATTTACAAATCTGTTTAACTTTCTGGCATCAGTTGATTTAAAAAAAAAATGCCAGGCAATGCTACCAGGGAAAAATGGTATGCAAATTAGCTCTTCATCTGGGTCCTTTCCACCTTAGAGGAAATTCTCTTTTGCCAGATAATCCCTAGTATATTTCTTAGTTAATTGCTCGATCCGGACTGCCCAACATGTGGCCATGATTTCGATGACATTAATCTAAAGCTTCACTGTCCCTGCAGTGGTGCTGCAGGGAAACAACACTTCATGTACGGTCAACACAGTAAAGGAGAAGAGTATATTTAAAAAAAGAAAAACTACCACAGGAGGACATCGTTTTATATTAGAAGGGCAAATGTTTCTGTAGTAATATTAGGAAGTATTACTTTACTGAGAGAGTAGTGGATGCATGGAACAGTCTTCCTGCAGAAGTGGCAGCTGCAGATACAGTGAAGGACTTTAAGAATGCATGGGAAAGGCATAGGGCTATCCTTCATATAAGATAGGGAAAGGCATAAGGCTATCCTTCATATAAGATAGGGAAAGGCATAATCCTATTCTTCATATAAGATAGGGATAGGTATAAGGCTATCCTTCATATAAGATAGGGATAGGTATAAGACTATCCTTCATATAAGATAGAGATAGGCATAAGGCTATCCTTCATATAAGATAGGGATGGGTATAAGGTTATCCTTCATATAAGATAGGGAAAGGCATAAGCCTATTCTTCATATAAGATAGGGATAGGCATAAGGCTATCCTTCATATAAGATAGGGATAGGTATAAGACTATCCTTCATATAAGATATGGATAGGTATAAGGCTATCCTTCATATAAGATAGGTATAGGTATAAGGCTATCCTTCATATAAGATAGGGATAGGTATAAGGCTATCCTTCATATAAGATAGGGATAGGTATAAGGCTATCCTTCATATAAGATAGGGATAAGGCTATCCTTCATATAAGATAGGGATAGGGATAAGGCTATCCTTCATATAAGATAGGGATAGATATAAGGCTATCCTTCATATAACAGGGACAGGGACTATTCATAATAGTCAGTATATTAGGCAGACAAGATGGGCAAGATTATTATCTGCAGACATATTCTATGTTTCAATGCCAGGTTTCCCCATAAGTGACAGCTCATAGCTAGGGGTGCCAGCATGAGGATACCCTATGATCAATTTATTTTTAGGGTATGAACAAAGAGGACTACCCCTTTAGGCAATGATACATGTTTTGGAAGTACAAAAACATATATCATGTCCTTTATTTATTGCATTACATAGTTCATAAGGTTGAAAAAAGACCAGAGTCCATCAAGTTAAACCTATATCCCTAATGAGTCTCTACGGAGTTGTTCCAGAGGAGGCAAAAAACCCTCATACTAGAGGTAAAAATTCCTTCCCGACTCCAAATATGGCATCAGAATAAATCCCTGGATCAATGTTCTGTCCCTATAAATCTAGTATACATAACCAGCGATGTTATTATTCTCCAAAAATGCATCCAGACCCTTTTTGAACTCTGCAGCCCCATGACCACCTCCTCCGGCAGAGAGTTCCACAGTCTCACTGCTCTTACAGTAAAGAACCACCGTCTGTGCTTCTGTAGAAACCTTCTTTCCTCTAGACGTAGAGGATGCCCCCTTGTTATAGTTTTGTTATAGTCATTCAGTTCTGAATCACATGGGAGAGGTTTCCTTAAAAAAACACAAGTGACTTTTTGGTCAGTTTCATATCATTTGCAGAGCTTCAAATTTTTCTGCCATTTAGGGAACTGTAAATCTTTTGCACCATAGAATCACGCATTTCAGGTTTTGATTGAAGAAGTGAAATAGCCAAGGTGTATGAGGTGATGCACAGTGTATGACATACATGCATGCATCGTATGTCTTAGGGGGGATTAAACTGGCAGAGTCACTGGTAGAGAAGGATCTGGGTGTACTTGTAGATCACAGACTACAGAATAGCACAATGTCAGGCTGCTGCTTCCAAAGCCGGCAGGATATTGTCATGTATAAAAAGAGGCATGGACTCAAGGGACAGGGACATAATACTCCCCCTTTATAAAGCATTGGTACGGCCTCACCTGGAATATGCTGTTCAGTTTTGGTCGCCTGTTCATAAAAGGGACACTGCGGAGTTGGAAAGGGTGCAGAGACGCGCGACTAAAACTAATATGGGGCATGGAACATCTTAGCTATGAGGAGCGATTAAAGGAGTTACAATTGTTTAGTCTTGAGAAGAGACGTTTAAGGGGGGATATGATAAACGTATATAAGTATATAAATGGCCCATACAAAAAATATGGAGAAAAACTGTTCCAGGTTAAACCCCCCCAAAGGACGAGGGGGCACCCCCTCCGTCTGGAGAAGAAAAGGTTTAGTCTAAAGGGGCGACACGCCTTCTTTACCGTGAGGACTGTGAATTTATGGAACGGTCTACCTCAGGAACTGGTCACAGCAGGAACAATTAACAGCTTCAAAACAGGGTTAGATACATTCCTGGAACAAAATAACATTAAAGCTTATGCAGAATTATAAAACTACATCCCTTCCCCTTATCCCCTTACACCCTTCACTTCAATTCCCTGGTTGGACTTGATGGACATATGTCTTTTTTCAACCATACTAACTATGTAACTATGTAACAATACAGGTTATATTAGGAAGCATATGTCAGTCTGACGGTACTGGATGTGCATACTACTCGTCTGTACCTGAAGGGCTGATTTTTACCTTTGCTGTATTTGGAATCAGTAGTTGTATAGTGATCTGGCTATGTTATGTTGTGTTACACTGTGAGGCGAGTTTATGAAGTGAGGCTGCGTGTGTGTCACAGGTATGTGAAGGTCGCTCTAGGGGGGGTGGAGTTGTTCCACAGGTAATATTTCGGCAAGTGCAGGTAGTGCAGATTTCTTACTGTCTGCAGCACCGCCCTCCAGAACCTGTTTGAGGATCACTCTCTAGTTCCTGTACACTCCCACTGCTTTGCTGTCTATTGGCAAGGCTCGCCCCTTCACTACCAAGGGTGCAATGCACCCACATATTAGGATCTGATCCCTAATACTGAAGCACCCACGAAGTCTTTACCTATCTGTAATGGTATGGCAGTTCTTGTGCAGACTAAAGGTTTACTTTTAATATTAACCCATTGCTAATGTCTTCTTGTTGTTTTGCAGCAGCCTTCGAGAAGAGCCCTGTGGAGTACGGGAGCTGTAAGTACAACATTTACACTAACATTCCTACATGTATTCTGTAGCCTGACTATAAAATGTATTTCTACGGAATCTATAACATAACGTCTACTTAAATACCCCCTCCCTATTGTCGTACATGATCCCTTAATCCCTGTCTTTCTTTTGCATCTGATGTCGCTGGTGTTTTACTCGTATACCTTTTACTTTTTATTAACTTAAGCTGACTTTATTAGGCAGAATGTTAGTTATCAATGACCTGACTGATACTTTTTTTTTTTAAATTATATTTATTGTACTAAATAACCAGTTCCATGCAATGGTAACCTATAAGTCAGAGCTGGCTGCTTCCAATATTGTGACAGCTACTGTCATACTGGTCATACAAGATCATGACATTTCTTATTTGCAAAAAACACAATGTTGCATGACGTATTTCAGTTCATTTATAGGGGTTGCACAATCTTTACTAAATAAAGGGGTAGTCCGGTGAAAAACTTTTTTTATTTTTTATTTTTTTTAATCAACTGGTGCCAGAAAGTTAAACAGATTTGTAAATTACTTCTAAAAAAAAAATCTTAATTCTTCCTGTACTTATTAGCTGCTGAATACTACAGTGGAAATCCTTTTCCGTTTGAAACACAGAGCTGTCTGCTGACATCACGAGCACAGTGCTCTCTGCTGACATCTCTGTCCATTTTAGGAACTGTCCAGAGTAAAAGGAAATCCCCATAGCAAACATATGCTGTTCTGGACAGTTCCTATAATGGACAGAGATGTCAGCAGAGAGCACTGTGGTCATGATGTCAGCAGACAGTTCTGTGTTTCAAAAAGAAAAGAATTTCCGCTGTTGTATTCAGCAGCTAATAAGTACAGGAAGGATTAAGATTTTTTAATAGAAGTAATTTACAAATCTGTTTAACTTTCTGGCACCAGTTGATTTAAAAAAAAATAAGTTTTTCACCGGAGTACCCCTTTAAGGAAGGTTGACTGTACAATGAAATGCTCTGCAGCTTTGTTCTAAACTTTTATTTTTAACTTTACGGAGATTTCAAGACCTATGCTTGCTGTCACTATAAGGCAGTGTTTCCCAACCAATGTGACTCCAGCTGTTGCAAAACTACAACTACCAGCATGCTGGTAGTTGTAGTTTTGCAACAGCTGGAGTCACATTGGTTGGGAAACACTGTTAAATGAATGAAGTACAGATTTCACAAAATCTTTTCCCACAATACAATATATCAATCTGCTCAGCTCCTCCTGCTGTATAAGTGTATGTTCACACTACGAAATTCCGCTGCATCATTCTAAAATTGGCTTAAATGGGTTTTCCGTTGACCTATTGACACTACAGAATTTTCATGGCAAAAAAAAATCTGCTGCGGAAATTCAGGATTACGGATGCGGCTAAAGAAAAAACATGCTCATTATTTTGGTGGAATTCTGCACAGACTACGTTGCTGTCAATGGTGACGGCACAGGTCCACGGGGTCCGGGCGCCGACTGATTGCAGCAGACAAAATCTTTGCCCGGAATATCATACGTACCCCAACACAATTCTTGCAGATCAGACACCATGTTGATCATGACAAGTTCCCTCTATTTTATTTTTTTTTTTTTTTTTACAAGCCCAGCACATAAACCAACCGGACTTACTTAGGACAGGTTCTCAGCCGCAATATGTAAGTGAGACAGTTTCTATTCACTGACAGCAAGAAGAGATCATGAAAATAGTGAAATATACTTAATTTTTTTTTTTTTTTTTTTTTTTTGCACAATTGATATTTGTGGGATTTTATTGTAATACATTTTTTAGAAAATTGATTTATTAAATATTTATTATTATATTTATTTATTATTTATATTTATTTATTTATTTAATATTGGGGAGTTTGCCTCCAAAACTTGAAAAAAAAATGCAGAAAAGAGACATACAATTTTCCATACTACCATTTAACCTTCACCGAATACTCCTAGTACTGCTTCTTACAATGCATCCTATTATTCTCACATGTAAAATCACAAAATGTAAATAGGTATCTAGTTGCTGATGCAAAGTTCTAAATATGGTAGAATATGTAAAGCAGTGTACAGGGCAGATGAGACCGATGCAAGATGCTGCTTTGTTCCCATGCAGACATTATAGAATATTGTATATGAGGTTTGGAGGTATATGGGCTAGTGAATGAGAGAACTGCATTATGTATAATTGACTAATGATATCCCTTAGGGTAGGTTTTAAATTTTCCTGGCATTTTATTCCTAATTGAGTCACATGATGACTCAGAAATCCTTGAATCACATGATGAAAGAATCACATGACTTGATGAGATGATGATAAAAACGCAGAAGGAGAAATGCCAAAGAACTGCAAAACTAAAATCCACTATTTGAAAAATAAATTTAAAAAAAAAGCCACAAAAATGAAAGGGCAGTTCTTTGTGGTGTTTTTATTAAGGTCTAAAAAAAAAACACCAAAAAAAAAAAAAAAAAAAAAGAGGTGGAAACCCTAGGCTCTGCCCAAAGCTCTGTGTATCCACCGTATATATCGAGAGCCAAAGATAGGAATGGATTCTGCCCTGTCAGAACCCCCTGAATTATAAAAGTAAAGGACACCACTGTAGTACATTTTTTATTAGATTCCATATGAATCCAACAGAAAACAAATAGTGGTATGCTCCATTGGACGCATATTACTAAGGTATTCTTCTCTAGAAGCATTGCATCTGTAAAAGAACAGCTCTGTTATACATCACTGTATGTAGCAGCATGTAGCAGCACACAGAGTGCATGCAGCTTCATTGTATGGAGCTCCAAAAGACCTTTTAAAGGGGTACGCCATCGGAAAACATCTTATGCCCTATCTAAAGGATAGGGGATAAGATGTCTGATCAGGGGGTCCCGCCGGTGGGGAACCCTACAATCTCCAGGCCGGTAGCGGAGGCATCCAGAACACGGAAGCTTGGAGCTTCTGTGTTCGTGATGCCACGCCACACCCCCTCCATTCATGTCTATGGGAGGGGGCATGACGGCTACTATAGACATGAATGGAGGGGGCATTGCAGCTGTAGTTGCCAGTCATCCAACATGGAACAGAGTATGCTGCGTGCATCGGATGACTGGGGTGCAGCAGGGGAAATCGCGGGGGTCCCGCTGCTGGGATAAGATGTTTTCTGGCAGAGTACACATTAAACTGCAACAGCAGAATGCTTGCCTTCTCCTTCACTGTCTTGATTGATGTACAGGGTTCGTCTTCCAACACTTATCCCAGTACATCAACCAGTCAAGGCCGGGAGGCATGGTGGAGGGAGGAGGCATGCATGCTGCAGTTCAGCAACACCTTCTTGATACTTGAACTCTGACCATTATATAGAGCCGACAGAATCCCTTTAAGATGTAACATGTGAATAAGGCTTTGTTCACACCTGTATTTTGGGGTTCCATCAGGGGTTTCACAGCACAAATGCATCATTATTTTTATTGTGGGAACAGTTGGAACCTTGGCAGAAAACCAATGCAAACAATTAAAAGTCATGGGGGTCCATTGGCTGCAATTCAGATCTGTCATACAACAAGTCCAGCACAGCATGAACAACATCCAGTGTAAACAGAGCCAAATACCTAAGAGTCTCCCTACAGATAATAATATTCTATAATACATATAATACTTATTTGATAATGCAACATAGTTGTGTATTTATGTCATCTTGAGTTTAACTCTATGAATGTTTGACTGACATTTGTGTCCCTGAAAGAACAACAACAGTCACATCATTTTATCATGTATAACCAGTTTGGTGACACTGTGATGCAGGAAGTCACATTGCCCAATGAGACAGGCATCTGTCAGTGACTGCATTGTGAAAGCTCAAGGCTATGCAGAGTTGAGCACGGCTTAAGATTTTTATGTTTCGCCTTATTGTTTAACAGAATGTTATAGGAATCTGAAAACTAATGTTCATAATGATGTGAAAATCGTACTGGAGTTGGAGGGTTCGATCCATACATTTTTAGAGGCTGTGAAATAAATAGGTATAGTTGCATAAGAGAATAAACCCAGTTGCTGTTGTAATTGATTTACTGTGTAATGGTGGTTGCATAATTTTATTCTCTGTCATTGAGTTTTTAGGTTGACGCATGAGATAAAAAGGCATTGTAGGTCAGGCTACCCTAGCAAATCCATAATGATGAGTGGTAACATGTTTACAAAATGGTATTAGTATAAAGTAATGAAAACAAAAGCAGTTTTTACCAAAGATCAGATCTCAAATAATGCAAAAAAAAGTCATTCTAGTTATAAAAAGCACCAAAAATCAATTTTTTTCTGTAAGTGCATGGCTTTCCCTCTTTAACACAGTCCTCCCACCCTGTCTACTCGCCTCCCATAGCAATTGTGCCAGTTCCCTGCCCAGACCTGTTACATCTAATTTCACAGCAGACTATCGCACAGTGAGGTTGCAGCACCTGCTCTTTATTTCCTGTCTGATCCTCTGCCTGTGCGATTGTCCAACAAAATAAATATATGTATATGACAGGGAGATGGTAATGTAGGCTGAAGGGGCTGAGCAAAGATGGTGACATCACTCAGGGGGCAGTAATGGCAATGATTACCTAGAAAATGATTGCCTATAAAACTCCTATATGGGTATATAAAAAGTGTAAATAATATAATGAAAAATAAATAAATATATAATTAAAAAGAATATTCACTTTCACCGCATGCAAAACTGTCTGAACTATTAAAATATAATATTATTAGTCCTATATGATGACTGGTATAAATGCAAAACAATACCAAATTCTAAAACTGCAGATTTTTGGTTACATCACGTTTTAGAAAAAAATTGAAAAAAAGTGATCAATCTGTAAAGTGGTACTGAGAGAAAACTACAGCTCACAGTGCAAAAGTGAGCTATCAAATAGCCCCATAGACAGAATAATAAAAAAAAAAAGTTATAGGGGTCCAAATAGGGCAAATTTAAGCATACCTATTTTGTTAAAAAAAATACTTTCTTTTTTATTTTATTTTTATGAAGTAGTACAATAACAGAAAAACTATGAAAACATTGTATCTGTTACGCCGAGCGCTCCGGGTCCCCGTTCCTCCCCGGAGCGCCCGCCTCATCTTCGTTGTTGCAGCGCCCCGGTCAGATCCACTGACCGGGTGCGCTGCGGTCCCGCCTTCAGCCGGGATGCGATTCGCGATGCGGATAGCGCCCGCTCGCGATGCGCACCCCGGCCCCCGTACCTGACTCGCTCTCCCTCGGTCCTGTCCCGGCGCGCGCGGCCCCGCTCCCTAGGGCGCGCGCGCGCCGGGTCTCTGCGATTTAAAGGGCCAGTGCACCAATGATGGTGCCTGGCCCAATCTTCCCAATTAGCTTAATTGGTAATCACCTGTGCACTTCCCTATATTACCTCACTTCCCTTGCACTCCCTTGCCGGATCTTGTTGCCTTAGTGCCTAGTGAAAGCGTTCCCTTGTCTGTTCCTAGCCCGTGTTCCTGACCTCCTGCCGTTGCCCCTGACTACGATCCTTGCTGCCTGCCTCGACCTTCTGCTACGTCCGACCTTGCTTCTGCCTACTCCCTTGTACCTCGCCTATCTTCAGTATCTTCAGCAGCCAGAGAGGTGAGCCGTTGCTAGTGGATACGACCTGGTCACTACCGCCGCAGCAAGACCATCCCGCTTTGCGGCGGGCTCTGGTGAAAACCTGTAGTATCTTAGAACCGGTCCACTAGCACGGTCCTCGCTATCCCTCTCTGGCACAGAGGATCCACCTCCTGCCAGCCGGCATCGTGACAGTAGATCCGGCCATGGATCCCGCTGAAGTTCCTCTGCCAGTTGTCGCTGACCTCCCTACGCTGGTCGCCCAGCAAGCTCGTCAGATCGCCCAGCAGTCGCAACAGATAGCGCAACGAGATCAACAGCTGGCATACTTGACCTCCGAGGCACTGCGTATTCAGTCACAGATACAGCAGCTGCAGCCGCAGATACAGCAACAGCTCCAGCTGCAACTACCATCTCCTCCGCCGGCTCCTGCAACTCCTCCGCAGCAACCGGTCCTTCCTAACCCCTGCTTGTCCCTGCCGGACAAATTTGGCGTAAAGATCGCCCAACGAGATCAACAGCTGGCATACTTGATCTCCGAGACACAGCGTCTTCAGTCACAGTTACAGCAGCTGCTGCCGCAGATACAGCAACTTCAGTCACAGCAGCTGCTGCCGCAGATACAGCAACTTCAGTCACAGCTACAGCTGCAACAACCATCTCCTCCGCCGGCTCCTGCAACTCCTCCGCAGCAACCAGCCGTTCTTAACCCCTGCTTGTCCCTGCCGGACAAGTTTGATGGGGACCGCAATGATTCTGCCACAGCCACAGTCCAGTCCTTCTTCGCTGAGGTCCGTGGTGTCTTCGAGGAGCCTGCCCGAGCTTCTTCTGCCGAGATTGCCCTGCTGAACCTGGAACAGGGTGTTTCTTCCGTTGGCGAGTACGCCATTCAGTTCCGTGCTCTTGCTTACGAGTTGTCCTGGAATAGTGAGGTTCTCTGCGCGACCTTTAAAAAAGGCCTATCCAGCAACATTAAAGATGTTCTGGCCGCACGAGAGACTCCTGCTGACCTACATGAACTCATTCATCTTGCCACTCGCATTGACATGCGTTCTTCCGGATGGCGTCTGGAGCTCCGCCTGGATATGGACTTTGTTCGCACGAAGCGTTTTTTCTCCCCGGCTCCTCTCTCCTCTGGTCCTCTGCAATCCGTTCCTGTGCTTCCCGCCGCGGAGGCTATGCAAGTTGACCGGTCTCGCTTGACACCTCTAGAGAGGACACGACGCCGCATGGAGAATCTTTGCCTGTACTATGCCGGTACCGAACACTTCCTGAAGGATTGTCCTATCCGTCCTCCCCGCCTGGAAAGACGTACGCTGACTCCGCACAAAGGTGACACAGTTCTTGATGTCAACTCTGCTTCTCCACGCCTTACTGTGCCTGTGCGGATATCTGCCTCTACCTTCTCCTTCTCTACTATGCTCTTCTTGGACTCCGGATCTGCAGGAAAATTTTTTTTGGCCTCTCTCATCAACAGGTTCTACGTTCCTGTGACCAGTCTCGCCAGACCCCTCTACATCTATTGTTTTTACAATAAAAGATTGGACTGTCTCGTACGTTTCCACACAGAACCCCTCCTAATTTGCATCGGACCTCATCACGGAAAAATTGAGTTTGTTTTCCTCAGGTTCTTTGGCCCCAAGAAGAGGGGGAGACCCAAGGGGGGGGGTACTGTTACGCCGAGCGCTCCGGGTCCCCGTTCCTCCCCGGAGCGCCCGCCTCATCTTCGTTGTTGCAGCGCCCCGGTCAGATCCACTGACCGGGTGCGCTGCGGTCCCGCCTTCAGCCGGGATGCGATTTGCGATGCGGATAGCGCCCGCTCGCGATGCGCACCCCGGCCCCCGTACCTGACTCGCTCTCCCTCGGTCCTGTCCCGGCGCGCGCGGCCCCGCTCCCTAGGGCGCGCGCGCGCCGGGTCTCTGCGATTTAAAGGGCCAGTGCACCAATGATGGTGCCTGGCCCAATCTTCCCAATTAGCTTAATTGGTAATCACCTGTGCACTTCCCTATATTACCTCACTTCCCTTGCACTCCCTTGCCGGATCTTGTTGCCTTAGTGCCTAGTGAAAGCGTTCCCTTGTCTGTTCCTAGCCCGTGTTCCTGACCTCCTGCCGTTGCCCCTGACTACGATCCTTGCTGCCTGCCTCGACCTTCTGCTACGTCCGACCTTGCTTCTGCCTACTCCCTTGTACCTCGCCTATCTTCAGTATCTTCAGCAGCCAGAGAGGTGAGCCGTTGCTAGTGGATACGACCTGGTCACTACCGCCGCAGCAAGACCATCCCGCTTTGCGGCGGGCTCTGGTGAAAACCTGTAGTATCTTAGAACCGGTCCACTAGCACGGTCCTCGCTATCCCTCTCTGGCACAGAGGATCCACCTCCTGCCAGCCGGCATCGTGACAGTATCATTGTAATCTTGTTGACCCACAGAGTAAAAATAACAGATGTCAGTTTTACCAAAATATGTTACAATGAAATTTGGTAAAAATTATGGTAAAATGAAATGTGTCATTGCAAAGTACAACTGGTCCTGTAAAAAAACAAACCCTCATATGGCTCTGAGGATGGAAAAGTAAAAGAGGTGGAAAAACAAAAACACAAACATTTACATTGGCTGTGTGTCATCAAGGCCAAAACCCACTGTGTCCTTTTTTTCCCCACTGGAGTACCCCTTTAAGAGGTTGAATTGCTCATGGAGTCTGAAGGGCCCGATCATAGTTTTAGAAATTACCCTTGCTTCAATATTACATTAGGATTTTCCAAACAATAAGTTATATTCATTAACATAAAAGTGAATGTGCTTTGATCAGTCATGTGCTAATATGAGCATGAAAGCAACCCTGACCTTCCTCTTTTATTATCACCACTACTATCATTATTATGCCAATTAAGATAATTGGGCTGTGTAAGCTGTTATTTTAAATGTTAGATATACATTATAAGGAGATCAACTGTGTATTCTTGTGTTGTTGTTTCTCTTCAACTTACTTGCTGTCATTTGCTTTCACTATTTTCGTTACATTTAAGCAAATACAGTTTTAGTGAGATATAGTTACATAGATAATCAGTGTTATGCTCAAATGTTAAACACACGTAACATACAACCTGCTCTTGTAGCCCCTATTTTACATGTGCCAGTTGGTAAAAGAAAAATAATAATTCAACTTTAAAGTGTATCTGTCGTTTACAAAAACTTTTGATATAATGTAGATAATACTATTATATGTATATTTGTATTATACATTGATTAAAAAATGTGTATATTTTTGGGTGAAAAAATTCTGTTTGGTCACTGCAGCTATTATTGCCTGTGGGTCTTTATCAGGAGTCCAAATACAGGAAGTGAGGGCAGGACAAGCAGGGCTCTGTGCAGGCTCCTGGCTTGTCAATCATTATTATGTGTGAGTCAGGAGAGTGTCACAGAACCTCAGTGCACAGAGCCCTGCTTGTCCTCAATGCACAGAGCCCTGCTTGTCCTCAGTGTACAGAGCCCTGCTTGTCCTCAATGCACAGAGCCCTGCTTGTCCTCAGTGTACAGAGCCCTGCTTGCCCTCAGTGTACAGAGCCCTGCTTGTCCTCAGTGTACAGAGTCCTGCAAATACAGGAAGTGAGGGCAGGACAAGCAGGGCTCTGTGCAGGCTCCTGGCTTGTCAATCATTATTATGTGTGAGTCAGGAGAGAATGCACAGAGCCCTGCTTGTCCTTAATGCACAGATCCCTGTTTGTCCTCAGTGTACAGAGCCCTGCTTGTCCTCAGTGTACAGAGCCCTGTTTGTCCTCAGTGTACAGAGCCCTGCTTGTCCTCAGTGTACAGAGCCCTGTTTGTCCTCAGTGTACAGAGCCCTGCTTGTCCTCAGTGTACAGAGCCCTGCTTGTCCTCAGTGTACAGAGCCCTGCTTGTCCTCAGTATAAAGAGCCCTGCTTGTCCTCAGTGTACAGATCCCTGCTTGTCCTCAGTGTACAGAGCCCTGCTTGTCCTCAGTGCACAGAGCCCTGCTTGTCCTCAGTGCACAGAGCCCTGCTTCTCCTCAGTGTACAGATCAATGCTTGTCCTCAGTGTACAGAGCCCTGCTTGTCCTCAGTGTACAGAGACCTGCTTGTCCTCAGTGTACAGAGACCTGCTTGTCCTACACTTCCTGTATTTGCACTCCTCACAGACACACACAGACAATAGCTGTAGGGATAAAAATATACACATTTTTTTTAACCCAATGTATATTATAAATATATATAATGATATTATCTACATTATATAAAAAGTTTTTGTTAATGACAGGTACACTTTAAAGAAGTAAGAACCGCAGGGACACCATCCTCTGCAGGCTGCCTGTCAGTAGTGAGGATGCTTCGGTCTCAGCATCATTCAGTCTGCAGGCATTACACTGTGCAGGGGCTGGGAAGAGAGATAAGCTCCTCCCCTCTCACTCCTCTGTGTTTCCTGCAGGCCGGGCTGAGTTTCCTGCACCTCCACCACAGGCCCGGACACCTACCCAATGCCTCCAGAACCCCCCCCCCCCCCCTGCCCACCCTGATGCTGCCCTTCATGGTAATCTATCTATCTCATATCTATCATCTATCTCTCTCATATCTATCTATCTCTTTCTCTCAGATCTATCTATCTATCTATCTATCTATCTCCTATCTATCTATTTCTCTATTTATCTATCATCTATCTATATATCTATCTATCTCATATCTATCTATCTATCTATCTCATATCTATCTATCCATCTATCTATCTCATATCTATCTATCTATCTATCTATCTCATATCTATCTATCTATCCATCTATCTATCTATCTCATATCTATCTATCTCATATCTATCTATCTGTCTATCTATCTCATATCTATCTATCTATCTACCTCATATCTATCTTTCTATCTTTCTATCTACTGCTGCCAGCATTTCTTTTTCATTTATTTACAGCCTATTTAGACGCCGAGACAGAGGATAAGTTATAGATTGTCGGGCATCGGAGCGCTAGGACCCCCTACAATCTCCTGAACAGGGCCCCTGCAGTCTGCTGTAAGGGGGTGTGCTGAACCCTGCACTGAGTGCCGGCCGACATGCCCCCTCCATGTATCCCATGTGTTGGCCGCGGCTTCCTGCGGGGGACATTGGAATGGCCACTTCCGGCAGACTGACAGGGCCCCATTATGTGCCCCTCACTTTTAATGCCCCCCTGTCTTGTGCCGCTAACAAATAATGTGCTCTGATTTATAATGCCCCCTTTTATGTGCCCCTTATTTAAAATGCCCCCTGAGGGTGCAGGACAGTGGGCATTATATGGGAGGGGAACATAACAGGGCATTATAAGTCGAAGCACATTATATGTTAGCGGCCCAAGACAGGGGGGCATTATAAGTGAGGGGCACATGACAGGGGGGCTCCTCACGTATAATGCCCCCCTGTCATGTGCCCCTCACATTTAATGCCCCCCTATCATGTGCCCCTCACATTTAATGCCCCCTGTCATGTGCCCCTCACTTATGCCCCCTGTTATGTGCCCCTTACTTAAAATGCCCCAGAGGGTGCAGGACAGGGGGCATTATATGTGAGGGGAACATTGCAGGGGAATTAAATGTGAGGGGCACATGACAGGGGGGCATTAAATGTGAGGGGCCCATGACAGGGGGGCATTACAGGCCCTCACTTATAATGCCCCCCTGTCTTGAGCCGCTAACATATAATGTACTTTGACTTATAATGCCCTGTTATGTGCCCCTTACTTATAATGCACCCTGTTATGTGCCCCTTACTTAAAATGCCCCCCTGAGGGAGCAGGACGGGGGCATTATATGTGAGGGGAACATTGCAGGGGCATTATAAGTGAGGGGCACAGCACATGGGGGAATTATATGGTAGGGGCACAGGACAGAGGGCATTATTATTATGAGGGGGAACAGGACAGGTCATAGTTATATGTGCAGGCACAGGATGGGGCATTATTACTATATATGAGGGGCACAGAGTATAAGGAATTTCTGGGGTAGTACGGTTTTCATTAGCCACAATACATCACGGTATTGTATTCAGAGGGATATTTAGAGCGTACAGTGTGTGGTAGTATTATATTCTGAGGTTACAGTGTGTGGCAGTATTATATTTAGGGGTACAGTGTGTGGCAGTATTATATTCAGAGGTAAAGTGTGTGGTAGTATTATATTCAGGGGTACAGTGTGTGGCAGTATTATATTCAGGGGTACAGTGTGTGGCAGTATTATATTCAGGGGTACAGTGTGTGGCAGTATTATATTCAGAGGTCAAGTGTGTGGTAGTATTATATTCAGGGGTACAGTGTGTGGCAGTATTATATTTAGGGGTACAGTGTGTGGCAGTATTATATTCAAGGGTACAGTGTGTGGCAGTATTATATTCAGGAGTACAGTGTGTGGTAGTATTATATTCAGAGGGTACAGTGTGTGGCAGTATTATTCAGTGGGTACAATGTGTGGCAGTATTCAGTGGGTACAGTGTGTGGCAGTATTATATTAAGTGGGTACAATGTGTGGCAGTATTATTCAGTGGGTACAATGTGTGGCAGTATTATATTCAGGGGTACAGTGTGTGGGCAGTATTATATTCAGTGGGTACAGTGTGTGGCAGTATTATATTCAGTGGGTACAATGTGTGGCAGTATTATTCAGTGGGTACAATGTGTGGCAGTATTATATTCATTGGGTAAAGTGTGTGGGCAGTATTATATTCAGTGGGTACAGTGTGTGGCAGTATTATATTCAGTGGGTACAATGTGTGGCAGTATTCAGTGGGTACAATGTGTGGCAATATTATATTCAGTGGGTACAGTGTGTGGCAGTATTATATTCAGAGGGTACAGTGTGTGCCAGTATTATATTCAGTGGGTACAATGTGTGGCAGTATTCCGTGGGTACAATGTGTGGCAGTATTATATTCAGTGGGTACAGTGTGTGGCAGTATTATATTCAGTGGGTACAATGTGTGGCAGTATTATTCAGTGGGGTACATTGTGTGGCAGTATTATTCAGTGGGAACAATGTGTGGCAGTATTATTCAGTGGGTACAATGTGTGGCAGTATTATTCAGTGGGTACAATGTGTGACAGTATTATATTCAAAGGGTAAAGTGATTTGTAGTATATTCGGAGGGTACAGTGTGTCAGAATTATATTCAAGGGATAGGATGTTTGGCAGTTTTATAATAATACTTGTTATCATAAAGAGGATCAGAATCCGCTGACATAGTGAAGAGCTGTCTGGGCATCAAGTTCTTCAGTGAGAACATTTAGCTGGACCTGGCGGTATGTACCATCGGAATTAGATAAGGAAAGACTATAGAGAAGACGTCACTTATAGTCACTGATATCATTGTGTATTGTCCTGACCGTCCAATAGTCAGAGCTGTAGTCACTTGTAAGTTTTGCAGTAATGATGGGTGAAACAACAACTCCCAGCATAACCTCACCACTACTTAGGTCATACTGGGAGCTGTAGTTTTAAATTGTAAAAACTTCTTTAGCGCTTTCCCATTCTGTGGCAATTGGTGTATTTGATTATTATACTGGATACATTTAATAATATTTTAAGTTCTTAAGTACCTTATTTACCTTATTTTCTGTCCACCAAAACGAAATTCTCTAATAGTGCCCCTCCCGAGACTAGACTCTGGATCCGCCCCTGGTGCTGATGCAGATGGATACTCTCACAGGAGCAAAGAGCTCACCAAAAACTTTTGTATTCCGGACCGCCATTTGTTATTTAGCAATTTTCAATACCACAGTGCATTTTGAGGTTCAGTACACCCCTTTTTTTAAATTACGCAAATCTATGCAAATTTCTATAACTTGAAAAAGAGGGTCTTCAAAACCTCCAAAACATGTTTTCCCCTGCTACAAAACTGAACCTCTTCTTGGAGTTACTTTACACAAGATGTTAGGTAACTGCAAATAGCCATTTTCTGATATTACTCTAGTGAATCTGTAAATGCACAATGAAGATTCGGCAATCCTTCAGAATCCCCAAGAAAATCGTTTTTGGCCTGCAATTTGTCATGGACTGGCCTAAATATGTACCAAATGCCATAACAGGTTGGTCCTACGACCTACCGCACACTATATTGCTGAATGGCTGATAATGCTACAAGCATTTCCATAACCCATGGTTGGGAGTAAGGGACTACCAGACTCTTGTAAGGCAGCATTAATGTTTTTACAAACAGAAGTTTCCATACCAACCCTGCCCTATAATAAGCTTGAAACTTTGTGGAACAAGAGTCATAGTGATTGTGGACTCATAAGCATGTGATATCAGTGATTATCTTCAGATAATGCATCATGGGTGTTTCCTGGCAGAAACTGCAGATTGAGTAAAAAGAGTTGATATTTGTCCTTTTGTAAGTCAGAAGAGATGAAATTTGTATCGGACTGTGCGCACACTATAATCTGATGATACAATCTTTGATATCTAGTATAACAGCAAATGAGTCTGAAACAAGCTGCTAAAACTACTAGTTTCTATGCGCAACTGTAAAATAATATAAAACATTTCTAATAATAGAAAGAGGGTTTTGAAGATGGCTTCAGGCTGTTGCCTCCTGAAGGCAAGCTCTTCTGTATAAACAACCATTCTTGAGACCAGTTGCAGTCACCAGTTGATGTTCAGGTCAACCAAAAATGTTTCCCTTGCAGTAGACACTGCAAGGGAAATACAATAATATATATATACACTAAAAAGCTAGGACAACAGGTTGCAGAAATACAGCAGATTTTTTGCAGCAGAAAATGAGCCAAAGCCAGAAGTGGATTCATGAGCCTTCACCCTTAGGGTACGTTTACAAGAGCGGACCCACAGCGTATTTTACGCTGCAGATCCACCGCTGCATGGTGGCTTTACATGTGCCTGCTCGGAGCGGCAATATGCCACTACGAGCAGACACACTGCTATGTGCGAGTTGCCGCGCAGCAAATGTGCTGCAGGTCTGCAGCTAAAATATGCATGTATGAACGCACCCTAAAGCAGTGATTGAAAAATAATCAGTAATGGCAGCCACTGGTTACTGGTCTGGATCACTTTGAAAAGAATGGTAGGCTGACATCACTGCACCGAAGAAGCGGAGCAGGAGGACAGCAAAGGGGAAGCGCGGGCACTGGGCTGCTGTGGGCAGTAACTACCATCAGCTTTGTTGCTCCACTGCCCCTGCAGACCAGGGACCTACTGCTATGAGCCATAACAATAGGTCCCCAGACCAGATGAGCACCAAAGCAGGACAGAGTATGGTGGTATATGGGGGCAATTTGGGGGCCTATAGCTATATTTGGGGGCACAGAGGGGGGGGGGTCTAACAACTTTATGGGGATGCAATGCAGGTACTATTACTGTGTGTGACAATAAACATGGGGAGTTTGTAAATAGGTGGGTATTGTACTGCAGAAAGGAGCCTAAAATGTTTGTTTGGCTGGTTCTGTGGAGAAGTCTTGTATGGGAGAAATCTTAATGGCGGTCTAGGCCAGATAGTGAAGAAAAGTAAACAACTCCGGTTAGAGAAGACGTCACCTGTAAATCAGGGGACTGGGGAGATAGGGAGAGGAACAGGGGCCTGTTATAGAGGAAAGTAAAGCATATGAATTATACTATAATCATTACAAAATGTCTCTAATATGAGGGTACAATTTTTTGGGAATAGGAAAATAAGCAGCTGAAAATAAGCAGCAGAAAATAAAAAGCAGCAGATCAGCACAAAATCCGCACAAAAACCCGCTTGTTTAAACAAGCCTTAAGGTGGTTTCTGCTGCGGATCTGCTTCAACAGATTTTTCTGCCCTTTGAAGTCAATGAGCAGCAAAATCTGCAGAAGCAAATCTGCAGCAGATCTGCATAAAAAATATTCAAGTGTGAAAGGACCTAGGGAGGATTACCTGCAGAATTTCTGCAGAATATATGTGGCGGAAAATCCACAACGGATTTTGCTACCATTGCCTTCAATAGGTCCGGAGGAAAATCTGCAAATTTGCCTCTATTGCAGATTTTCCACTGACCTATTGAAGTCAGTGGTAGCAAAATCTGCTGCAGATTTTCCGCAGAAAATGTTCTGTGGAAATTCTGCAGGTAATCCGCCCATGTGAATGTTCGCACAAGTGTATTTTGTTGTGTATTTTAGGGTACGTTCACACGAGCGGATTTACAGCGTATTTTACGCTGCGGATCCGCTGGTGAAGGCCCGCTCTATGCTGTCTTTACATGTGCCTGCTCGTAGCGGCAATACGCCGCTACGAGCAGACACACTGCGATGTGCGAGTCGCAGTATACTCGCACATCGCGGGAGCTCTCTGCCTAGCTCATAGCAGGGAGAGCGGCCGCGATGTGCGAGTACGCCACGCACATCGCTGCAGTGTGTCTGCTCGTTGTGGCATATTGCCGCTACGAGCAGGCACATGTAAAGACAGCATAGAGCGGGCCTTCACCAGCGGATCTGCAGCATAAAATACGCTGTAAATACGCTCGTGTGAACGTACCCTTAGGGTACGTTCACACGGGCGTATTTGTCAGCGGATCCGCAGCTGCGGATCCACTGACAAAGGCCCCTAAAGTGCTGCCCTCTTTGTGCCTGCTAATAGCGGCAATCTGCCGCTACCAGCAGACACACTGCGATGTGCGAGTTACCCTGCAGTGTACTCGCACACATCGCGGCCGCTCTCTGTGTAGCTCAGGGAGCCGGGGGAGCAGCCGCGATGTGCGGGATGTGCGGATACACTGCGACTCGCACTTCACAGTGAGTCTGCTGGTAGTGGCAGGTTGCCGCTATTAGCAGGCACAAAGAGGGCAGCACTTTTGGGGCCTTTGTCAGCGGATCTGCAGCTGCGGATCCGCTGACAAATACGCCTGTGTGAACGTGCCCTAAGTGTGTATTTTGCTGTGGATTTTCAGCTGCTCATTTGCTACTGCTTTTTTTCTGCTGCTTACTTTTTGCTGTTAAGTCAATGATAAAATAAGCAGCTGAAAATAAACAGCAGAAAATAAAAAGCAGCAGAAAATAAAAAGCAGCAGATCAGCTGCAGAAAATCCACACAAAAATCCGCTTGTGTAAACAAGCCCTAAAAGTATGTTCAGACAGGACTAAAATGCTGCAGATTTGGGGGATTTTGACATCCCAATTTAAGTTAATCCACAACAAATCTGCAGCTCTTCAATTCTATCTAAACTTACCTTTACGTGCCGGGCATTGATAATAAAAATCAATCATGCAATACAGGAATAAGTCTGGTCTACTAAAGCAGAGCCGGACTCAGATCAGCTGTTATAACTGGGGAAATATCAAGCTGCATTTCTTTTCAGAAGAAATGAAGCATCACATATGCCTATTAAAATTGATGTACTGCTTTGCCAACCATGCGCCAGAACGGCTCTCTATGGAGGAAGCAATGCATCAGAGTGGCTCATGAGATGACCACACTCTGTAATGTCTATATTTCCTTATAGGGCATACTGATAAGGAATGTCTTGGTTATGAAAACCCTTTAGATTGTAGGTACAATTTTAAATTAGTGGATAGAATATACACATACAGTGAAACCCCCTTGTTGAAAAGACAGCTCCCTTATCCAGATCAGATTTCCAATTACAGATTTTCAGTTCCACCAGATATTATACCATCGTATTTGAAAAAAGTACCTTGTTGAAAGGCTTCTTTTCAATGTAATTCTGGTTGTGTTCTCAAAGAGGTTTTACTGTACACTAATTGAGACAATAGAGTTGCTGCCATTAGAGGAATAATATAAATAATAATAATATAATAAAATATGTCACTGTCATCTTTATTTACATACCCAAGTAAAGAGGTTTGACGCTATTGCAATTTGAGTGTTTTTAGTTATGTAGACTTCCTGCTTTCAGTAAAGTGGCTTGGCCTTCTTGTACAGAAAAGATGACAGATTGTAGCTGCTTTGCTAAAGGCAAAACTGAGCAGAACTTCCAAGTGTGTTCCCAAATTTCCAATTTAAATTAGTAAATGAATAATATATAATCCATCTCTGCAAAATTAAACCCTTAATTATTCAATTATTTATGGCATAGCACCAGTGAACCCACCCTAGGACAAGCCAGGAATTCTCTATATGCCACTCCATCTTGTCCACAAGCCTATGCACTTGGGTATTATCCCACATGTAATACATGTTGGGAAACAACTTTAGGAAAATTATCATCCAGTCTGAACCTCGCAAAATAGTGTTCTTCTGGACAAAAATATTATTGAAAAATAATTTATTAGAATTGCCACATATTTTGTGACCTGGAAAGTGGATCCTAACCCTTGACTTTGAGAATTTCCACTTAGAAATTGTAGGACGTGCTAGGACCGCACGAACCTGTGTCGTTACTTTTGACGACAATGCAGCCCGCACGGAATTGTGGCAAAAGTAGGAACATGTTCATTCTTTTGACAGAATTTCTGCAGTGAAATTCATCAGCACAATTTCTGCAATGGACATTCCACATCTGAATGGCATTGACAGCAATGGCAGGCTGCTGCAAAGCAGGTTCAGTACATAATTTTCAAGCAGAAATTCTGGGTGGAAATTTTAAGTGTGAACTTGGCATTAGGTTGCACCTATTTTTTTTCTATATCCTTAACCTGAAGCAAGGCTAGGAAAAGTCCAGGAGACAGGGTACCAGAAACCAGGTGGCTTCAGGCAGATAGCAAAAGGCTGAATGAAACTAGAACAGGAACTGCATTGTGAATTAATACTCAGGCAATGCGTGAGAGACCTAGCTGGGCCTAAATAGCAGGTCTCTTAGCAACACAACCCAGAGCTTTTCAGCAGCAGCAAGGTGTGGTGGTGCAATAGTGACAGCTGTGCTGTGCTATGCTCCCAGTCAGACAGGACCCTTCCTGTTTAAATAGACTGCCAGGATGAAATTGGCATGCACCACCTGCAGAGGAAGCATAAGGATGCTGCTGGTGCAGACGGATAAGATTCTAAGAGGGAAAGTTCAATTTGCAACAAGATTATTGGTGGCAAGAAAATGGATGTTTATAGAAGTTCCAAACACTGATGAACTTAGTGCCACAGTATGTAAGATGATGAATTTCGAGTTCTGCTGGGCAGCTAAGGCTGGATGCTTACAAAGTTCCATGCAATTTGGGATAGGTGGATTGAAAGTATGACAAAAGAGAGCAAAGAGGAAACCTCTTTCTTATGACGTATATTAGGAGAGATCACAGAGGAGTGCTTTCAGACAGGAGAGAGCACAGAGGAGTACTATCAGACAGGAGAGATCACAGAGGAGTGCTAACAGACAGGAGAGAGCACAGAGGAGTGCTATCAGACAGAAGAGATCACAGAGGAGTACTATCAGACAGGAAAGAGCACAGAGGAGTGCTATCAGAAAAGAGAGAGCACAGAGGAGTGCTATCCTGTCTGATAGGACTCCTCTGTGTTCTCTCCTGTCTGATAGTACTCCTCTGTGCTCTCTCCTGTCTGATAGTACTCCTCTGTGCTCTCTCCTGTCTGATAGTACTCCTCTGTGCTCTCTCCTGTCGGATAGTACTCCTCTGTGCTCTCTCTTGTCTGATAGCACTCCTCTGTGCTCTCTCCTGTCTGATAGCACTCCTATGTGCTCTCTCCTGTCTGATAATACTCCTCTGTGATCTCTCCTGTTTGATAGAACTCCTCTGTGCTCTCTCCTGTCTGATTGTATATTAGGAGAGATCACAGAGGAGTACTATCAGACAGGAGAGATCACAGAGGAGTGCTTTCAGCCAGCAGAGAGCACTGAGGAGTGCTATCAGACAGGAGACAGGAGAGATCACAGAGGAGTGCTATCTGACAGGAGAGATCACAGAGGAGTGCTTTCAGACAAGAGAGAGCACAGAGGAGTGCTATCAGACAAGAGAGAGCACAGATAAGTGCTATCCTGTTTGATAGGACTCCTCTGTGCTCTCTAGTGTCTGATAGTACTCCTCTGTGCTCTCTCCTGTTTGATAGAACTCCTCTGTGCTCTCTCCTGTCTGATAATACTCTTCTGTGATCTCTCCTGTCTGATAGCACTCCTCTGTGCTCTCTCCTGTCTGATTGTACTCCTCAGTGCTCTCTCCTAACTGATAGTACTCCTCTGTGCTCTCTCCTGTCTGATAGGACTCCTCTGTGCTCTCTCCTGTCTGATAGTACTCCTCTGTGCTCTCTCCTGTCTGATAGTACTACTCTGTGCTCTCTCCTGTCTGATAATACTCCTCTGTGCTCTCTCTTATCTGATAGTACTCCTCTGTGCTCTCTCCTGTCTGATAGGACTCCTCTCTGCTCTCTCCTGTCTGATAGCACTCCTCTGGGCTCTCTCCTGTCTGATAGCTCTGCTCTCTCCTGTCTGATAGTACTACTCTGTGATCTCTCCTGTCTGATAGCACTCCTCTGTGCTCTCTCCTGTCTGGAAGCACTCCTCTGTGATCTCTCCTGTCTGATTGTATATTAAGAGAGATCACAGAGGAGTGCTTTCAGCCAGCAGAGAGCACTGAGGAGTGCTATCAGAAAGGAGAGATCACAGAGGAGTGCTATCCGACAGGAGAGATCACAGAGGAGTGCTTTCATACAAGAGGGAGCACAGAGGAGTGCTATCAGACAAGAGAGAGCCCAGAGAAGTCCTATCCTGTTTGATAGGACTCCTCTGTGCTCTCTAGTGTCTGATAGTACTCCTCTGTGCTCTCTCCTGTCTGAAAATACTCCTCTGTGCTCTCTCCTGTCTGATAGCACTCCTCTGTGCTCTCTCCTGTCTGATAATACTCCTCTGTGATCTCTCCTGTCTGATAGCACTCCTCTGTGCTCTCTCCTGTCTGATTGTACTCCTCAGTGCTCTCTCATAACTGACAGTACTCCTCTGTGCTCTCTCCTGTCTGATAGGACTCCTCTGTGCTCTCTCCTGTCTGATAGTACTCCTCTGTGCTCTCTCCTGTCTGATAGTACTCCTCTGTGCTCTCTCCTGTCTGATAGTACTCCTCTGTGCTCTCTCCTGTCTGATAATACTCCTCTGTGCTCTCTCTTATCTGATAGTACTCCTCTGCTCTGTGCTCTCTACTGTCTGATAGGACTCCTCTCTGCTCTCTCCTGTCTGAAAGCACTCCTCTGGGCTCTCTCCTGTCTGATAGCACTCCTCTCTGCTCTCTCCTGTCTGATAGTACTACTCTGTGATCTCTCCTGTCTGATAGCACTCCTCTGTGATCTCTCCTGTCTGATAGGACTCCTCTGTGATCTCTCATGTCTGATAGTACTCCTTTGTGTTCTGTCCTGTGCTATCAGACAGGAGAAAGCACAGAGGAGTGCTAGCCCACCCTCACATACCGGACTTTGTCCATGCCTGTGCTTAAGCTTAGTAAAATAAAACAAAAGACAGACAGCGCTCCATAGTGTGATACCGTTGTTGCACAGAGAAATTAAAGCTGGTGGGTATTGCTCTTACCCCAATGGCTTACACTCCACCAAGTGCAACAATGAATCAAGGCGTTTAATATGAATAAGGTGTCCGGCAGCCACTCCTCGTCTCCTCAAATATAGACAAAATGTAGATAAACCTCCAGGGTGTGGACGGGATAAATGGGCGCTCAACCACCAGGTAGCAGGATAAAAAGTTTTATTCACCCATAATGCAACGCGTTTCACAGCACAGCTGCTTCATCAGGCACCTGTGAAACGCATTGCATTATGGGTAAATAAAACTTTTAATCCTGCTACCTGGTGGTTGAGCGCCCATTTATCCCGTCCACACCCTGGAGGTTTATCTACATTTTGTCTGTGCTTAAGCTTGGACAAAGCCACGATTTCTATAAAAAGGAAGTATGACATATATTAGAAAGTTTAATGTTTTGCCAAGATGTACAACATATAAAAAGTTTTTGTATCTGACATAGCCCATTTAACCCCTTAAGGACTCAGCCCATTTTGGCCTTAAGGACTCAGACAATTAAATTTTTACGTTTTCATTTTTTCCTCCTCGCCTTCTAAAAATCATAACTCTTTTATATTTCCATCCACAGACTAGTATGAGGGCTTGTTTTTTGCGCGACCAGTTGTCCTTTGTAATGACATCACTCATTATATCATAAAATGTATGGCGCAACCAAAAAACACTATTTTTGTGGGGAAATTAAAACGAAAAACGCAATTTTGCTAATTTTGGAAGGTTTTGTTTTCACGCCGTACAATTTCTGGTAAAAATGACATGTGTTCTTTATTCTGAGGGTCAATACGATTAAAATGATACCCATTATTATATACTTTTATATTATTGTTGCGCTTAAAAAAAATCACAAACTTTTTAACCAAATTAGTACGTTTATAATCCCTTTATTTTGATGACCTATAACTTTTTTATTTTTCCGTATAAGCGGCGGTATGGGGGCTCATTTTTTGCGCCATGATCTGTACTTTTTTTTGATACCACATTTGCATATAAAAAACTTTTAATACATTTTTTATAATTTTTTTTTTAATAAAATGTATTAAAAAAGTAGGAATTTTGGACTTTTTAAATTTTTTTTCGTTCACGCCGTTCACCGTACGGGATCATTAACATTTTATTTTAATAGTTCGGACATTTACGCACGCGGCGATACCAAATATGTCTATAAAAAATGTTTTTTACGCTTTTTGGGGGTAAAATAGGAAAAAACGGACGTTTTACTTTTTTATTGGGGGAGGGGATTTTTCACTTTTTTTTTACTTTTACTTTTACATTTTTTTACATTTTTTTTTACACTTGAATAGTCCCCATAGGGGACTATTCATAGCAATACCATGATTGCTAATACTGATCTGTTCTATGTATAGGACATAGAACAGATCAGTATTATCGGTCATCTCCTGCTCTGGTCTGCTCGATCACAGACCAGAGCAGGAGACGCCGGGAGCCGCACGGAGGAAGGTGAGGGGACCTCCGTGCGGCGTTATGAATGATCGGATCCCCGCAGCAGCGCTGCGGGCGATCCGATCGTTCATTTTAATCGCGAACTGCCGCAGATGCCGGGATCTGTATTGATCCCGGCACCTGAGGGGTTAATGGCGGACGCCCGCGAGATCGCGGGCGTCGGCCATTGCCGGCGGGTCCCTGGCTGCGTAAATGTACGTCCTGGTGCGTTAAGTACCACCTCACGAGATCGCGGGCGTCGGCCATTGCCGGCGGGTCCCTGGCTGCGTAAATGTACGTCCTGGTGCGTTAAGTACCACCTCACCAGGACGTACATTTACGTCCTGCGTCCTTAAGGGGTTAAGCCACTATATCATAAAAAAGCAGAGTACATTAAAAAAATATGTATATTGCCCTGCACTGAAAAAACTCAATTAAGTTAAATGCCACCCAGTAACACACATAATAAAATATAATTAACACAGTGTGGAAATATTTATAGTCGGCATAAGCTACCTCTCCTTATAATTGATTTTATATAGCTGTCTAATTAAAGCGGAACATTATCGAGTCAGGGAAAGCTGTTGATAAAGAAGGATAGAAACGTTAGGTACCCGTTATAATTAGAAACATTTAGGAACATTTACCGGCACTGCATCGAGGTGCTATATTTTTCATGGTCGTGGACTTTCACATAGCAGTATTAAACTCCATCTAATTTATGAGGCTGGATTGTAGAGATTTAGTTGATCATTGTTTGACCTCTATAAGCATTCTCATATATTGTAGCTCTTAAATGGGCACTGCCACCAAACTTTTTTTTGGATATGTTGTAGTACTTATGTACTACAACATATCTCTAATATATATTAATTATTTATTTTTTGTTTAAAATATTTTATTTTACATTTGAAAACTGGCAACTAGGGGTCTCCCTCCTAGTGGCCGGCTGCAGCCTGACGTGACATCACGACTGAATTAGGACCGATGCCGGCCGTGCAATCGGTCCTGATTAAGTCAGCCAGTCAGCTTGCGCTCGCTCCCTGCCAATCAGACAGGCAGGAGCGAGCGCTGCGAACGCCGGGGCTGCGCGCATTGGCCCACTGGCCATTTATAGATAGGAAACAATTTTCAAAAGGCAGAGAGGGGGTTAGGGATAGATTAGCAATAGGCAGGGACAGAATTTAGTTTTTTTTAAAGATGGTGGGAGCTACTCTTTAACGGAAAACATAGAGATGACCAATATAAAGGTCATATACTGGACTTGACAGCGTAAAAACCTTAGTATTTAGTGGGGTTAGCGGACAAGACTGCCACAATTTTATATTTCATTTGCCACGGAAATCCCCGGTGGGTATCTGTCCCGACCCTGACCGAACAAAAATTTTGACATGTTTCTTTGACATGCCATAAGTATTTTTTTAAATCAAATGAAATAAAATTCAAGAATGGCACTCTGGCGAACAAATGGTGATGTTTATTTTGCAAACATAAACATACAGCAGAGCAGCATCATGGGAGAGGGACGCCATCCCTCTCCCATGATGCTGCTACGCTGTATGTTTGTTTGCAAAATAAACATCACCATTTGTTCGCCAGATTGGTGAGTGCCATTCTTGAATTCTATTTCATCTGATGTCCACTGATTTGCCTGCACAAGTATTGCCGAAAGTCAGCTGTGCCGAGCGCTGTTCCTGCCTGAGTATTTTTTATATGATAGGCTTAAAAGGGTACTCCGCCCCTAGACATCTTATCCTCTATCCAAAAGATAGGGAATAAGATTTTTGGTCATGGGGGGTCCGGCTGCTGGGACCCTCCGCAACTTCTGGTGCGGGACCCCAGTCATCCGGTGCAAGGAGAAAATTCTGCTCCATGTCAGATGACTGGCGACCACAGCAGTCTCGTACCCTCCATTCTTGTCTATGGGAGGAAGCGTGATGTTACATTACCTCTTGCCTATCTTGAAGTAGGTAACTACACTTTTTTTTTATTTAATTAAAAAAAAATACCAATAGTGTCTTAACATTTTGCTCTAGTGGCGTAGCTATAGGGGTCACAGCAATCACAAGTCAAGACTTACCCCAAGGACAGCTTTGACTCAGAGCTCCTAAATTGGTGTACAATCATTGAGAGTACAGTGGGGCTCCACAATTACAGTTGTTCAAATCCTAGAACTACACTGGAACATGGACAAGTGAGTAACCACAGGGGCTCTAGAAAGAACTTTTGCACCAGGGTCCATTAACCTACAGTTTTGGTCCAGATCTCCTCTACTGTAGTGTACCATAAATGTTTTCAATAGTATCTGATAATAGGGTTGCTCATAGCTACGGCCTTTTATGTGCCACTGTTTTGACTGTGGTTAAAATTTTAGCTTTAGCAAATTTTTGCTTTCACTGGTTAGATAAGAGGCCCTGTGAATTGAAAACCTTGTTTAACAGAGCCCCCTGACATGTTTACTTCTGACTAGTGTCCTTAGGGGCTCAGAATCGTTCCCTCTGGCGGGCAAAAAAACATTTCAGCCTGACACTGCACAAGATTGCAGTAGCACATATTTTACTAAAACTTAACAAAATAGTAATTCACTGAAACTAAATAGTACTTTTTTTTTTTTTTTTTACTTTTTAGTGATCATTTTACATATTTTATTCCAAAAACATTCTCAATCTGCTTATATATTAATTAAAATGTTGCAGAAATTAAGATACTTTCAACACAACAGTACAGCCTTCTTTCTAAGAAGCTATATATAGAAGCTGACAAGTTCATTTTCTTATAAAAGCATTTTTCATGCATATTTTGTTGCTGTTGCTATGACAGTTGGCTCTGGTAGCGGCTGCGCTGTGAACATTGTCAAAATGCATCTCTATCTGAAATTAAATTTGCCTTATCCATAGATACATATTTAGATCTGGTATAAGTATATATTGAATTTTCAGTCATGATTGTTGATCCTCCAAGCTAAATGTGCACGTCTTTTTAATGGAACAAGTGTCAACGTAGGCATGGCATATGGTTAAAGAAGAGATCCAGTAAAAGATAATGTATCCCCTATCCACAGGATAGGGGATAAGTAGCTCATCCCGGGGGGTCTGACCGCTGGGACTCCCCTCGATCTCTGTAATGGGACCCGGCTCTCTCAGTTGGGAGTGCTTGTCATCTACCGCTAGACGGCACGCCTTCCATTCATTTCTATGAGAGTGACGATGATGCCAGAGTGCTGTACTCGGGTCTTTTCCGCACTCCCATAGAAATGAATGGAGCATGTGCCATCTGCAGCACGCGCTCCTCAGTGAGCTCCAGGAACCGTCCCGATGATCGTGGGGGGTCCCCCACCAGCGATCAGCTACTTATCCCCTATCCTGTGGATAAGGGATACGTTAGGGCGACATCTGCATGGAGTTTGTGTGCTGAACAGCCAATAATATTAAAAACATAAGCCTTGTAATGTGAAGGTTCCTTTCATGTTGCCAAAACAGCTCTTATCCTTCACATGGACACCACAATCCTTGGAAGATGTCCTGTGGTATCTGGCACCAAGACGTAAGCAGATTCTTTAGGTCCTATAAGTTTTGAGGTGTGGCCTACATGGATAAGACCTAGTTTTCCAGCTCATTCATTTCAATATGCCAAAATGCGTCAGCTAGTGACTCCGGTCGGCCCAGTATCCAGCTTCTAACCTGGACTAAAAAATATGGTCTGCTGCAGTTTTCTGTCCGGGTTCAAAGCCTGAACAGGTAGGAAAATTAGTCGACCACAGTCAGTGGTTGACTCCATTTGGCTCATTGAAGTGAATAGGGTACGGCACGGGATATGGCATCAGGCGAATATGAAATTCCTTAGCCTGTCCTTTTCTGGCTGCCGGAGAGAAAACCATGATGTTAATGAATCCTGAGAAGAGATATATAGAATAGTAGGGATGGACAGAGTAATTATTTTGCACCAGTGCTAATTTTTTCTTCCCCAAAGCTTGTAACATTACATGTGTAGAGGAACAAGGAGCTCCATGAGGATTTGTCATAGTCCTCCCATAACTGCCTCACACTGGATTTAGGTCTGAGTGTGATAAAAGACCGCTGTCTCACTTCACACCCTGCTTTGCAGAGAATGCCATATTCTCTTATAGGAAAAAAAAAAAAGACATGGAAGATTCCAAAAGCAAACTGGCAGAAAATGGGTGGTGGGCTGAGTGGTAATAAAGACAAGATGAATGAAGAAGGGTGGGTTTGCAGAAGATGAAAAATGACACAGAATGAGAGGAATGACAGTGGGAAAGCGGAGATAAGTGATGGGGGAGAGGGTGGTGGAGAGGTTTACACACTGCACATATAAGAGGTGGCAGCCATCACAGCCTGTGACGCTCTGACTGCAGCCTGCATTAATAAGGATGGGTAAGCAGGGGGTGGGGGGGATTCTTGTTCTTTCACACCCCCAGTCAGCCATGCAAAGACATCTGAGTGGGTGTAAAGATATTTTTTTTCTGTGCCAATTCAGGGTAGAAAACAGCAAACAGCGAGAAAATAATGATGAAATGCAGGGCAGTTGTTTCCCTTTTCAGTCTTTGGCATGAGACAAGAATATCTTTTTATTAAACAATGCTGACATTATGACAGCAATTCATATTTGACATACTGACAACAGTAAAAAAGGTGACAGTGTGGTGATTCCAGCACAGGGTCTAATGGCATAATGGATACTGGTTGTTTGTATATAATGTCCAGTGATCTCCTGACTGTAGATTATCAGGATAGGATCAGACAGTGCTGATCTCTATATAATATCCAGTGATCTGACTGTAGATTATCAGGACAGGATCAGACAGTGCTGGTCTCTATATAATATCCAGTGATCTCCTGACTGTATATTATCAGGACAGGATCAGACAGTGCTGGTCTCTATATAATATCCAGTGATCTGACTGTAGATTATCAGGACAGGATCAGACAGCGATGGTCTCTATATAATATCCAGTGATCTCCTGACTGTAGATTATCAGGACAGGATCAGACAGCGCTGGTCTCTATATAATATCCAGTGATCTCCTGACTGTAGATTATCAGGACATGATCAGACAGCGCTGGTCTGTATATAATACCCAGGTGATGTGACTGTAGATTATCAGGACAGGATTAGACAGTGCTGGTCTCTATATAATATCCAGTGATCTCCTGACTATAGATTATCAGGACAGGATCAGACAGTGCTGGACTCTATATAATATCCAGTGATCTGACTGTAGATTATCAGGACAGAATCAGACAGCGCTGGTCTCTATATAATATCCAGTGATCTCCTGACTGTAGATTATCAGGACAGGATCAGACAGCGCTGGTCTCTATATAATATCCAGTGAACTCCTGACTGTAGATTATCAGGACAGGATCAGACAGCGCTGGTCTCTATATAATATCCAGTGATCTTCTGACTGTAGATTATCAGGACAGGATCAGACAGTGCTGGTCTCTATATAATATCCAGTGATCTCCTGATTGTAGATTATCAGGACAGGATCAGACAGTGCTGGTCTCTATATAATATCCAGTGATCTGACTGTAGATTATCAGGACAGGATCAGACAGTGCTGGTCTCCATATAATATCCAGTGATCTGACTGTAGATTATCAGGACAGGATCAGATAGTGCTGGTCTCTATATAATATCCAGTGATCTCCTGACTGTAGATTATCAGGACAGGATCAGACAGTGCTGGTCTCTATATAATATCCAGTGATCTCCTGACTGTAGATTATCAGGACAGGATCAGACAGTGCTGGTCTCTATATAATATCCAGTGATCTGACTGTAGATTATCAGGACAGGATCAGACAGTGCTGGTCTCTATATAATATCCAGTGATCTCCTGACTGTAGATTATCAGGACAGGATTAGACAGTGCTGGTCTCCATATAATATCCAGTGATCTGACTGTAGATTATCAGGACAGGATCAGACAGTGCTGGTCTCTATATAATATCCAGCGATCTCCTGACTGTAGATTATCAGGACAGGATCAGACAGTGCTGGTCTCTATATAATATCCAGTGATCCGACTGTAGATTATCAGGACAGGATCAGACAGCGCTGGTCTCTATATAATATCCAGTGATCTGACTGTAGATTATCAGGACAGGATCAGACAGCGCTGGTCTCTATATAATATCCAGTGATCTCCTGACTGTAGATTATCAGGACAGGATCAGACAGCGCTGGTCTCTATATAATATCCAGTGATCTCCTGACTGTAGATTATCAGGACAGGATCAGACAGCGCTGGTCTCTATATAATATCCAGTGATCTGACGGTAGATTATCAGGACAGGATCAGACAGTGCTGGTCTCTATATAATATCCAGTGATCTCCTGACTGTAGATTATCAGGACAGGATCAGACAGCGCTGGTCTCTATATAATATCCAGTGATCTCCTGACTGTAGATTATCAGGACAGGATCAGACAATGCTGGTCTCTATATACTATCCAGTGATCTCCTGACTGTAGATTATCAGGACAGGATCAGACAGTGCTGGTCTCTATATAATATCCAGTGATCTCCTGACTGTAGATTATCAGGACAGGATCAGACAGCGCTGGTCTCTATATAATATCCAGTGATCTCCTGACTGTAGATTATCAGGACAGGATCAGACAGTGCTGGTCTCTATATAATATCCAGTGATCTCCTGACTGTAGATTATCAGGACAGGATCAGACAGCGCTGGTCTCTATATAATATCCAGTGATCTGACTGTAGATTATCAGGACAGGATCAGACAGTGCTGGTCTCTATATAATATCCAGTGATCTCCTGACTGTAGATTATCAGTACAGGATCAGACAGTGCTGGTCTCTATATAATATCCAGTGATCTCCTGACTGTAGATTATCAGGACAGGATCAGACAGTGCTGATCTCTATATAATATCCAGTGATCTCCTGACTGTAGATTATCAGGACAGGATCAGACAGCGCTGGTCTCTATATAATATGCAGTGATCTCCTGACTGTAGATTATCAGGACAGGATCAGACAGTGCTGGTCTCTATATAATATCCAGTGATTTCCTGACTGTAGATTATCAGGACAGGATCAGACAGCGCTGGTCTCTATATAATATACAGTGATCTCCTGACTGTAGATTATCAGGACAGGATCAGACAGTGCTGGTCTCTATATAATATCCAGTGATCTGATTGTAGATTATCAGGACAGGATCAGACAGCGCTGGTCTCTATATAATATCCAGTGATCTCCTGACTGTAGATTATCAGGACAGGATCAGACAGTGCTGGTCTCTATATAATATCCAGTGATCTGACTGTAGATTATCAGGACAGGATCAGAGAGTGCTGGTCTCTATATAATATCCAGTGATCTCCTGACTGTAGATTATCAGGACAGGATCAGAAAGTGCTGGTCTCTATATAATATCCAGTGATCTCCTGACTGTAGATTATCAGGATAGGATCAGACAGTGCTGATCTCTATATAATATCCAGTGATCTGACTGTAGATTATCAGGACAGGATCAGACAGTGCTGGTCTCTATATAATATCCAGTGATCTCCTGACTGTAGATTATCAGGATAGGATCAGACAGTGCTGATCTCTATATAATATCCAGTGATCTGACTGTAGATTATCAGGACAGGATCAGACAGTGCTGGTCTCTATATAATATCCAGTGATCTGACTGTAGATTATCAGGACAGGATCAGACAGCGCTGGTCTCTATATAATATCCAGTGATCTCCTGACTGTAGATTATCAGGACAGGATCAGACAGTGCTGATCTCTATATAATATCCAGTGATCTGACTGTAGATTATCAGGACAGGATCAGACAGTGCTGGTCTCTATATAATATCCAGTGATCTCCTGACTGTAGATTATCAGGATAGGATCAGACAGTGCTGATCTCTATATAATATCCAGTGATCTGACTGTAGATTATCAGGACAGGATCAGACAGTGCTGGTCTCTATATAATATCCAGTGATCTCCTGACTGTAGATTATCAGGATAGGATCAGACAGTGCTGATCTCTATATAATATCCAGTGATCTGACTGTAGATTATCAGGACAGGATCAGACAGTGCTGGTCTCTATATAATATCCAGTGATCTGACTGTAGATTATCAGGACAGGATCAGACAGCGCTGGTCTCTATATAATATCCAGTGATCTCCTGACTGTAGATTATCAGGACAGGATCAGACAGTGCTGATCTCTATATAATATCCAGTGATCTGACTGTAGATTATCAGGACAGGATCAGACAGTGCTGGTCTCTATATAATATCCAGTGATCTCCTGACTGTAGATTATCAGGATAGGATCAGACAGTGCTGATCTCTATATAATATCCAGTGATCTGACTGTAGATTATCAGGACAGGATCAGACAGTGCTGGTCTCTATATAATATCCAGTCATCTGATTGTAGATTATCAGGACAGGATCAGACAGCGCTGGTTTCTATATAATATCCAGTAATCTGATTGTAGATTATCAGGACAGGATCAGACAGCGCTGTTTGTACATAATACACGTCAATAGACATTTTTCATTCATTATGCAGATATGATCAGCACTTCATAGGTGACAATGAGATTGCTCCATCCAGGAGTTCCTTCTTTTGTGCTGACCTCTGTTACAAGAAAAGGACATGTGCTTTTGCAGACAGTCAGAAAGATGAAGACCAATTGAGGAATATAATGGAGGTGAGTATTCAAAAAAGTTGTGGCTTTGTGACTGGCACTGACAGACACACTGTGGCTTGCATTATACGGAGTGGGTGGCACACTGTGTCACTATATGTAAAGTACATTCTTTCAAGCACTGTATGGGGAGCACACTGTGTCTGGCACTATATGCAGGTACACTCTCCCTGACACTATGGAGAGAAAACTGTTTTTAGTGCTATATGTAGATACACACTACCTAGCAATTTTTTGTCACTCTGTGACCAAACAACCTGACATCCTATGGGGAGCACACTGTGTCATTATATGTAGGTACACTCTTACGTGTACTGTATGAAGAGCACACTGTGTCTAGTGCTATATGTAGGTGCAAACTACCTAGCACTGTATGGGGAGCACACTGTGTCTGGTGCTATATGCAGGTACACTCTCCCTGACACTGTATGGAGAGAACACTGTTTCTAGTGCTAAAAAGTTGTGGCCGAAAATGTTGGAACCCCTGAAATTTTTATAGAAAATGAAGTAATTCTCATAGAAAAATATTGCAGTAACACATGTTTTGCTATACACATGTTTATTCCATTTGTGTGTATTGGAACTAAACCAAAAAAAGGGAGGTAAAAAGCAAATTGGACATAATGTAACACCAAACTCCAAAAATGGTCTGGACAAACTTATTGGTACCCTTTCAAAATTGTGGAAAAATAAGTTTGTTTCAAGCATGTGATGCTCCTTTAAACTCACCTAGGGCACGTAACAGGTGTGGGCAATATAAAAATCACACTTGAAACCAGATAAAAAAGGAGAGAAGTTCACTTAGTCTTTGCATGTGTGTCTGTGAGAACTGTCTGAGGACTTGAGAACCATAATTGTGGAAAAATATCAACAATCTCAAGGTTACAAGTCCATCTCCAGAGGTCTAGATTTGCCTTTGACCGCAGTGCGCAACATTATCAAGAAGTTTGCAACCCATGGCACTGTAGCTAATCTCCCTGACCGTGGACGGAAGAGAAAAATTGATGAAAGGTGTCAACGCAGGATAGTCTGGATACTGGATAAGCAGCCCCAAACAAGTTCCAAAGATACTCAAGCTGTCCTGCAGGCTCAGGGAGCATCAGTGTCAGTGCAAACTATCCGTCGACATTTAAATTAAATGAAACGCTATGGCAGGACAACCAGGAGGACCCCACTGCTGACACAGAGACATAAAAAAAGCAAGACTACATTTTGCCAAAATGAACTTGAGTAAGCCAAAATCCTTTTGGGAAAACGTCTTGTGGACAGATGAGACCATGATAGAGCTTTTTGGTAAAGCACATCATTCTTCTGTTTACTGAAAACGGAATGAGGCCTACAAAGAAAAGAACACAGTGCCTACAGTGAAATATGGTGGAGGCTCAATGATGTTTTGGGGTTGTTTTGCTGCCTCTGGCACTTAGTGCCTTGAGTGTGTGCAAGGAATCATGAAATCTGAGGATTACCAACGGATTTTGGGTCGCACTGTACAGCCCGGTGTCAGAAAGCTGGGTTTGCATCCGAGATCCTGGGTCTTCCAGCAGGACAATGACCCCAAACATACATCAAAAAGCACCAGAAACTGATGGCAACAAAGCGCGAGTGTAACGGTGAGCGCTCCGGTCCCCTCCTCTGGACAGGAGCGCTCGCTGTCCCTGCCCCAGTCTCCGGTGTCCCTGCGCGTCCCGGTCACACACTCTGACCGGGAGCGCAGGGTCTCCTCTGTCGGGGATGCGGTTAGCGTGGCGGCCGGTCCCCGCACACGCGCCACACCCCGTATCACCCTACCCCCGGCTCCGTCATCCTGTGCTGCCTCTGTCCCCCGGCGCGCGCAGCCCCGCTCCTTAGGGCGCACGCGCGCCGGCTTCATGAAATTTAAAGGGCCAGCGCACCATTGATTGGTGCCAGGCCCTCACTGTTCTATAAAGGTTCCCAGCCCCTTCCTGCCCTCGCCGGATCTTTAGTGCCTTGTGCCTAGTGAAGGCGTTCCCATAGTTTTGTGTTTGCCCTTGCCCGTTGCCCTTGACAACCGCCTTGTGAACCTTTGCTGCCTGCCCTGACCTGTTGCCTGACTATTGTCTGTGAACCTCTGCCGCCTGCCCTGACCTTTGCTACGTCTGACTACGCTTTTGCCTGCTCCTCCTGTACCGCATCCATCTCAGCAACCAGAGGGGTTGAGTCGCTATCGGGTGGAACGACCTGGGGGCTACCTGCCGCAGCAAGACCATCCCGCTTTGCGGCGGGCCCTAGTGAAGACCAGTAGCCCCTTAGACTCCGTTCCCTTGGTACGGCCCACGTCATCGCCCCTCTAGTCCAGTGGATCCACCACCTGCCTCCTGACCGGTACGTAACAGTAAGATCCGGCCATGGATCCCGCTGAGACGCCACTTCCTAGCCTTGCTGATCTTACCACCGTAGTGGCTCAACAGACCCAGCAGATTGCCCAGCAAGGTCAACAGCTGGACCAGTTGGCCGCCATGATGCAGCAACTCCTGCCTGCCCAGCAACATCCGTCACCTCCGCCAGCACCCGCTGCTTCATCACAGCCTGCAGTCTTCTCCGGTGCCAGAATCCGCTTGTCCTTGCCGGACAAGTATGACGGTGATCCTAAGCAGTGCCGAGGGTTCTTGTCACAATGCTCACTCCATCTCGAGTTACTGTCCGACCAGTTCCCGTCTGAACGAGACAAGGTGGCCTTCATTCTCAGCTTGCTCTCCGGGAAGGCCCTGGCCTGGGCTACTTCTTTATGGGACCGCTTTGATCCAGCCACTACCTCCGTCCAGAGCCTGACCCCGCAGGAACGGAGCCGTCGCAGAGACGAGAATTTGTGTCTGTACTGCGCCAGTACCGAGCACTTCCTCAGAGACTGTGCTCTTCGTCCACCGCGTTCGGGAAACGCTCGCACCTAGTAAACGTGGGAGAGGCGTTGCTAGGTGTGGATTCCTCCTCTCCACGTCTTGTGGTATCAGTGCAGCTTTCCGTTTCCCCCAAGTCTATCTTCACTGCCACCCCCTTCTTGGATTCTGGGTCTGCCGGCAATTTCACCCATGCCTCCTTGATTGACAAGCATCGAATCCCTGTGGTCCGTTTGCCCAAGCCATTCTTCATTTCTACTGTCAACGGAGAGAGACTTTCTGCCACAGTGCAGTACCGCACTTTGCCTTTACAAATGGACATCGGCTTTTCGCATAAAGAAACTTTGGAGTTCCTGGTCCTTCCATACTGCTCCTCGGAACTCCTCCTGGGCTTGCCATGGCTTCAGCGTCACTGTCCCATCCTGGATTGGTCCTGAGATCATGAGGTGGGATTCCTCTTCCTCCGGCCGTTGCCTCAAGTCTGTTTTTGCCAAGCAAGTCCCCGCTGTTCCTCCGCCACCTGGTCTTCCGGAGCCTTACCACTGCTTCGCTGACGTTTTTTGCAAAAAGCAAGCCAAACTTCTTCCTCCTCATAGACCTTACGATTGTCCTATTGACTTGGTACCCGGAACCACACCACCCCAGGGTAGAATCTACCCTCTCTTACCACCAGAGACTCTCGCCATGTCGGAATACATTCGTGACAATCTTCAGAGAGGTTTCATAAGGAAATCTTCCTCTCCTGCTGGGGCCGGCTTTTTCTTTGTTACCAAAAAGGACGGATCCCTCCGTCCTTGCATCGACTACAGAGGGCTAAACAAGATTACTGTCAAGAATCGTTACCCTCTCCCCTTGATCTCTGAGCTATTCGACCATCTCCGTAGGGCTAGGATCTTCACCAAGTTGGATCTGCGAGGAGCTTACAACCTGATCCGAGTCCGAGAGGGTGACGAGTGGAAGACCGCTTTCAACACACGGGATGGCCATTTTGAATACCTAGTGATGCCATTTGGTCTTTGCAACGTGTCTGCTGTGTTCCAAGAATTTGTCAATGACATTTTTAGAGACGTGCTCTACACGTGCGTGGTTGTATACCTTGAGAACATCCTCATCTTCTCCTCCAACCTGGACCAACATCGAGTCCATGTTTGTCTAGTTATTTCACGCCTTAGAAAGAATCGCCTCTATGCTAACATCAAGAAGTGTCTGTTCGAGCGGTCCAGTCTGCCCTTCCTAGGGTACATCATTTCACCCCAGGGTTTACAGATGGACCCGGCCAAGCTCTCTGCGGTACTTGACTGGCCACGTCCCTCAGGTCTCTGTGCTATTCAAAGATTTTTGGGTTTCGCCAATTATTATAGGCAATTCATTCCCCATTACTCCACTCTGGTGTCTCCCATAGTAGCTTTGACCAAGAAAGGGGCTAATTCTAAATCATGGCCTTCTCAAGCTGAAGAAGCCTTCCAGTCTTTGAAAGCCTCTTTTGCCACCGCACCCGTACTCTCCAGACCTGACCCCACTAAGCCATTCTCCCTGGAAGTGGATGCCTTCTCCGTGGGAGCCGGAGCCGTACTCACCCAAAAGTTACCCAGGGGCAAGACTCTCACTTGCAGCTTCTACTCCAAGACCTTCACTCCCGCCGAGAGAAATTATTCTATTGATGACAGGGAACTGTTGGCTATAAAATTGGCGCTCGAGGAGTGGAGGCATCTTCTCGAGGGCTCCATCCACCCTGTGAGCATTTTCACGGACCACAAGAACCTGGCCTACCTCCAATCCGCACAAAGGCTGAATCCACGTCAGGCTTGCTGGTCGTTGTTCTTTGCTCGCTTTAATTTTTTGATTCATTTTCGGCCAGCGAGCAAGAACATCAGGGCGGATGCCCTTTCCCGCTCTTCCGATGTGGTGGGCCACGAAACAACTCCCCAGCCGATAATTCCGCCTGAGCGCCTAATTGCCGTTGCTCCAGTGGATCTGCGCTCTCTCCCTCCAGGCAAGTCCTATGTGCCTCCACGTCAGTGCCTACGAGTCCTCAAGTGGGGCCATGTCTCTTTATTTGCAGGTCATCCTGGGGTACAGAAAACTCTCCAGCTTATCTCCCAAAGAAACTGATGGCCTGCTTTGGAGAAGGATGTCTCGGATTACGTCCAAGCTTGAATGATTTGTGCTCGGGACAAGTCACCTCGCCAGAAGCCTGCTGGTCTCCTCTTGACCCTCCCTATTCCTGAGGCTCCGTGGTCTCACATCGCCATGGACTTTGTTACCAAACTCCCCTCCTCCCATGGAATGATGTTTGGGTCGTAGTAGACCGCTTGTCGAAGATGGCCCACTTCGTACTTCTACCTGGTCTTCCGTCTGTGCCAGTGTTGGCCAAACAATTTTCCAGCATATTTTCCGCCTCCACGGTCTTCCCAAGCACATTGCCTCAGACCGTGGGGTACAATTTGTCTCTAAATTTTGGAGAGCTCTATGTGGACAGCTAGGGGTCAAGTTGGACTTCTCATCTTCCCACCATCCTCAGTCCAATGGCCAGGTGGAACGGGTGAATCAAATTTTGGGAGACTATCTACGCCACTTCGTCTCCTCTTGCCACAATGACTGGTCTGATCTGCTTCCCTGGGCAGAATTTTCCTATAATTACAAGCACTCCTCTGCCTCTAACATCTAACTCCTCTGTCTCCATTTTTTGTAGTTTTTGGTCGCCAGCCTCTTCCACCTCTGCCGCTGACATCCTCTTCTCCCGTACCTGCAGTTGACGACTGTCACGATCCCGGCTGGTAGGAGGTGGATCCTCTGTGCCAGAGAGGGATTGGCGAGACCGTGCTAGTGGACCGGTTCTAAGTCACTACTGGTTTTCACCAGAGCCCGCCGCAAAGCGGGATGGTCTTGCTGCGGCGGTAGTGACCAGGTCGTATCCACTAGCAACGGCTCAACCTCTCTGACTGCTGAAGATAGGCGCGGTACAAGGGAGTAGGCAGAAGCAAGGTCGGACGTAGCAGAAGGTCGGGGCAGGCAGCAAGGATCGTAGTCAGGGGCAACGGCAGGAGGTCAGGAACACGGGCTAGGAACAAACAAGGGAACGCTTTCACTAGGCACAAGGGCATCAAGATCCGGCAAGGGAGTGCAGGGGAAGTGAGGTATAAGTAGGGAGTGCACAGGTGGAAACTAATCAAGGTAATTAGGAAGATTGGACCAGGCACCATCATAGGTGCACTGGCCCTTTAAATCGCAGAGACCCGGCGCGCGCGCGCCCTAGGGAGCGGGGCCGCGCGCGCCGGGACAGGACCGACGGAGAGCGAGTCAGGTACGGGGACCGGGGTGCGCATCGCGAGCGGGCGCCACCCGCATCGCGAATCGCATCCCGGCTGGAGGCGGTACCGCAGTGCACCCGGTCAGGAGATCTGACCGGGGCGCTGCAGCAACGAGGATGAGGCGAGCGCTCCGGGGAGGAACGGGGACCCGGAGCGCTCGGCGTAACAGTACCCCCCCCCTTGGGTCTCCCCCTCTTCTTGGGTCCAAAGAACCTGAGGAACAAAAACTCAACTCTTTCGTGAAGAGGTCCGATGCACATTAGGAGGGGTTCCGTGCGGTAACGCACGGCACAGTCCAAACTTTCATTGTTAACACAATTGCTGTAGAGGGGTCTGGCGAGACTGGTCACAGGGACGTTGAACCTGTTGATAAGAGAGGCCAAAAAAAAATTTCCTGCAGATCCGGAATCCAAGAAGGCCATAGTAGAGAGGGAGAAGGCAGAGGCAGATATCCGCACAGGCACAGTAAGGCGTGGAGAAGCAGAGTTGACATCAAGAACTGTGTCACCTTTGTGCGGAGTCAGCGTACGTCTTTCCAGGCGGGGAGGACGGATAGGACAATCCTTCAGGAAGTGTTCGGTACTGGCATAGTACAGGCAAAGATTCTCCATGCGGCGTCGTGACCTCTCTTGAGGTGTCAAGCGAGACCGGTCAACTTGCATAGCCTCCACGGCGGGAGGCACAGGAACGGTTTGCAGAGGACCAGAGGAGAGAGGAGCCGGGGAGAAAAAACGCCTTGTGCGAACAAAGTCCATATCCAGGTGGAGCTCCAGACGCCATCCGGAAAAACGCATGTCAATGCGAGTGGCAAGATGAATGAGTTCATGTAGGTTAGCAGGAGTTTCTCGTGCGGCCAGAACATCTTTAATGTTGCTGGATAGGCCTTTTTTAAAGGTCGCGCAGAGAGCCTCACTATTCCAGGACAACTCGGAAGCAAGAGCACGGAACTGAATGGCGTATTCGCCAACGGAAGAAACACCCTGGGCCAGGTTCAGCAGGGCAGTCTCGGCAGAAGAAGCTCGGGCAGGCTCCTCGAAGACACCACGGGCCTCAGCGAAGAAGGACTGGACTGTGGCTGTGGCAGGATCATTGCGGTCCCAGAGTGGTGTGGCCCCAGACAAGGCCTTTCCAGAAAGGAGACCACGGCAGAGTCCAGAGTCCTCATCAAATTTGTCCGGCAGGGACAAGCAGGGGTTAGGAGCGGCCGGTTGCTGCGGAGGAGTTGCAGGAGCCGGCGGAGGAGATGGTTGTTGTAGCTGCTGTGTCTGTGGCAGCAGCTGCTGTATCTGTGACTGAAGTTGCAGTGTCACGGTGGTCAAGTATGCCAGCTGGTGATTTCGCTGGGCAATCCGTTGGGCTTGCTGGGCAATCTGTTGGGCTTGCTGGGCAATCACCGTGGTGAGGTCGGCGACAACTGGCAGAGGAACTTCAGCGGGATCCATGGCCGGATCTACTGTCACGATCCCGGCTGGTAGGAGGTGGATCCTCTGTGCCAGAGAGGGATTGGCGAGACCGTGCTAGTGGACCGGTTCTAAGTCACTACTGGTTTTCACCAGAGCCCGCCGCAAAGCGGGATGGTCTTGCTGCGGCGGTAGTGACCAGGTCGTATCCACTAGCAACGGCTCAACCTCTCTGACTGCTGAAGATAGGCGCGGTACAAGGGAGTAGGCAGAAGCAAGGTCGGACGTAGCAGAAGGTCGGGGCAGGCAGCAAGGATCGTAGTCAGGGGCAACGGCAGGAGGTCAGGAACACGGGCTAGGAACAAACAAGGGAACGCTTTCACTAGGCACAAGGGCATCAAGATCCGGCAAGGGAGTGCAGGGGAAGTGAGGTATAAGTAGGGAGTGCACAGGTGGAAACTAATCAAGGTAATTAGGAAGATTGGACCAGGCACCATCATAGGTGCACTGGCCCTTTAAATCGCAGAGACCCGGCGCGCGCGCGCCCTAGGGAGCGGGGCCGCGCGCGCCGGGACAGGACCGACGGAGAGCGAGTCAGGTACGGGGACCGGGGTGCGCATCGCGAGCGGGCGCCACCCGCATCGCGAATCGCATCCCGGCTGGAGGCGGTACCGCAGTGCACCCGGTCAGGAGATCTGACCGGGGCGCTGCAGCAACGAGGATGAGGCGAGCGCTCCGGGGAGGAACGGGGACCCGGAGCGCTCGGCGTAACAACGACCTTGTCCGGGATTTCTCTTCTATCTGGCGAGAGATCCACACCGCTCTCCTCAAAGCCTCTGCCCGCATGAAGTTTCAGGCAGACAAGAAACGCAGAGCTACTCCTGAGTTTTTCCCTGGTCACAAGGTGTGGCTCTCCAAATATATCCGATTTAGGGTCCCAAGCTACTAGTTGGGTCCCCGCTACTTGGGACCCTATAGAATCAAGAAGCGAATCAATACAGTGTCTTATCAACTCCATCTTCCTTCCTCCCTCAGGATTCCTCTTTCCATGTCTCCCTCCTAAAGCCTGCCATCTTCAATCGCTTCTCCCCTAAGGTCTCTACTCCTACCCCTGTGGCCGACACAACGGATGTGTTCTCTGTCATGGAGATTTTGGCGTCCAAGTTCATGCGGGGCAGAATATTTTTTCTGGTCGACTGGGAGGGCTGCGGTCCTGAGGAAAGATCTTGGGAGCCTGAGGAGAATATATTGGACCGCAGCCTTATCCTCAGTTTCCTTGGTACCAAATGAGTGGGAGACCAAAGGGGGGGTACTGTAACGGTGAGCGCTCCGGTCCCCTCCTCTGGACAGGAGCGCTCGCTGTCCCTGCCCAAGTCTCCGGTGTCCCTGCGCGTCCCGGTCACACACGCTGACCGGGAGCGCAGGGTCTCCTCCGTCGGGGATGCGGTTAGCGTGGCGGCCAGTCCCCGCACACGCACCGCACCCCCTAGCTCCGTCCTCCTGCGCTGCCTCTGTCCCCCGGCGCGTGCGGCCCCGCTCCTTAGGGCACGCGCGCGCCGGCTTCATGAAATTTAACCCCTTAAGGACGCAGGACGTAAATGTACGTCCTGGTGAGGTGGTACTTAACGCACCAGGACGTACATTTACGTCCTGTGCATAACCGCGGGCATCGGAGCGATGCCCGTGTCATGCGCGGCTGATCCCGGCTGCTGATCTCGCGGGCGTCCGCCATTAACCCCTCAGGTGCCGGGATCAATACAGATCCCGGCATCTGCGGCAGTGCGCGATTTAAATGAACGATCGGATCGCCCGCAGCGTTGCTGCGGGGATCCGATCATTCATAACGCCGCACGGAGGTCCCCTCTCCTTCCTCCGTCCGGCTCCCGGCGTCTCCTGCTCTGGTCTGTGATCGAGCAGACCAGAGCAGAAGATGACCGATAATACTGATCTGTTCTATGTCCTATACATAGAACAGATCAGTATTAGCAATCATGGTACTGCTATGAATAGTCCCCTATGGGGACTATTCAAGTGTAAAAAAAAAAGTAAAAGTAAAAGTTAAAAAAAAGTGAAAAATCCCCTCCCCCAATAAAAAAGTAAAACGTCCGTTTTTTCCTATTTTACCCCCAAAAAGCGTAAAAAACATTTTTAGAGACATATTTGGTATCGCCGCGTGCGTAAATGTCCGAACTATTAAAATAAAATGTTAATGATCCCGTACGGTGAACGGCGTGAACGAAAAAAAAAAAGTCCAAAATTCCTACTTTTTTAATAAATTTTATTTAAAAAAAAATTATAAAAAATGTATTAAAAGTTTTTTATATGCAAATGTGGTATCAAAAAAAAGTATAGATCATGGCGCAAAAAATGAGCCCCCATACCGCCGCTTATACGGAAAAATAAAAAAGTTAGAGGTCATCAAAATAAAGGGATTATAAACGTACTAATTTGGTTAAAAAGTTTGTGATTTTTTTTAAGCGCAACAATAATATAAAAGTATGTAATAATGGGTATCATTTTAATCGTATTGACCCTCAGAATAAAGAACACACGTCATTTTTACCATAAATTGCACGGCGTGAAAACGAAACCTTCCAAAATTAGCAAAATTGCGTTTTTCGTTTTAATTTCCCCACAAAAATAGTGTTTTTTGGTTGCGCCATACATTTTATGATATAATGAGTGATGTCATTACAAAGGACAACTGGTCGCGCAAAAAACAAGCCCTCATACTAGTCTGTGGATGAAAATATAAAAGAGTTATGATTTTTAGAAGGCGAGGAGGAAAAAATGTAAACGTAAAAATTAAATTGTCTGAGTCCTTAAGGCCAAAATGGGCTGAGTCCTTAAGGGGTTAAAGGGTCAGCGCACCATTGATTGGTGCCTGGCCCTCACTGTTCTATAAAGGTTCCCAGCCCCTTCCTGCCCTCACCGGATCTTTAGTGCCTTGTGCCTAGTGAAAGCGTTCCCATAGTTCTGTGTTTGCCCTTGCCCATTGCTGAGCCGTTCCCCTTGACAACCGCCTTGTGAACCTTTGCTGCCTGCCCTGACCTGTTGCCTGACTATCGCCTGTGAACCTGTGCCACCTGCCCTGACCTTTGCTACATCTGACTACACTTTTGCCTGCTTCTCCTGTACCGCGTCCATCTCAGCAACCAGAGGGGTTGAGTCCCTATCGGGTGGAACAACCTGGGGGCTACCTGCCGCAGCAAGACCCTCCCGCTTTGCGGCGGGCCCTGGTGAAGACCAGTAGCCCCTTAGACTCCGTTCCCCTGGTACGGCCCACGTCATCGCCCCTCTGGTCCAGTGGATCCACCACCTGCCTCCTGACTGGTACTTAACAGCGAGAGAGTTCTGAAGTGGCCAACAATGAGTCCAAATCTAAATCCCATTGAACACCTGTGGAGAGATCTTAAAACTGCTATTGGGAAAAGGCGCCTTCCAATAAAAGAGACCTGGAGCAGTTTGCAAAGTAAGAGTGGTCCAACATTCCGGCTGAGAGGTGTAAGAAGCTTATAAGAAGCGACTGATTTCAGTAATTTTTTTCAAGGGGTGTTCAACCAAATATTAAATAAAGGATGCCAATAATTTTGTCCAGCCCATTTTTGGAGTTTGGTGTGACATTATGTCTAATTTGCATTTTTTTCCTCCCTTTTTTGGTTCAGTTCCAATACACACAAAGGGAATAAACATGTGTATTGCAAAAGATGTGTTACTGCAATCATTTTCTGTGGGAAATACTCTAGAAATTTTCTAGAAAAATTTCAGGGGTGCCAACATTTAGGGCCATGACTGTATGTAGATACACACTACCTGGCACTTTTCGATCACTTTGTGGATGGATGGCACTCTATGGAGGGGTAGACTATGGCTTGCACTGAAACAGGGAATGCTAATGTATGTTATTGAAAATGAAGTTCTGCAGCAGCTATGTATTATAGGGAATTATATGAACCTTACTTTAGATTATTTAGAAAGTCTACTTTATGTAAGTTAAGTTTCATGAACTGTATAAAAGCACTTGACCTTGGGCCTTATGTTTTAATTTTAATCTGCTCATTGCAGATTATCGGCAAAGGATCGGGCTGTACTGAACTTCTATATAATTATATTTATAGTGGCAAAACATTTGGCAGTGTTGTACGGGATGTGTATCTACTAATGTCCATTTGTAGGCAGGGTACATGTTTGCTGTGGATGCTTTTCATTTTGTACTCAAGGATCCCTTTCTCCTTTCTTTTGCAGCCTAGAACAGTCTGAGGAGTCACAATGACCACAGAGGTAGGGGCTGAAACTGAATTAAATCCTGGTGCAGATGGGCCTGCCCAGGATGGAGTACACAATCCTGCACTACTTCCACCTGACACGCCGCAAACCCCTGCTAACAATGTAGACCGCTCAGGATTCAACGAGAATTTAAGGAGAAACACAGATGTAAGTTCGCATTCATATCTGATCTCTTATCTCTCATTTTTAGTAATTACTATTTTTTTTCATAAAATAACCATTAACTATTTACTTTGAACTCCTGTTATTCCTCCTGGAAATGTTGGAATAGATTGATATAATTTAGCTTTTTTCATAGGTTGTATCCTCCACACCAGAGTTTTCCAACCAGGGTGCCTCCAGCTGTTGCAAAACTACAACTCCCAGCATGCCAGGACAGCCGTTGGCAATGCAAAGTAAAGCCCTGGATGGGACTGTGTTTATAATCCCGATTCCGATGCATTTCTGCCCATTACTTCCAGCTCCCGCTATGTGTGTTCCACTCCCACCTACTCCCGTGACATGTGTGTCAAATTAGTCAAATGGGTGTGAACCTAATTTTAATAATTGGAGTGACGGGTGATCAGGTGATTGGTTACGTACAAGAAACAAACCCCCTGACTGTATAATCCCACCCACTTGGTGCCGTATCAAGAAACTGTAAAAAGCTATAACAGTATAATTTTTTGGGGTTGGCCACAGTTTTTTTTTAAAGGGGAGTACCCCTAGACATCTATAGGGGATAAGATGTCTGATCGCAGAGGGTCCGGCTGCTGGGCCCCCTGCGATCTACCGCCCAGCAACCCGGCGTCCTGAATATTTATGTTCAGTTTAGAACATAGGCTTCAGGCTTCCATGTTCGTGACGTCACACCACGCCCCCTCCATTCATGTCTATGGGAGGGGGCGTGATGGCAATCTTATTCCCTATCCTTTGAATAGGGGATAAGATGTCTAGGGGCGGAGTACCGTTTCAGATATTTGAGACATTATTACACAGAGTACATGCACAGACAATTAAATAGACATTTGAAAACTGCTGTCAAACAATTACAGGTTTTAGTCAATGCCCAATGGGTGGAATCCATTTTTGACAAACTAGTAAACAATTGAAATAATTTTTGCAATTTTGTTTAAAAGCCCTATGATGAGGCTACCTAATAGGCAGTGAGTCATAGTCAGACAATGTTGTACTCATGACTACTATTTATGGTTTGTGTTTCCAAGCATAATGTCTCCACATCTTTTTATCGTAAACTCTTGACACTTTTCTGTCTTCTGTTACTGAGTCTACTTTACGTTTTTTTCTTTTTTTTTATGCACTAATTTATAAATATATGTTAAAGGTGTGTGTGTGTGTATATATATATATATATATATATATATATATGTATAGTTTTTGATCAGAGATTCTAACAGTATGCTCATCATCATTGTGAACTTTAGAGTGAAGAGAGGCTTGATGTATCACAAGACAGAACAACACCATCTCATAATCAGAGATCGCCGCAGAGAAATCGAAAACCCAAGAATGCACTTTGTAGGGTGACGCTCCTGGACTCTTCCCACTATGAGTGCGAAGTGGAGGTAAGAAAAAAAATGCAGTCAGTATGGGGTTAAAAAAAAAAGGGAATCAGAGAATTTTAATGACTTTAATGGTTGACGTCTCAGATCAATATTATGCCCGCTCCTTTTTCTGATGGCTTCTTGTGTTTCAGAAACATTCCAGGGGGCAGGTCCTGTTTGATACTGTATGTGCACACCTTAACTTGCTGGAAAAAGATTACTTTGGACTTACATTCTGTGACACCGACAGTCAGAAGGTAATGCTTCTAGAAACCATATCTGATATTGCATCGTAATGAAAAGTCCATCCTTTTTGTGCTCTTAAATGTATGCCAATATCCATATTTTTAATCTTTTATGGATACCCCAAATAACGCTAGCTTAATACTAGGCTGTAAAGCACAATCAAGTGAAAAAACAACAACAAAAAACAACATGTATTCAGAGGTGCTTTAAAATAGAGGCTGCATACAGGCTCTGAGGCTTGTAACAAAATTACTCTAATACAGCGGGTATATAGGTCTTCCTATTATGAGCAATATACTGCTCTCTTGAGACTTATTGGAATTATTTCCACCAAATGGCATGCTTTCCGAATGACAGGATGCACTTAACATCTGGCCATTCTGCATTATGATTATCTTCAGTGTTGACCATTGACCTCATGTACTTGCTGGTTATTAGTCATCAGTTGAGGCAATGTTCATGCTAACAGCTTATTACCTATTCACTGTTTCTTTTTCTTAAAGGGGACATTTGCTTTAAAATCTTGCTTTCAAATGCCCTATTAGGAATATCTAAAATAATAGAGAGGGAGTTTTTCAGGACCTAATCTATTAGAGCAGAAAAATGAGTACAAAGGGCACCACTCACTCTGAAGGACCCGATAGGTTGAAGCATTACATTGAATTGATTTAAATGGAAACAGCAGATTACTTGATTTGGCCATCCACGCTTTTGAATCCCACAAACAAATAAAAAACCTGCATATTTTTGCAAATGTACCAAATGTAGTCACTTTTACATGACATTCATTAAAGTGAAATTAATTGATCTGTTGTGGCTGGTTTTCCAACATACACAAGCATAGGGAGAATATTAGGGTTAAAATCATGGTACAGCTTTCAGTAGCAATAAAAATGCGATCTGTGTATCAACTTATGTCAAGATACTGTTAACAGCAATTGCTTGGTTTCACCAATAAAATCAAACTGCTGTGTGATTCTTCTGTACTAACACTGCCACCTTGGTTTTACAGAATTGGCTGGATCCCTCCAAGGAGATAAAAAAACAGATCAGAAGTGAGTGTAGAAACTCACGCTTGACACTGTCTTCTTCTCAATCTCTCTTTGTCTCTTGGACAACTATCTTACCTTATACAACCATCTTCTTTGTTTATAAAAATGATGTCTCATCCATCTATATACTTTTTTTTCTACTCCTTTTGTTATTCCTCATCCAGTTTACCATGTTTGCCGACTCATCTAACCAGCTCTATGTGTCTCTTAAGGTGGACCCTGGACATTTGGTTTCACGGTGAAATTTTATCCTCCTGATCCGGCTCAACTCACGGAAGACATCACAAGGTGTGAGGAAGGGATTGTGACGATGTGGCAATGACTTTAAAAGAGTAGATACGCCATTTTTTATATTTAGAGTGGTTTACAAAGAGCATTTGCAAAAATACCATTGCCAAAGGGACGGCCTTTTAAACAGGGTGATTACAGGCTGAAGGCCGATTCTGCCCCATGTTAAAGGAACAGCAATCAGCCAAAATATGACAAACCGCTCAATCATCAGCCGATCGCTGGGATTGCGTATGATTAAAAAAATGATTATTAGTTGGCCTCACATCTCCCCATGTAAACATACTGGCCCTCATTTACTAAGAAAATCGGGTTGTAAGTCTATCTTGCTTTCTTACCCGACTGCTTTTTTCCCCTGGTATTTATTATTATGTCGCATCCTGTTTGTCGCACGTGGGTTTTGTTGGTTTTGGTTTCCAACTCCTCTGAGCTGTCGGGAAAAAATCCACAACAATACAACAAATTCGGGTTGGAAACCTTAATAAATACGTGGGAAAGCTCAGAAATGTCGGGTTACGCCCCTTTTTCGGGTTTGGGAGAATCCACATCGGGTCCGTCGGGAAAAAATGTCGCATCGTGTCGCAGACTGGCGCACAATGTCTGCGACATGGCGCAGACAAAGATGCGACAAAAAAACCCGACAAAAGAGGTCGGGTTTAGAATAGTAAATGAGGGCCACTGTATCATGTTCTGCCAACAATATCCCATCCCTTCCCCTTTATATCTCATCCCTTATAGCAGTGGGTCCCAGCTGCTGACATCCGGAATTAGCAGTGAGCCCCGGCAGCCGGTACCCACTGTCTATAAAGCAAATGCAGCGTCTGCGTTCGCTTCAAAGACCGTAAACACATCAGGAAATACATGTATGCCCTGGTGCGTTCAGGACTAGGTGGCCAGGGGGTATGCCCTGTAACATCTACAAATTAAAGGAGTGCTCATCAATTGTACATAGTTTATTAGCAAGTGTCGAAAACCCTATTACTCTCCTTCTTGCTTGACCACTTCTGTCTTTCACTCAAAAACCTGCTTCAAAAATATGCTATGTGTGATGCCATTCTAAGGGAACAATTTGGGGTAAACTAGCCACTGAAATCAATCAAACCTTCTGATATTCTGATATTTGTCAAAGGTTGCCAGCAATGTCAAGTGTGAACAGGTTCGTTAAGTGCCACTCCGGTCTTTGCAATTCATTAGGGTTTATTGACACATTGCAGAACTGTCTTTATTAAGTTTACTTTATAGATATTACAGGCACTATAGGCTTTCAAGAGGCTGCAAACCTCATTCCATGCTGTAGGTGTTAGGTGAATCAACGACCAACATATCAAAGATGAGTGATTTCGAGATGATGCAGGTTCATGAATTCCTAATTTAGATCCATGAGTTCTATTTTGCTGTTAAACAGCATATCCAATTGAAAGCAGGTTGCCTAGCAACACCAGGGATTCCTTTTTTTATTGACTACACTAAACACCTGTAGTGTCTAGAAGCATTGAAGCTATAGACCATAACATTGCATAGAGCTGTTGACATATTGGGAGCTTTATTAGCTTCAGATCAAGTACTCAAAAAGCTCTACATAATATGTTGACACAAATAATAAAGAGAAGAGCAGCAAAATCATGTGTTTCAAAAGATGGAAACATGTATCACTTAACACATAGAAGAGGCTAGCAAAGTATCCTTTACAGACAGAACATGTACATTTTTTATATTGGGGTGTACTGTCCCTGTGTGACAGAGTAATGGAATTTAGGATATACAATTTATCAGGCCCCACTCACATGACATTTTGGGGCTATGTTGCCGGCATACATTGGGATACTGGCAAAAATGTGTTCTGACCTGTACTGCCGCATACCCGCTGTGCACCTGGAAAAAGGGGGTTATATCGGGGGACTCTGTCTGATGTGGGTAGCAGGCCCGCAAGTTCTGTGAGGGATAAGGTTAGGCCAGGCCTCTAGCCTAGGCCCAGGGATACAAAGTGGGACTGGGAGAGACACACATAGTCACTTGCAGAACCGAAGACAATTTACTACAACTTTTGATGACAATGACAAGATGACAATTTCAAAGAAGCAATAATGTTAACAGATCCTACCCGGAAGGCTCAATAATTGACTAACTGCACAACAGACTACCGTAGTTTCATACACAAATTTTAGAGCTACTGCCCCATTAACTCCAGGCCACTCAGCTTAGACCAGTATGCCTGGCAATTCACACTCTCTTGTCTCTGGCCCTAAGTAGGGGGAGTCTTTTACGAAGTTCCTGTATGCAAGCTGAAGAAGTCTCCAGCCCCAGATCTCCTGACCAGGTACAGTCCTGGCTCGTCCTCTCCAGAATCACTTACAGACAGAACAATACGAGTCAGCATGACAGGCACAGAGGTTTGTGACAACCTCAGATGTCACCAAATGTGGTTCTAGGACAGCCACCAGCGCAGCAGTCATCCGTTTCTCTTTTTACAGCACAAGGGTTTAGCCACAATCAAACTGAATTGGTCACGGATTTTGGTATAAATATCGTCACCTCACCCTGTACAGGGAAGTCCAATGCAAGTGCCCAGTGCAACGTCCCAGTGCCATGATGATCACTCAGCTCTTCCATTTTCGGAAGTCCTCTGGGGAATGAATAGGGCAGTGGCCACGCATGTATGGTGCAGCTCCCTTCATGCAGAGGACATTAGTCCTCTGTTCGCAGGATCAGTGAAGGCTCCTGCTGTCGGACCCCCACTGATCAGCTAGTTATCTCCTATTCTGTGAATATGGTCGAACTTTTAATGAGAATACTTAGTCAATACTTTAGTGAGCGGGTTGCCAGATATACTTAATAGACAACAATTCCCCAAAAAACAATCATTAAATGTTTTGGGTATGCCATGGTATATGTCAGAATATTAATTTTGCTAATATCCTGATGTATAAGGGCTCCTTCGCACTGCAGAATCTTTGTTCAGTGATATTCTTGGCAGAAATTCCACATGGAGTGGGCGCCGTCAAAACTAGGACTGTTCTGAAATGTGCTGTCTCAATAGCATTTCAGAGCAAATTCCCCCAAAAGAATGAACATGTTCATTCTTTTGGCACAATCTGGGGTACGAAATTCCGTAGTGTGAATGGTGGATTAGAATCCTGTTGAGAACAATGGTAGGCTGCCTATCATATTGTGAATGAGCCCATAATGGCAACGTGGCCCAAAATGTGATGTGATTGGAGCCTCATTAACCACTTGCATTGTAAATATATATCCCTATATAATCACATATGGCATCAGTTAGCATTAAAGATTATATCTGGGGTGTTATTTTTCTTTCCTATATTGATTTTGATCATAGGAGCATCACATTTTGCAAGAACTCGTATGCGCTTTGATTGTGTATTTGACAGCATGTAAACCTGTTGCTAGGAGACACGAATGACCTCACACACCCTCGCTTGCTTTTATGCTCTGACACATCTATTACTGTGAGCTGCATTTACTTTACAACTAGCTTGGCATTTTGCAGCGCTCCTAGGTTATCTGATTTATATTTTCTACTAATGCAAAATGCCTGTTTGTGCTGGTCAGAGGGAAAGAAAATGTTATTTTATCTGAGATTGGTAGACAAATGTGACAGCAAATAGTTACAAACAAAATCTCCTCATGTATATGTTTGCCTTTAAAGGCATATGTAGCATTGAAGAAGAAGCCAATGCGCCTGCTTCTGAATCCATAAAGAAGGGGAGTTTAGGTTGCTATCCATATAGGTGGAGTGAATCTGAACAGGGATAAGGGCTATACCATTTATAACACAGTGTTTCCCAACCACGGTGAAGGCATGCTGGGAGTTGTAGTTTAAGACACCCTGGTTGGGAAACGCTGCTCTAATAGATGAGAAGGTTAGATAGGGGTGTTGGCTGGGTCAGGCGATGGGATAATGTAGTAGGCTGAACCATCAAATGCAATTACAATGCATTGTACACTGTATACAAAGATTGTGTAGTCACATTGGGGGACACTTACTTAACCATTTACGCCTGTAAACATAGCGCCAAATGGCCAATGCAGATCAAGAATCGGAGTTCGCCATATTTATTATGTGACTTTTAGCATCCGCACATGCCTTTTGTGTCGTCTGCGCCAGAGGGCATGTCTGTTGGGCAAAGGGGGCGTGATTTGCATGGTGATTTGCAGGCGCTCTTCGGGCCGGCTTTCTGAACATTTATGTTCAGACTGCTGGCCTTGAGCGGCTGTGGTCGTGACAACCACAGCCATCATGCCCCCTCCCATAGACATAAATGGAGGGCATGTTGCCCGAAGCCGGCGTTCTGAACATAAATGTTCACAATGCCGGAGTGCTAGCCCGAAGATCACGGGGGGTCCCAGCGGCCAGACCCCTCACAATCAGACATCTTATCCCCCTATGCTTTGGATAGGGGATAAGATGTCTAAGGGCGGAGTACCCCTTTAAGGTTATGAATAAATAATATTTTTTATATTTATATTTTTTCATTATTCAGCAATGCCCAACCTTAATTCCTCTACATCAATTTATTTTTGTGCTCTTTTGCGGCAGGTATTATCTGTGCCTACAGTTGCGTGCTGACATCATCAGTGGGCGTCTACCCTGTTCTTTCGTCACTCATGCCCTGTTGGGGTCTTATACTGTACAAGCTGAGCTTGGCGACTATGACCCTGAGGAAAATCAAGGGAATTATGTTAGTGAACTTCGTTTCTCCCCTAATCAAACAAGAGAGCTGGAAGAAAGAGTCATGGAGCTGCACAAGACATACAGGTAACAGCACTGACATGAGGACACAGTTGGTAACAACCAGGCTATCAATTTAAAGGGTATGTTCATCTTTGAACACAACACTTCACAGTGTATATATATATATATATATATACATATAGCCATAATCTATATTGAAAAATGAATGATATACTTTACTTATATTGTATTGCTAGATATGCTATTCCAGAGCTACTTCACAAATATGCTGGTTACTTCTAGAACAAGTTCCAAGCATGTTGACAGACCTACCCTAACAGCTTACCTGAGCTTCTATAAATATCTGTGCAGATTGTCAGGAATGTTCCTTTTGCCTATAACTTATGGCTGTACAGTACAAAGCTTAAAGCCTTCCACATTTCACCATACAGTACTCTGTGCACACATTAAAGGGTTATCCCAAATGCACAGGACATGTCATAAAGGTTTAACTATAATGCCATTGACCGTACTGGGAGTTGCGCAAAGAGAGTTCTCTCGAGGTGCTATGCTGTTTATGTAGCTCCCATTAAAGTCAATAAAATGTATGAAAAAAAATGTTTAAAACTGACCGCTCAGCTATTTATGACTTTCCAACCACCTCCAGTTGCCACAAGTAGGTCAGAGGGGGCTTGGGTGGCCCTCGATGTTGGGATAGGGGCAGGTCCCAGGGTTGAGACCAGAATCAATCAGATATTTATGGAATTGCTATTATTGGATATGTATATTAGATGAAAATACCTCTTTATTGCAGTATTTCACCCCCTGTGATCTCCTGTACAGGGCCACGGCTCTCCCGTGCAGGAAGCATGTCAGCCACAGCATGACACTGCGGCCGACACGCCCCCTCCATGTATCTCTATTGAAGAGGCAGAGATGCAGCGGTCGGATCCCCCGCGATCAGACAATTATTCCCTATCATGCATATAGGGGATAAGTGTCTAAGACTGCAGTACTCCTTTAAGTAAGAAAATAACTTTGGGGAAATTCAGCTCTGAAGCCTGCATAACTGTGAAAGCGGGTCTGGATTATAAAATTAGGAGTAAATACAGATTAATAAAAGATTGGTAAAGCAAAGTAGGTAAACTTTACATATATGCCCAGATTGTCTTGCAAAGACTTGCAAGTGTCACCAGCCTCCTATGCTAGTGCTGGTGGTGCTTACTGACATGTACATTTAGTACCTTCACTCTAACACTAAATTAGGAGCAATATGTTCTCTGGTGCTGAAGAAACAATAGAAGGGTCAATGTTTAACCATGTTAGGTGAGATGGATGCAGAGAAACTGAAGCTCCTCTAGAAACAATGAACATTTTCTATCTAGCAGTAAAGTTGGAAGTTCTGTACCTTACCCCTGCAGATGTTGTATCATGTGATAGGGGAACACTGCTTCCCATTGTCCACCCTGTGAGACCGCTAAGGATTCAGAATACTGTGATTATCTGCATGAAACAACTAGTGTATTAGAGACTTTCTCTGATACCACCTTGTATAGATAACTTACATTATAACTCAAATTATTTTTATGTTTGTATATTTTTTAACCAGAGGAATGACTCCAGCTGAGGCCGAAATTCATTTTCTAGAAAACGCCAAGAAGTTGTCAATGTATGGAGTAGATTTACACCATGCTAAGGTAATGGGATATGCAGATCATACTAAAGGATTCTTTTATACTTGCAGCATGTATCACATCTTCATGTTCACACAATCAGCAAAGGGTTGTCTAGGATTTCAACAAAGGTGTCTGCTATTGCAGCCCAACCCTATTCAAGTGATTAGGGCTGAGCTGCCATACTGACACAGGCCATGAACCAAAGTGTCACTGTTTCTAGAAACCCTGGACCCCTTTTTCTAATCTTGGGCAATATCTTTAAGGCTGCTTTCACACTATAAAGTTCACGCGTTAATAAACGCCTGTTATAATGTATTGTTAACGGATGTTTAATAATGGGTGAATTTACGGATGCTAACGGCTGAATAATGTCTGTCCAAATAACGGGCATATTCATCCGTTAAGACCTGTTATAACATCCGTCATGTACGGACGTTTTAACACCTCAGCCTACAGACTCCCACAGCCAGGACTACTACTACTCCAATCATGGAACAGACTTGTTTCCATGATGGAAGTAGTAGTTCCCCGGCTGCGGGAGTCTGCTGGTGGCTGGGGAGGTTACATTAGTGTTTGTACTATTACCTTCATCATGGAACAGAGTCTGTTCCATGATGGGGGTTGTAGTACAGGGGCTGAGGGATTGATCGTGCTGGGTCTCACTTCTGACACCTGATCCGATCAGAAGTTATTAAGCATGCTCCGCAACCCTGCGATGTACACAATGTATTTTTTACTTTCATTTTTAAATTCCCCGCCGGGAGCCCTGAATGGCCGGTACTGAAGAGCCATTCAGGGATCCCAGCGGGGTTTTTAAAATGGACAATGTTGTTACGCCGAGCGCTCCGGGTTCCCGCTCCTCCCCGGAGCGCTCGCTACACTCTCGCTCCCGCAGCGCCCCGGTCAGATCCACTGACCGGGTGCGCTGCGATACCGCCTCCAGCCGGGATGCGATTCGCGATGCGGGTGGCGCCCGCTCGCGATGCGCACCCCGGCTCCCGTACCTGACTCGCTCTCCGTCGGTCCTGTCCCGGCGCGCGCGGCCCCGCTCCCTAGGGCGCGCGCGCGCCGGGTCTCTGCGATTTAAAGGGCCACTGCGCCGCTGATTGGCGCAGTGGTTCTAATCAGTGTGTTCACCTGTGCACTCCCTATGTATACCTCACTTCCCCTGCACTCCCTCGCCGGATCTTGTTGCCATTGTGCCAGTGAAAGCGTTTCCTTGTGTGTTCCTAGCCTGTGTTCCAGACCTCCTGCCGTTGCCCCTGACTACGATTCTTGCTGCCTGCCCCGACCTTCTGCTACGTCCGACCTTGCTTCTGTCTACTCCCTTGTACCGCGCCTATCTTCAGCAGTCAGAGAGGTTGAGCTGTTGCTAGTGGATACGACCTGGTCACTACCGCCGCAGCAAGACCATCCCGCTTTGCGGCGGGCTCTGGTGAAAACCAGTAGTGACTTAGAACCGGTCCACTAGCACGGTCCACGCCAATCCCTCTCTGGCACAGAGGATCCACCTCCTGCCAGCCGGCATCGTGACAGTAGATCCGGCCATGGATCCCGCTGAAGTCCCTCTGCCAGTTGTCGCCGACCTCACCACGGTGGTCGCCCAGCAGTCACAACAGATAGCGCAACAAGGCCACCAGCTGTCTCAACTGACCGTGATGCTACAGCAGCTACTACCACAGCTTCAGCAATCATCTCCTCCGCCAGCTCCTGCACCTCCTCCGCAGCGAGTGGCCGCTTCAGGCCTACGACTATCCTTGCCGGATAAATTTGATGGGGACTCTAAATTTTGCCGTGGCTTTCTTTCTCAATGTTCCCTGCACTTGGAGATGATGTCGGACCAGTTTCCTACTGAAAGGTCTAAGGTGGCTTTCGTAGTCAGCCTTCTGTCTGGAAAAGCTCTGTCATGGGCCACACCGCTCTGGGACCGCAATGACCCCGTCACTGCCTCTGTACACTCCTTCTTCTCGGAAATTCGAAGTGTCTTTGAGGAACCTGCCCGAGCCTCTTCTGCTGAGACTGCCCTGCTGAACCTGGTCCAGGGTAATTCTTCCGTTGGCGAGTACGCCGTGCAATTCCGTACTCTTGCTTCAGAACTTTCCTGGAATAATGAGGCCCTCTGCGCGACCTTTAAAAAAGGCCTATCCAGCAACATTAAAGATGTTCTGGCCGCACGAGAAATTCCTGCTAACCTACATGAACTCATTCATCTAGCCACTCGCATTGACATGCGTTTTTCCGAAAGGCGTCAGGAGCTCCGCCAGGATATGGACTTTGTTCGCACGAGGCGTTTTTTCTCCCCGGCTCCTCTCTCCTCTGGTCCTCTGCAATCCGTTCCTGTGCCTTCCGCTGTGGAGGCTATGCAAGTTGACCGGTCTCGCCTGACACCTCAAGAGAGGACACGACGCCGCATGGAGAATCTCTGCCTGTACTGTGCCGGTACCGAACACTTCCTGAAGGATTGTCCTATCCGTCCTCCCCGCCTGGAAAGACGTACGCTGACTCCGCACAAAGGTGAAACAGTCCTTGATGTCAACTCTGCTTCTCCACGTCTTACTGTGCCTGTGCGGATATCTGCCTCTACCTCCTAACAGGCCTTATGACTGTCCTATTGACCTCCTCCCGGGCACTACTCCACCCCGGGGCAGAATTTATCCTCTCTCTGCCCCAGAGACTCTTGCTATGTCTGAGTACATCCAGGAAAATTTAAAAAAGGGCTTTATCCGCAAATCCTCCTCTCCTGCCGGAGCCGGATTTTTCTTTGTGTCCAAAAAAGATGGCTCCCTACGTCCTTGCATTGACTACCGCGGTCTTAATAAAATCACGGTAAAGAACCGCTACCCTCTACCTCTCATCTCTGAACTCTTTGATCGCCTCCAAGGTGCCCACATCTTTACCAAACTGGACTTAAGAGGTGCTTATAATCTCATCCGCATCAGAGAGGGGGATGAATGGAAAACGGCATTTAACACTAGAGATGGACACTTTGAGTATCTGGTCATGCCCTTTGGCCTGTGCAACGCCCCTGCCGTCTTCCAAGACTTTGTTAATGAAATTTTTCGTGATCTCTTATATTCCTGTGTTGTTGTGTATCTGGACGATATCCTGATTTTTTCTGCCAACCTAGAAGAACACCGCCAGCATGTCCGCATGGTTCTTCAGAGACTTCGTGACAATCAACTTTATGCCAAGATAGAGAAATGTCTGTTTGAATGCCAATCTCTTCCTTTCCTAGGATACTTGGTCTCTGGCCAGGGACTACAAATGGATCCAGACAAACTCTCTGCCGTCTTAGATTGGCCACGCCCCTCCGGACTCCGTGCTATCCAACGTTTTTTGGGGTTCGCCAATTATTACAGACAATTTATTCCACATTTTTCCACCATTGTGGCTCCTATCGTGGCTTTAACCAAAAAGAATGCCAATCCTAAGTCATGGCCTCCTCAAGCGGAAGACGCCTTTAAACAGCTCAAGTCTGCCTTTTCTTCGGCTCCCGTGCTCTCCAGACCTGACCCATCTAAACCCTTCCTATTGGAGGTTGATGCCTCCTCAGTAGGAGCTGGAGCGGTCCTTCTACAAAAAAATTCTTCCGAGCATGCTGTTACTTGTGGTTTTTTTTCTAAGACCTTCTCTCCGGCGGAGAGGAACTACTCCATCGGGGATCGAGAGCTACTAGCCATTAAATTAGCACTTGAGGAATGGAGGCATCTGCTGGAGGGATCAAGATTTCCAGTTATTATTTACACCGATCACAAGAACCTCTCCTATCTCCAGTCTGCCCAACGGCTGAATCCTCGCCAGGCCAGGTGGTCTCTGTTCTTTGCCCGATTTAATTTTGAAATTCACTTTCGGCCTGCCGATAAGAACATTAGGGCCGATGCTCTCTCTCGTTCCTCGGATGCCTCGGAAGTAGAGCTCTCTCCGCAACACATCATTCCTCCTGACTGCCTGATCTCCACTTCTCCAGCCTCCATCAGGCAAACTCCTCCAGGGAAGACCTTCGTCTCTCCACGCCAACGCCTCGGAATCCTCAAATGGGGTCACTCCTCCCATCTCGCAGGTCATGCGGGCATCAAGAAATCCGTGCAACTCATCTCTCGTTTCTATTGGTGGCTGACTCTGGAGACGGATGTTGTGGATTTTGTGCGAGCCTGCACTGTCTGTGCCCGGGATAAGACTCCTCGCCAGAAGCCCGCTGGTCTTCTTCATCCTCTGCCTGTTCCCGAACAGCCTTGGTCTCTGATTGGTATGGACTTTATTACAGACTTACCCTCATCCCGTGGCAACACTGTTGTTTGGGTGGTCGTTGATCGATTCTCCAAGATGGCACATTTCATCCCTCTTCCTGGTCTTCCTTCTGCGCCTCAGTTGGCAAAACAATTTTTTGTACACATTTTTCGTCTTCACGGGTTGCCCACGCAGATCGTCTCGGATAGAGGCGTCCAATTCGTGTCTAAATTCTGGAGGGCTCTCTGTAAACAACTCAAGATTAAATTAAACTTTTCTTCTGCTTATCATCCTCAATCCAATGGGCAAGTAGAAAGAATTAACCAGGTCCTGGGTGATTATTTACGGCATTTTGTTTCCTCCCGCCAGGATGACTGGGCAGATCTTCTACCATGGGCCGAATTCTCGTATAACTTCAGAGTTTCTGAATCTTCTTCCAAATCCCCATTTTTCGTGGTGTACGGCCGTCACCCTCTTCCCCCCCTCCCTACTCCCTTGCCCTCTGGTGTACCCGCTGTGGATGAAATATCTTGTGATCTTTCCACCATATGGAAAGAGACCCAAAATTCTCTCTTACAGGCTTCATCACGCATGAAGAAGTTTGCTGATAAGAAAAGAAGAGCTCCCCCCATTTTTTCTCCCGGAGACAAGGTATGGCTCTCCGCTAAATATGTCCGCTTCCGTGTTCCCAGCTACAAATTGGGACCACGCTATCTTGGTCCTTTCAAAATTTTGTGCCAGATTAATCCTGTCTCTTATAAACTTCTTCTCCCTCCTTCTCTTCGTATTCCTAATGCCTTTCACGTTTCTCTTCTTAAACCACTCATCATCAACCGTTTCTCTCCTAAACTTATCTCTCCCACTCCTGTCTCCGGTTCTTCAGACATCTTTCCCGTAAAGGAAATACTGGCCTCCAAAAAGGTCAGAGGAAAAACCTTCTTTTTGGTTGACTGGGAGGGCTGTGGTCCTGAAGAGAGATCCTGGGAACCTGAGGACAATATCCTAGATAAAAATCTGGTCCTCAGGTTCTCAGGCTCCAAGAAGAGGGGGAGACCCAAGGGGGGGGTACTGTTACGCCGAGCGCTCCGGGTTCCCGCTCCTCCCCGGAGCGCTCGCTACACTCTCGCTCCCGCAGCGCCCCGGTCAGATCCACTGACCGGGTGCGCTGCGATACCGCCTCCAGCCGGGATGCGATTCGCGATGCGGGTGGCGCCCGCTCGCGATGCGCACCCCGGCTCCCGTACCTGACTCGCTCTCGGTCGGTCCTGTCCCAGCGCGCGCGGCCCCGCTCCCTAGGGCGCGCGCGCGCCGGGTCTCTGCGATTTAAAGGGCCACTGCGCCGCTGATTGGCGCAGTGGTTCTAATCAGTGTGTTCACCTGTGCACTCCCTATGTATACCTCACTTCCCCTGCACTCCCTCGCCGGATCTTGTTGCCATTGTGCCAGTGAAAGCGTTTCCTTGTGTGTTCCTAGCCTGTGTTCCAGACCTCCTGCCGTTGCCCCTGACTACGATTCTTGCTGCCTGCCACGACCTTCTGCTACGTCCGACCTTGCTTCTGTCTACTCCCTTGTACCGCACCTATCTTCAGCAGTCAGAGAGGTTGAGCCGTTGCTAGTGGATACGACCTGGTCACTACCGCCGCAGCAAGACCATCCCGCTTTGCGGCGGGCTCTGGTGAAAACCAGTAGTGACTTAGAACCGGTCCACTAGCACGGTCCACGCCAATCCCTCTCTGGCACAGAGGATCCACCTCCTGCCAGCCGGCATCGTGACAAATGTGAGGGGACATATGTATATTAAAAGTGTTGTGGGGAGGGGGGCGGAATAGAACGCTATATATCTAGCCCCCCAGCGCATTAATAAAAATATGACCCCCGCCAGCGCATTTATATGTATATACCTATACCCCCCGCCAGCGCATAATGGGACCACGCCGGCGCATTTGTCTTAATTTTCCATTGCAGCGCTATATGTGAATGGTATATCTATCAGAACGCATCCAGCAGCTGCCGGCAGATGATCCTGAGAGATATACTATTCATTCATAGCGCTGGCGGCTGCATATGTATATAGATGTGCTGGGGGGGCAGACATATGGCGTTATCTGCCCCCCACAGCGCTTCTATGTACATATGCAGCCTACACTCTATGAATGAATAATATATCTGTCACATATAGTGCATTTGTGCAGTGCTATATGTGACAAGTATATCTGTCAGCAGCGCATCCAGCAGCCGCCCGGCCGATGATGCTGACAGATATACTATTCATTCATAGAGCATAGGCTGCATATGTACATAGAAGCGCTGTGGGGGGCAGATAACGCTATCTCTCTGCCCCCCAGCACATCTATATTCATATGCAGCCGCCGCAGGCGCTATGAATGAATAGTATATCTATCAGGATCATCTGGCCGGCGGCTGCTGGATGCGTTCTGATAGATATACCATTCACATATAGCGCTGCAATGGAAAATTAAGACAAATGCGCCAGAGGGGTCACATTATGTGCTGGCATATGTATAGATATATACATATAAATGCGCTGGTGGGGGGGTCATATTTTCATTAATGCGCTGGCGGGGGTCATATTTTTATTAATGCGCTGGCGGGGGTCATATTTTTATTAATGCACTGGCAGGTGGTCATATTTTTTATTGATGCGCTGGCGGGGGTATATATTTTTATAAATGCGCCAGCGGGAGGCTTATTATAAATTTGCTTGGGGGCTAGATATATGGCGCTCTATGCCCCCCCCCCTTCAGCGCTATATATCTTGCCCCCCCCCACAACACTTTTAATATACATATGTCCCCTCACATTGTCCATTTTAAAAACCCCGCTGGAACCCTGAACGGCTCCTCAGTGCTGGCCATTCAGGGCTCCCAGCAGGGAATTTAAATATGAAAGTAAAAAATACATTGTGATCACAGGGTTGCGGACCATGCTGCCCGCTCCCCTGCTTAATAACTTCTGACCGCATTTCGTGTCAGAAGTGCGACCCAGTGCGATCAATCCCTCAGCCCCTATACTACAACCCCCATCATGGAACAGAGTCTGTTCCATGATGGGGTAGTAGTACAAACACTAATGTAACCTCCCCAGCCACAGGCAGACTCCCGACGGGGAACTACTACAACCATCATGGAAACAAGTAGTAGTCCCTCAGCACTGCAGGAGTCTGCTGATGTCAACTCTTCTGAGCATGCTCAGAAGTAATAACGGATATTTTAAAACAGGGTGCAAATGGATGACATAAAGGCTCATCCATTTGCCATAGACTTCAATGTTAAAAATAACGTCCGTTAATTTACCCGTTTCTTGTGACGGGCGAAAAATTTGTGCATGTCCCATTATTTCTCCCGTCACAACTAACGTCCGTTAGTCATGACAGGCTATAACGGGTGATAACGGGTAAACGAAAAAAAAACATTGACTTGACTGAGGTTGTTTAACGGGCGTTAATAATTATTTTTCAAACATACGTTTATTAACGGGTGAACTTCATTGTGTGAAAGCAGCCTAAGAGCTAGATATAAGATTTCGATTGTGGGTCTCTATTTTCAACCAATTTACACAGGCACTCATCTTACAAAACACACTCAGAAATTAATATTCCTTTCACCAATATTTACCAAATTTGTGTTTGAATAGTGAGATGTCATAAGTTGTATCTTTATCAACCAATACATTAGACCAAGCAATGTATCCCATTACATCTTGTTTTTTGCATCTGATCTGCAGGACTCTGAAAGTATAGATATAATGCTGGGAGTTTGTGCCAATGGGCTCCTAATCTACAGAGATAGGTTGCGAATAAATCGGTTTGCCTGGCCCAAAATCTTGAAGATTTCATACAAAAGAAGCAACTTTTACATTAAGATCCGACCAGGGGAGGTGAGTGACTTGACACGTATCATGGCAGTACATAGGAATGGAGAGAGGAATGTTATGTTTGGGAATGTTGACAGTATGACATTTTTATAGATTCTATGTAAAGGTTTCCAACCATATCAGTAACGCCCATATCATCTGTTGTAGTATGAACAATTTGAAAGTACCATTGGATTCAAACTACCGAATCACAGAGCCGCCAAGCGTCTTTGGAAGGTCTGCATAGAACATCACACATTTTTCAGGTGAGTATTGGCCACCATGGAGTTGAGAACTATGGTCATTAGCCCCCATTACCATTGACATTCATGACGTTGGGTGTGTTAACATTTGGGTCAAGGTTTAGATTCTAACAGCTGTGTATTAAGTGGATTGAAAGAGAAGCACAACCATTGCCAATGATGTTAAACAGATTAAAATACAGAATAACATGGACACAATAGTGCCATCTTTCCGGTATAATAGCTTCAAATAGGTTTTCAAAGATTCGAAAATTTTGGCCAAGGCAGAAAAATGCCATAAGATTACAAAATATCCCATTACTTAAATGTCACCATGTCACTGCTCAGCTGGTCTTGGTTGACTATGCTGCAGAGATGACGTGCTACACCAGGATCATTGGTGTCGGGCACATGACGGCTAAGACCAATGATTGACTGCGGCAGTCAAAGTAAAGAGACAGCTAACTGGGTTTACACCATGTTTTTGAATCCTGTTGAAACATCCTGTTTTTTATGGGGAAAATTTACCAGTAAAATAGGATGCAACAGGACACAAAAATTATGCTGGTGTTAGGATTCGGCAGGCTGGATGTGGATCCTCTGTGTCAGCGAGGGATTGGCGTGGACCGTGTCGGTGGACCGGTTCTAGGTTGCTACTGGTATTCACCAGAGCCCGCCGCAAAGCGGGATGGTCTTGCTGCGGCGGTAGCAACCAGGTCATATCCACCGGCAACAGCTCAACCTCGCTGACTGCTGAGAAGGCGTGGGACAGAAGGACTAGACAGAGGCAAGGTCAGACGTAGCAGAAGGTCGGGGCAGGCGGCAAGGTTCGTAGTCAATGGCGATAGCAAGAGGTCAGGAACACTGGTAAGGCAAACACTATAAACGCTTTCTCTGGCACAAGGCAACAAGATCCGGCAAAGCAGTGAAGGGGAAGTGAGGTTATATGAGCAGGGAGCAGGTGGAGGCTAATTAAACTGATTGGGCCAGCCACCAATCATTGGTGCACTGGCCCTTTAAATCTTAGAGAGCTGGCGCGCGCGCGCCCTGAGGAGCAGAGCCGCGCGGGCCAGGACGTGACAGCCGGGGACCGGGACAGGTGAGTGACTTGGGATGCGATTCGCGAGCGGGCGCGTCCCGCTATGCGAATCGCATCCCCGCCGGCAGTGTCAGTGCAGCGCTCCCGGTCAGCGGGTCTGACCGGGGCGCTGCAGAGAGAGAGAGGAACGCCGTGAGCGCTCCGGGGAGGAGAAGGGACCCGGAGCGCTCGGCGTAACAGTATAACAGTACCCCCTCCTTAGGTCTCCCCCTCTTTTTGTCCGGTTGTCGCTCCACATGGGACGAGGACATTGGGAGTGATTGTAGAGTCTCCTTCTGGAGGACAGAGAAGTCCTGGGTATACTCATCAACGGCAGGCAGTTCAGAAGGAGTGGGAATGGGGAGGGGGGGGGCAGAGGGTGAAGCTTGGCACGGGGCAGAGTGTTACCAGGACGGGGGCTATGAGGAGGAGACACTGAGGTTTGACTGACAGGACTGGGAGCAGACGTGAGGCATTTTTTGTGGCAAGAAGCACCCCAGCTCTTGATCTCCCCGGTGGTCCAGTCAAGGGTAGGAGAGTGGCATTGGAGCCATGGCAGACCGAGGAGATGTAGAGCGGCTTGACGAGACGGGTCACAGGGATGTTGAACTTATTAACAAAAGAGGCCAAAATGAAATTTCCCACAGAACCAGAGTCCAAGAAGGCCATAGCTGAGAAGGAAGAGTTGGCAGAAGGAGAAATCCGCACGGGCACAGTGAGACGTGGAGAAGCAGACTTCATACCAAGAGACGCCACACCCACGAGAGCTGGGTGCGTGCGTTTCCCAGACGTGGAGGACGAATAGGGCAATCCACCAAGAAATGTTCGGTACTAGCGCAGTACAGACATACATTTTTATCTCTACGGCGAGTCCTCTCTTCATGGGTCAGGCGAGACTGATCCACTTGCATAGCCTCCTCGGCGGGAGGCACAGGGGTAGATTGCAAAGGATACTGTGAGAGAGGTGCCCAGAGATCAAGGTCTTTTTCCTGGCGGAGCTCCTGGTGTCTTTCAGAAAAACGCATGTCAATGCGGGTGGCCAAATGGATAAGTTCATGCAGGTTGGCAGGAATTTCTCGTGCGGCCAGCACATCCTTGATGTTACTGGATAGGCCTTTTTTAAAGGTTGCGCAGAGGGCCTCGTTGTTCCAAGATAATTCAGAGGCGAGGGTACGAAATTGGATGGCGTATTCTCCTACAGAAGAATTTCCCTGGACCAGGTTCAGCAAGGCAGTTTCGGCAGAAAAAGCTCGGGCTGGTTCCTCGAAGACACTACGAACCTCAGCGAAGAAGGACTGAACAGTGGCAGTGACAGGGTCATTGCGGTCCCAGAGCGGTGTGGCCCATGACAGGGCCTTCGCAGACAGGAGACTAACCACGAAAGCCACCTTCGACCGTTCTGTAGGAAATTGGTCCGACAACATCTCCAAATGTAGGGAACATTGTGACAGGAAACCACGGCAAAGTCTAGAGTCCCCATCAAATTTGTCCGGCAGGGACAAGCGGAGGCCAAGAGCGGGCACTCGCTGCGGAGGAGGTGCAGGAGCCGGCGGAGGAGATGGTTGCTGCTGTAGCTGTGGCAGAAGTTGCTGTAGCATGGCGGTCAACTACGACAGCTGCTGTCCTTGTTGGGCGAACTGTTGTCCAAGTTGCTCTATCTGTTGAGACTGCTGGGCGACCACCGTGGTAAGGTCAGCGCCAACTGGCAGCGGGACCTCAGCGGGATCCATGGCCGGATATACTGTTAGGATTCGGCAGGCTGGATGTGGATCCTCTGTGTCAGCGAGGGATTGGCGTGGACCGTGTCGGTGGACCGGTTCTAGGTTGCTACTGGTATTCACCAGAGCCCGCCGCAAAGCGGTATGGTCTTGCTGCGGCGGTAGCAACCAGGTCGTATCCACCGGCAACGGCTCAACCTCGCTGACTGCTGAGAAGGCGTGGGACAGAAGGACTAGACAGAGGCAAGGTCAGACGTAGCAGAAGGTCGGGGCAGGCGGCAAGGCTCGTAGTCAATGGCGATAGCAAGAGGTCAGGAACACTGGTAAGGCAAACACTATAAACGCTTTTTCTGGCACAAGGCAACAAGATCCGGCAAAGCAGTGAAGGGGAAGTGAGGTTATATGAGCAGGGAGCAGGTGGAGGCTAATTAGACTGATTGGGCCAGGCACCAATCATTGGTGCACTGGCCCTTTAAATCTTAGAGAGCTGGCGCGCGCGCGCGCCCTAAGGAGCAGAGCCGCGCGCGCCAGGACGTGACAGCCGGGGACCGGGACAGGTGAGTGACTTGGGATGCGATTCGCGAGCGGGCGCGTCCCGCTATGCGAATCGCATCCCCGCCGGAAGTGTCAGTGCAGCGCTCCCGGTCAGCGGGTCTGACCGGGGCGCTGCAGAGAGAGGAACGCCGCGAGCGCTCCGGGGAGGAGCAGGGACCCGGAGCACTCGGCGTAACAGCTGGTTCATTATTTTCTGTCCTGTATACAAACAGCGTCCAGATGTGTCCAGTTAGGCATCCTGTTTTAAACAGGTACCTTTTTTCTAATCTTGAAAAAAGAAAAAATTCAAACAGATCTGTTAATTGATCCACAGTATTTTAATGGGGGTTCTATCATGGTGTCTAATTGACAAGTTTATGTTAGGATCTATTTTTAACAGGATAGAAAAATAGAAGCAGTCTAATTTTTCTGCTGTATCCCCGCTGTACCCCATTCATTTTAATGAATTTTGGATGTTTAATAAGGTGGATGGAGTCAGACAGTGACTCCGGTTGGCTCATTTTTGGGCCGTATCCGTTTTGTTGACGGGCTGAAAACTGCGGTCTGCTGCTATTTCGCTACCTACAAAAAAGAAATGTGGGCATGGTCAAGCTGTATATGTGCATTTAGGTGCACTCAAGGTTCAAATGACTCAACCTTCACAAGAAGAGATTATTATGCCACAGGTGGAACAGAAAAATATGAATTCCAAGCAGTGGCATACAAAGGAGAAAGGACGCCCCATAGCAATTATTGAAATAAGCCTCCTATTATTGCATCTGATTTTGCCCCCAGGAGAGAAAGAAATTTCCCCTCACTTTTAAGGACACATTGGCCAATACAGCTAATGCAATTGCATGGAGAGAGGAGAAAAAAAGAATGGGACCAAGCAGGGTGGGGGCCCCTGTTTCCAAAAGCCCCATAGCAGCCGCATGGTCTGCCAACATGGTGCATAAGCCGCTTCCCCATGTTTTGACATCAGTATTAAAGTCCATGTATGGAATGAGCGTGTTTCTACAGAAATGATAACATTTGTGAAATGAGTCAGTATTGAAAAATATGGCTCTGGAACATCAGTGTTATCCCTTGCTGCATGGAAATAAATTCATGAATTGAATAACGTTTGGTAAAAAAAATATCTGTGAGTGCACAAGGCCTTAATCTGGACAGAGACTGGATAGACTAATTCTCCATTAAGAACATATTTTTACAAAAGACTATTTGTCCTAAAAATTCTAATAATGGATGCGGCTAAGCATTTATATGCAGGTTACATCCTGTTCATGTTCAGGGCAAGAGGGTTGGCATATCTCATACCAACATGTTGACAGCTGAGTTAATATGCAGATCATGATGGCACTGCAGTGACAGCACCATGTGTAGGGTCAGAGTAGGCTGGAGGAGAATGACAATGTTGTCTGTGAGTAGGCCACTTCTATAATAACACAGCAGGCGGAAAATATTTTTGTATAAACACTTATGCTGTGTGCAGACAAGAAACATTAAAACCTTTCTTCTCATATTCCAGGCTGGTTTCCCCGGAGCCTGCCCCTAAGGGTTTTCTAGTGATGGGCTCTAAATTCAGATACAGTGGACGAACACAGGCACAGACCCAGCAAGCAAGCGCCTTAATAGATAGGCCTGCCCCTAACTTTAAGCGCTCTGCCAGCAAACGGTACACACTGTCCCAGAGTCACGAAGGAGGTACGTATAGATACTAAAAAAAGGTATATGTAATGAATAGGCACTAAAACTAACTGGTTAAACCCTAAAGTCATTGGGATGAATGTTCTATTTATTATTGACATACACTTACTTGTTGCTGTCTTTAGGATTTGCAAAACAGGCTGCAGTCAATGAAAACCATGACCATGAGTCTACACCAGAGAATAACCATGAACCATCCGAGCATGAGGGAGAGGAAGAAGGGGAGGAGGTGACAACTCCAACCAAAATTAAGGAGCTGAAGGTGAGCATAAAAGTGGCAACTAATGGATGTATATATGTGTAATACACTTGTATTTACCTTTGAAAATAACCAGTAAAAATATCATATATCAGTCTTCAGAGAACTTTTTTACAACTGGTGGTTTGATAAACATTGTAGATCAACAGCTATGATGACAGTCACATGTGCATGACCTTCAGAAAACAAAACATCAGGAATATACCGTAGATATAAGGGAAAAGTGGCATGACAATGACTGTCACAGACCCTCTCACAATCAGCAGATCACCATTTGTATGGTAGCCGAAAGTAAAAAGCTGTAAATATCTGCTGCAGTGGCCTTTCCAATATGGTGCCCATCTGAATGAACCATATACAGCTAGGTCCACATCTGGTTCGGAAGTTCCTTTAGAAGCCTTCATCACAGTAAAAAAAAATAGCTAACACAACAGTGCAGCTCGATGCACCTCTTTTTCCAGAAAAGTGTGAGTCAACGTGCTGGAAAACCCAACAGAACCAATTGAAGTTAATGATGTCAGTCGGGCATCGTTTGTATCCAGCATGTGGCAGATTCCTCACGTCCAGTTTTTCACTGTTCTGTTTCTATGATGGATAAACTATGTTAAGTTTGCTAGCTTAAAACATTGTATGCAAATCAGCTCTCCTCCAGAAGGAAGAAAGCTGTCTCTCTACTGTCACCTATTAGAAGGCACAAGAGATTTTTATTCTTCTGGAGGGGAGCTAATTTGCCTGCATTTTTTTCCCAGGGAGCATTGCATGGCTTGTAAGATAGCATATGCCAGCTGGTACTCTCAAAGAAGAGAAATATCCCCTACATGCCATTGTGCCAGTGTGGGAGACATTCTTTGCAGCTGATCTCTGCTGTCTGACAGAATAAGAAGAGTGTAAGAAGAGCAGGGGTCCTATTCTCTGACACCCATGTGCCCTAACAGGAGATATGAGCAGCTAAATGGGGTATTTCCATGTCATGAAGTAGGGGGTTCCACTGCTGAGCCCTCACTGATCACGAGAATGGAGACAAGATGGCCACCAGAATGAATGATTTGCACCATGCATGCACAGTCACCGTTCAATTAATTCTCTATGAGAATGGTTTGTACCATGCATGCACAGTCAGCACTCTATTTATTCTTATTGGCGCTGCGAACATTTCCGAGTTCACTGCTAGAGAATGAATGGAGCACCATTCATTCCAGGAAAAAAATTGGTCCCTATTTTCCTGATCCCATCAATGAAATCTCAACGATCACTGTAAATCCTGTAGATAGGGGATAAATTCATGAGATGTGAATATTCCTTTAAAGGTTAAGTTCACATATAGTAGTTTATCTTGACAACTGTACTATTCATCCTGTTTTTTGTGACAGTTACCCTATTATTCCCACCATCAACATCAATGGAATAAAAATGAAGGTAAAATTGTGACACAGTATCAGAGAGCACTTCGGATTTGTAGCGGTGTTTGTGAGACTTTTCCAATGCAATCATTCTGCATATACCTGCCTCAACACAACTTGTGTGTGAACAACACGAACAATGTACATTAGGTACAAATACTTTTCTTTTCTATGTGAAAGGTACTTGTCCATCGTATGTCTGTGACGTTACATTCATATGCAGCAAATGTCTGCAGCAAGTTTGACTAAAATCTGCAGGGAAATCCATAAGTGTCTATTGTGTAAAATAAAAATATTTATATATTACCTTACCATTACCCTGGCACTTTAGAGCAGTGTTGTCCAACCAGTGTGCATCCAGCTGTTGCAAAACTATAACTCCCAGCATGCCCAGACAGCCAGCTGGAGGTACACTGGTTGGATAAGAGTGCATTCACACCACATTTTGTACATACGGGTGCTGGATCCGGCGGGGGGAGGGGCAAACCGGGCGCTCCCGTACCCGGCCGGATCAGCCCCTGACCCCAATTACTTTAATGACCCGACTGGAGTCAAACGGTGACTCCGGTCGGCTCAGTTTTGACCCATATGCGGTTTTGGACCGGACCTAAAACCGTAGTATACTACGGTTTTAGGTCCGGTCAGGAAACGGCATACGGGTCAAAACTGAGCCGACCGGAGTCACTGTTTGACTCTGGTCGGGTCATTAAAGTAAATGGAGTCCCTCCGCCGGATTCAGCACCCGTATGTACAAAACGTGGTGTGAATGCACCCTAACACTGGTTTAGGGGCTTCCCCAGTCCCCAGCAGTCTTTGTTCTTCGTGCTTAAGAGATACCAAAGGCTGTTTGGGCATGCTGGGAGTTGAAATTTTGCAACAGCTAGAGGCACACTAGTTGGGTAACACTGATTTAGATGCTTCCCCAGTCCCCTGAAGTCTTTGTTCTTCCAGCTAAAGCGATACCATGTCAACATATGCAGACTGTGATTGGTGGAGGTTATTAAAGGGTACCTTTCATCAAAAAAACTTTTGATATATTATAGATGTATGCAGAATAACTTTCCAATTGCATGCTATAAAAAATATGCTTCTTTCTATATAATTTTCCACTTTGAAAAAATTACCACTAGGGGTCTCCCTACCAGTCCTGGCAGCAAGCCTTTTTATAGATTTCAGACTCATGCTGGAGTCCTAAATCTAAGACTGCAGCCGAGACACAGACAAGCTCAGCACTGCTCCCTGCCTGTCAATCGGACATACTCCTGACTCTGCCTCACTGCATGCCCTCATTCATTTTACTAGAGCTCCGATCTTTCTTCTCTCTGCACATGCAGTTGTAAACAGAGAGGAGAAGATTCAGAGCTGCCGGCTGCTGTGGGGGGGATTCTGGAGAGTTTAGATCATGACAGGTACCCTTTAAAGTGTACCTAAACTTTAAATAAACTTCTGATGTGTCAGAGGTATGTAAGAAGTTTGATTCGGTGGGGGGTGGGAGGGGGTCCAAGTGCTGAGGCCCTCACCAACTGCTATAAAAAGGGACAGAAGTGCTCAGCGTACCGCTGTGCCCTTAGTTTCTGTTTGGCTCTTCTCGGAAAGCCAAGTGAGTGGTATATGGAGTCAATGAATATCTCAGGCTTTCACTAAGTCTGTGCACAGTGCTCTCGGCTTTCCTAGAAGTTTCTGTATAATGTAAGGGGCAGTACTAAGTGCCAAAACAACAGTTTCATAGTGCTACAATGCACAACTCTGAATTACGATAAATAAATTCTTATTTTTTTATTTTACTGTTTTTTATTTATTTATTTATTTCCAATTCTTCAATTTCAATCCAAATTGGGTTTTTACAGGCTGCTAAACATCTCTGCAGAACACTTCAGAGTACAAGCGTTTAACCCTCAGAGCAAGAGTCCCACACTTACTGATTCCTGCTAGCAGAGAAGAACAGAACGTCACAGCCATAGCATTGGTAGCTTGCAGACACCGTTATCGTGCCTGGTACACATATATGCCCAGACAAAACCTCCCACTATGAGGATGCACGGAGCACCAAGCCAATACACTATACGCTACTAGTGTGTAAGATGGATGTCATTTCTTGTTTAGCAGGGGCCCAGGCCTAAGCTCCATGCCACATAAGGAAATGCTACATTAGGCACAACATGTATCTGGGCTAATCTGCTTGGTTGCTTCTGAATTGCATGTAGAGAAATGTATAGATGTTATGCAGTAAGCCAGTGTATGCTTTAAGTCATCTGATCTTTTCCATGTATTATTTGCCATATGTATAAACATAGATATTTCATATGCATTTGTACGTTTTTATGTATTACTGGTATATGCATCTGTGTATTTGTTAACAGGGATCTGTATTCTTATGTATATTGCTGTAAACATATTTTCAAATACGAGTAAACCAAGTTTATGTCTTCTCTCATTATGCATCCATAAGTAAAACACAGGTGTAAGATCAAAATGTTTAGTTTGCTGTTTATCTATACTTTTGTGTATCCATATATGTCTGTATGTGATGTTGTGTTTCTCACACTCACTCGCTTGCTTCTGTTTCTTGCCTATTGCTATCAGTCGGAGCAAGAGAGCACTCCCCGGCACAAGGAGGTACCCACCTATAACCAAACATCCATTTACCTATCCTAGTTCCCATCTACCTACCCCAAACCTAGCATCCAGTTAGTACACCTCTATCCCCTGATGTACCTTAATACCACTTTTTGTCACTGTGGATCCCATCAGCCTATCCTAAAATCTATCCTACATCCTATCCACCTGTTAACCCTTTTCCTAAATGCATTAAATCAGCCTTGTTGTGGCCAATGAAAAAGATTATGGGGCCTTATACGAGATCCTCAGCTTGTCCTGAGAAGTATCTGTATGTTTTATTACTACATAGCACTAATTCTGAACTAGATAAAAAATAACATGGTCATAGGGAGCATTATTACAATGACTATACATTTATCCAATACTGTTCTAATTGTTTAACATTTTCTACCAAACATTTTACTTAATTTTAGCCTAGGATAGCTACAGGTCAGATCCAGCCCATGTGCACACTGCTTTTGAGCCTTCTGTAGTATGTATTTGTATCTGTAGGATTTCATGACATATACCCCCAATGGAAAGATTTGACATATGGCAATGCATAGACATACAGTGGCATTTGTTGAGCATTGTCTCCATTTGTAACAAGACATATACTGCATGGTATTTTTTTTAGTATATTTCCATAGGTAGGAGCAGCCTGCTTTTAATTAGACTGTTTAACTTGGCTTTGTGATCTTATTTTAAATTCTAATTTCAAAACTGCTACGTTCGGTACTGAACTAGACATTTATAAATTGGGGGCAAAACTACCTATATAATACATTTAGAATATTTTCAGACAAGAGGGCAATTACAATATTCTGGAGTTGCCTATTCACACAATAAGACATTTATATCCACACTTTAAAGACATTTGGAGAATAGAGCCAGACAAAAGACAATATTTTGAGTATTCTGGAAGAGCCTATTGACACAAATAAGACAAATAGGCCCATATTTAATATGCAGTTTGTGCAAAAACTTCATGAAAACTTAATGTTTAAACATTTCTCAGCACACTCCAAACTGGAAAAGTGGCCATTAGTTGATCGATCTCCAACTTTCTTTTTACAAGGTGTTATCTGAAGATAAAGTGTTATTCCCTATCAACATGATAGGGGATAACTGACTGATCAGTAGGTGTGTAACTACTGGGATCATCACCAATCATGGGAAAAGAGGTCAAAAGTCCCCTGATAGAATCAAATGGCATAATGCATGCCGACCACTACTCCCTTCACTGTCTATGGGACCTCTGAACTATGAGTGCTGCATTTGACCTTTGCTCTTATGAATCCCCTATCCTAAGGAGAAGGGATAACTTTTAATCCTGGGATATTAAACTAGTGTAAGGACGGACAGTCTTAATAAATGTATGAACGAGTACTGTGTAAGAATATATAGGACCCACACAACAACACAATAACAGTATTCTGGAAAAGCCTATTCACAGAAAAAGAAATTGAAAATTCAGTAAGAGCATATCCACACAAGACAAAATTCTGAGTATTCTTAAAAAGCCAATTAACACAACAAGACATTCAGAAAATAAAAAAATAGTCCAAAAACAGGATACTTTGTTAAACCCTATACATTCAAAAGAAGATGTTGGAAAGGTCAATCCACACTACAGGATACTCTTGAAACTTTAGGGGTGCAGCAACACAACAAGACATTCAGGGATGTTTAGAAGTTCCTATCCAAATCAAAGGAGATTTAGAACATAATTTTTTGTAATATATACTGTTCCTAATTTTGTCAGTCATTATTAAGTTGCATTGCTTGAGTCTGCTAATACATAAGTCTACAGTTAAATTATGCCACTTTATTTAGAATTTAAAAAAAATTAATTTAGGATTCCTAAAAAGTATTATCTGAATTCCTATTCCTCAAGTTACATGCTATAGTACACCCACATACATAAATTTATATTATACCAAATTGCCATATCTAGTCAAGTCAACTTCCAAAGCACAGGGTGTCCCACTCATTGTAGTCCTGAAAAAATCAGCTAAAACTCCAAGACTAAGGAACACATTTTAATAAAACTCGGTCAAAACCTACCCTACTGAATGAGCTTTAGGAATCCCTCAGAACATGTTTGTTGAGCCTTCCTTAACTTGACTGGCAAGGGAGATGGCTAACTAGCTGTCTTGCTTGGCACATCACACCACCATGGCAGCCACATTTTGCTTCAGTCGTATAGTCAATAGGAGCCAATGCTGCCCATGTCTTATTATACTGTGCAAAAGTCTGTGTTCATTGTGCAGACTTATTGGAGAACAGGATCCACTTACTACAACATTCAGCAATTTGGAATGATGTTTTTAGGCCTGCCTGATCACAAATGGCAGCCATGTCCATCACATGTTATGAGGGGTTTCTGATTCTTATTGAGTAAGGTATGTATTGACCACATTTCCTTAAAAAGTGATAAATAGTTTTAGAATTATAGATGATTTTTCTGGGCCTACAGCGAGTGAGATACATTGTAGAACAGACAATCCACTCCACAAAAGCTTTTGTGTCCTCCTTAAGCCACCCACTGCCTTTATTTCCTGCATACCCCTACATCTTTCTGCATTTATTCCCCCATTTTACAAAAAGTTTACCAATTTAGAAGATTTGTGGTGGACATGTCTGCTGAAGCTCTGCATCTTTCATAGCCAATTTATAATAGCAATTTTTATTTATTTTTTTATTACAGGAACCCCTTCACTACCAGAGAGGTCTCCAGCATGTGATGGAGTGAAGGGGTTAAGATTTGGGCACTGACAACTTTTTTTTATATATCCCTTTTATAGTTTCTGGACAAGTCACAGGATGTCCTACTAAAGCATCAGGCCAGTATCAATGAGCTGAAGAGAACGCTGAAACAACCCAACAGCAAACTAGTCCACAGAGAACGTGGGCGGGAAAAGAGGCTTCCTTCCTCACCTACATCCTCTTCCTCCAAACACGAGGTCAGTGAGACACACTTCCAGCATGGATCCCAATATAAAAGGAATTCTAATATACTATAGAATGCAAAAGGTGGTGCTCTCTTACAAAAGACATTGCTCGTTATTCAAAACTCCCCACATCTTGGGTGGGTCGAATCGCAGCCACCAAAAGGTTTCTACTTCCTAAAATGTTATATTATTTTAGAAATCTACTGGTTTTAGTTCCTAACTATAGAATTCAAATATTACAACACCTTCTAATGCAGTTTGTCTGGAAAAATCTGAAAGCCAGAGTGGCCTTAGGATATTTGTTTCTGCCAGTGGAAAAAGGAGACTTGGGTTGTCCTGATCTAAAACTTTGTTACGCTTCACTGTTAGACCAGGTGAAACCTTCGTGAACAGGGGACCTCTCCAAATCATGGGTTGAAATGGAGTCCTCTTACAACGTCAGGCTCCCTGTTTTTAGAACTATGGGCATCTCGTTTTACAAATAGATCAATCTTCTGACAGGAATTAAAACCTTCAGTGGAAGTTTAGTCGCGGAAGTCGTTGAGGAAAAACTATTGAAATCAATAGTAGTGTAATGCAAGGCAGCATTTGCACTGAATTTATCGCAGACATTTCTTGAGGATTACGCATTGCTTTTCGATAATGTGAACAAGGCCATAAAATTCACAGCAGATTATAGTACTATGTATGTGGATGAAAATTTACGAAACTCAATGGCCCTTATTTACTAAGAGTGGAGTGTTAGTTTCTTTGTGGCTTTTAATTCCCTACAATTTATTTTCCACGGTATTTACTAAGGTTTCCCTACATTTTCCACTTTCCCTACACTTTGCTTTTTTTTACACATGCTCAGATCTGTCTGGTTTTCCTCAGATCAAATCCACCACATTGTTTTTTTTTTTGTGAAAATGTCGGGAACACGCCCCTTTTTGGAGATCACGCCACTTTCCCCAGCGACCACGCCCCTTTTTCAGGTTTTCATAGCAAAATGGAGAGTTAGTCTGGGTTTTTTCAATTCTGGCACAGACAGAATTTCTGGCGCAATGCGACAGAATCTGGCGCACCACCCGACAAAACATGTCGGGCTTGCAATAGTAAATGAGGGCCAATATTCAAGTTCATATTTTAAAAATTAGATTTTACAAAACTAAGTTTTCCTGTTGACTTCAATGGGAAATGCAGAAAAAAAGCAAAAGTATATATTTAAACCAGCGATTAATTTCCAGTTTTTTTTTGGGCAAAATCTGCAGGAAATCCACATGATTAAGTAGAATTTATCTTGTGGATTTCTTTGCAGATTAATTTTTGGTTCTTCCATGGATGTTTTCCCACAACAAATCTTACTCATGTGAACTTAGAGATAAAACCTACAAACGGAGAAAAACTGCTGAAAATATAATACAGATGCCGCTGCAATAAAAAAAATACTGATATTAGACACATATCTGCCTTTTCTGATAATTCACCTGAAAAAATGACAGGTACGCCTTAGTGTTTTAGTTATTGTTACCTACCAATTTACAAACTGACTAATATTCCACAATGGATCAGAAAAATATTTTTTGAAACATTAGACAAATTCTCCCAATTTTCCCTTCCTTCCTTTTACCAGTATAAGTACAATGATTATAGATAGGATATAGCAATCTCGGACTATGCTTCTACTAAAAATGATTTCGAATTTAGACCTTCGCTACATGGACTCTACCTTAAGTGCTGAAAATATATAATTCCTACAAAAACACCCTCCATTCTTCCAGTACTTTTCTATGTATCTGAATAAAAGCAGACTCCCTATTGTGAAAATGCTGTTCGATTAAATAACACTTAAAAGGAAAAAAAAAGACAGATCCCAAGTGGCATTTCCAAACACATATAAGAAATGTTATCTAAATAGATTTTGTGACCCATAGCGGTGCACCGCAGCTTTTTTTCCAGTAACATAATCAAACTGTCATCAGGAAATGTTCTACTATTCTTTGTCTTTCCTATGGTGTCTAAGGAGGCCAGAATTGTATTGTGAACATGTACGGAATATTAAAAAACACGCTGCAGTCATCCTTCTAGGTAGCGATAATGTGGCAATTGCTTCATTAATCCAGAACCCCATAGAGACTCTTCTTCTGAAGGTTCTGTCTGGAACATCTTAATTCAGCTTGATCAGATTTCTACTTCTCTTAGTCTCCCTGGAGATTTATCAAAGCGTTTACCTAGGGGCTGGAGCTCTATTGGAGGCCTCAGCAGCAGCTCACTATGTCTTGATTGGACTGAAGCGGTGAAAATGTAGTTTTTTTACCCTGCAACCATCTCAGGCTTCTTTATTCTTAGCATACTATATTCTATATTTTCCAGCTCTTATTAAAAATTTGGTGCCGCCGCTTAACAATCTGTTGCTCAGATCTTCCTCTTGTCGAAATGTTTCTTTCTGCAAATGTCAGTCTTTATTTTTACAGTATACATGAACAAGAATACTGTTGCAAAGCTTTAAATATGTTTAGGATATGTTCACACCACAACTGGTGCTGTATATGTTCTCCATATCACTGGCCACTTTATTAGGCTAGTATCAGATCAGGCCCCCTTTTGCCTTCATTCTTTGTGGCATACATTGTAATAATTCTGACCCTGCCTCTGAATGATGCAGCTGCAATCGAGACTCATCAGACAAGGCAATGTTCTTCCAGTCTTCCATTGTGTGAATTGTAGCCTCAGTTTTCTGTGACAGGAGTGGCACCCGGTGTGGTTTTCTGCTGCTGTAGCCCATCTGCTTCAAAGTTCGACGTGTTGTGCCTTCAGAGATGGTATTCTGCAACAAGTGTTTTTTTCAGCTACTGTTGCCTGTCATCTCAAACCAGTTTGCCCACTCTCTTATGACCTTTAACATTAACAAAGAATTTTCGTCCGCACAACTGCCACTCACTGGATACTTTCCCTTATTCAGACCATTCTCTGCAAACCCTATATTTGGTTGTGTGTCAAAATTGACAGTAGCAGTTTCTGAAATACTCAAACCAGTCCATCTGGCACCAACAACCATGACATGTTAAAAGTCACTTAAATCCCCTTTCCTCCCTATTCTGATGCTCAGTTTGAACTTCAGCAAGGTGCCGTTACCAGGTCTACATGCCTAAATGCATTGAGTTGCTGAACACAATGCAAAATCTGTAACAGAGCAACCCATCTACCCTATTCCATTTATAATTCTGGTGTTTTTTTTGCCTTGTGGTCCCCTCAATAACCAGGGTCTGGAGGCAATTGGCTGTCTGGACACACTGGGAATTATTTTGCAATATCTGGAAATCCACAGTTTGAAGACGACTGGTCTAGAGCAACATTTATTATAGTTATCCAGTAACAATAGTAATTTTTTGCCTTGTCGGTGGGGGGGGGGCTGTCTTCTTCCTATAGCCATGGGCCCTTTTTTAATTAGCTGCAGAGAGTGAAGCAGACTGGCACTAGCACATAAGAATTACAGTCTGTAAATATTTACATGGCTAACTGCATTAGAAATGTAATGGTGTTCAGAATCATGTGCTATGTATTTACATAGAGAATAGGAGAATTGGCAATGCATGGAGAACACATGCCACGCCTAAAGAAAGAATGGACAACAGTCTGGCTTTAAAATGGTTACTGATGATTACACTAATTCTCTTACCTTACCTAAATTACCTTAAGTTTCTAATTTAATTGTTTTCTCAGGACACAGAGGAAACTGGAAAAAGAGAAGAAGATGAGACAGATGCTACAGCTGCTCAAGATTCAGATGTCTTCACCCAAAAAAGCTTGGCCTCGTCTCCCGAGGTGCCTCAACTTCCTTTTTACCTATTGTTTTCTCTGGTTAATGCAATGTACAGGCAACTTAGATCTAGAAAAAAAGAGGTCAATCAGTCAGCATATAGAAAGTTTTATTAAAAAAAAATTATATATACATATATAAAGTTGTGAGTGCACAGCCTGTATAACAGTGTTTAATGTTGTGTCCCCCTCAAAATATCTAAACACACAGCCATTAATGTCTAATCCTTGGCAACAAAAGTGAGTACACCATCAATATTAGTGATTCACAATTGTATCCTATGAACAATTGTTCCACTTGAAACTCCTACTCTCACCATTCCTACCTTAAAGAAGCTTGGTAAAGGGAAGAACCTTACACATTTCTCCCATAGCACTAGTGTATTCTGGCTTGTTGACTACTTTGCCAAACATGTAATAGTGATAGGTTTGCAGTGTTCTATGGAAGTTCCAAGGAATCCTGGTCCTCTTACACTGCTTTAAATACACGCAGAAAAATTCTGTTTGGAAATTTCAGGGCAGCAGAGTCCCATTGCTGTCAATGGGATTTTGCTAAAATTCTAATTGTTTATTCTTTTGGAGGAATACAGAGTGGAATGCATTGCAGGCTTTGGGGCCCCGCAATGTTTGCTCGGTCCTAGCGTCGACTACTTCAGTCGACACTGTCCGTCCACAGAGTTAATGTAGGTGGAGATTTTTTTTGTGTGTTTAAGGACCCTAAGGGTACATTCACACGGGCAGATTTACCAGTTTACACCTGTGAGTTTGAGCCATGGTGGGTGTTCTGCAGTGCATTTTTCCGTAGCAGGTTACATTGACCTCAATAAGGTTTGCTGTGGATTTTTTTTTAGATAATACAGTACAGCAAAAGACATCCCCCAGCTTTAGGGGCGGAAAAAATTATTTTATTTTCGCGGGAAATTCGCATGCAATTTGCGCGGAATTGCACGCAGAAATGGGGGAGAAAGAAGTGAAGGGTTTTTCAGCCATTTCCACGCGAGTTCCACGCGAATTCCGCGCAAATTACATGCGAAAACGATGTCGGGCGGAATTTTTTTTTTACCATCGACTTCAATTGATTTCTGCTAGTGGATTCCGCTTGAAGAATGAACATGTTCTTTCTTCAAGCGGAACGGAATTCAGCGTCGGAATTCTGCTAGCAGAATTTCCGCAGTGTGAAAAGGCCAGCAGAAATAACATTAAAGTCAATGGGCAGAGGAGATGTGCATTAATTTGGAGCAGAGAATTCAAGAGGAATTACTCGTGTAAATTCCTCTTGAATTACTCCGTGTGAACACAGCCTTACAGGTGACAGATGATTTATAGGTGACCAAAAGAACACATTAACATAGACATATGGTGTTAGTTGTGCTTTAACATTTTCAAGTGTGATTTTTTTATATGGTTCAGATCATGCTCTTTATTTTAACTGATTTGTTTTTGTTCTTTTGGTGCCTTTGCATTTTTTTTTACATGTGTTTGATGAAACAGTATGAAGGCTTATTTCTCAAGTATGCACCGGTGAAAAGCTTAATATATACACACTCAATTGCAGATCAATCTGCTGGAAAACAAAACTGTCTGGTTTTGCCAATAGCAACCAATCACAGCTCAGCTTTAACCCCTTAATGACACGGGGGTTTTCCGTTTTTGAATTTCCCTTTTTTTCCTCCTTACTTTAAAAAATCATAACTCTTTCAATGTTGCACCTAAAAATCCATTTGATGGCTTATTTTTAGCACCACAAATTCTACTTTGTAATGATGTCAGTGATTTTACCCAAAAATCTACGGCGAAATGGAAAGAAAAATCATTGTGAGACAAAATTGGAAAAAAAAAATACATTTTGTAACATTTGGGGGCTTCCGTTTCTACACAGAACATTTTTCGGTAAAAATGACACCTTCTCTTCATTCTGTAGGTTCATACGATTAAAATGGTACCCTACTTATGGAGGTTTGATTTTGTCGCACTTCTGGAAAAAATCATAACTACATGTAGGAAAATTTATACATTTAAAATTGTCATCTTCTGACCCATATAACTTTTTTATTTTTCCGCGTATGGGGCGGTATGAGGGCTCATTTTTTGCACCATGATCTGAAGTTTTTAGCGGTATCATTTTTGTATTGATAGGACTTATTGATAATTTTTGCATGATATAAAAAATTTCCGAAAATGCACTATATTGGACTTTGGAATTTTTTTGCGCATACGCCATTGACCGTGCGGTTTCATTAACAAAATATTTTTATAATTCGGACATTTCCGCAAGCGGCGATACCACATATGATTATTTTTATTTACACTGTTTTTTTTTTTAAATGGGAAAAGGGGGGTGATTCAAACTTTTATTAGGGAAGGGGTTAAATGATCTTCTCATAGGAAATCATTGATCAATGATTCTACCGCTTGACTGCTCATGCCTGGACCTCAGGCACTGAGCAGTCATTCAGCGATCGGGCACCAGGAGACAAGGCAAGGGACCCTCCTGCTGTCTCACAGCTGTTTGGGATGCCGCAATTTCACTGCGGACATCCCGAACAGCCACCTGAGCTAACCGGCAATGATTTACTTTCACTATAGAAGTTGAACGCCGCATATAAAGGGTCAATAGCTATTAGCTATTAGCCACGGCCGTTGTTAGCCAGATCCGCCGTGGCCCCGCGTTATAGAACGGGAGCGGACTCATGACGTACCGGTACGTCATGGGTCCTTAACAGGTTAATATCCTAAGGAGCTCTGGTAAAATAATGGCTGAGCTGTGATTGGTTGCTATGGGCAGAGCCAATAGTTTTGGTTTTAAGCAGATTGATTAACCTAGGCCAAGTAGGTATTAAATACATGACTGAAATATGGAAGAAAAATTAAAAAACAACCAGTTCAAATAGAATTAACAAAACACATCGAATAATTTGCCATAAATGAATACCTGCGACTTTCTCTGAAAAACCCAGCAGTCATCATCTACTTCTAGCCACCTCTCCACAGATTCATATGCAAGTTTCCTCACCAATAGGCAAGTCAAGGCCTAGACTATCAACTGGGCAGTCACCACCCTTCTCAGTGGTGAGAGCATTCAGGTTCAGGTCCTGTTAAGAAATGAATAGTGAGGACCACCCACTTTACAGTCTCTGGTTATTATTGCAGTTTATGGACTATTGTCAGTGAGGCATGAAGCACTCTCAAAGTTTCAAAATGGTGGTGACTTCCCAGTTGACAGTGTAGGACCTAAGTAGAATACTAAAAAGATGAATCAGTAGAACAGCAGCTAGAATTGGATGACGACAACTGGATTTTTCACATGATGTTACAGGTCCTCTTTAACTATTTTAAAGTTGCCTTAATGTTTATGATATTATTAGTGGTAGTTGTTATTGTTGCAGTTGTTTTTAGCTGTTTATTAATGAAATATGTATGTTTTTTATTTGAACTAAAGACAGCAGATGGGTCATAATTTTTTACAACACATAAACATTTTCCCAATGTTATTGGATCTCTATTGATATTTTCAGTATGTGATTAATCTTTCCAATAAAAACTATTTGTAAGATCTGCAAAGAATCACACATAGCTTGTTTCAGCAGAGATGGAACCACATGTGCAGTATTTGATTGATTAAAAGAGCGAAATGTAAGAATTTCTTTTAGACATGTCCCTCTTCACTTTGGTTTTTAAGGGGTGATCCACCATTAACAATTATTCCCTATCCTATGGCTATGGGATAAGTCTATGATTGAGGAGGTCCAACTGCTGGGACTCTTGTGATTATGAGAGGTCATGGGTGTGCACTGCCGCTCATTCTCTATGGAAGCTGCCAGATATTGCCAAGCGCTGTACTCGGCTATCTCTGTTAACTCCCAGACAATGAATGGAAAGGCAGTGCACATATGATTGCTGCTCTGTTCCAACAAGACACTTAGGCCTCAGCAGTAAGATCCTCATTGATCATCTACTTCTCCCCTACCAGTGGGTAGGGGATAAGTGTTAATGGTAGGAAAACCCTAAAAGTTCCTTAAAGTTCCCAGACGCTCCAGTGCTGGCAGCCCCATCAGCTCTTGCTCCACTTGTTTACATGGCTGCAGTGATGACATGCTATACCAAAATGTGACTGCTGTAGTCAATGCCTGTCATTGGACATGACATCAGTAAGTATGATACATGAGTACTGTGGCAAGTGATTGGCCACATGTTAGTATGGCGCATCAACTCAGTGATGCAAACAGTTGCTAGATGATTTTTAAAGTACAAAAGACCCTTGTTTACCTAAGAGAACAGTAGACTGGTAGACTCATTGTGGTCCTTGGCAGATCCTACAAATTGTAGATGTTAATGTATGAACTATGGTCCGTTATGATAGTATTATAACTACCATGTTAAGCACTTCCAGAAAATGATACATGTATTAGAATCTTGTCTTGAGACCAGGCACTGTGTTCCTCGAAGGGATCAATTGATTTATTTTTTGAAATTTGCATCTAGTGTATTTAATTCCCAACGGACTCTCTATAAAAGGAATGCACCATAGCCATATGCATACTGCACGCATGAATTGTATCTTTGTGCAAATTAAGTTCAACTGACCAATTTGAGGAACGCATTCCCTGAATATCTCGATAAACATTATTATTATTATATAAACAGTATTATTTCCAGTTTACATTTCTGATGAATCTGGTCAAGGCACTTCTCATAACAGCTACAGCAACTGGTCTCATTATGAAGTATTATTACACTTCTTTTGGGTCTCTTGCACACAGAGAAGTGCTGTCTACCATGTCTGAATGCATAATTTTTTTTTAAGTGCACATTTTAATGATGTATCATTAGCAAACAATGTGTACACAAGTGTCCTTTGAGAGAAACAAATGAGACATATAATATATTGGCCATTCTTACTCTCACTGTGCATTAGCAGCTAACGCCTCTTGCTCTGATTACCATGCAGGGCATGGAGCATTGGGTTTTCATAGAAAGGAGAACAGAAAACTCTGATGCTTCATTTGAAGAGGTGCCAAAATCTCAAACTGTCCAGATCTTTGGGCAGGATTTGTCCCCGAGCAGGGAAGATCCCATGCAACTTCCCAAGGATAGGGAGGAAAGAGAAACTGAGGTCCCACATGAGGAGAAAGGGACTGACAAAGTAGTACCAATGGTAAAGGGAGCAGAGAGAAGAATCAGGTTAACAAAAAGGGAGGAGCGCCTAGTGATGGTACCTGGTGAATGGGACACGGTAGAAAATAAAGCCAGGACAGCACCAGATGGTGCTCCTTCAGATGATAGCAGAGAATGGGCTGTAAAGATGGACAATGTAAAACATGGCCAAGTCTGGAGTAGAGGAGAGGAGCTAGATGGAGAAGAACCCTCTATAAAGCGGACAGAGAGAGGCATGATAGCGTCTGGATCATCAGAAAGACCTCATGATATAAACAGAACCATTGTGGAGATTGGAGAGAGCAGACGTGTCATTTTATATGACGAAGAAGAAGCGGATGACAGCAATGATGAAACTGAAGGCGAGTGGAACAATGATGTCCACTGGGAAGACCAGCAAAAAACTTTAATATGGTGTGAGAGTTCTGGTTACCAGCAGCCAAGAATATCTGAAAATGTAGAAGAAATAGACATATGTGCATCATTCCCGCATCATCATGAGCAAATGCAATCTTCCGTATTAAATGGAAGAAAAGATGAAAACCAACAAGACAAAAAAGTTATGGAAACACTTAGGGAATATGTCACAACTGATATCCTAATGCCAGATGATTATGCAGAAGAAATGACTGAGGATGGCTGTGCAACAAGCGAAGATAATACAGAAGATGCTTTGGCAGCTAGACTTCCGAATGAATTAATGTCTTCAAGTGTTCAAATGATGGCCGAAAGGGGCGCAGAAGATTTACCTTTGGAAGATTGGGGCCCACCAGTGCTTCACTTTATGCTACCAACCATCATACCATTACCAGTGAGTCTACCCAGAGAACGCGGTCATCAAGAGGTAGCTGCAGCCAGCAATCCAAGTGAACGAATTCTTGTCCAACCAAATCCTAGGCATGAGGCTGCTCCTTATCAAGAAGAGAATGCCAGTCCTGCTGAATCCACAACAGACACTCCTGGAGAACTTTCATCTCCAGATTCAGGCTGTGAAATAACACTCACCGATGCGGCGGTAACTTTGCTAAGTCCTCAGCAGTAGCATGTTTGTAAGGGGTGGAGGGAGGGATGGAAGCACCAAACCTGCTTGGTGTTGGAGTGTTGTGGTTTGGCTAGCACGCCAGGTCCCTGTTTGTGTACATGAAGGGGCATAGTGTCATAATGGAATCTGTCTGCCTGTCTGTGCCAATACTTTACCACCATCTGCTTCTGGCTGGAGTACCGTCTGGCTTAAAATACCCCGTCCCCAAATATCAATCTGAAAAGCATGGAAGCAAAAGAGGAGACGGGAAGGAGAGCTGGTGGAAAGATGAAAAGAGGTGAAGCTATAGCATCCTCTTAACTAATCTGGCAACATCACTAAAAACACATCTTCCCCACTCCAGGAATCAGGTTGACAGTGATTAATTTGCCTCCTGCAGTAATTTTCTTAGTCGTCTGGGAAAAACAATGCTTGGCAGGTAGCCTGCGGTTCATGTACCATATTAAATGCATAAATGGATTGAAAAGCCTTGCGATTTGTTCCTTCGTGGATAATAAGGAGTTACTAATCTCCATCCCACCTCCTCCCCACTCACTGCACTGAGGCTGCCGTTTTCTTGCTTTTGTGCTATGCATCTGGACACCGATTCACTGAGCTGTATTAAGTCTAGGAAAAAGATTAAATGTTTTTTAAAAGGGTCTCCACAATTATAACCAACCAGACCCACATTGACAGTGTATACCTATGTAAACATTTTTAAGTCCCCTTTCATATATACATACAGTTTACCTTTTCATCCCCTTTTACAGTTTTATTTGACTTATATATTCATCAGGCTTTTCCTTATATTCCCTTTTAGCTTCTGTGTCCCTACCCTTGTTCATACTGTATAAAAAATACAATACACATTCAATATTCCCCCTGGACAACAATTTAATACAACTTAGTGAATCAGCGTCCATTCGAGCCCTGCTTTGATGCTGTTCTGCCCAGCATCAGTCTCATGCATTGTGCTGCAGGTCTTGCTCTCTGCCCCTTAAAAAATTCTACGCTCTAACACTTTTCTCCTACTCTAGAGTCAACCACTTGAGTCAACATCTTGGGAGGAAAGGGACATCCCGTCTGCCCTCAAAGAGGTCTCCCTGCCGGACCAGGGTTATAGGAAATCCGGGATTGTCCTTTTTCAGGTCAGGGCTATGGCCTGCCCTGAATCTGTTTTCAATGTATTTTTCTGCACCTAATAGGGGTACAAAGCAGATTCTGTCTTTCAGTGTCTATCATGGTCTATAAATAATACAAAGAAAACATATTTTTCTTTACATAACCCTTATGAAATCTTACTGACAAAGATATCTAATACTCTCCACATGATGGAAGAATTTAACAATCTATTTGCAACACTGGCCCTCATTTATTAATAATAAGAAACCTACATATTTATTAGTATACAAAAAAGAAGGTTGCAGCAGCACTCTTGGTCAAAAAAATGGAGGCTCTTAGCGCACTTTTTTATCAAAATGTTTCCCCCATGCACCACATGGAGGTGGCCTCGTTTCGGATGGGACCCTAACGCAATTAAAGGGGGAGTGGCACCCTCTGTAGCCATGCACCCCTCCTTGTTTCACAGGAGGTTTTTTAAATTGATAGTGGATCCAGCATGTCACCCAGTCAGAGGCTGTATGCCCAGCAGAGGTGAGTGAAAAGAGTGTTAGGGTCCCATCCGAAATGAGGCCACCTCCGTGTGGTGGATGGGGGACACGTTTTGATCAAAAAGTGCGCTAAGAGCCTAAATTTTTTGACCAAGAATGCTGCTGCAACCTTCTTTTTTGTATACTTTGTATTTGGCACAGGAGCGTGCACCCATGTATTAGGTAGTTGTGCTGGCTATTTTTGTTTTTGGTGTACATATTTATTAGGGTGTTCTACTATAAAAAGAGAAATCTGCTGACCACAAAATAGATGGTCAGACAAAAACCCTACAACACCACATTACCCAATCGCTTCACTTATGACCCTTTGTAATATAATCAAATTGGTACCAAGTTCCCTAGTTATAACGTGTACAATCATTTATTTGTAATGTAATTTAGAATTCATATTTTTCCCGGGTGTGCCGAGCAATCCAAAGTGCGCCAAAATTGAGCCACAAACCCCACACAACTGCACATAATAATAATAAATAAATGAGGGGAAAAACACATGGATTATAGAACCTACGACAAATACAACCCTACAAGCTTAGTAAATGAGGGCCATTTTCTTAGCTAAATTGTTCCACAAACTTTTGCAGTGGATTTTAGACAATTATTAACATTTTACACTAGAAATGATATTTGCTATGGAGTCCCCTTTCTTCTATATAAGCCACAGCTTTCAACACAATTTCTGTTCATTTTTCTTTCTGAAATGTTAAATTTCTGTCCAAAAAGCTTGATTCTGTTTTTAATGAAAAGTGTCCAAACCATTAACACTTTTGTGGCATACATTGGACAGCTTTCTGATGCATGGAGTCTATTCAGAGTGCCCTGTACTAGTATAATAAATATGTCCAGAACAAGGAGACACAGTCATAAAGAAAGATGGAGCAAGGGAAGAAACAATCGATTTTTGCCCAGTGTAATTTGAAACACATTTTAGAAATGTATGAATACGTTAGCAGGTGTCTATCGAGAGTCTGTTGCTAAATATAAGTCCAAAATATTCTTGATAACCTCAACTAACCCTTTAATTAAGAGGTGATCTACTAATAGAAGAGTAGTAGGTTTGTTACTTACATTTCTGTGTCTATTTAAATCTGATGCCCATCGAATAGGTTGGAAATTTTGAAGAAAATTTAATGGGTTTAATTGTAAATAGTTCGGTGTATAGCTTCCCACATTATTATGAAAGGGCATTATCACAAATCCATCTGAACTCACCATGCCGCTCGCCTCTTTGAGTAATGTCACACTGAGACCTTTCGCCATCATGGCTTTTTGAATTCCCTTAGAGAGTGAGCAGCAGGGAAGCAGATGAAGGACGCACTACAGGAGAGGAGGAGCAGAGTGCAGGGCTTCTCAAAGAAAACCAACTAAGCATTGAGAGGAAGTGCTCAAGCATAACCGTCAGTTCTACATCAAGCCTAGAGGCGGAGGTGGACTTCACAGTCATTGGAGATTATCACTCCAATGTAGGCTTTGAAGATTTCACACGTAGCCTGCCAGAGTTGCACAGAGACCAGGGTGATGGTGCTGGGGGCACAACCGAGAGCCCTGCATCTGCATCCCAAGAAGCACACGAAGGAGACAAGCCAGAGGAGGAGACAACGGAGGTACGAAGTTACAGCATGGAGTGTCCAGACGTACCCTTGTCCGTGTTGTCATTCCTAACAGTAAATACATAACCTGTGGCATTTTAAATTGGCCGCCCAGGTCTGCAGTACATCACTGAAAGTTTCAAGTGCATTGAAGGTGCTGGAAATGCATGACGTGGTCGAATACAAAAACAGTTTCCATCATCCATCATCTATTGTCGTGTTTGTTTTGTTGATTGATATTGCATGTCATTGTGCCATCATACCATCAACGCATGCTGAGAATATCCATCTTTTAAGCCTAGTAGTGTCCGGGATGTCATCTATGCAGCAACATGACATCAGAAGTTTGTTGTTATTTTTTAGCATGTTTATGTATATCATATTTCAGCATTTTATTCAATACTATACACCCATCGTGTGCATGTTTTTAATTCATTAATATCACTGTATTCATTGAAGTTATTTTTCTTGTATTCTGGCTAGTTGTTTATAACCTGTACCTCTGGTAACACTTTGCTTTTTTCACATAGTCACACCTGAAAACGGTACAGAAAGAAAGCACCACTAGTGTGAATGCGTTCAGCAAGACAGATGGAGAAACTGTTACACACACACAGGTTACTACTGTGCAACCCACTCAGGTAATTATATCAATAAAGTAGGTGGCTGGTAGAGTAGTCTTGGGTCATGTTCACACATCCTAAAAATTACAGCTGGTTTTTGTTTTTAGGCTCATTAATGGTTGAAAAAAATGGAAGTAACACAAAAACGTCTGTTTTCCACCATTTATGGCTGAAAAATAGCTGATGAAGCCTAAGTATCCACTTGTTTTTTTCTGGCAGTTTTTGGAAAGCTGCCACTGCAGTTTTTGAGCCAAAGTCAGGAGTGGATCCATAAGGGAGGAGAAGTGTAAGTTCTTCCTTTATAGGTCCTAGTCCTTTTGAAAACACTTTTGGCTTTGGCTCAAAAACTGCAGTGGCAGCTTTCCAAAAACTGCCAGAAAAAAGTGGAAACTTAGCCTTACAGTGTGTGCATATGGCCTTATAAAAAGTATATAATTTATGTTACATTTTGTGTTTTACCACTATTTAACAAGGTTTCTACTTGTTCTCAGTGAAAGAATAGATTCCTTACAACTTATTGGGCATTTTTGTAACCAAATATATATGCTAGATATATTGGTCAAACATGGTTAAAAAAAATAGCCTCAACAGAAGTTTTTCTCAATATTACACAGTTCATGGGTTACATAAGAATTACATTTTTTATATCAGCAGTGATATGCACTGCTCCATTGCTGGGGAGGAGGGCATATGCATCATAGAGGCAGCATTGCGGCCCCTATGGGGTTTAAGGAGGAAAAGTTCAAATTGATCCAATCCTGCTTCTGCATGGGTGTTAAACATAGAATCTATACAACACTTTCTATCCCAAGGATGATGCCATAAAATGAAAGCAAATAAGGAAGGGGAAATGGTAGATGACATGCTTAAAGGGTACCTTAATGAATGCAAAAATGCAAGAAGTTCTGTTTAAATTTCCCAGACTCCCTTCACGGAAGCCCCATAGACTTGTATGGAATTACAGCAAATGCGTCTCTTGAGTACATGTTAGTCTCTGAGTGAGTTACAGAAAGTTAAAGTTGCTATGAAACGTAAACAGAAATGCTTTTGATGGGACAGTCATTAAAGGTAACCTTTAAAGGGGTTTTGCTCCAATGGAAACTTATTCCGTACCCACAGGATTGGCATACGTGATTGTGGGAGTCCAACCACTGGCACCCCCCCCCCCCCACCCTAATTTACAATAGGACTCTTGAAGCTCCCTTCTGAATGGAGATATTTGACTGCCACCTCTTCCTTTGCCTACAGGAGTACTAAAGATAGTCAAGCACTGTACTCACTAGCTTCATCACTACCATAGACAATGAATGGAAAACCACTACTGCTCCATTCAGACAAAAACTTCAGGAGTCCCATTCTCTCTAGAGTACAGGGGGTCCCAGCAGTGAGATCCCCTGCAATCACTTATCCCTTGTGGATAGGACATAAGGGTCTTTGGTGGTAAAACTACTTTAAAGGGTTTTTCAGGGACTTATTGATTAACATCTTATTCATAGGATACTGGGCACCCTTCACTGATCAACTGTTTGAAAGGGGATGAAAACCCTGCACCATTATATAGTGGTGGCGCAGGGTAACTGCAGTTCAGCTCCCTTTAAAGTTAATGGGAGCAGAGCTGCAGCTACTCAGAAAACATAGCAATATCTTATGAAAAATATTACCTTTATTGCCAATTATTGTTGCATGTTGACTATATTGCAGGCTGAGGAGAACAGGACCGACCCTGGAAGTGGAGATCCGGCAAAAGTCATGTCATCTAGTGAGAGCCCCCAGCCCCTACAAGCAGATGTGACTCGTACTCAACATGTAAGTTATACAAGTAAGCAAAGTACTCCTATTTGGATATTAAAGGGAACCAATCATCAGATTTTACCCTATATAACGCTTGGCAAAGCATTATATAGGGTAAAATCTTTATCCTCACCATCCCCGGGGGACGCTCCTGCCCCCAGGGATGGTGAGGATATGAACTAATAAACTAGTCCCCGCCGCGCTCATAAGTAGTCCCCTGGGTGGGGAGTTCCTCTCACCTAGACGTGTTCTTCGGCCTGCAGCGACGCCCCCTCCGCTTGATTGACAGGCTGCGTCATCGCTCTGCTCTGTCTGTTCAGTGAGCAGAACAATGACGCGGCCCATCAATCAAGCGGAGGGGGCATCTCTGCCGGCCAAAGAACGGGACTACTTACGGCAGCGGTGGTGACTAGTTAATAAGTTCATATCCTCACCACCCCTGGGGGGCAGGAGCGTCCCCAGGGGATGGTGAGGATAAAGATTTTATCCTATACGGTATAAAACATTGCCAGGCGTTATATAGGGTAAAATCTGATGATTGGTTTCCTTTAAGTTGAAGTCAGTTACCAAGTACATCTTTATTCTCTAGGTTTCCCACACTGCAAATGTTACGCACGGCGCAGAAACATTGTCATCATCCACAACTACCCATGTGACAAAGGTGAGGACATTGTAGCTATTATTATTAATACTTTTTTGGCATTATGAGGTGGTAATAGTTTTTCTATGTGATTTATTTATAGTCTTGGCACACCCCTGAGACCAATTAGCTTAAAGTATCAATATTTAATCATTTATATATATTACTTTGTTTATATGCTGCAACAAAATTACTAAAACAGTAACTGGGCACTATCAACATACCAACATTTTGCATGTGTGCTGTTATACTGCTCCTTTGTCTCCATGACAGACCTCCTGTTCTCTGTTTTACTGCCTCAGTCATGTCATAGAGATGTGGAATCAAATCCATATTCACATAAATTGTTCATGTCCTGTCTTGAAAAATCCCATTTAGCGTTCACATGGATGGTAATTTAAATCTACGCAATGTCCACAACAATGAATCAGCAGAATATAGAATTTGACCTAGATCTCTCTTTACCAAGCCTTATATGCACATAATGTTTCCTTTAGCATACTTTCACAGTGTTGACTTTAGACCATTGTTCTAGGTGTTTCAGTTTGAGGTGTTTTGTGTGCACGTTCCTCTTCAGGTCATGCCTCAGCATCTCAATTTAAGGTCAGGACTCTTACTTGGTCATTTCAAAAGATAAATCATCTTCTTTTCCAACAATTTTTTAAAGAAGAAGATTTACTTGCTTGCTTTGTCATTGTCTTGTTTTATCACCCAATGTGTCTTCTCCTGTAAAATGTTCCTATAAAGATCACAAGGTGTCAAGGCCCCGAGTCAGCAGATCAGTCCCAAACCATGATGCTTCCCCATACTGCATGAGGTTTAGGTGTTGCAGAGCTCTTTTTATTCAAACATTGAGTTATATGTTTGTGACCAAATAAAAAGTTCCAATTTTGCTTCAATTGCCCATAGAACATTTTACCAAAAGCATTGGGGAACATCCAGGTGGTCTTGGCAAACTAGAGAACGGCCGCAGTGTTTTTGTTTGTTTGTTTTTCACATCCGTGGTTTCCATTGTGGTGTCCTTTTGTAAACAAAGAAGGTTTTGCAGTTTATAGTAATCTGTAGGTCTTTTGCAGTGACTATTGTAATATTTTTTTTGTGTCCGCGCAGACATGGTCAGTCCTCATAGACTGCAATGTATTCCGCGCAGACTTTTGCCACTGTAATTATAGGGTGTGTAACAAGTTATTGCAACAATATGTGGTCACACTGAGCAATCTTTCTTGAGAATTACAGACCTGCCAGTAACCAGGCTTTATTTATTGAGCAATGCACTTGAGAAACCCTGCACTTGCACTTAAAGGGGTACTCCGGCGCTAAGACATCTTATCCCCTATCCAAAGGATAGGGGATAAGATGCCTGATTGCGGGGGTCCCGCCGCTGGGGACCCCTGTGATCTTGCACGCAGCACCCCGTTAGAATCAGTCCCTAGAGCATGTTCGCTCCAGGTCTGATTACTGGCGATCACGGGGACGTTGCATTGTGATGTCACGGCTCCGTCCCTGTGTGATGTCACGCTCCGCCCCCTCAATGCAAGTCTATGGGAGGGGGCGTGGCAGCCATAGACTTGCATTGAGGGGGCGGAGCGTGACATCACACGGGGCAGAGCTGTGACATCATAATGCTCCGTCCCCGTGATCGCCAGTAATCAGACCCGGAGCGAACATGTTCTAGGGACTGATTCTAACGGGGTGCTTCGTGCAAGATCACGGGGGTCCCCAGCGATCAGGCATCTTATCCCCTATCCTTTGGATAGGGGATAAGATGTCTTAGCGCCGGAGTACCCTTTTAAACATCTTTTGTCAATAAGCTTTTGGATAGAACAATAAAATAGAGATTCATTACCTTTTTTCTCTGCACTATGTGCCAAGTAGAAGACATGAACTGTACAATTGTTTATGTGTTGTCTAGCAGCGTGCCTAAATTAACAACCACATTTATTAGTAATCAATGCAGAAATCCAGGTAATTCCAAAGGGTTCACTTACATCTTTTTGCAACTGTATGTCAAAGAGTGTACCAAATAATATGTAGAATATGAATATAGTACCAAATAAAATTCTTTGCTTACCTTTGCTTGATCCTTTTTTTGTACAAAATGTCTGAGCAGACGGTGAAAGGTGGATTTTCTGAGACAAGGATAGAAAAGAGAATAATTATTACTGGAGATGAAGACGTGGACCAAGAACAGGTAATCCCGCAGTATGTCATATCTCAATGTTAGAGCAGTGTTACTTTACACTTCAGAGAACAGCTACATCAAAGCAGATTGATTAGGTTTACAATTTATATTTTTTACTACATAGGGTCACAGCATGTCCAGTTATGAGTCTTTGTGCTGTGTGAAAGTGTTGTGACAACAGAGGAGCATCAAAAGTAACAGGCTTTTCGAAGCAGTGACTGTACTGCAGCTCCACTTTATCTGTCACACGGAAGACAACTACTTAGTGAATTGGATGTCTGTAGCACACACGGCAGAGCTGAGAAGGACAATGATTCACTGTGTAAAGCTTTCACTTTTACTGGTGGTACTCTTTAACATTAAAGGGGTATTCCAGGAAAAAACTTTTTTATATATATATCAACTGGCTCCAGAAAGTTAAACAGATTTGTAAATTACTTCTATTAAAAAATCTTAATCCTTTCAGTACTTATGAGCTTCTGAAGTTAAGGTTGTTCTTTTCTGTCTAAATCCTCTCTGATGACACCTGTCTAGGGAACTGCCCAGTTTAGAAGAGGTTTGCTATGGGGATTTGCTTCTAAACTGGGCGTTTCCCGAGACAGGTGTCATCAGAGAGGATTTAGACAGAAAAGAACAACCTTAACTTCAGAAGCTCATAAGTACTGACAGGATTAAGATTTTTTTAATAGAAGTAATTTACAAATCTGTTTAACTTTCTGGAGCCTGTTGATATATATAAAAAAAGTTTTTTTCCTGGAATACCCCTTTAAAGGGTTATTGGATCTTTTAAAATTGGTCTTTTAAAATCAATATTAAATAGATAGGGGTGTTTGGAGTCTGACCAGTGCCTATCTAATACGTATGGCCAGGGATAGGCCATCAATTTTTAAAAGGCCAGATAATTTCCCCCTTTCTTTCTTTTTGTTGTACAACAAAATTATAATTTCAAAATACAGTGGAGGCAAAAAAGTATTTAGTCAGCCACTAATTGTGCAAGTTCTCCCACTTAAAAAGATGAGAGGCTGTAATTTTCATCATAGGTTATAACCTCAACTATGAGAGACATAATGAGGGGGAAAAAATCCATAAAATCACATTGTCTGATTTTTTAAGAATTTATTAGCAAATTATGGTGGAAAATAAGTATTTGGTCACCTACAAACAAGCAAGATTTCTGGCTCTTACAGACCTGTAACTTCTTCTTTAAGAGTCTCCTCTGTCCTCCACTCATTACCTGTATTAATGCCTCCTGTTTGAACTTGTTATCAGTATAAAAGACACCTGTCCACAACCTCAAACAGTAACACTCCAAACTCCACTATGGCCAAGACCAAAGAGCTGTCGAAGGACACCAGAAACAAAATTGTAGACCTGCACCAGGCTGGGAAGACTGAATCTGCAATAGAAAAGCAGCTTGGTGGGAATAAATCAACTGTGGGAGCAATTATTAGAAAAAGGAAGACATACAAGATTACTTATAATCTCCCTCAATCTGGGGCTCCATGCAAGATCTCACCCGGTGGTGTCAAAATGATCACAAGAACAGTGAGTAAAAATCCCAGAGCCACATGGGGGAACCTAGTGAATGACCTGTAGAGAGCTGGGACCAAAGTAACAAAGGCTACCATCAATAACACACTATGCCGCTAGGGACTCAAATCATGCAGTGCCAGACATGTCCCCTGCTTAAGCCAGTACATGTCCGGGCCCGTCTGAAGTCTCATAGAGAGCATTTGGATGATTCAGAAGAGTATTGGGAGAATATCATATGGTCAGATGAAACCAAAGTCATCGTGTTTGGAGGAGAAAGAATGCTGAGTTGCATCCAAAGAACACCATACCTACTGTGTAGCATGGGGGGTGGAAACATTATGCTTTGGGGCTGTTTTTCTGCTAAGGGACCAGGACGACTGATCCGTGTAAAGGAAAGAATGAATGGGGCCATGTATTGTGAGATTTTGAGTGAAAACCTCCTTCCATCAGCAAGGTTATTGAAGATGAAACGTGGCTGATCCCAAACACAACAGAGGCGTGGCTTCATAAGAAGCATTTCAGGGTCCTGGAGTGGCCTAGCCAGTCTCCAGATCTCAACCTCATAGAAAACCTTTGGAGGGAATTGAAAGTCCATGTTGCCCAGCGACAGCCCCAAAACATCACTGCTCTAGAGGAGATCTGCATGGAGGAATGTGCCAAAATACCAGCAACAGTGTGTGAAAACCTTGTGAAGACTTACAGAAAACGTTTTACGTCATTGCTAACAAAGGGTATGTAACAAAGTATTGAGATGAACTTTTGTTATTGACCAAATACTTATTTTCCACCATAATTTGCAAATACATTCTTTAAAAATCAGAATGTGATTTTATGGATTTTTTTTTCTCATTCTGTCTCTTGTAATTGAGGTATATCTATGATGAAAATTACAGGCCTCTCATGTTTTTAAGTGGGAGAACTTGCACAATTGGTGGCTGACTAAATACTTTTTTGCCCAACTATATTACAAATACCAAATACCATTTACAAATGTATAATCCCAGATCCAGAAGATGACAGAAAAAGAAAAAGAGAGAGAGAGAAAATAAAAACAACAACAATAACAATCTACATTACGAATCACAATTGTCCATCATCATTCTCCACTTTTCCAAAAATGTGGAAAAAAATATAATTCCCACTTTTCTTTTTCCATTACAAATGAGTTCATATTGCATAATTTTATTAATAAGGTTCTTCCACTCTCTTTCTCTCATTTGGAGCAGCCAGTGCCTCAGATAACTCCTTTAATAAGGCAAATGTTTAACTGACTTAGTGCGTGGGTTTGGGACCAAACTGACCTGAGGAAGTTAGAGGGGTTGTCTGGGTATTAATAATGTATCACCCATCCACAGTCCCAGCGGTCAGTGAAATCCAGTATGAAAAGCCACATGAAATGTCACGGATTTGCTGGAAGTCCCATGCAAGTCTACTGATTTGCTGGAAGTCCCATACAAGGGACACCACCGGGTTCCATTGACTTGAATAGGGTCCATTGGGTTTTCATTATTTTAGGGGAGTTGAGTGAAGAAATAAGATTGGACATGCAGTATTTTTTCTCAGCTCAGTTCCCATCCTTCCATGACTCCTTCCGGCACAAATCTGCATGAAAAATCAGCTAAGGATGAATTTAGCCTTGGGGTTTGGTACTTAGGGCCTTATCAGGCACCTATGTTACCTATGTCAGGCACCCTATTTTATCGGGCATTATGCACTTTAGATCAACAATAACTCATGTACACAAAATAGCATTGGCCTTTAATTCTCTCAACCTGCTTTTAATTTAGGCCCTCGCCATGGCTATAAAGGAGGCAAAGCTGCAACACCCAGATATGCTGGTCACTAAGGCAGTGGTGTACTGCGAAACAGATCCTTCTCCTGAGGAGCCTGGAGAGAAAGTGCAGGTAACATGTCCTAACCCTTAAGTAAGTGCGGCTTTATAAGAGGCATGATGAAAATTCATATTTTCAAACTAATTTTCTTCATATTTCAGCAATCTTGACCTTGGATTATGGATGTCAATCCTTCCTTTCATCTCCCTTTCTCTGCCCATGTCTCATAAAATATGGACTGTCCTCCCTTCCCTCATCCTACAGCAACATGTCAGCTGCAAAGCCTCAAAATCGGAAAGGGGCCTCTGAAACCATGCTGACAGCATTCCCTGACAACGAAAGACTTGTCACCTTCCCGGGAGCAGAGTAACATCTCTTGTGAAGATGACTACGGGACACTTCCTTCTTGTGCATCAGCCCTACGATCGCTCCTCTTCTGAGAAGCATGCCTAGCAATGCGTGAATAGAATGCATGTGGCATCTGCAGAGTCAATTTTATCTGCGTACTTAGGAAAATTTGTGCTTCGAAGGGAATCCCTCAACGTTCTTCGGGGCGCTCCTGCAACAACGGGGTTAATAATTCTTCATAAACTCATCATTTGTTATACGCATTAGAAAATCTAGCAAATCTCTCTGATATATTTCAGCCGGGAAATCTCTCATATATAGATACTTAGCGCTGTACGATTCTGTTCTGATAATCTGCAGTGAAAATGTCACATTAGGTAGAATTGCAGCAGTGGAGTCTGTTCTGATAATACAATGTTTAACCCTGGTCCCGTTTAGTATGGATTTCTGTTCTGCACAGCTAGTGATATGGAAAGGAAAGGCGACTGAAATTCTTTAAATACTCTTTAGACTGTTGTTCTTTGGACACTGCTAGAAGGACTTTCTGCACAGTTAACCCATTTGTTGCTGGCGGTGGAGTCAGAAGATGTCCTTGATAGTTGGGAAAGAAAGGCTGAGCCGTGTGTGTGTGAAAAAAAGGTTTTAACGTCGCACAGGGGGAGGCCTGATCCACTGCAATGCTGTGCTCTCCTCCAGTCCCTCCTCCTCCCTGTGCACCGTGATCACTGCTCTGTAGCCAATAAAAACAAAGTCGGTGTGACACGTGACTTCTTCCTTTTTCTGAATGTCAATTATTTAAAGGGGATTCACATTCTTAATAAATCGAGCTAAATAGTGTGAGTGCTTGAAGAAAGGGGAATAGCAAGGAAACAGGGAAAAGCTCGACCTCCCAAGCCCATGCTGCAGAACAGAAGTACTAATTGTATTGCCATGTTCATATTGTGCAGATACACTGCAGATTGGTTGCAGATTTAGATTTCCTAATTGATGTTAATCAGGAAAATCCCTGCTTAGAATTGTAAACATTTTCTGTATGGAATGTTATCTTTGCTTAGCTCGATTAAATAGGGTATTTAAGTGTTTGTGTAAAAAAATTTAAAAAAAATGAAGGCATACTTACCTAGCCCCAGTCCCCCGCTGGTCCCCTTTTCTTCTTCGTTTGGTCCCCCAAACTTCTCTGTTCTTTCTGCTTCTGAAATAAGCGCTTGATACAGGTAATGCCTGCTCAGCCAATCACTGGCCACAGCAGTGTCCTGCCTTGGAAGTAGAAAAAAGAGAGAAGATCAGGGGGCAGGACGGAAGTTGCGGGGGACCTGCGGTAAACCAGGGCTAGGTAAGTATGCCTTTTGTTTGTATTTACCCCCCCCCCCCCCCGACCCACCAACATATATATATAGATATACAGTGATCCCTCAACTTACAATGGCCTCAACATACAATAGTTTCAACATACAATGGTCTTTTCTGGACCATTGTAACTTGAAACCAGACTCAACATACAATGTGCAGACAGTCCAGATCTGTGAAACGTGTCAATGGGCGGAAGAACCGACCAATCAGAATGGACATTTACACCTGTACTACTGAAGTGTATGCACTGACTGGTGTCTGGTAGCGCCCCCTACAGTACAGGGAGGTATTACATGTTCTGTACTACTCTTTACTCTTTAGCTGCTCCTTTGGATACCAGGTGAGGGCGGCTACATTTTGCATGTACTGTACAGGACCCTGAAGAAGCTCCTGTCCTCTATACAGACCAGTTTTTCCAAACATGGGTGCCTCCAGCTGTTGCAAAACTACAACTCCCAGCATGCCTGGACAGCCTTTGGCTGTCCAGGCATGCTGGGAGTTGTAGTTTTGCAACAGCTGGAGACACCCTGGATGGGAAACATTGACATAGACAGTGATTTACAGCTCCCAGCAGCTCTTTCTTACTGTTATATGGAAGGATTTGCTTTATCTATATTAGTTATCTACTTATTTTTCTTTAATCCTCACCTTTTCCTATTTTTTGGATGACATTTTGTGGCTTCAGAACCAATTACCACGTTTCCATAGAGTTATGGTCTCAACATACAATGGTTTCCACATACAATGGTCGTCCTGGAACCAATTAATATTGTAACTTGAGGGACCACATATATATATATATATATATATATATTTATCTCTATCTATGCCCGTTAATATCAGTCTACAACCCTTTAACATTTGCTGTTACAAGTAACTATGTATCTATATGGAATGTCCAAAATATATAGCGGAGGTGGAATCTAATCTATTTTGCAATTATTCTGCTTGAAGACATTTTGATCCTGTATAACCTGTATGAGAACTATTTTAAGGAGCTAAACGACATTTTATAAATAGAGATATCAATTTATGAACATCTACATAACTCAAAGATGACGGTAAATATAAGAGAAGACCGATTTGAATAAAAACAAATCTGTCCCCTGTAATATTAGAATTTTTTGTTGTTAAACCATATTTTACAGTGCTCAACAGGAATTACCATCTTATCATTCATTCACACAGCCTACAGTCCCTCTCAGGCTCAAGAAAACTAGTGTTCAAAGCCAACTTATGAGTTTAAAGTTACTGTCATTTATACAGACTTAAAGGGGTTATCCAGGAAAAAAACTTTTTATTTATATATATATATATATATATATATATATATATATATATATCAACTGCCTCCAGAAAGTTAAACAGATTTGTAAATTACTTCTATTAAAAAAATCTTAATCCTTTCAGTACTTATGAGCTGATGAAGTTGAGTTGTTCTTTTCTGTCTAAGTGCTCTCTGATGACACCTGTCTCGGGAACTGTCCAGTTTAGAAGCAAATCCCCATAGCAAACCTCTTCTACTCTGTGTAGTTCCCGAGACAAGCAGAGATGTCAGCAGAGAGCACTATTGCCAGACAGAAAACAACAACGCAACCTCAGCAGCTGATAATATTGGAAGGATTAAGATTTTTTAATAGAAGTCATTTACAAATCTGTTTAACTTTCTGGAGCCAGTTGATTTTATATATATATATATATATATATATATATATATATATATATATCAACTGGCTCCAGAAAGTTAAACAGATTTGTAAATTACTTCTATTAAAAAAATCTTAATCCTTTCAGTACTTATGAGCTGCTGAAGTTGAGTTGTTCTTTTCTGTCTAAGTGCTCTCTGATGACACGTGTCTCGGGAACCGCCCAGTTTAGAAGCAAATCCCCATAGCAAACCTCTTCTACTCTGTGCAGTTCCCGAGACAAGCAGAGATGTCAGCAGAGAGCACTGTTGCCAGACAGAAAACAACAACGCAACCTCAGCAGCTGATAATTATTGGAAGGATTAATATTTTTTAATAGAAGTAATTTACAAATCTGTTTAACTTTCTGGAGCCAGTTGATATATATATATATATCAACTGGCTCCAGAAAGTTAAACAGATTTGTAAATTATATATATAAAAAAGTTTTTTCCTGGAATAACCCTTTAACCTGACATGGTAACATTTGTCTAGATGTGTCGAAAATTTAGATTGTACAGGGTCTCAGTCTGAATTACTGATGCGCTTCATAGACTATAAGGGAGCACATCATTCAGACTGGCCGGGGAGTGAAGCGCGCGGCAGCAGGTCTCAGGTCTAAGATCCAATATAATCCAAATTTTTGACATGTCTGGATGATTTGAATAGTTTATACAAATGACAATGATGCTTAAAGTGTTTACACAGGGGTGATAAACTGTAGATCATACAGCTGTGGATTTGCAATATATTATTACAGTAGCAGCAATGTGAGAAATCTCATCCAATCTGCATAGGAATTTACCCTCAGTAAGGATTTTTTGTTTGTTCGGAAACCACTGTGGATTATTTGCAGATTTTCCTTATTGATTTCTAGCATCACAGCATCAGGCTAGGTTTGGACACAAGTTTTGTTCTGGCGTATTTTTTGGGAAAACTTCCACTGCAGTTTTTAAGCCAAAGTCAGGAGTGGATCCAGTAGGACGGAGAAGTATAAGTCCTTCCTTTATATTTCCCATTTCATTTACTCTGCAATCGCAAATTTGCACCAAATAATGCAGGTTTTGGTGCAAAAAATCTACAATAGTGACAAAGCCACCAGATTCACCCCCCGCCCCCTGAAAAAACAAAGACCTAGACCTTCTCTTAATGTTGGGAGTTGCAGTTTTGCAACATCTGGAGGACCACCGTTTAGAGACAACTGAACTAGAGACGCAATAAGAGGAACATGTGGGACAGCAAAACCTAAATATTTGCGCTGCAGATTCTGTCTGAATTCTCAGGTAAAGCCCTTATATACAAAGATGATTTTTACGTAGGAAAAGAAATTCATATTTTATTTACAGCAAGTTTCCGCTTTTAACAACATTTCAGGATGAAAGGTTGATGTTTAAAGGGTACCTTTCATAAAAAAAAAACTTTTGATATATTATAGATTAATGTATGCAGAATGACTTTCAATTGCATGTTATTAAAAAATATGCTTCTTTCTATTCAATTTTCCACTTTAAAAAATGACCACTAGGGGTCTCCCTACCAGTCCTTTTTTATAGATTTCAGACTCATGCTGGAGTTCTAAATCTCAGACTGCAGCCGGGACACAGACAAACTCAGCACTGCTCCCTGCCAGGGAGTATGTCTGTGTCCCGGCTGCAGTCTGAGATTTAGAACTCCAGCATGAGTCTGAAATCTATAAAAAAGGACTGGTAGGGAGACCCCTAGTGGTCATTTTTTCAAAGTGGAAAATTAAATAGAAAGAAGCATATTTTTTAATAACATGCAATTGGAAAGTCATTCTGCATACATTAATCTATAATATATCAAAAGTTTTTTTGATGAAAGGTACCCTTTAAGACTGGTCTTCATACTGTACAACATACTGTTATTATCCCAGGTACCAAAAAAGTGGCACCATATACAAGTGAAAACTGATGAAGATTAAGTGACTGGCTAAATCATAAAAGGTTCCAAGAAATGAAGACAGTCCAGCTTTTAAATGAATGGTAACCATTGTTTTAACAAACTTTGCTCAGGGTCAATAGTACGAGTGAATGTAAGAAATTTTGTAATATATCTTTTCAGAGAAAAATGCTTTTTCCCCTCTTATTAGGCTTCTTTCCTCTTCCCCTACTAATATATTATCCCCTCTGAAAAAGCAGCTCAAGTCTGTTCTGTGTTTTCAAGACGGACTAGCAAATCACTGAGACTGCAGATTACATGCTGCCCATACAAGTCTACAGAGGGGGAAGAGGTAAAGAAGAAGATGGGAGGGGGAGTGAGTTCAGCAAGCAGAGGCAAACAAAGAGAGATATAGACTGTACTACACAGGCGCTACTGTGAATAATAGATCTCACCCAAGGGCTTGATTCACAGTTTGGACTGCTCACTACTGCTCTAAAATGCCATCCATACTGCTGCTGATTCTCTGACTATGAGGGGTATTCATCAATATTTTACTGGTATATGTACTATTATAGATAGGTGAAAAGTCACCTAAGAATATACCTTGATGAATTAACCAGCTCCTAGCCCATGCTACCCGTTTAGACTTCTTTCCAGGGCTGAAGTTATATGGTGTGAGTTTGCGTGTAAATCACGGTGCTGCGACTTTTGTGAGACTTTTTTGAGACTTTCAGAGAAAAGTCTCACCTAATGAATCAGTGCCCACTGCATAAAACTAGTCTAAAGCACTACAAATGGTAGTACAATTTCAGACATGATCTATAGCAAAAGTCACACAGAAGTCTCAGGGGAACTGACTGAGACTTTTTGTGCGACAATTTTAGATTTAAAAAAACGATCTAAACAGCTTGATGAATTCCCATCTATGTTCACATTTGCGTTGGAGCTCTGTTCAGCAAACTACATCGCTGAATACGTATAGTGAGACCTGAGCGGACAATAAAATGCTGCATGCATTCTTTTTTTGTCTGCTTAAATTCTGCTAAATAAACAGACACCAGAAAGAAACACGACAGATCCCATTAAAGTCCATGGGTTCAGTTGGTGTCTGTTGTGTAACAGACCATCCAGCTCTGTTTTTCTACAGCAAACAGACTCTGTGATGGTGGCCCCCAATGAATACTCGGTTGTCTACAGCAGATTTTCCACAGTGGGAAATCGCAAAAAGCCTGCCCCCTTTCAAATACGCAGCGGGAAACCCGCAACTAGATCGGCCTGTGTGAACGTACCCTTAGGGTGTGAATAGATACATAGAAGAGCAGGATCACCTGTGTGCAGCATGTGGGAGCCATCATAGAAGCTAGCCCAACTGGGACATTAAAAATTAAAGATGGAGCCTCCAGAGCAGAAATCTTATGAAAATGTCATATACAAGTTACATAATGACCAGATGTAGTGGTATTCTTCTTGTACACAGTGGTAAAGTGGTATTCTGTACACACAGGGCTGAAATCACTGAGAACAGAAAGAGAGTGGACTGTCCTTTTCCTCCCCTGATCTGCCAGTTTTTATTCCACAATTCTGGAACCTCTTTTCTTATAACTCTGTGTTGTGTCACTCCTCGGTTACTCTTTATAAAATGTATCACTTAATAATAACCAGCTAGTGAGCAAGTGCAGTAATGAGACCTTATCCTCTATTTCTCTGCATAGCCAGAGGCAGTATGGGAACTGTAGGCAGCAATAGGAAACCATATTAGAAGAAAATTAGGAATCAAGATGGCAGAAAACCAAATCATGCCATATCAACTAAAACAGGTATGCTTTAATATTATGAATGAATACATGTCCTATACACACATTTACCCACAGAATACTGACTGGGGCACATGACAGGCATATTATTATTATTAAATGTAAACGTCTTAGACTTTTTAAAATATGCTTATGCCAGAGTACTTGCGATTTAATAACCAGCGAGGTTTCTGAATAAATATGTACAACAGATATTTAGACTCCCCTAGGCCTGCCTATGTGATCCAGACTAGTGACCTAACTAGTGAAGATGACCAAAGGAAGGAAAGGAAGACTAAGTAAGGTTAGTAAGAGGTATAAGCGGACTGTCTGGGCATAATTTTACCATTTTTACTGTGATATATGACTAATGGTAGGGCTGGGCGGTATGACCAAATCAGCGTATCACGGTATTTTTGTAACTTTCGGTAGTTCCACGGTGTATAACGGTATTTTCTCCCCCCCCCCCAAATTAATTATCAGCCCAGCGCTGCACTATTCTGCTCCCCCCCCAACAAAAATTAATTATCAGCCCCAGCGCTGCGCTATTCTGCCCCCCCCCCCAACAAAAATTAATTATCAGCCCAGCGCTGCCCCCATCGGGGTAAATAGTCACATGTCACCCGCTGCCCTCCTCGTGCTGTTTGTTGCCGCCGCCGGCGCAGACACAAGGTAAACAAAATAAACTCACGCATGTTCCGACGTCGGCCTTACGCTAGGGACGGAACGTCGGACAGCCGTCAGCCTATCACCGGCCGCAGCGATGTTCCGCCTCGGCCGCTGATAGGCTGAGCCCACTGTCATGTAAGAAGCTCTGGGCGGCTTCTTACATGACAGTGGGCTCAGCCTATCAGTGGCTGAGGCGGAACATCGCTGTGGCCGGTGATAGGCTGACGGCTGTCCGACGTTCCATTCACTAGGAAGCAGATGAGGCCGGTACCGGACCAACGGGAGGTGAGTTAAAGTTTATTTTGTTTATTTTTTGCAGCCCGGGCATAGGGATACCACACAATATAGAGCAGTGGTCTTCAACCTGCCGACCTCCAGATGTTGCAAAACTGCAACTCCCAGCATGCCCGGACAGCCAACGGCTGTCCGGGCATGCTGAGAGTTGTAGTTTTGCAACATATGGAGGTCGGCAGGTTGAAGACCCCTTGTATAGAGTGTCAGCGCCGGCGGCCACAACAAACATGAGGATGAGGAGGGCAGCGCATGCGGGTGACATATCAGTATTTACCCCGATGGAGACAGCGCTGGGCTGATAATTAATTGGGGGCAGAACAGCGCTCACGGGTGATTTGTGATTAGTTCCCCGATGTGGGGACAGCGCAGCGCTGGGCTCATTCATTCATTCCCGAGGGGGAGGGGCCCAACCGGTATTGCGGTATGGGTTAAAATTCATATCGTGCAGCGCAAAAATGTCGGTATTCGATATGAACCGGTATACCGCCCAGCCCTAACTAATGGTTGCACTTCTAATGACATACTGAATTTTCCTGACTTCCATGTTCTAGTGACGTGAAAACCTGCGGCCACATGAGCGCTCTGCTTTTGTAGCAAGTCACAGGTGCCAATCTTCCGGTTGTAGAGAGAGAGCAGCACCTGCGCTCTGGTACATTAGCAGATCACTCATGTGACCGCAGGCTTTAACGTCACTAGGACTTGAGAGTCAGGAAAATTGAATATTCATATCAAGGGTGGCCATTGCGCGCCATAGAAAGGAGGCGGGGAAGCTCGGCAAGCTGGCTCCCCATCTCCACTGTATACTGAAGACATTTAGCAATGCAGCTACCGGGAGCCATAACTTATAAAGGGCTGGACCAATTTATGTGAGGGACACCTCATTTTACTGCTGTTCACCTGTACTATCTATAACCCAGCATAATGGGTTTAGCGTGGGTGAACTGACTGTCAGTTTCCCTTAAACTAATCTTATTGCTAGGGAAGATATTTCATTTTCTTGACCTTACCTGCCATCTGCATTTCTATTAAGTGAAGTGGGACTCTTCTGCAGTGGTCCCAGCCCAAAGCCAAGAGCTAATTGACATGCTGTATGCAGATGGAGACGTCTGGACATCTCGATTACTTCATCCTGCATGCACATTTACCATTCATCCCTATAGAACAAGATAATAAAATGTTTAATATGGGGTCCACACTACTATCATGCCCAAAACATCACAAATTGTTTCTTAAACAGTTTTTATAGGAATTGTATTTTTGTCTCCCCCCCCCCTTTCCTATTCAAGTCAATGGGGGGGGGGGGGGAAATGCCATATAAAGAAAAATAAAGTGACTGGAATTCCATGTACACAATTGTTGGGGGGGGGGATGCCATATAAAGAAAAATAAAGTGACAGGAATTCCATGTACAACAGTGACAATTGTGAGAACCACTGTGTAAAGTAGGTGGGGGGGGGGGGGTTGTCTATATTAAATGGATTGTGAAGTTAGTGAATTTTTAAGGAACAATTCATTCATTCATTCACTCATTAAATTAATGAATTAACAAAATGTACTTATTAAGTAGGAAATCATACAGTTGTATAATATACAGTACACATATTTACAATTGTGCTCTTATTTCAGTGTGGTAATCCCTCTCTGAGTAGGTTGGCATAGGAATGATAGCGGAAACATTTTTCTTGGTGGGGCGAGGGGGTGTCCAACCACTGGGACCCCCTAAATCTTGTGAACGGGACAATGAATGGAACAACAGTGAGAAAACGTGAATGCTGCTTCTTTCACTGTCTATACGGGTGCCGAGGAATCGCTGAGTACGTTAAGCTACGTTGTTCTACACTCCCATGGAGGACAGTCTGAACACTGCCATACCATTCAGAGTTTCATTCTCAATATCGAGGGGGGACCTAATGTTGTTTTGTAATTGATGCCTAACAAGGAAGGTATGCGTGCAAAATGTGTTTAAATATATTTATGTTAGGTAAGATAACCCAATCTCAAGAAATATAATCAAGCAGCTATGATTGCCCAATTGGCTCAGGTACACATGGGCTTACGCGCTCCTCAGTTGGTTGCTATTAAAGCCTTGGTGGTCCCTACATGCCCCATTACTCTTCTTCTGTGGATTCCCTCTAGACGCAGACCCTTAATTGTATGCCCAATATTGTTACAATCCCTATCACTACAGGATGGCTTTTGAAAGTGTTTTTCTTTGCAGTCACCACACATTCCTGTTACCCTGTTAATTCACTAGCCAAAATTTCTTCCAGGCATGGTCTCCTTGCCGTTTTCCTGGTGGACCAACAAGGGGTTTGTTCGCATAGGTGATTTTATTAATAAACTAGGTATTAAACCTCATTTTTGCACCTTCCATGCCCTCCCGGATTCAGAGTTGATTCACTTCCAACAAATATATATTTTTCTTGCTGATCTTCAGAAAAATGCGGTACATGTCGTACTCAGTCCTAATGAATCAATTTCTCAGACAGTAAAGGTTTTATTTCAGCTATCCATAGTAATCTCATTATGTCCTCTAACAAACTTGTATCGATGTTGGCCTGGGAATCCGACTTAGGCCTTTTGAGAAGATGGGTTTAAATTGAGAGTACCGCCTCTTAACCCTGCGATCTCTCCTGCAGCCCCCCGAGTCATCAGCTGTATGGAGCTAAGATTGCACCGTGGCTGATGACTAACGATGCAGGGGCCGGAGTAACATGATGTAACGGATCCGCCCCTCCTGATGTCACGCCCTGCCCCCTTAATGCAAGTCTATGGGAGGGGGCGTGGCCGCCGTCACGCCCCCTCCCATAGACTTGCATTAAGGGGACGGGACGTGACTTTACAAGGGGGCAGGGACGTGACGTCACAAACCACCGACCCCGTATAGTGAGTCATCAGCCACGGTGCAAACTTAGCTCCATACAGCTGATGACTCGGGGGGCTGCAGGAGAGATCGCAGGGGACCCCAGCAGCAGGACCCCCACGATCAGACATAATATCCCCTATCCTTGATAAGGGGGCTAGGGTGAGGCCCCGGAGGCCCAATTTACATATTCATGGAGCCGTTGGTCATGTGAGCGCTCTGCTCTTTGCATAGAGTGAATGTGCCGACTGAGTGCTCACGTGACCAGCGACCCCACGTCACTAGGATTTGGAGTCACAAACCATGATTATGTAAATTTAGCAGAGAATCTTCTGGGGAACATATATCAGGACCCACTGGACGTATTTCAGTAAGTGACCACTCGTTGGACTCCTGTTCACCCACACTATAACCCAGCATATTGGGTTTAGTGCGGGTGAACAGGTTGACAGTTTTCCTTCAGGGTACGTTCAGACGAGCCGATTTTCCATGTGTATTTCACTGCGGATCCGCCGCTGAAGGACCTCTGTATGGTGCCTTTACATGTGCCTGCTCGGAGCGGCAATACGCCACTATGAGCAGACACACTGCGATGTGCGAGTTGCAGCACGCATGAGCAGTATACTCGCACATCGCGGCAGCTCTTGGCCTAGCTCGGGGAGCAGGGGGAGCGGCCGCAATGTGTGCGAGTACATGGTGCATGCGCAGCGACTCGCACATCATTTCAGTGTGTCTGCACGTAGTGGCGTATTGCCGCTCCGAGCAGGCACATATAAAGGCAGCATATAGAGGCCCTTCAGCTGTAAATCTGCAGCATAAAATACGCTGTAAATCCGCTCGTCTGAACGTACCCTTAATGGGATTCACTGTGCACACAGCAGAATTTTCGTGGTTTAAACATCTACCGTGGAAATTCGAATTCAGAACTCTGCAGAAAGAATAAACACATTCACCCTTTTGGCGGAATCCGCTCAGAAATGCATTGCTGTCCATGGAGACACCCATTTCCCAAAAGTCCTGCTTCCCACAGAATGTCGGTCCGGAATTATTTTGGGCAAACATTTTGCCGTTTGAATGGGCCCTTATACTTTGTGCACTCACAATAATCTTACTCTCATACTTTGTGATATCATGTGGTTTAGCAACACCTCAGTAACTTGGGGTCCATTAACCCAGGCAGATTTCCTGCAGATTTTCCGCAGCGTATTTGAGGCAGAAAATCAGCAGCCGATCTTAAAGGAGTACTCTGGTGCAGGAACACTTTTCCCCTATCCAAAGGATAGGGGTTGAGTGTCTGACTCCGGGGGGGGGGGGCAGAGCCGAAGCGCTGCCTTCCTCAATCTCCGGCTCTGCCATAGCGATGTATTGAGGGGGCGTGTCGGCCGTCGTTTCGTGCGGAGGTCGACACCCGCTATCTGGCCGGAGAGCCGGGGCCCCGTACAGAGAGATCACAGGGGGCCCCAGCGGTCGGACCCCCCGCGATCTCAAACTTATCCCCTATCCTTAGGATAGGGGATAAGTTTTTCACCACTGGACTACCCCTTTAAAGATAAATAAGTAGAAAACTAATACAGATAAAGCAAATCCTTACATATAAAAGTAAGAAAGATCTGCTGGGAGCTGTAAATCACTGTCTATGTCAGTGTTTCCCAAGCAGGGTGCCTCCAGCTGTTGCAAAACTACAACTTCCAGCATGCCCGGACAGCCAACGGCTGTCCGTGCATGCTGGAAGTTGTAGTTTTGCAACAACTGGAGGCACCCTGGTTGGGAAACAATGGTTTATGTAGAGGAGGGGGTCTTCTTCAGGGTCCTATACAGTACACACAGTGTCCCAAATGGAGCCACCCTTACTTAGTGTCCAAAAGAGCAGCTAACCCTGGCACAGGTAAGGAGTACTACAGAACTTGTAGTTCCTTCCTGTACTGTAGGGGGCGCCACCAGACAGACAGTCAGTGAAGGCACTTCAGTAATAGAGGTGATTTACCAGAAAAATGCCCATTTTGATTGGTCAGTTCCTCCAGTTGTGACACATTTCACAGATTTGGACTGTCCGTACATTGTATGTTGAGTCTGGTTTCAATTTACAATGGTCCAGAAAAAAACATTGTATGTTGAAGCCATTGTAAGTTGAGGGATCACTGTACTAAACTCTATAATTGTAAGTTATTTTTATAAGCTTGGATAACATGCCATGTATTTTCCCAGTTCCAGTCTTGACCACCAGGTGGCAACACAGAAAAATCCAATTCAAGCTGATACTAAATTAGGCTGCATTCACATCATGTTTCCTACATACGGGGACCGAATCCGGCTGGGAGATGGACAAAAGGGCGCTCCCGTATCCCAGCCGGCCCTGGCCCCCATCTCTGTCATTTGAATTCACTTCATTCACTTCTAATTCTGGTATGTAAGAAACGTGATGTAATTGAAGCCTTAGGGTGCGTTCACACGGAGTAAATGAAGAGTAATTCACGCCGAAAAATTTACGGGCGGAAAAAAGAATTTTATTTTCGCGCGCAATTCGCGCACAATTTGCGCAGAATTGCACGCGGATTTGGAGGAGAAAGAAGTGAAGGTTTTTTCAGCCATTTCCGTGCAAATTGCACGCAAATTCCGCACAAATTGCGTGCGAATTCAGCGTGAAAACGATGTCGGGCGGAATTTTTTTTTACCATTGACTTCAATGATTTCTGCTAGCGGATTCCGCTTTGATGTAATGGTTATGTAAATGTCAAAACAAGGGCAGATGCTACAAAATTTGGTGTCTAGTTTTTATGCGTATATGTGACTTTTTAATAATTTTTTACAATTTTTTTTATGTGATGTGACAAAAAAGCAGCAATTTTGGACTTTTTTTTTTTTTTTTTACGTTTACGCTGTTCACAGTATGGGATCATTGACATTATATTTTGATAGTTCGGATATTTACGCCCGCGCCGATACATTTACACATTTTAGGGTACAAAATGGGCATTTAAAATTTTTATTGATTTATTTCAAGTTTTTGACCATTTTATAATTTTTTTACACTAGTACACTGGGACCGCTCGAAAAAGCGCCGTCTCAAAGACAGCAATGCGTTTGCGAGCGTAATGCGCAAAAAAAAAATAAAAAAAAGACAAGTTTATTCCTTTTTGCAGACGCCAGAATCTGGATTATTAAAAAATGTTAATCCTTCCAATAATTATCAGCTGCTGATGTTGAGTTGTTGTTTTCTGTCTCGCAACAGTGCTCTCTGCTGACATCTCTGTCTGTCTCGGGAACTGCACAGAGTAGAAGAGGTTTGCTATGGGGATTTGCTTCTACTCTGGACAGTTCCCGAGACAGGTGTCATCAGAGAGCACTTAGACAGAAAAGAACAACTCAACTTCAGCAGCTCATAAGTACTGGAAGGATTAAAATTTTTAATAGAAGTAATTTACAAATCTGTTTAACTTTCCGGAGCCAGGTACATAAAAAAAAGTTTTTATCCTGTATAACCCCTTTAAAGTGAAAAGTGCCCTCCGCAGTATACCTATAGCAGTGACGTAAAGCACCCAATAGGACGTGAACCCAGCCATACTTAAGTGTTCTAAACCACTCTGGAAAAAAACTAAAACATTTTATTTTGGGAATATGGATGACAGTGTTATATGGAGGCTTCGGTGTCACCTAGGGTTACCACCTTTCTTGCAAAAAAATACTAGCCATGCTCATTTGCATAATTAATTATATATGCGTGACCTCACAGGGTACACATATACGGGGGAAATTTTGTCCTATTCTGACCCCTATCACTTTTTTATTTCTCCTTATACGGCCTGTATAAGGCTCATTTTTTGCGCCCCGATCTATCGTTTTTAACAGGACCATTATTGTTTTCATCTAACTTTTTGAACGCTTTTTTTATTTTATTAAATTACTAACTACAACTCCCAGCATGCCCCGATACAGCCTGTGGCTCAGCAGCTGCCCCAAACGAAAACTACAACTCCCAGCATGTTGAACTATATAGTAGAGGTAAGTGTTTCCCAACCAGGGGTGCCTCCAGCTGTTGCAAAACTACAACTCCCAGAATGTTGGACAATATAGTAGTATATAGTATAGGTGTTTCCCAACCAGGAGTGCCTCCAGCTGTTGGAAAACGTAACTCCCAGCATGTTGGACTATGCAGTAGTACATAGTATAGGTGTTTTCCAACCAGAGGTGCCTCCAGCTGTTGCAAAACTACAACTTCCAGCATGTTGGACTATGCCGTAGTACATAGTATAGGTAAGTGTTTCCCAACCAGAGGTGCCTCCAGCTGTTGGAAAACTTCAACTCCCAGTATGTTGGACTATATAGTAGTATATTGTATAAGTGTTTCCCAACCAGGGGTGCCTCCAGCTTTTTCAAAACTACAACTCCCAGCATGTTGGACTATGCAGTAGTACATAGTATAGGTAAGTGTTTCCCTACCAGGGATGTCTCCAGCTGTTGCAAAACTACAACTCCCATCATGTTGTTCTATGCAGTAGTACATAGTATAGGTAAGGCTGCTTTCACACTATAAAATTCATCCGTTTTAAAGATCCGTTTGATGTTCCGTTATGAAAACCCTGAAAATCGGCCATTAAACATCCGTTACAAAATCCCATACGTCCGTTAGAAAATCCCTTTATAGTCTATGGGATTTTTACATTATCCGTTTTAATCCGTTATAGTCCGTTATTAATAACGGACGTTATTTTATGACGGGAGAATGAACGGAAGAAATAGCGCATGCACTATATCTCCCATTACTATCTTCCGTCACAAAATAACGTCCGTTATTCATAACGGACTATAACGGATTAAAACGGATAATGCAAAAATCCCATAGACTACTGTTAGGGGAACAACGGACGTATGGGATTTTGTAACGGACGTTTAATGGCCGATTTTCAGGGTTTTCATAACGGAACATCAAACGGATCTTTAAAACTGATGAATTTTATAGTGTCAAAGCATGTGTTTCCCAAGCAGAGGTGCCTCCAGCTGTTGCAAAACTACAACTCCCAGTATGTTGGACTATATAGTATTATATACCATGTGTTTCCCAAAAAGGGGTGCCTCCAGCTGTTGCAAAACTACAACTCCCAGCATGTTGGACTATATAGTAGTATATAGTATAAGTCAGTTTCCCAGCCAGGGGTGCCTCCAGCTGTTGTAAAACTACAACTCCCAGCATGTTGGACAATATAGTAGTATATACTATAGGTAAGTGTTTCCCAACCAGGGGTGCCTCCAGCTGTTGGAAAACGTCAACTCCCAGCATGTTGGACCATATAGTAGTATTTTTTAATCTTTGTTGAGTGGAAGTACAGGGATCCACTCTTTGTTGTATCTTGGCAGCTCTGTTTAAATCCTTTTTGCGCCAGTACTGTATTTTGATATAAGTATATAGTATAGGTAAGTGTTTCCCAACCAGAGGTGCCTCCAGCTGTTGCAAAACTACAACTCCCAGCATGTTGGACTATATAGTAGTGTATAGTATAAGTGTTTCCCAAGCAGAGGTGCCTCCAGCTGTTGCAAAACTACAACTCCCAGCATGTTGGACTATATAGTAGTATATAGTATAAGTGTTTCCCAACCAGGGGTGCCTCCAGCTGTTGGAAAACTTCAACTCCCAGCATGTTGGTCTATGCAGTAGTACATAGTATAGTTAAGTGTTTCCCAACCAGGAGTGCCTCCAGCTGTTGGAAAACTTCAACTCCCAGCATGTTGGACTATATAGTAGTATATAGTATAAGTGTTTCCCAACCAGGGGTGCCTCCAGCTGTTGGAAAACTTCAACTCCCAGCATGTTGGACTATATAGTAGTATATAGTATAAGTGTTTCCCAACCAGGGGTGCCTCCAGCTGTTGCAAAACTTCAACTCCCAGCATGTTGGACTAAATAGTAGTATATAGTATAAGTGTTTCCCAACCAGGGGTGCCTCCAGCTGTTGCAAAACTACAACTCCCAGCATGTTGGACTATATAGTAGTATATAGTATAAGTGTTTCCCAACCAGGGGTGCCTCCAGCTGTTGGAAAACTTCAACTCCCAGCATGTTGGTCTATGCAGTAGTACATAGTATAGTTAAGTGTTTCCCAACCAGGGTGCCTCCAGCTGTTGGAAAACTTCAACTCCCAGCATGTTGGACTATATAGTAGTATATAGTATAAGTGTTTCCCAACCAGGGGTGCCTCCAGCTGTTGCAAAACTTCAACTCCCAGCATGTTGGACTAAATAGTAGTATATAGTATAAGTGTTTCCCAACCAGGGGTGCCTCCAGCTGTTGCAAAACTAAAACTCCCAACATGTTGGATTATGCAGTAGTACATAGTATAGGTAAGAGTTTCCCAACCAGAGGTTCCTCCAGCTGTTGCAAAACTACCAACTCCCAGCATGTTGGACTATATAGTAGTATTTTTTAATCTTTGTTGAGTGGAAGTACAGGGATCCACTATTTGTTGTATCTTGGCAGCTCTGTTTAAATCCTTTTTGCGCCAGTACTGTATTTTGATATAAGTATATAGTATAGGTAAGTGTTTCCCAACCAGAGGTGCCTCCAGCTGTTGCAAAACTACAACTCCCAGCATGCCCGGACAGCCAACGGCTGTCCGGGCATGCTGTGAGTTGTAGTTTTGCAACAGCTGGAGGTGCTTTAGTTGGAAAAACACTGGTATAGTAAATGGTGGAACATTCCAGTAATTGGCGGATTGGTTGGATAAATATCGGCCATTGCACTGCCGGTATTTCTAATATTAATATCAGCTAAGTACTGAGGGAGTCTTTATCTTTTCTGCATTACCTGCTATACAAGGAGCCCACAATATGCCCATGCCAATATTAAAACCCCATCTATAATCTCCACACACTCAGCAGTTCACATCCATCCATATTGTCTCGTCGTTGTGACAGGAAAAAGCGCGGGAAATCTTCAGCCCGCCCAGGAACGATATTCTGCGCGGAACCCAAGTCCCCGCGTCTTCGTTTCTGTGGGGAAGATAATCGCGCTGCACACAGGAAGTTACGCTGACAGCTCGCTGGGTGAGTATTACGTGCATGAAGTTATTGTGTGTGTAGGGAGGTGGATTTCATAGCGTGTATACAGAATGCAGGGGGAGCTTCACCTCTGTGCTCAGCACTACCGCACCTGACCGCTGCGTTATGTGTGAATGGTTACATAAGATGATCATAGAGTGTAATGGTTACATAAGAAGATCATAGAGTGTAATGCTACAGTGATCAGAACTAATCTGTTGGGAAGTAGCCTACAACTCTGCCTCCAGCTGTTGCAAAACTACAAGTCCCAGCATGCCCGGACAGCCAAAGGCTGTCCGGGCATGCTGGGACTTGTAGTTTTGCAACAGGTTGAAAAACCACTGCCCTAGAAATGCCCAATTGCAAGTGTTTAGTTCTATTACAGCGCCCCCAGAGGGGAAACTAAAGTATTACACAACACACATTGTAAGGCTGGGTTCACACCACGTTTTTCAAGTACGGTTCCCGTATACGTTTTCATTGTAGAAACCGTATACATAGACAAACCAATTGAAAACCGGTGGCGTACGGTTGGATTGCAATACGTTTCCCCCCGTACTCAAAACCGTGTTAAAAAAAGTTTTTGTCTCCGGGTAAAAAAAAATTGTATTGCAACCACATGTGTTTTTTTTTTTTTTTTTTAACATGGACGTCAATGGGAAACGCACATGTATATGGTTCCATACGGGAAACCGTATACGTTTTTTACTTTGCACATGCGCATTTGCATCCTGAAGTTTAAAACTGTAAAAAATGAATTTATTTCAAATAACATTTTCAAAAACCTATGGTTTTTTTTTAAAATAAAAACGGACGGAACTGTATGCACTTTTTAAAAACGGTATACGGTTTACTTTTTCCCATATGTTTCCATATGTTTATTTTTATTTTTTTTCCATACGGTTTTCTTTAGAAAAATGATTGAAAACAGTATGGCAAAAACGTGGTGTGAACCCAGGACCACTTGCAGGTCCGTGTCAACGCAGTAAGATAGCTTTCCCCTGGCTTATTGCTGGGGTGTGTAGTGCAACGTGACACGGCCATTGACCACAGTATGGATGAGTGGTAGTCGTAACTTAGTACGTACCCAAGCGACACAGTCCACCCCTCTATCAAGTGAGGGAAGGATATCAGTTCTGCACAGACTCTGAAGTGAAGCGCCAGGGAGCAAGGAAAGTATTGGCTTTTTTTAAATCCCCGAAAAAACCCTTAAAATAGCCAATGCACTTATTACAGTGTCTGCGGTGTAATGCTTTATTTAGCCTGTGGGGGTGCTGCAGTAGAATAAAACATTGCAATCAGGCTTTCCTGCAGCAGTGATTTCCTACCTGTGGCTGTTGCAAAACTACAACTCCAAGCATGCTCTGATAGCCCTAAAGGGGTTGTCGGGTTATTAAAAACATATCCCCTATGCTGTGGCTAGGGAATAAGTGTCCCCCTGAGCACTCTGGCCCCCACCTTCCGAAACAAACTGGTCAGGCCCCCACCTTCCGAATCGAACTGGTCAGGCCCCCACTTTCTGAAACGAACTGGTCAGCCCCCCACCTTCCGAGACGAACTGGTCCGGCCCCCACCTTCCGAGACGAACTGGTCCGGCCCCCACCTTCCGAGACGAACTGGTCCGGCCCCCACCTTCCGAGACGAACTGGTCCGGCCCCCACCTTCCGAGACGAACTGGTCCGGCCCCCACCTTCCGAGACGAACTGGTCTTAGGAGCAGGCCGTCACACTCAAGACCAGTTCTTCGGAGCGCTCAGAGGTAAGAAATGGGCCCCGGTTCTGAAGACTGAGTGGTGGGTCACATGAATACAATCCCTGAGATCAGACATGATCAGACACCTAAGGGGAAGTTTTAAATAACCGGACAACCCCTTTAGGACCATAATACCTTTTTTAGATTCCCAGACTACAGTGAGACACTTGGTGCTCACCTTGGTGGTTGTTGTTGTTGTTGTCTTGTCGGAACATAGTGTTCCTCAACCAGTGGGCCTCCAGCTGTTGCAAAACTATAACTCACAGCATGCCAGAGATGAATCACTCATGCTGGGGTAGGGTGTGATGGAGAGCAGCCGCCGGGGCCCTTCTAAGGCCCCATTCACACTGCCATTATGACACGGCAGTGTGACGGCCGTCAGGGGAGCCAGGGAAAATAGCGGAAGAAAAAACTGCTTGCGCCGTCTTTTTCTCCCGCTATTCCCATCAAAAAACAACGGCGCCTGTCGGACCCAATAATAGAAAATGAAAGTCGTTGGGACCGCTGTGCCCCGTCATGAGAATGGCCGTTAAAGACAAAATAAAGAGACCTTAAAGGGGTACTCCACTGCTCAGCTTTTGGCACAAACCGTTCCTAACGCTGGAGCCGGGAGCTCGTGATGTCATAGCCCTGCCCCCTCACGACGTCACACCCCGCCCCCTCAATGCAAGTCTATGGGAGGGGGCGTGACAGCCATCACGCCCCCTCCCATAGACTTGCATTGCGGAGGCGGGGTGTGACGTCATGAGGCGGCTGGGCTATGACGTCACGAGCTCCCGGCTCCAGCGTTCGGAACGGTTTGTTCCAAACACTGAGCAGCGGAGTACCCCTTTTAAGGGCCATTCTTTGCCGGGGCCTAAATGACTAGTTACCTGGGTCCTGGCAGCATTATTAAATTATGATTACTCTGAAACATCCGGTGACTTATCAGAGTCATTCATATTGGGCCGGGATCATGTTTCCTGCGCCAGTTTTACGTTGCCCGCTGCCAGCATAAAACTGAGAACAGGTTCCCTTTAAATTTGTGGCACTATGATTGATCCACCCCCAGTTATGATTTTTTTTTTTCTTAATGCAGATATGACAAGCTCATCTACAGAAATGGATCCCGAATTGGCACGACAGCTGTTCTTTGAAGGAGCAACAATTGTGATCTTCGGCGTACCCGAGGGATCAGAATTTGGCATCGACGCAAACAGCTGGCAAGTGGGCCCTCGATTCCAAGGCGTAAAGATGGTGCCTCCAGGGGTTCACTTTATTCACTATAGTGCAAAAAGAATAGGGGGAACTCCTGAAGAAACGGGTCCACGTTCAGGTATGTTCTTTCACTTGGAACAAAAAGAAATCCGTCTCCTGCGCTGGGACCCTCAGGAAGAAGAGATGGTGGCTGCGAGCCAAGAGGAAGCTGAAAACCTACGTGAGCAGCTGACATCACTGGACCCATCTTTAGGGCCCTACCCATATGAAAGTCTCCGCCGCTGGGTGTCACTGACCAACCACATATCTAAAGAAACAGTGCTGAAGCTTCAGCCAGTCTGTGGAACCATTTGCTCCTTTCCAGAGGTCTTACCTATGGAGAAGATGACTCTCACAGAGGATCGGGTCAAACATAACTTACCCAGGTAAATATACAAGGACAATTTGTAAAGTAGATGATGTGTCAATAGTTGATCTTCTGGAAGTTTCTCTCATCTGCACATAGGATCTTTGCAGCTTAGCCACAGTATCCATTGGGTTCTTGTTCATCTCTCTTATCCAGGCCCTAGGTTGTTGTAAACTTTTTCCATTTAAAAGTTATAGGGGAACTCTTGGGAAGTTTCCTGCTCTTGGGAAGCAGCAAAAATGTATTTGTGTACTCCAGATCTGTGCTCCCACACAATTCCATATCTGATCTCTACAGGCAGTTCTTTCCCCTCACAACTTTTTTTTTTATTTTTTTTTTATTTTTTGCTTTGATATACATTGTGAGACCTTATAGACAGGGCTGTGTCTTTCCAAGTCCTGTCCAATCAGTTGAATTTACCACAGATGCCTCTGAGCAAGGTGGAGAAACATCACAGAGATGATCAAGAGAAATGGGAGGCCCCACAGCTAAATATTTAAAGGGGTACTTCCCTAGAAATTTTTTTTTTTTAATCACCTGGTACCAGAAAGTTGAACATATTTGTAAATTACTTTTATTTAAAAATCGTAACCCTTCCAGTACTTATCGGCTGCTGTATACTACAGAGGAAGTTCTTTTCTTTTTTAATTTCCTTTCTGTCTGAACACAATGCTCTCTGCTGACACCTCTGTCCGTGCCAGGAACTGTCCAGAGCAGGAGATGTTTGCTATGGGGATTTGCTCCTACTCTGGACAGTTCCTAAAATGGACATAGGTGTCAGCAGAGAGCGCTGTGGTCAGACAGAAAGGAAATTCAAAAATCAAAGAACTTCCTGTGGAATATACAGCAGCTGATAAGTACTGGAAGGATTAAAGGGGTTATCCAGGAAAAACCTTTTTATATATATATATATATATATATATATATATATATATATATATATATATATATATATATATATCAACTGGCTCCTGAAAGTTAAACAGATTTGTAAATTACTTCTATTAAAAAAATCTTAATCCTTTCAGTACTTATGAGCTTCTAAAGCTGAGTTGTTCTTTTCTGTCTAAGTGCTCTCTGACATGTCTGGGGAACTGTCCAGAGTAGAAGCAAATCCCCATAGCAAACCTCTTCTATTCTGTGCAGTTCCCGAGACAAGCAGAGATGTCAGCAGAGAGCACTGTTGCCAGACAGAAAAGAACAACTCAACTTCAGCAACTCATAATTATTGAAAGGATTAAGATTTTTTAATAGAAGTAATTTACAAATCTGTTTAATTTCTGAAGTTGATTTAAAAAACAAAATGTTTTCCAGTGGAGTACCCCTTTAATGTGTAATAGCTAAGGGTCTGGATACCTCTGTCCATACAAAAAATGTTTTCCTTTTTCTTATTATTATTTTTTTTTTTTTTTTTTTTTACAGATTTGTAAATCTATTTTCACATTGCCATTCTGGAATATTGGGTGCAATAATGTTTATTTTTGATCTTCGCTCAAGGCTGCAACATGTGAAAAATGGAAAGGGCCTGAAAACTATCTAAATGCATCATCTTCTTCTGTATATAGTTTAAAAGCCTTTCTCATAATCAGAACGTATCACCTTGTGATAATTACTGATCCATGGTGGTCCGGCTGATGGGTCCCTCAGCGATTTCAATAACGATTGTATGGTGCCACCCTTTACAGTGGAGCAGTAGTTGAGCACGTGCACTCCATTCAATGTCTATAGGGCTGACAAAGACAGTCAAGAACAGAACTAGCCTATCTTCGGCAGCCCCAAAGAGTTTGAACGGGGCCGTAATGCCAGTGCCCATCCACCACTCCTTTTAACCTGGAGGACACAGCACCCTTTTTTTTATGACTAATGGGTGTCCCATGGCTGGACTCCCACCGATAAGGCAAATATCTAAATAAATTGTTAAAAAAAAAAAATATATATATATATATATATATATATATATATATATATTTCCATTTTTGATTCCTTACACAGGTATGATACCATGTGCCAGAACTATAAGGAAGGCTTGTCCAGACTCCCCCAAATGAAGCAGAAAGATGGAACAGAAATCCGATTCAGCCAGCTACCAGAGAAAATGTACCCCAAAAATGCCACCCCTGCAGAGATTACTGAGCACAGCATGGACCTGTCTTATGCCCTCGGACAAGTAATTGACATGAACTATCCAGGGAATCCACTGGAAATCCTAGGTCGGTATAATACAAAAAACAATTTTAGTCATTAGATCTGTGTTTCCCAACCAGGGTGCTTTCAGCTGTTGCAAAACTACAACTCCCAGCATGCCCGGACAGCCAAAGGCTGTATATACTATATATATATAAATATAATATAATGCTACGGTTTTAGGTCCGGTCAGGTAACCGCATACGGGTCAAAACTGAGCCAACCGGAGTCACCTTTTGACTCCAGTCGGCTCATTAAAGTAAATGGAGTCACGGGCTGATCCGGCTGGGGTACGGGAGCGTCCGATTTTCCCCTCCCCCCCCCCCCCCCCCCCCAGCCGGATCCAGCGCCCGTATGTAAAAAACGAGGTGTGAATGCAGCCTTACTGAAGTGTACGCACTGACTGGTGTCTGGTAGCGCCCCCTACAGTACAGGGAGGTATTACATGTTCTGTACTACTCTTTACCTGTATTACTGAAGTGTATGCACTGACTGGTGTCTGGTAGCGCCCCCGACAGTACAGGAGGGTATTACCAGGTTTCCATAGAGTTATGGTCTAAACATACAATGGTCGTCCTGGAACCGATTTAATATTGTATCTTGAGGGACCACTGTGCTTGTATTTTCTAACTATTCTCGCTTGTTACATTTTAGCCGAGCTGCAGTTCGCCTTTGTGTGCTTCCTTTTGGGGAACGTCTACGAGGGGTTCGAACAGTGGAAGAACCTGCTGAATCTCCTGTGCCGAGCGGAGACGTTCTCCTTGCAGCATTCGGGTCTGTACAATGAGGTCATCTCCATCCTGTATCACCAGCTGGCACAGGTTCCCACAGACTTCTTCATAGACATTGTATCGCAGAACAACTTCCTGACAAGTACTCTGCAGGTATATTAATACTCTGTGCCGGCGTTTCCCAACCAGGGTGCCTCCAGATGTTGCAAAACTACAACTCCCAGCATGCCCTGACAGCCTTTGGCTGTCAGGGCATGCTGGGAGTTGTAGTTTTGCAACAGCTGGAGGCACCCTGGTTGGGAAACACTACTCTGTGCAGTGTCCTTTCCCTTTCTCCTTTTGTATTGTTGCCAACAACTAAATATCCTTAGATTGTGTTCTGCATTCATCCAGTTTTGGGAATTTCGCAAATTGAACATTTTCTAGGTAAGAAAGCATTATAGAAGTGGAGGATGTAATTGCTGGATAACTAGGCAGATTTACCTTATACTATTCTGGGTAAGCGGGGCAACAGCCCCTGAGAGAGCTGTATTGGCAGCCATATTGGCTGGAGATATTGCTGGAATTGGTAGGCGCTGAATAGAATTTTAAGGGAATTAACAGAAGGGTTTATAGTAACCAGTAGCTCTGCATTCATACAGTATGACTAAATCGTGTGTGTATATATATATATATATATATATATATATATATATATATATATATATAATTTTTTTTTTTTTTTTTTAAGAAATTCTTTGCACAACCTTGTAGCAAAATACCTGATACAACTACAGCTTGTAAACTGCAGCTGATGCATGCTTTTCTTGCCAATTCTTTTCTTTTTTAATTTCCTTTCTGTCTGACCACAGTGCTCTCTGCTGACACCTCTGTCCATGTCAGGAACTGTCCAGAGTACAAGAAAATCCCCATAGCAAACCTCTCCTGCTCTGGACAGTTCCTGACATGGACAGAGGTGTCAGCAGAGAGCACTGTGGTCAGACAGAAAAGAACAACTCAACTTCTTCTGAAGCATACAGCAGCTGATAAGTACTGGAAGGATTAAGATTTTTAAATAGTAAAAGTAATTTACAAATCTGTTTTTAACTTTCTGGCAAAAGTTGATTTAAAAAAAAAATCTTCATATATGCCCAATGATCCAGCAGCGATAGTATAAGTGATCCCGTTCAATTTAATGGGACTGTTCACATTTATCTTGTGCTTCAATTTGGATGCCAGGCAAACCGTAAGTGCTGGATTAAGGAATGCGTCTTGCAGCTTTCTCCCCGTCCAGCCTGCAGAAATAATATGCTGGATCCTAGACAACTGATGCGTCTAAGGGTACGCTCAAATGAACGGATTTTCGCAGCAGATTTCGCTGCAGATCCGCCACTGAAGGACCTCTATATGGTGGATTTACATGTGCCTGCTTGGAGCAGCAATACTGAAACGATGTGCAAATCGCCGCCCATGCGCGGTGTATACGCACACATCGTGGCAACTCCCCCTGCTCAGTGAGCTAGGCCGAGAGCTGCCGCGATGTGTGAGTATACTGCGCATGCGTGCGGCGACTCGCACATCGCAGTGTGTCTGCTCGTAGCAGCGTATTGCTGTTCCGAGCAGGCAAATGTAAAGGCAACATATAGAGGTTCTTCAGCGGCGGATCCGCAGCAAAATACACTGCGAAAATCTGCTCATCTGAACCTAAAGGTTTAATGGTGGGCAGCAGTGGGATCACCGATGCCCGACTACTGATAGCCGCCATTCACCGCCTGTGAAGCTCTTGTGCTCGCATCATAGTCTCTTAACGCTCCAGAGCGTACATGCATGCCCTTGGTCATTAAGTCCCAGACAGCAAGGGCGTACATGGGCTTTAAGTGCCCCCGTTTTGATTTGTCAGGGTCTCCACCTCAATCGATCAGTGGATCCTGGAGCCCCATTATAAGTCTGTGGGGCCATCTTGTGAAGCAGGACATAGATTAAGGCAAGATGGGGAAACAAGCCCATTCTAGTGCTCGTTTGGGGTCTCTGCACTGAGACCTTGACAGATTAAAAAAACAAAAAAATAATTTTTGGCATGTCTGACATTTCAATTTTATTATTTATTTTTATTTTTTTATAAATAACAGGTGCACTTTAATGTAGAATATGTGTAACATATTAACTAATCATGCAAACACACAGCTTCACATGTATAATTTGCCATGAAGAGCTAATCCATGTATGAAGACGTGTCTGTAATCAAATCCTAGGGCAATTTACATGCAAAATTTGGTTCCAATCAGACAATATTTTTCGTCTCCACTATGAGCTTAGTGTTTTACATAGGAAATGACCCTTGAATTATACAGAAAATATTTCTTATGCAGCTTCTCACCCACATGATAATAATGTAGTGTGTCAAGTGATTCAGAGGCCACCATGTGGAGGTGGCTGCATTTTGGGCTCCTCCCAAGCCCTACCTAACCAACCAACCATATGTAGACCTCGTGTGACCTAATCTAAGTTGTCTTTAGCAGTGAAAATGGGAACAAATTGGTCTTAAGTGTATGTCTATACGGTGGAATACGGACGAAAAATTTCTGTGAGGACGTTCCTCCGACAGCAGAGCGCCAGCAGAACATACCGATGCTAGGACCGCTTGGAAATGCGCTGTCTTATAGACAGCAATGCATTTCTGTGCGGACTCCACAAGGAATAGACATATGTGGACTCCGGAGTTTGGATTTCCGTGGGAGATGAAACTCCGCCGTGTGCACAGCACAGCAGAATCCCATTTAAATCAATGGGACTCTGCTGCTGCGGACTTTCTGTGTGAAATACTCACGAAAATTCCATCGTGTGAGCCTTATTGTCAAATTTGGGCAAGGCCTGTCTGAATAAGAGAGTAGATCAAATTTGGCGATGACTTACCTCTTGACCACATACTCTCGTGGACACCTCTACAGTAAGTTTTGCAGTTCTCTTTACAGTGACCCCCCGACCTACGATGGCCCCGACATAGGATAATTTCATCATACGGTCACTCTCGGAGGCCATCGCATGTTGAAGGCAGCATCAACATACGATGCTTTTGTATGTCGGGGCCATCGCATAAACGGCTATCCGACAGCGCAGACTGCTTCAGCTGCCACCAGATAGCCGTTTACGGTGCCCCGTGTGGTCCGCTGACGATCACTTGTCCTCGGGGCTCCGGCGCGTCCTCTTCGGGATCCTCTGGGATCATCGTCGGCGCTCTCCATCGTCGTCATCACGTCGCTGCGCACGCCGTCCTGTCATCCAATAGGAGCAGCGTGCGTTGCGACGTGATGGCGGCGACGGAGAGCGAGGATGGCAGGGAAGCAGAGGCCTTGCCGGAGCATCGGGGACACCTCGGGGACGCAGTGACAGCGATGGAAGGCGACATCCAGGGCAGCGGTGACGAGTGGTGAAGGTCCGGAGCGGCGGGGACACGTGAGTATAACCTCCAATACCAGTGGTCTTCCACCTGCGGACCTCCAGATATTGCAAAACTACTACTCCCAGCATGCCCGGACAGCCGTTGGCTGTCCGGGCATGCTGGGTGTTGTAGTTTTGCCACATCTGGAGGTCCGCAGGTTGTAGACCACTGTCCTATACTTTACATTGCACCGATCCCTGAACATACGATGGTTTCAACAAATGATGGTCCATTTGGAACGGATTACCATCGTATGTTGAGGGACCACTGTACTGCCACTCTAAGTATGGGTAATAATAAAACACCACCCTGGCTGGCACTGTGTTACCAAGCTTGTGTATGAGTTGTTTGTTGGAAACACGTCGGAACACAGGAGGGTGAGGTGACATCTGAATTATCCCAGGTAATGATTTCTGTATAATCCTTAGCTTCAAAATTGAGAGTAGACAAAATTTAAAGGGGGTACTCCACTGTTCAGCGTTTGTAACAAACTGTTCCGAACGCTGGAGCCAGCCCCGAGAGCTTGTGACATCATAGCCCCGCCCCATCATGGAGTCACGCCCTGCCCCCTCAATGCAAGTCTATGGGAGGGGGCGTGACGCCCCCTCCCATAGACTTGCATTGAGGGCGCGGGGCATAATGTCACGAGCTGCCAGCTTCAACGTTAAACTGTTTGCTCCAAATGCTGAGCAGTGGAGTACCCCTTTAAGACATGTTCCATGTAAAATGTGAAGCTTATATTGGAGACAGAAGATATTGCTCGGAACCAAATTTTGCCCATGATTTGGCCTTTTATAGGTGGGAAACTTTTACCAGGTATTAGCATTCAGTCAGAGAAAAAAAAAAAAAGTGTAAAAACGAGTCACCCTAGTATAAAATTCTTTTTAGGATTGTTGGGCTCGGATAACACTCCTGCAAATAAGGAATAGATAGCAATGTCTTACAAACCACTTGATTGTACACTATCTGCTTTTGTCTATCTTCTCAGGCCCTTTTCTCATTCCTGTGCTCCCCGTCCACCCCTAAAGACCTGAGGAAGAAAGCTCTCCGCTTCCGCTCCCATCTCACCAAGAGGTTTCAGTGGGACTTTGAAGAGGATCCTCTGGACTCTGCCCCTCTTGTTGTCCAGCTGCCCGAGGGCTGGGAAAACACTATTAATACAGATCAAACTGTGCACCCAGAGGGAAATACCGAAATTTCCTCCCCTTCATAGTTGTCATAGGGTCCACGAAATTCTCCTGGTTTATTGACTCCTACAGTTGTGGTGCTGAGAAATTCACAATCAGAGACTATTCGGCACTGTATCCTGAATGGAAGTCATACATGGGATTTGGCTACCAAAGACTTGTCTCCCAAACATTTTAAGGGGTTATCCAAGTTTTATTACCTCTTCGCTATCATGCCTGTGATACCAAGTTTATGTCTTAAAGGGGTACTCCGCTCCTAGACATCTTATCCCCTATTCAAAGGATGGGTATAAGATGTCTGATCGCAGGGGACCCCCATGATCTCTGCTGCGGCACCCCAGACATCCGGTGCCCAGATGACTGGCAATGCGGGGTGGAGGCTCGTGACGTCATGACCATGCCCCCTCAATGCAAGTCTATGGGAGGGGGTATGACGGGCATCATGCCCCCTCCCATAGACTTGCATTGAGGGGGTACAGCCGTGACGTCACGAGCGGGGCGCAGCCGTGATGTCACGAGCCTCCGGTGCTGAACCAGGCGGCGGTACCCCCGCAATTAGACATCTTATCCCCTATCCTACATGTGTAGGATGGATCAATCCCTTTTTTGTGATTTTATGGTACCCCCAGGTTCAGTAATTCTCTGGACTCTTGATGACTGTTGTCTCGATCCTTTCCCAGGATCCTGTTCGGCTCGAGACATCAGCTGATCACATGGGCAGTGGCACATACAGCTGGATTCCCCCCATGCATGTAGAGCAAGTAAAGCACTTAAAGGGGTTCTCCACCATACGGTGATTTTAGTACGTACCTGGCAGATAGTAATGGACATGCTTAGTAATGATCTGCGCTTGTCTTGGGGCTAAATGGCTATGTTGTGAGATTACCATAATACCGTGGCTAGCTTTTTCTGAACTGGTATATCCTGTTCGTGTTTCCTTCTTTGCCTACAAATCCCAGAATTCAATTTTTCTCCCTCCCACGCATCAGCCACCCCACCCATTGAAACATAAATTAGCTGCATCCATTCAAAAGACCTGTGGTTTTCAATCAGGGTGCCTACAGCTAATGCATTAGTTGCAGATTTATCTCTCTCCCACCAAGCGATCGCTCAACCCATTGAAGCAGACAGGCTCCCTGTCATCAGCTGACTAGTGATGTCAGGTCTCGGCCGCATTGCAAGCTGGGGAAAATCCGAGACAACAGTCATTTTGTATGCTGGTAAAAATAAATATTGGGGTGAAAATCACAGAAGAATTGTGAGAAAACCGTCACACACAGGTACAGACACTATATTATGAACTACACTAACTTTACAGCCCCTGTAGCATAGTCAAATAAAAAAAATTCCTGGAATACCCCTTTAATACATAACTTAGCATCACATGCACAATAGTGAAACGTTAATAAAGCCTGGCTTACCCCTTTACGTCTCACTGGGCATTTGGATATGGAATACTAGTGTGACACAGAATGCACTTGTGAACCGATGTTACTTATGCCGCATTTGTAATTGTTTGTCAAGATATGATCTTCTCCCAGTAAAGCTTTTTTGTATCCATGGAGAGAGCTGCACTCACCTTTGGGATCAAATGCTTAATCCTATCCTATAAAATTTGTGAAAAAAATGAAACTGCTTATTCTGACTTCTAAATCTTCCACCAGGGGGCGCTGCTTTACTTAGAAATATTAAAAGTGCACTTGCTTCTTATAGTCCCTAGATCTCCAAATTGTGACACTCCAGCTGTTGCAAAACTACAACTTCCAGCATGCCCGGACAGCCAACGGCTGTCCGGGCATGCTGGGAGTTGTAGTTTTGCAACAGCTGGGGGTTCACAGTTTTGGAGACAACTAGTACAGTGTATGTATAATCTCATTCATTCAGTAACATAAGTCTTATATCAATGGTTACCTACATATCAGATGTTGATTTCCTTTCTTATGACCCGTATATCCTCTGTTCTATATGTATAACTAATCCATTTTAGCTTGTAAATCCCATCATCAGCCTCCTCTGCAGAACTTCACACCTGTCACTTGGCAACCATCGTGATGTTGAGTCGTACCACATGTTTCAACAGAGATATTTGGCAAAGGAGATACAGAAATTTGTTTCAAGATGTCTCTCTTCTGTTTATTTATTTATTTATTTTTTATATAGGACTTCTAAGGCTGCTTTCACACTATAAGTTGCACCGTTTTAAAGGGGTACTCCGGCGCTAAGACATCTTATCCCCTATCCAAGGGATAGGGGATAAGATGCCTGATAGCGGGGATCCCGCCGCTGGGGACCCCCGTGATCTTCCACACCGCACCCCGTTAGAATCAGTCCCTGGAGCATGTTCGCTCCAGGTCTGATTACTGGCGATCCTTTGGATAGGGGATAAGATGTCTTAGCGCCGAAGTACCCCTTTAAAGACCCGTTATAATGTCCCGTTAAGAAAACCCTTACAAACGGCAGTTACAAAATCCCGTTAAAGTCTATGGGATTTTTTGATTATCCGTTATCACCAGTTATAGCCCGTTATGAATAGAGATGAGCGAACTTACAGTAAATTCGATTCGTCACGAACTTCTCGGCTCGGCGGTTGCTGACTTTTCCTGCATAAATTAGTTCAGCTTTCCAGTGCTCCGGTGGGCTGGAAAAGGTTGATACAGTCCTAGGAAAGAGTCTCCTAGGACTGTATCCACCTTTTCCAGCCCACGGGAGCACCTGAAAGCTGAACTAATTTATGCAGGAAAAGTCAGCAACCGCCGAGCCGAGAAGTTCGTGACAAATCGAATTTACTGTAAGTTCGCTCATCTCTAGTTATGAATAACAGACGTTAAAATTAGTGCATATAACGTTTTTTTTTTTCTCCCGTCACAAATAACGCCCGTTATTCATAACTGGCTATAACAGGTGGTAACGGATAATAAAAAAAATCCCATAGACTTTAATGGGATTTTGTAACGGACGTTTTTAAGGGTTTTCTTAGGCCCCTTTCACACTACAGGTTTCATCCTGTAAAAAAAAAAAAAAACTCCTGTAAATTACAGTGGTCCCCCAACATACGATGGTAATCCGTTCCAAATGAACCATCATTTGTTGAAACCATCGTATGTTAAGGGATCCGTGCAATGTAAAGTATAGGAAGTTATACTCTCCTGTCCCCGCCGCTCTGGACCGTCACCGCTGCCCTGGATGTCGCCTCCATCACGTCACTACGCACGCCGCTCCTATTGGATGACGGGACGGGGTGTGCGACGAAGTGATGACGAAGGAGAGCGCCGGTGATGCAGCGGAGCCCGAAGAGGACGCACCGGAGCCCTAAGGACAGGTAAGTGATCGTCACTACAGCACACGGGGCACCGTAAACGGCTATCTGGTGGCAGCTGAAGCAGTCTGCGCTGCCGGATAGCCGTTTATGCGATGGCCCCGACATACAAAAGCATCGTATGTTGATGCTGCCTCTGAGAGGCCATGGCATGTTGAAATGATCGTAGGTCGGGGGGGGGGGGGGGTGTCACTGTACTGTTATTACTCCCGGCAAAAAGTCAATGGGGTTTTTTGAACATCCTTTTGCATCAGGCTTGTCCATTTTTACTAATAACAGTTATTTTTGCCGGCACAAAAGTCGGTGCATGCACTAATTTTTGGCCCGGCAATAAAAACCGGACATTAAAATTTAACATTGAAGTCTATGGGATCCGGATGTTCAAAAAAAACATCCATTATCATCAGTTATTGTCAAGTTTTTTAACATCTGTTTTTTTTGTACTGCTCATCAGTTATTGCATCCGTTTTTTTCCCATCTGTTATTGTAAAATAACGGCAGTAAAAAAAAGCAGGATGATACCTGTAGTGTGAAAGGGGCCTTAATGGGACATTATAATGGGTCTTTAAAATGGAGCAACCTATTGTGTGAAAGCAGCCTTCTATGGAACGCTGGTAACTTGTGTTTTTTGTTATTTTCACTCAGCGAGGAGCTTCGTAATGAAATCATTAACAATGTTACTGTACATTGCCCTATATATCTCCAGCATCCCTGCGGTGACTGAAGGAGAAATCCATCGGTCATTGTGTCTTTGCATGTAAAATCCTCCTTAAAATAATCCCTTAGGCTATATTCACATGAGCGAATGTCTGAGCGGAAATTCCATCGTGTGAACATAACCGTACTGAGAGGCCTAAATGTAACCTTAAAGGGGTTCTCCACCATAAGGTTATTTAAGTACGTACCTGCCAGAGGGTAATGGACATGCTTAGAAAGGATCCGTGCTTGTATTGGGGCTAAATGGCTTTATTGTGAGATTACCATAATGTTGTGGTGATCTTTTTGTGAACTGGGTATTTCCTGTTGGAGTTCATTCTCTCAAACTACAAATCCCATAGTTCCTTGTGTGTAAGTGTGAGGTCACTTTCCTCCCTCCCACACAACAGTCACCCCACCCATTGAAACACAAATGAGCTGCATTCCATTCAAAAGCAAACATTAGAATTTGTTGCCTAATGATACACTGGGTTATAGTGCGGGTGAACAGGAGACCGATGCTAGGTCTCGGACTGTTATACCTACCTGCAGACCGAAGCCCCGATCCCCCAAAGGTCCCCCTCTTCCAACGCTGACTTGCGCTTTTAAGGCAGGCCTGCTGGCTGGATTTCAATATTTATAAGCGCTGGTCACGTGAGAGCTTGTGCCTATTGAGTGCTCACGTGACCGGCGCTTATGAAGATTTAAATCTAGCTGGCGGGCCTGCCTCAAAGCGCAAGTCAGTGCTGGAAGAGGGGGACATTTGGGAGATCAGGACCCCGGACTGCAGTTATGGTATAGCAGTCCGAGAACCCGCATCAGTCTCCTGTTCACCCGCACTATAACCCAGTGTATTGGCTTATAGTGTGGGTGAACAGGTGACTGTTTTCCTTTTAAGCTCTTACTCATGGTCCGCCACCATGGCCCATTGGGCTTTATTCACATGGCAGATTTTTCATATTTCTGCAGTATATTTTTACTTTATATTTTGCAACAGTTAACGGAGCTGAACATGGGAACAACAATGTAGTCCACCATTCAAAATCTTTACTTTATTGCCTTATGGTTACAATTATGTGCAGATAAATACTTAACCCACAAAAGTCTGACATGTTTTGAACTACTTAAGTTCTTATTCATGGTCCCCCAACATGACCCATTAGGCTTTGTTCACATGGCAGACTTTTCAGATTGCTGCTGCAGATTTTGACTTTAGTTTTAAGGATATTTAATGGAGTTAATCAACCTTCTGGTTATCCCTCAAGCTGTCCATGTGTAAAATGCATGAAAATCACATCAATAAATCACACATAACTCTTGTTTTTCCAATGATGCAGATTTTAAATCATAGCGTGAACTATGGCCCAGATGCCAATTAATGGGATATTCTCAGTTTTTAAGCAGATTGCAATATGGAACAGGCTTCAGTCCCATGTAAAAATCCATATAGTATGGTTGAAAAAAGACATGTTCGTTAGGTAAAACCAAGGAGTGGGGGTGATGGATGAAGGGAAGGGGATGTGATACTCCATGTGAACATAGCCCTAGACAGCACCCATTATTTATGGCATCCAGTATTTTGCATATGTAGCTTCAGACACCTGTTTCTATAATATATTATTTTGGCTTTTAGGTAACACACTATAGGAATTTGCTGTATATGCAGTTTTTTTTAAACCACTGCAATGATAATGAAGAAGTCGTGGATACAGTGTGTCTTCTCTGCAGCCCTGTTTTCTCTAATGATGCACCTCCCCATCCCCTGTCCCTGTGTACAGCCAGACGGCTCCTCCGTCCTTAACGTGGCTGCCTATGAAAGAAGCACAGTGACATGTATCGTCATATGCTCCTCCATAGGCAGCCATTTTATGGACGGAGGAGTCATCCAGTTGTATACAAGAATGGGGGATGGAGGAAAGGAAGGTGATGGTGAAGCAGCATCATTAGATAGAACGGGGTCGCAGAGAAGACACACTGTATCAGTAAGTCATTTGCTGTGATTTCAATGGTTTCTTAAAAAAAAAAATTAAAAAAATTTGTATACAAGAATGGGGGATCGAGAGGGCAGAGCTGCATCATTAGAAAGGTGTTGCAGAGTGAACACACTGCATCAGTAAGACGTTCATTATCATTGCAGTGGTTTCTAAAGCGGTCAACCCATTGAAACATCTTTAAAGGGTACCTCTCATCAAAAACACTTTTGATATATTATAGATAAATGTATGCATAATAACTTTACAATTGCATGTTATTAAAAAATATGCTTCTTTCTATTTAATTTTCCACTTTGAAGAAATGACCACTAGGGGTCTCCCTATCAGTCCTGGCAGCAAGCATTTCAGACTCATGCTGGAGTCCTAAACACTACGAGCTGCCAGTCTGCTTTGTTCACAAAGGAGAACACTCAGAGCTGCCAGCCTGCTTTGTTCACAGCCTGTTTGGCTGTGAACAAAACAGGCTGTCATCTCTGAGTGTTTAGGACTCCAGCATGAGTCAGAAATGCTTGCTGACAGGACTGATCGGGAAAAATACAATAGAAAGAAGCATATTTTTCATTAACATGCTATTGGAAAGTTATTCAACATTCATTAATCTAAAATATATCAAAAGTTTATTTGATGAGAGGTACCCTTTAAATACTTCACTTTATAACAACTTAATAATATGGTCATTTAAAGTACAGTGACAAATATTACTCATTTCCAGTCGATGGTTCAGACAGAGTCTTTATTCATAGGTTAATTTAGGATGGAATTATCATTAAATCATGTGAATATTATTGTTTGATGGGCTGTCGGGAACAATGGCAAAAAGGCAATTGCAACATTTTTTATGTATGGACACAGCCCAGGATTTTCACATTACAAACACATTTACTCTGGCATTGTTTCCAGGATGGTGGCTCAATGTGTGAGTGACGTGTTGTTACGTTCTACCAGGATTCCATTATTGGCGGCTTTCATTCACTCTCTCACCCGACTCCACCATAAACAACAATGGAGGCCTGTCCCCGGCCAGTGTTATGGCAGAATTTTTTGTTTGAATCCTGTATCGTTGTAAAAAGTCAGTTTAGTCCTATTTCATGCTGTGTCTGTGATTTCCGCAAAGTGAAACTGATGACTATTTCAATTTTAGGGCCGATTTACACAATTGAATTTCCGAGCTGAAAAATTTCGGCATACCATTCTCCCTGGGATTCTGCTGCACCGTGTTTACTGCAGAATTTCCACAGCGGCAATTGCGGACTCTGGCGAAAGATTGAACTTGTTTCTGCCCAATTCTATAGAGTGAATGAGCCCTAAAGGGAACATGTCTTCAGTTTCCTGCTGCTTTAACTATGCGTAGTTAGGGTCTATTCACAGGGCAGTATTTTCGCTTGCGGAATTCCGCCTCAAATCCCATAGACTTCTATAGGATTCCGCACTCCTATTCTCACTTCTGAATTTCGGCATGCTGGGAGTTGCTGGAGGCACACTGGTTGGGAAACACTGTGTCAGACCCGTAGTCATAAAAATGCAATGTGGGTTTAATGGGGGAGATTTTTCCAAACCTGTGCAAAGGAAAAGTTCCCAGTTGCCCATAGCAACCAAATAGCTTCTTTCATTTTGCACAGGTCTTGTTAATAATGAAAGAAGCGATCTGATTGGTTGCTATGGGCAACTCAGCAACAAGTTTTCATTTTTCAGAGGCCTTTTAAAAAAACCTACAAGAAGCGATCTGATTGGTTGCTATGGGCAACTCAGCAACAAGTTGCCCATAGCAACCAATCAGATCGCTTCTTTCATTTTTGAAAAGGCCTCTGAAAAATGAAAGAATGAAACAGATTGCTATGAGCAACTTGTTGCTGAGTTGCCCATAGCAACCAATCAGATCGCTTCTTGTATTTTTTTAAAAGGCCTCTGAAAAATGAAAACTTGTTGCCGAGTTGCCCATAGCAACCAATCAGATCGCTTCTTGTATTTTTTTTTTTTTTAAAAGGGCTCTGAAAAATGAAAGAAGCGATCTCATTGGTTGCTATGGGCAACTCGGCTACTTTTCCTCCCAACAGGTTTTGATAAATCTCCCCCTGTAAGTTGTGTGGAAATGTAGCCAAAGTGTACCACCTCTTCACACCAAGTCCGGTAGTAACCAGGGAGCTAATTTTAGGAATGGCAGGAAGAGGCAAACGCTATTTTAAAATATCGTCTTAAAAATAGTATGTGTGTATTGTTCATAGGCCGAGTCATATGCTGAATGTTCTGAGACATTCTTGTCGACCTGCACATTCACTTCCCTCCCCCGGTTGTCCAGCTGAGAGCTGCTTTGAGATGATTAATGTCCTGGTCACCTCCCACTCCTCCTTTAGTCTCACCATTACATTCAATCAGCCAGAAATAAAGCCAACAAGTCCTGTGACATCACTACGTGCAGCTACGTGACATCACAGAGAGCACAGGGTGATGATATATACGTCACGTGCAGTCATTTCTGCAGATTATACTATCATACTATATAAATAAATACTGTATAAATAAATAATAAATAAAAAATATATAAAAATATATACATACATAGTAAATTTGAGTAGCTGTATTAGTCCAGAGATGCAGATGCAAATCAAAAAATGTTGCAGTATCTTGTAATAACTTTTTTTATTGGACTCATTTTGTAGAGAAAAGCTTTTGGGATCCCAACCTTTATCAAGTCCCATGACAAAGGGAGGAATCCCAAAAGCTTGTCTCTCCAAAATTCTGTCAGTCCAATATAAAAGGTATTACAAGATACTGCAATATTTTTTGATTTGCATCTGCATCACTGGACTAATACAGCTACTCAAATTTACTATATATATATATATATATAAATATATATATATATGCTGTCACGCCCCCTCCCATAGGCTTGCATTGAGGGGGCGGGGCTATGATATCATCTTTTGGTTTATATTGCAACTTTACAAGGGGAGATGTGCTGTCCACAAACAGTGTTTTATAAGCCTGCAAGATCTCTGTTATCCGCCGACCATGCTTTGCCGTTTATACAGCCCGTTCATCCCATGTAAAAGACTCTCCAGATCCTCTATGCCCTTTATTAGTTAAAAGGGGTACTCCAGAGGAAACAAAAACATTCTAATTAAAGGGGTTATCCAGGAAAAAATTTTCTTATATATCAACTGGCTCCAGAAAGTTAAACAGATTTGTAAATTACTTCTATTAACAAATCTTAATCCTTTCAGTACTTATGAGCTTCTGAAGTTTAGGTTGTTCTTTTCTGTCTAAGTGCTCTCTGATGACACCTGTCTCAGGAATCGCCCAGTTTAGAAGAGGTTTGCTATGGGAATTTGCTTCTAAACTGGGTGTTTCCCGAGACACGTGTCATCAGAGATTACTTAGACAGAAAAGAACAACCTTAACTTCAGAAGCTCATAAGTACTGAAAGGATTAAGATTTTTTTAATAGAAGTAATTTACAAATCAGTTTAACTTTCTGGAACCAGTTGATATATATAAAAAAAAAAGTTTTTTCCTGGAATACCCCTTTAACTGGTGCAAGAAAGTTATAAAGATTTGTAAATTACTTCTATATAAAAATCTTAAAGGAAAACTGTCACTTGTTTTCTCCCGCACTATCCACAGGCACTGGTGGATAGTGCGGTAGACGCTGGTTAAAATGAGCCCTACCTTGTCCGGACCTGCGCCGCCGTTCTCCCGCAATTGTAGTTTTATTATTTGTTGAAATCTTCCTGTAACTGGCACGGGCGGGGCTTCTGCACTGACGTCATCGCCGCTTATGAATATTCATCCCCCTCCCTCCAGTTCTCCCTTTCTTTGCCGCTCCTTAGGCTAGGTTCAGACTACGGAATTTCCGCCTGCAATTCCTCTTTGAAATTGCAGGCGGAAATTCCGCTTGCTAAAATGTATAGTGTAGTGAATGGGTTTCCGTTCACAAATTCACACTGCGGAATATGTGAAGCGGAATTTGTGAACGGAAATTTCCGCCTGAAGAAAGGGGTTGCTCTTTCTTCAGGTGGAAATCCGCGCGGAAAACATTGCAGTCTATTGGAGACTACAGTGTCCGCGCGGTCCTAGTGCCAACTGATTCAGTCAGCGCTGGTCGCACTCGGAATCTCCGGGCGGAAATTTTCTGCCCGGAGATTCCGTAGTTTGAACCTAGCCTAACTGGGGGGAGAGGGGATGAATATTCATAAGCGGCGCTGACATCAGTGCAGAAGCCCCGCCCGTGCCAGTTACAGGAAGATTTCAACAGATAATAATACTACAATTGCGGGAGAACGGCGACGCAGATCCAGACAAGGTAGGGCGCATTTTAATCAGCGTCTCCCGCACTATCCACCAGTGCCTGTGGATAGTGCGGGAGAAAACAAGTGACAGTTTTCCTTTAATCCTCACAGTACTTATCAGCTGCTGTATGCTCCAGAGGAAGTTGTGTAGTTCTTTCCAGTCTGACCACAGTGCTCTGTGCTGCCACCTCTGTCTATGTCAGGAACTGTCCAGAACAGGAGAGATTTGCTATAGGGTTCTATATAGGTATATGGTATAGGGCAGAGAGCACTGTGGTCAGACTGGAAAGCACTAAACAACTTCCAATGGAGCATACAGGAGCTGATAAGTACTGGAAGGATTAAGATTTTTAAATGGAACTTTCTGGCACCAGTTGATTTGAAAACATTTTAGTACAGTGTTTTCCAAACAGCGTGTCTCCAGCTGTTGACAAACTACAACTCCCAGCATGCCGGACAGCCAAAGGCTGTCCGGCATGCTGGGAGTTGTAGTTTGGCAACACCTGGAGACACATTGTTTGGAAAACACTGCCTTAAAGGGGTTCTTCGGTGAAAACCTTTTTTCTTCTAAATCAATTGGTGGCAGAAAGTTAAACATATTTGTAAATTACTTATATTAAAAAATCCTTAATCATTCCTGTACATATTAGCTGCTGAATACTACAGAGGAAATTCTTTTCTTTTTGGAATGCTCTCTGATGACATCATGAGCACAGTTCTCTCTGCTGACGTTATTAATATAATAATAATGCTTTACTTAATGTTGTCCTTAGTGGGATATGAACCCAAGTCCCCAGCACTGCAAGGCAGCAGTGCTAACCACTGAGCCACCATGCATGGTTGCTAAAATGGACAGAGATGTCAGCAGAGAGCACTGTGCTCGTGATGTCATCAGTGTTCCAAAAAGAATGGAATTTCCTCTGTAGCATTCAGCAGCTAATAAGTACTGGAAGGATTAAGATTTTTTAATAGAAGTCATTTACAAATATGTTTAACTTTCTGCCACCAGTTGATTTAAAAGAAAAAATGTTTTCACCGGAGTACCCCTTTAATACTTTTTTTTCCAGCTCCAGGGCGTCTTTTCTTCTGAATAGATTTTCCCCAAATGTAGTCATTTATCATTTCTTCGGGATCTCATGCGGTGATTCTGCCAACCGTCCTCTATCTCTGCCCGTATGAAGTACGGGTGACTCAGGGCTCCGAGTAGACAAGGAGTGTGAAGAAGCCATAATTTAACCCCGAGCCAAAAAAAGAAAAACACCCCATTCACAGTTTAGTTGCTGACAAGTTTTTGTTAATGTTACTATAATGAAATGGTAAGAGTTCAAACCAAGTGACTCACTCTTTCCAGTACAAACTGTTCTACTCTGGATTTTCCAAATTACTATCCTGAAGGAGCCAGGTCCAATTTTAATATTATGAATTAATAAAACTTACATCACCACAATAGTAAACTACCTTGAACATGCTGCTCTGAGTTGAGATGGAAGGGTCACAGAGGGATTGGGTGCTGATAATTAAACGCAATAAAATAACGCAGCGCTTTAGCTACTCCATTAAAGGGATATTCCGGTGAGGCCAATACATTTACATATTGCTGGGAAATGAAAATGAAATGCATTGGGGAAAGTGTTAAAGGAGAAGTGTTATGGGGAAAAACTAATCCCTTATCCAAAGGTTTTGGATCGCTGGGGTCCGACCACTGGGACTCCCTGCAATCTCCTGTACGGGGGGCCCCGGCTCTCCTCGGGAGTGGCATGACACGACCCCTGCATGAAGCATTGACCAACACGTGTCCCCCCCATATATCTCTATGGGAGAGACAAAAATAGCCGAAACTTCATGCTGCCCACACCGTGCTTCACTGTAGGGTTGGTATTGGGCAGGTGATGGGCAGTGCATGGTTTCCTCCAGACATGATGCTGCCCCCATTATGCTTGACTGTTGGGATGGTATTGGGCAGGTGATGGGCAGTGCCTGGTTTCCCCCAGACATGATGCTGCCCCCACCATACTTCACTGTAGAGATGGTATTAAGCAGGTGATGGGCAGTGCCTGGTTTCCTCCAGACATGATACTGCCCCCACCATGATCACTGTAGAGATGGTATTGGGCAGGTGATGGGCAGTGCCTGGTTTCCTCCAGACATGATGCTGCCCCCACCATGATCACCGTAGAGATGGTATTGGGCAGGTGATGGGCAGTGCCTGGTTTCCTCCAGACATGATGCTGCCCCCACCATGATCACTGTAGGGATGGTATTGGGCAGGTGATGGTCAGTGCCTGGTTTCCCTCAGACATGATGCTGCCCCCACCATGATCACTGTAGGGATGGTATTGGGCAGGTGATGGGCAGTGCCTGGTTTCCCCCTGACATGATGCTGCCCCCACCATGATCACTGTAGGTATGGTATTGGGCAGGTGATGGGCAGTGCCTGGTTTCCTCCAGACATGATGCTGCGCCCACCATGATCACTGTAGGGATGGTATTGGGCAGGTGATGGGCAGTACCTGGTTTCCTCCAGACATGATGCTCCCCCCACCATGATCACTGTAGGGATGGTATTGGGCAGGTGATGGGCAGTGCCTGGTTTCCTCCAGACATGATGCTGCCCCCATCATGATCACTGTAGGGATGGTATTGGGCAGGTGATGGGCAGTGCCTGGTTTCCCCCAGACATGATGCTGCCCCCACCATGATCACTGTAGGGATGGTATTGGGCAGGTGATGGGCAGTGCCTGGTTTCCTCCAGACATGATGCTGCGCCCACCATGATCACTGTAGGGATGGTATTGGGCAGGTGATGGGCAGTACCTGGTTTCCTCCAGACATGATGCTGTCCCCACCATGATCACTGTAGGGATGGTATTGGGCAGGTGATGGGCAGTGCCTGGTTTCCTCCAGACATGATGCTGCCCCCTCATGATCCCTGTAGGGATGGTATTGGGCAGGTGATGGGCAGTGCCTGGTTTCCTCCAGACATGATGCTCCCCCCACCATGATCACTGTAGGGATGGTATTGGGCAGGTGATGGGCAGTGCCTGGTTTCCTCCAGACATGATGCTGCCCCCATCATGATCACTGTAGGGATGGTATTGGGTAGGTGATGGGCAGTGCCTGGTTTCCTTTGATCTACTTGTGTGATAGCCTGGGGGATGTAGGGTATGGGGAGTGTAGCTGTGCAGTAATTAAAGGGTGCTTGTTAATCCTTGCTATTCGTGACGCCAGGGTGAGGGTTCATCAATAACGCTTGTCCTACCGCCACCCTTCCCAAGAGCAATAGGGAGGTAGAGAAGAACAGATTGTCCACAACCGGAGAGTTTTCTCAAACAGTATTAACTTTTACTATAGGTTTTCTGCAAGCTTCAATAACATAACAGTCTTTGAGCATAACAACAGCTTTCCTTGGAGATTGACAAATGTTGGGACTTTAGCATTTAGGGTCTTTTAGTACTGTGCGTTGTTCCACTGGATTTAGGGGATTTAGTTGCGGTCCAGTAGTCACGCTAGCATTAGCGGGGATTTAGATTTGAACTCACGGTTTTGGTTCTGCTGAGGTCGGCAGCTTTTTGAGGCCTAGCGTGTCTTTGAAAGTTGCGCAGAACCGTCCTGTTAGTCCGGAATCCACGAGAGCAGCAACCCAAGAGAGCGATAATTGGACGCAGCTCCCTTATATGGGCAGGGGCTGGACTAGTGCTAATTAGTCCATACTGATGTCAATCACCATTACAAAGATTTGTGGGTAACACATGACCCAAGGACCTCCTAAGGTCCTCCAACATACCATAGAGGTGACTAGCATGGTCACATGACCGAAGGTCCTGCGACGCCAAACAAGGTAAGTACTATACACTACTATAAAATATATATAATTATTAAATATATACATATATTATTATTAGAGATAGACTTGAGGAGAGGCGAATAGGGGCTGTCCCACCTGAGGAACCCCACCTGAACGTAGTTACTCTGACTTTGGGACCTCTACACTAGGTACGGTATGTAATACGGTACCGGGACACCACACTTGCTTCTCAGCATAAATTAAAAAACAGGTTGTTAGTATACTTTTTGATCAAATAGTACAAGCCCACTCACCACGTCAAGGCCACCTATTTAGAGTGGGTCCCCAATGTCCCCAGCATAAAATGGCATAGCACTGGGCGCCGACCACCACCTCCACAACACCAGTGCCCACAGGGGGAACGACCCACTGGCAGAGCGGCCCCAATGCCACTCAAACCAGTCCCTGGGCCGTGCCCCCCACAGACACAGCGCCTCGGCAGCGACGGATACCGCACAGCACCACACCAGTGTGAACAGGGAGTAAAGCTCATTTACCATGTGCTCCCAGTCAAACTGGGAGGCAGCTAGAAAAGAAAAGGCCCTTGTGTAGCTACCTGCTACTTTATATAGGGTTGGGCTGAGGGGGTGGGGCGGAGTGCTGACCAATAAAAAAAAGAAGGGATAGAAAACACTATTTGAATTCAAGTAGAGAAAGACATGGTCGCACATCCACAATATGTATTTTGATCTACTTGCTTCTCAGCATAAATTCAAAAACTAACAGGTTGTTAGTATACATTTTGATCAAAAAGTACAAGCCCACTCGCCACATCAAGGCCACCTATTTAGAGTGGGTCCCTAACGTCCCCAGCATAAAATGGCATAGCCCTTCACGCTGGTACGGTTCTCTGTGGCGGCCGTTGTTTCTGTGATGCTTTGTCTGTGGGTCTGGGTCACTCCCCCTGTGGTCACGGTGTATCAGAGGCAGTGGTCGCCGCCCAGCGCTATGCCAGTGTCAGGTTAGGGACCCACTCTGACTGGGTGGCCTTGACGTGGCGAGTGGGCTTGTACTTTTTGATCAAAATGTATACTAGCAACCTGTTAGTTTTTGAAATTATGCTGAAAAGCAGGTAGATCAAAATACAATTGGTGGATGTGCGGCTGTGTTTCTCTATTTGTGTTGTACATTTTCAGTCTCTCCCTTATTCCATGGCCAGCACTCCGCTCCACCCATTCTGCCCAGGCATTTTTAATTAGCAGGAGACTGCATAAGGGTTTCCTCCTACCATTCTCCCAGCCCTCTGGCACTAAGCACACGGTAGGTTTCACGCTAGTGTGGTTCTCTGTGGCGGCCATTGTTTCTGTGATACTTTGTCTGTGGGGGGGAGTGGCCCGGAGCCGGGGGCTTGGTCGGGCGGAGGTGGGGTTGCCTGGCCACTGGGTCGCTCCCCCTGTGGGCATGGTGTTTCGGAGGCAGTGGTCGCCGCCCCAGCGCTATGCCAGTGTCAGGTTAGGGACCCACTCTGACTAGGTGGCTTTGACGTGGCGAGTGGGCTTGTACTTTTTAATCAAAATGTATACTAGCAACCTGTTAGTTTTTAAAATTATGCTGAGAAGCAAGTAGATCAAAATACAATTGGTGGATGTGCGGCTGTGTTTCTCTATTTGTGTTGTACACACTGACAATACTTCAACTGAATGTAGAACACATTCATATGAGAATCAACCGTGCTCTTTTGGCCTGTGTTGGACCAAACACTTTCAGGACAGTGCTTAAAAAACATGACTATATTGCCGGTGGACTGCAGTTGTCCTAGGTATAGGAATGCAAAAAGATGGCTTTTATGACAATTTCAAGTCTTCTAGACCTTTCCTCCGATTACTCATGGCAGCGCATGCACAGTAGGACCATCGGAGCAGCGTAGGTCAAGTAGAGGAGACAGAAATGGGAAGATGTGATCAGCAACAATGATAGCTGTAGTTGGCCGAGAAATTATAGGTAGGGAGGTAAACGGAGATGGAAATGTAGGAAGGAATCACAGCGTGGGGCGTTTCGTGGATGGGAACTGGAGCTTTAAATTCTATTCCATGCAAGCAGCCAGTGTACTGACTGGCAATGAACAGCAGCATTAGTAAACCCATTAAAGCTTACAGCTGTCTATCAAGTGCACTGCCAGGGAGCGGTCTCCAATTTCCTTTCCTGTATACTTATATGGCGCTTGCTATTGTGTTCGCATGTTTTATGTATGGTATATTTTCCGTATCTGCATACAAAACAACCCATTGGCACTTTCTACGGCCTGCTTGCGTTACAACTGGCATAAGCCACCAGCACAAGTTAATTAGCAGCTAATTATTAATCAGGGTCTCGGTGGGTGAAAGAATGATTAATCCGGCTGGTGAGCCGCTAAATAGTAAAATAATGTGACACCATGTATTCTCTTCAGACAAGACCTATTGGTCATATCACATCCCATGCAAAGGAAGCTCAGAAATGGTTCATTTTAGTTGTGTCTTGCTTGTGTCTAGTTTGTAACGTACTTGGAGATAAAACAGAACTGTCTAAGGCTATGTTCACACCTCGAAATGTCTGCTCGAATCTGCAGAAAGAATGGACAGGTTCATTCTTTTCTGTGAACACGGAAATTGAAATTTCCGTGCCAGAATTTCCGCCATGTGCACAGCGCAGCAGAATCCCATTGAATGCTGCAGTAGAATCTTCGTGCAAGAATTACGCACAGTAATTCCTACGTGTGAACATGGCCCAATTCCTAAACAGTGTAAAGTAAGACTAGACAAGTGGTCTCCAAATTGTGGACCTCTAGCTGTTGCAATACTACAACTCCCAGCATGCCTGGACAGCCGTTGGCTGTCCGGGCATGCTGGGAGTTGTAGTTTTGCAACATCTAGAGGCCCACAGTTTGGAGACCATTGGACTAGACAATCTATAAAAGCAGGTTCATGGTGTTTGAAAATCTGGTATATCTATAGACTGTCTAGTTTAAAGGAGTATTTCAGTAGAAAATAATAGGTTTGTAAATCAACTGGTTCCAGAAATGTAAACAGATTTTGTAAATGACTTACTTATTTGTAAACAAATCTTAATCCTTCCAGTACTTATCCGCTGCTGTATGCTCCAGAGGAAGTTGTGTAGATCTTTCCAGTCTGACCACAGTGCTCTCTGCTGCCCCCTTTGTCTGTGTTAGGAACTGTCAGGAGCAGAAGAGGTTTTCTATGGGGATTTGCTCCTGCTATTAAAGTGACAGCTTCTACTATTCCAAGGCTAGACAAGGACTGGAAATAGAAGCGGGTGGCTTGTTGGTTTGCTTTGTGAGCTACTGTTGAAGCGGTGTAGGCTGAATGCATGGTAAGCCTGTAAGTAGCTGGGTCTAAGGAGTCCGATGGGCTGTGGGACAAAGTCAACCCAGTACTGATAACCTGTGGGGGAAAGCAGTGGGATGCTCAAACCTGGAAAAAGACTGTAGTTAGAGCTGAAAAATATAGTGGAAGTCCCTAGTCACGATCGTCCGCTCAATGGCTACAGGGACATCTTTTCACCCTACAGGCCCATGAAGTTGTTTAGGAAGTTTGTGGTAAGCCAGGGTTAATGGCATGTATAAGCTGTGGGGTAACCATGACTAGAGTTTGTGACACCAGGAGTGTTAACAACCACATTACCAAAGTTAAGAGGTTGCTGGTGCCAAGCGCCAGGTAAGAAATACCTACAATGAAAGGTTAGTGAAATTGCAGACATATCTAACAATGAGTACAGTTCAGTCTGAGTGCAAGTTAAGCTGTAGGATGCTATAGAGATTCACAAATGCTTCTTGGCATTTTGGGACTTGTAGTCCTCCATGACTTAGATGTAACTTAGATTGGTCTGAACTTGACGTGGACAGACTGACTGGGACTTGACTAGGTTAGACTTAATTGAAAACAGAAGAGAAGATAGAACTTAGGGACAGGAGAGATGGCTGCCACTGGCCTAGACTTTCAACACATGGGGTTCCAGGGTTAAGGCTTACTGCCAGGGTGAACCTATTTGGACCAGAGTTGCCTGAGGCTTTCACTCACATTATCCATTTAGTACTTGACTTGTCTGAACTTGACGTGGATAGACTTGACTGAAGGATGACCCGGTCGACTGGAATCTGTATGTGGGCAGTCAGTCACTCTGGAACAGGTAGACTAGAAGAAAGACATTGAACCTGTCTCCATTAGAGGTAAGGGGCAGGTATACTGCTGAGCTGCTTCACATTGTTCTGACTGGACTCTACGCTCCTCACTTACTAAGTCCTCCCTGTCTTAGAAAACCCCTGATTGGCCAAAGTGCTCATGTGGTCCATTATGCATCCTCCTTCAGACAGATAAAAAATGGAAATCAAATTACAATACATCATAAAACATAAGACGCTTAAACATGGAGCTGTGGGCTGGAGCAGACCCTGGAAAGTGACATCCACCTGACAGGGCTGGTGGACAAGTGTGTTCTGCACTGGAACACCCCAAGTGAAACTTGTAAATGTGGCCTAGGTTGAAGGACCTGGGTAGTAGGCCACATTGGGACACTCCTGTAAGCAGTGGGATTTGCTCAGAAGACTGAGAAAAGAGTAGTAAAGTGAAGTCCAGATTCTGGTCCTATGTGAAGTAACAAAGACTGGGAAGGGTCTCATGTGATGATAACAGGATCCTGAAACTAAACTGAAGAATTAAATAATGTAATATCTAATACCTGTGTAGTATCTGTAATGTTTACGAAACTGTGTACCGTCACCTCGTATGAAAGCAGATGCTTAGCATAATTTTTTTTAATACAAATTCTACATTGTATGGAGCCATATTACTTCACCCATGTCTGCGGAGCAATACTGCACTTATATATGCCTAAAATTCAATATGGCAGCATCAGGATTTTTATTTCTCTTGGACAGACCAGATGCCATGGGTGCCATACAGAGAGATCATAAAAAGGCATACAGTCCCTTTGGCTCTGCAATATGGAACTATAGCAACTCCATGGGCCGCTATATAGTCTCTGTAGAGGCCTTGGTGTCAGTAATCCTATATATATATATATATATATATATATATATATATATATATATCCTATATAGAAATATATATCTATATATCCTATATAGATCACTGCAGTCAGCCTGCCCCCTAGGCAACAAAATGGCTGCTTACAATGATACATTACTCTGCAGAGTAAATGAGACTTGTACCGCAGTCTGAGGGTACCTGTATAGATTAACTGATTATATGCAGTTCACTAATACAGTCTCTGCATCAGCATCACTATGATCTGAACAATGAAGGTGGCTGCTGCGGGGAAAAGAAATAGTCCCTGGAGACCTTTTAGTGCAGTCTGCTATGGCAGAAGGTGCATGTGAGCAGCAGGTCCCTTGTCTTAAATGCAACTGCCCTGCTCTACATTTAGGCTGCTCCTGTGTTAAAACAGTATTCGAGCCCAGAAAAAAAATAAATAAATGAATGTAAATTGGGTCATATGAAAAAACAACAATACTCACCTTCCCCCTATTCTCCGGATCCAACAGCTCCCGGTCCCTGCTGCTCACAGCTGCTTCCTGGTTCCTGCAGGGTTGACACATCACAGGAAACTGGGACAGGCTGCTCCATCTCCCATCTTGCCTTGACCGTGAACCATGCATACCCCTTGCCTCACTCTGCTGATTACTATGACATTTTAGCAGGTAAGTGTTTGCTGTAGGAGCGGTCACTATAAATCATATGGGGTGTTGGATTATTACATCAGAATTGGTGTGCATGGAGGAGAAAGTTTGTTAGCTCTTTCTCCTCCAATACATTAAACTTTTTCACCTTCAGACTGTTGTTCAGGCTCTTGTATGTAGTGTTTTCCAAAAAAGCGTGCCTCCAGCTGTTGCAAAACTACAACTCCCAGCATGCCCGGACAGCCTTTGGCTGTCCGGGCTTGCTGGGATTTGTAGTTTTGCAACAGCTGGAGGTTCACAGATGGGAAACTGCCGCACCAGAGCAGAGTGATCAGGGGAGTTGTATAACTCTGCAGCTAATTATTTCATGTTGGGAGTTGTAGTTTAAGAACAGCTGGAGGTAAGCTGTTTACAAATCACTGCTGTTAATATTTTCATATGTCTGTAAATTAGCCAAGACGTTGTAATGTACAACGTGTTAATACTCCTGGGACTTCTGCATAACAGAAACAGTCATTATCTCATTCCTTCGGGAAAACAACTTTAAAGCAAAATAATTTACTATTGCTCTTTTCTTTTCTTCTTTATGGAAAAAAAAGCCCCAAACAATAATAATATAATATTAAATTGAGTCCCCAAAGTATTGCATACTACCCTCACGTTTCAACCTAATTAAAAGACTTTTAGGCACGGAGAACGGTACAGATATGCTTTAAAGTGTACCTGTCATTTGCAAAACACTTTTTTTTAATATAATGTAGATGATAACATTATATGTATATTTGTAATATACATTGGTTAAAAATGTGCATATTTTTGGGTGAAAAAGATGCTGTTTGGTCCTTGCAGCTATTGCCTGTGTCTCGGCTGGGACAACATACAGGAAGTATGGACGGGACAAACAGGGCTCTGCGCAGGCTCCTGGCTTGTCAATCATGCTGCTATGTTAGCCAGGGGCATGTCACAGAGCCTCAGTGCACAGAGCCCTGCTTGTCCTCAGTGTACAGAGCCCTGCTTGTCCTCAGTGTACAGAGCCCTGCTTGTCCTCAGTGTACAGAGCCCTGCTTGTCCTCAGTGTACAGAGCCCTGCTTGTCCTCAGTGTACAGAGCCCTGCTTGTCCTCAGTGTACAGAGCCCTGCTTGTCATCACTGTACAGAGCCCTGCTTGTCCTCAGTGTACAGAGCCCTGCTTGTCCTCAGTGTACAGAGCCCTGCTTGTCATCACTGTACAGAGCCCTGCTTGTCCTCAGTGTACAGAGCCCTGCATGTCCTCACTGTACAGAGCCCTGCATGTCCTCACTGTACAGAGCCCTGCTTGTCCTCAGTGTACAGAGCCCTGCTTGTCCTCAGTGTAAAGAGCCCTGCTTGTCCTCAGTGTACAGAGCCCTGCTTGTCCTCAGTGTACAGAGCCCTGCTTGTCCTCAGTGTACAGAGCCCTGCTTTTCCTCAGTGTACAGAACCCTGCCTGTTCTCAGGGCACAGAACACTGCTTGTCCTCAGTGTTCAGTGCCCTGCTTGTCCTCACTGTACAGAGCCCTGCTTGTCCTCAGTGTACAGAGCCCTGCTTGTCCTCAGTGTAAAGAGCCCTGCTTGTCCTCAGTGTAAAGAGCCCTGCTTATCCTCAGTGTACAGAGCCCTGCTTGTCCTCAGTGTACAGAGCCCTGCTTGTCCTCAGTGTACAGAGCCCTGCTTGTCCTCAGTGTACAGAGCCCTGCTTGTCCTCAGTGTACAGAGCCCTGCTTTTCCTCAGTGTACAGAACCCTGCCTGTTCTCAGGGCACAGAACACTGCTTGTCCTCAGTGTACAGAGCCCTGCTTGTCCTCAGTGTACAGAGCCCTGCTTGTCCTCAGTGCACAGAGCCCTGCTTGTCCGCTATATATACACATTTTTTAACCAATGTATATTATCAATTTTTGGTTTTAAAATCAATTTTTGGTTTTAAAGGGGTACTCCACCCCTATACATCTGATCCCTTATCCAAAGAATGGTGGTTAAGATATCTACTCTGGCCGCTAGGATCCCCGCCCGGCACCCTGGTGTTTTCAGCATTAATGTTCAGAACGCCGACTGTGTTAAGCTTCAGTCGTCATGCCCTCTCCATTTATGTCTATGGGAGGGGGTGTGAGGGCTGTGGGGGTCGTAATGGGGTGCCGGGTTGGAGACCACGGGGGTCCCAGTGGCCGCATCCCCCCGTGATCTGACATATTATCCCCTATTCTTGGGAGTACCCCTTTAAAGCAGTAAATGGAAATAGTTGTTTCAAAATGGTATCCAGGCAGAAAGTCGGGACTGGCAGACTGGAGTACATAGTCAGGAAAATAGGTCGGTCAATGCCAACCGATAGTAAATGGAACAAACACTGTTGCATGGAACAGAAATGAAAAAGGGCCTTATGTCTCTGTCACAGCGGTCAGACCCCCATGATCAGACACTTATCCCCTATCCCCAGGATAGGGGATAGGTGTCTATAAAGTTCAATTCCCTAAATTACCCCTTTAAACATATCCCCTATCCACAGGGAATCTACCACCTCCACCTTCTGAGACAGCCTCCTCATGCTGAACAGTGACGGCTCACTCAGCCAATCATCGGCTGAGGCGGGACCTCGTTTCAGCTGGTTATTGGTTCAATGGGCTGTCTCTGTTCAGCATTAGGAGGTTGTCTCGGAAGGTGGGGGCTGATGATGTGGAGTGCTCAGTGGGGGAAAAGCAGCATCCAGAGGTAAGAGAGTGTATCTAGTGGAGTGGAGTTCCCCTTTAAATTTGTAACAGCTAAACATTAGCACGTGCTGGCCCAGGGCAGGGCCCTTGTGGCCCTCCCTCCACCTTAATTGATGACTGTCCCGATGATTCGAGGTTCAGGCAGCGTGTAACTGATGACAGTTTCCCTTTAAATACTGAGGGTCAAATAGAAGAGGAGGACCCAGGAGAGTCCTGGTGGAAAAAATGATGCTACATTTTAATGGACGTTCAGGATGCCAGTAATGGAGTCACCTATGTAGGGGAGAGCAGGACAGAGGCCTAGAGCAGGTCCTGACACTCCTATATATGTCATTCTAATAGCCCACAGATCCCTATCACAATCTATAAGTGCGCTTTTTAATTGAATATATATTTTCTTTCTTCTTGGGAAATCCGCTGCATCGTATGAATTTGATGATGAAGATTTCTACGAATTTGCTGCAGAAAATGTTTGCAATTGTTCCAACCTGTGTGCACCCGCGACCCAAGCCAACTTTAAAGATTTTACCAACCTTTGTACCCTACTGACCTCTGTGATCCTTTGGTGTTACAGTTAATTCGGGGAAGGTCCGCAACATCATTGGAAATCAGTAAATATTACCACTTGTCCTGCAGTAGCACAAAAAGCTTATCATTTCTACACAGGGTTTATTTAGTAAACACAGAACATTTTGGCAATAAATGCATTGTGGCCATTTGGTGTTCTCATACATGAATACTGAAATTCTCTGCTGGACCTTAATCATCTGATTGCAGCCAGTTGATATTACTGTGATTTTGAGTGGGATGTTACTAAGCTACTACATGCTGCAATCAATTGCTATTCTTCAATGTGTGTATATAGTATACTGTATATGCTCTATTTGCTTTACTTACAGTGGTTGTACGATGTTTGTAAAAAAATATATATTTTTTTTTTTACAGAAATAGCTTAGCCTCACTCAAGTGAATCAGACAGAACTGCAGTGCAAGACACAGCTCACGAGCAAGAGCCGTTGTTTCTGGGGAAAAAGTCCTCAGGTGTGTCGCTTGCCCCTTCGGTCCAGCAGCAGCCACCGCTGCTCACTGTCTGCCTGTTTAAGATCATCAGCATGGGCCATAGCCACTTTGAATCAGTGAGAAGCGGTGGCTGCTGGGACTGACGAGTAAGGCCCCTGATGTTGCGCCATTTGTCAGTGCCACACAGAGGACATCGCTCATCAGACGTGACAAGAATGAAACGGCACAGAGGATGATCAAGAGGGGGAATTACATGCCTTTGACTGTCTGGGGATGTTGGGAGTTGTAGTTTTGCGATAGCTAGAGGCGCACTTGTTGGGAATTACTGCGTTATGTAATGACCTTCCTCTTACACTGTCCACGTCTTTGCAGCAGTCATGTGAACAGTTCAGAGACCAGACATAACACAACTCACAGGGGGACACTGCTGCAAAAGGCTAGCAGCCATTGCCCGTTGCAACCAATTAGTTCTCTGCTCTTTTATTCTCCACTGCAAGTTAGAGAATTAAAGACGTAGACGATGAATGTAGTTCTTGGCCACATTTGCATAACAGCATACACAGCAATACTGTAAAGTTGTCAGGGTCACTATTTACAACATACACCATGCAGCCATAACATTAAAGGGAACCTGTCATTGTGCTGCCTGAACCATGAGTCACTGGGGTGGTCCCCAGTGGGTTCTCCGCCAGCCTTAATTGATTGATCTCTATATATACTGTAATAGAAAGAGATCTATCAGTCATGGCTGGTGGGGCAAGGAGAAGCCTTTGACTGTCAGGGCATGCTGGGAGTTGTAGTTTTGCAACCGCCAAGGAGCCACAGGTTGGAGATCACTGACCTATAAGTGATTTTGCTGTGGTCTCTAGTGCTGTCATCCCATAAGGCAGTGGTCCCCAACCCAGTCCTCAAGGCCCATTAACATTTCAGGTGTTATCAGTTACTCCATTTGAATAGAACAGAAAAAAATTCTGGACTGTTGGTGACCTTGAGGACTGGGTTGGGGACCTCTGCTCTATACCACTCATATAAAGATCTGGACTGTTGGTGACCTTGAGGACTGGGTTGGGGACCTCTGCTCTATACCACTCATATAAAGATCTGGACTGTTGGTGACCTTGAGGACTGGGTTGGGGATCTCTGCTCTATACCACTCATATAAAGATCTGGACTGTTGGTGACCTTGAGGACTGGGTTGGGGACCTCTGCTCTATACTACTCATATAAAGATCTGGACTGTTGGTGACCTTGAGGACTGGGTTGGGGACCTCTGCTCTATACCACTCATATAAAGATCTGGACTGTTGGTGACCTTGAGGACTGGGTTGGGGACCTCTGCTCTATACCAATCATATAAAGATCTGGACTGTTGGTGACCTTGAGGACTGGGTTGGGGATCTCTGCTCTATACAACTCATATAAAGATCTGGACTATTGGTGGTCTTGAGGACTGGGTTGAGGACCTCTGCTCTATACCACTCATATAAAGATCTGGACTGTTGGTGGCCTTGAGGACTGGGTTGGGGACCTCTGCTCTATACCACTCATATAAAGATCTGGACTGTTGGTGGCCTTGAGGACTGGGTTGAGGACCTCTGCTCTATACCACTCATATAAAGATCTGGACTGTTGGTGGCCTTGAGGACTGGGTTGGGGACCTCTACTCTATACAACTCATATAAAGATCTGGACTATTGGTGGCCTTGAGGACTGGGTTGGGACCTTTGCTCTATACCACTCATATAAAGATCTGGACTGTTGGTGGCCTTGAGGACTGGGTTGGGGACCTCTGCTCTATACCACTCATATAAAGATCTGGACTGTTGGTGGCCTTGAGGATTGGGTTGGGGATCTCTGCTCTATACCACTCAGAAAGATCTGGACTGTTGGTGGCCTTGAGGACTAGGTTGGGGACCTCTGCTCTATACCACTTATATAAAGATCTGGACTGTTGGTGGTCTTGAGGACTGGTTTGGGGACCTCTGCTCTATACCACTTATATAAAGAACATAACTGTTGGTGGTCTTGAGGACTGGGTTGGGGACCTCTGCTCTATACCACTCATATAAAGATCTGGACTGTTGGTAGCCTTGAGGACTGGGTTGGGGACCTCTACTCTATACCACTCATATAAAGATCTGGACTGTTGGTGGCCTTGAGGACTGGGTTGGAGACCTCTGCTCTATACCACTCATATAAAGATCTGGACTGTTGGTGACCTTGAGGACTGGGTTGGAGACCTCTGCTCTATACCACTCATATAAAGATCTGGACTGTTAGTGGTCTTGAGGACTGGGTTGGGGACCTCTGCTCTATACCACTCATATAAAGATCTGGACTGTTGGTGGCCTTGAGGACTGGGTTGGGGACCTCTGCTCTATATCACTCATATAAAGATCTGGACTGTTGGTGGTCCTTGAGGATTGGGTTGAGGACCTCTGCTCTATACCACTCATATAAAGATCTGGACTGTTGGTGGCCTTAAGGACTGGGTTGGGGACTTTAGCAATAAGGTTCCTATGTTACTTTTCATAAAATTAAAAAAAAAGTAGCTTGTTTCAGAACAACTTCATGAGCTTCAACCAGTCTGATGTCGTCTCAGGAGGACAGGCAGCTAATAATGTGAAAAGGGTAATTTATTCTGCTGCATAACACTCATGCTAATAGCATTCCCTCGGTCTACCTATGGGTGATGCCAAAATGATTTCCACTGAGTCAGCTTGCCTATTATGATTCTTTAAGGTAGTGTTTCACAATAGAATGGCACTATTGGGGGAGGATTCACATCGAAGGTTGTAAGATTTAGGTAAAATGATTCAGTAATACTGTAGTGACATTGTGGGGTAGATTCATCAAAACTTGTGCAGAGGAAAAGTTTACCAGTTGCCCATAGCAACCAATCAGATCGCTTCTTTCATTTTTTAAAAGGCCTTTGAAAAATAAAAGAAGTAATCTGATTGGTTGTCATGGGCAACTGGTCAACTTTTCCTCAGCACAGATCTTGATGAATTTCCCCCATTGAGTAGACGAAAAGAACAGACCCCTTTAATTTCTTAACATATAACAGGTTTGTTCCAGAAACAGAGCCACTCTTGTCCTCAGGTTGTGAGAGATATTGCAGCTCAGGTCCATTGAAGTGAACGGAGCTAAATTTTTGGCGCTGTTTTTTTTTTTTTTTTTTTTTTTTTTAAACAGCTATGGTCAGCTTTAAGTAAAAGTGCCCCAGCCCCATAGCAAATTTTGGAATTGACCCAACCCCCAACTCCACCATGACAACTATCTGCAGCAATTTTGGAAAAGCTTATTATTATTTTGTGTTTCTTAAAGGGGTACTCCGGTGGAAAACTTTTTTTTTTAAATCAACTGATGCCAGAAAGGTAAACAGATTTGTAAATTACTTCTATTAAAAATTCTTAATCCTTTCAGTACTTATGATCTGCTGTATAATACAAATTCTTCCCTTTTTGAATTTATTTTTTGTCATGACCACAGTTCTCTCTGTTGACACCTCTGTCCATGTCAGGAACTGTCCACAGCAGGAGAACATCCCCATAGCAAACCTATGCTGCTCTGGATAGTTCCTAAAATGGACAGAGGTGTCAGCAGAGAGTACTGTGGTCGTGATAGAAAATAAATCCCAAAAGAAAAGAATTTCCTCTGTAGTATACAGCCTCTAATAAGTACTGAAAGGATTAAGAATTTTTAATAGAAGTAATTTACAAATCTGTTTAACTGTTTATCTGGCACCAGTTGATAAAAAAAAAAAAAAAATTCCACCGGAGTACCCCTTTGAAGCACAGCAATAAAGCACATGGTGATATCAATATGCAGAAATAAGGGACACAATGATGGCACAGTACAGGGGTAAGGCACACAGTGATGTCATCGTACAGGAATAAGATACAGAGTGATGTCATGGTACAGGAATAAGGTACACAGTGATGTCATGGTACAGGAATAAGGTACACAGTGATGTCATGGTACAGGAATAAGGCACACAGTGATGTCATGGTACAGGAATAAGGCACACAGTGATGTCATGGTACAGGAATAAGGTACACAGTGATGTCATGGTACAGGAATAAGGTACACAGTGATGCCATGGTACAGGAATAAGGCACACAGTGGTGTCATGGTACAGGAATAAGGTACACAGTGATGTCATGGCAGAGGAATAAGGCACACAGTGATGTCATGGCAGAGAAATAAGGCACACAGTGATGTCATGGTACAGGAATAAGGTACACAGTGATGTCATGGTACAGGAATAAGGCACACAGTGATGTCATGGCAGAGAAATAAGGCACACAGTGATGTCATGGTACAGGAATAAGATACACAGTGATGTCATGGTACAGGAATAAGGTACACAGTGATGTCATGGTACAGGAATAAGGCACACAGTGATGTCATGGCACAGGAATAAGGTACACAGTGATGTCATGGCACAGGAATAAGATACACAGTGATGTCATGGCAGAGGAATAAGGCACACAGTGATGTCATGGTAGAGGAATAAGGCACACAGTGATGTCATGGTAGAGGAATAAGGCACACAGTGATGTCGTGGTACAGGAATAAGGTACACAGTGATGTCACAGTACCGGGATGATCCATAATATTGGAGAAATGTGCACAGTGGTGTCATAGTCCCGGAATAACTCAATGATGTCACGGTGCAGAAATAAGGCTCATAATGATATCAAATTACAGATATAAGACACACAGCGCTGTCACAGGAGCCTGTGGCTCCTACCACAATTTGCAACTGTATCTGCATCCTAAACATATGGATACAGCTAAAAGTTGCATTCACTTACCCCATTCCTTCATGGCCTTTAAGTGCTACTGTCGATTTTTAATTTAATACTTCCTTAAAAAGTATCTCCCTTTGATCCTAATTTTATTGCTAAACGTTATATATATATATATATATATATATATATATATATATTTTTTTTTTTTTAATGGCCTCATGGCATCTCTGTTCCTTTAATTTTGCAAAAAAAAACAAAAAAAAACAGGTCTCCTAGTATTTTTGGTCCCAAGAAGAAGAAGTTTGGACCTGTTTGCTGACAGGGGTTGTGGTTATCTCCTTGTTTGTCCCTCATGACAAAGGAGGGGGAGGGTGGAGGAAAGGAGCAAGTTTGTCATATTCTTGAAGAAACACGCCCATCCACTAGGACAATTTTTCCCAACCAGGGTGCCTCCAGATGTTGCAAAACTACAACAGCCGAAGGCTGTCCAGGCATGCTGGGAGTTGTAGTTTTGCAGTAGCTGGAAGCACCCTGGTTGGTAAACACTGCTCTAGGAGAACTGCCAGAATGGTGAGCACAGTAAAACATAGATCGAAAGGTATTTTGCATATAAAAACATGCATATTTTTATGCATACAGGTCTTAGGGAACATAACTACACTGACTTGAATATTTTAAAAATAAGGTAGACACCATTTTGATTGGTGTCACCTGCACTAACAGGCAGTGCCAGAAGGTAAGTGTGTGATGTCCTGGTGCGGAACATTTCTGTCTTCCTGAAGTGGATGTCACCTAGCGTGTCTGCTCTGGGCCCCCACTTCTCAGGTTTAAATGTATAATTGAATGCTTTATCGTGTCCTTAAGGGTTAACCTTTCTGTGCAGGAGGATGCTGAGGATATCACATGTTTGCTTCAGCCAATCAGGCCTGTTACACTGTTCCCCTGTCTGGCTAGAATGGGAGGATCTAGTGCAGTCCTCTGCTGTGGACCTGTACCTCACCACATGAGGACAGGCCTAAGGAGATCCAATTGCTACACTAATCTGTTCCAGAGCTACAACAACCTTCTCAGGATCCCGCTGACCAGGTCGTCCAGTAAGTCAGAACTTAGTCCGCAGTGGGGAGAAGAGCCAAGTGAGCCCACGGACCCCATTCGCAAAAGAAGAAAATAACTTGAGATAGAAAGCCTCAGGCAACTCCGGTCCAAACATCTAAAGTTCAAGCCTGGAGGTAAGCACTAATAAAAGGTTCCTGAGTGGAGAGCATTGTCAGTGTTTGTTAGCTCCAAAGTCTTGTTCAAGTTATTCAGTCAAGTTTAGACCTGTCTAAAGTAAATCTCTGTTAAGCAAGAAGCTAGTCTGCCTGCGATTATTACAATTCCCATAGTGCCTTGAAGAAACTGATCCCTAAAGCATGTCAGCAGACAGCTCTGTGTTTCAAAAAGAAAAGAATTCCCAATTTAGTATTCAGCAGCTAATAAGTACAGGAAAGATTAAGATTTTTTTTATAGAAGTAATTTACAAATCTGTTTAACTTTCTGGCACCAGTTGATTTTAAAAATAAAAGTTTTTCACCGGAGTACCCCTTTAAGTATCCAGAATACTCATTTAGCACCATAAGTCTTGGTCATTAAGGAGTTTTTACTAGCATTCCTTTTAGGAGAAAAATACATGCAAAACCACAGCAGACCTTTATTCATTATCTAATGCGCGCAAGGTAGATCCAGGCTTATTGATAATCAGTTGTTCAATCTAGTTGTGGTTTAGAGCAAGATTAAAATTCTACTGAGGCAGACAAAGTAAAAAAAAGCTGAACGTACATGTGAAGGTTTATTTCCGGGAGAATCATAGGCGTGCGCAGCCTATTGCATTAGTGTGTGCACCCTAAAGCACAAACTCACGCTGCGCACGTGCGTATATATATATATATATATATATATACACATACACACACAAATACACTCTTGCTTGCATGCACACATACATAAACAGACCTGCACTCATATAAATATCAATACAAACAAAATGACGTCACCATAGGCACAGTGTTGTACTTGAGGCTCTATCCCCTCCGTGCTGCACTGCCTTGCCGTGCATTTGTTTCCCTGCCGATCCAATCCTCCCACACTATGCGAGCCATATCGTTGCACAGTGTAGGACAGACATGCTCCTCCTCCAGACCTCCCCTGTAGCATGCGCGTCGCGTTCCACGACGTCGTTGACGTCACGGAACCCGCCGAGCATGCTACAGGGGAGGTCTCAAGGAGGAGCATGTCCGTCCTACTCTGTGCGGCGATATCGCTCGCATAGTGTAGGAGGATTGGATCGGCAGGGAAACAAATGCACGGCAAGGCAGTGCAGCACGGAGATGATGGATGGTTTGAGGCTTGATTAGGATGTGCCCAAGCACACCTGGCACACCCCATGCGGAGAATCGCAGACCAGGACACTTCTCTTATGATGTATGCCTAGTGCATCGAACATATAAGGCCTACAAATGAGCAGGGTGCAATACAATGAATGCCATCCTGCACATTGCTTGGGGATACTCTCGTAGGCCTATGTTCAGACAAGACCAGGCAGAGTACATGCTGTGAAACGAAGACAAATCTGAGGTCGCCTTTGAAGCTTACCAACTGCTGAGAGGGTTTATCACTGTTTAAACAAGGACAAGACAACAAGATACATAGACTAGCTATGATCCAGAAAGCAAATAGGTTGAAGACTGAATCTTCTAACAACCTCCACTATTACAGATGCCTTTAAATAATTGTAGAGGTTGCTGGGAATTTACTAAAACCGAGCTCATTATCAGAGATCACAGACAATCGATACATGGTTTACAGATGGGAAAGAAACCTGCAGCCGATGCATCTGCTCCGATTCAATACATGAAATGTAGACATACCGGGTTCATGCACCGAGGCCAATAATGTTTATCCATATACAGTTTTCTTTAAAATGACCAACAAAATTACAATTGTGTATAGTACACATGGAAAGATGCTGGTAATGTATACAATGTCATTACTTGCTTGGCTCCTGAAAGGACCCCCTACCGGATAACCAATATCCTTTGAAGACCAGGAGGATCATTATTGGCCATAATGGGAATACATTCAGAGGATGACTGATGACCTTGTAGTTACTGGAAGTAAACTGAACTGATATTAATGATACTGCACCTAAGTCTGGGCCAACAAAATCATTTGTAATCAATGCTTTAGTTAAAAGGATTCTATGGGATTAATACACGTATTGACAAAACAAAAATAATGTACCCAGATAGAAATGTCGAATTGCTGCAACACTCTACATGCAGTTCTGTCTCTAGAAAAGGCATAGGCAACCTTTGGCACCGCAGATGTTTTGGACTACATCTCCCATGATGCTTTGGGAGCATTTTGGGAGATGTAGTCCAAAACATCTGCAGTGCCGAAGGTTGCCTATGCTTGCTCTAAAAGATAAGTAAATGATTACAGGCGTGGACTGATTAGACACTGGGTCTTAAAGGGGTACTCCGCTGCTCAGCATTTGGAAAAACTGTTCCGAACGCTGGAGCCGGCGTTTGGAGCTCGTGACGTCATAGCCCCATCCCCTCATGATATCACGGCCGCCCCCTCAATGCAAGTCTATGGGAGGAGGCGTGACAGCCGTCACACCCCCTCCCATAGACTTGCATTGAAGGGTGAGGCGTGACATCATGAGGAGGCGGGGCTATTACATCACGAGCTCCTCTCACCGGCTCCAGTGTTCGGAACAGTTTCTTCCAAACGCTGAGCAGCCGAGTACCCCTTTAACACAAAGGAGTGTAAAAGTGCTTCCCTGCCTTATAAAAACATTCTCTTAGACTACTTTTGGGTAGTGTACCTTTTGGGAGATAAATTGTTGACCCGCTTAAAAAAGTTGACAGATTTTGAGAGGGGGTGTATCATTCTACTGAGAGAAGCAGGATGGTCATTTCAACAAACTGCTGGCCATCTAGGCTGTACTGACCAAACTTTTAGGAGGTGTTCAGATCAGAGGAGGCAAACCGGCTCTAGACAGTTCAGACAGACCAACAGTAGAGAGGATCGTTTCATCCACTGACAAGCACGAGTAGCTCCTAAAGTTTTCTTGTCCACCATCCAGACAAAGGTGACCTGGCATTACCAGGCTCTTAGCAAAAGGAAATTTGGTGTCTCGGCACCCATTACATGTCCTGCCATTACCACCCAGCCATTGTCACCTTCATTTGCAGTGGTGTTGTGATGGATAAACCTGGACTGGTAGAGGCTGGAACCATGTCCTCTATATCGACAAGTACTGGTTCTGCTTGAAATCTGATGATGATCAGGTTGGAGTATAGAGACTTTGTGGTGAGTGCTTCATCCCAATACTTTAACTTTGGAATGACACACTGCCTCAAATGCTGGTATGAAGATCAGAGGAACCATCGCATATGACAGTCGGTCACCCCTAGTAGTGATACCAGGGACACTAACAGCTCAATGATATGTACAGGACATCCTGCGGCCACATGTGTTGTCTTTCGTGAATAGAAATAAAAAACAAAAAAGTATACTCACCTAAGACACATTCCTCCAATGTCCTCTTCTTTCTGCTCTGATGCCTTCCCACACACCCCAGGCTGGGCTATGCCAAGGCTTATGGGACTGCGGGAGTGCGCTGATAATGTCACAATGAACTGATTGCCTCATGCCATCTACATCGGATCTGTGACGTTATCAGCGTGCTCCCTCAGCCCCACAGGCTTCAGACCTAAACCAGCCTGTAGTGTGTAATAGTACAGAGCCCGTGGCTCTGCAAGTGGCACTCGCTCTGAAGTCACAGGCCCCATAGATGCCACAGGGCCCCACTGCCAGCCCTGAAGGCGGGTGGCCTGCTGGGAATTTCCGGTAGGCCAGTCCGGTCCTGTTCTCAGGCCAGATCTCCGCCAGATTGCAACACTTCCTTGACTTGCCCAGTCACCAGATTTATCACCAATTGAATGGATCTCCAGGCCCAGCTATAATATATGTGGGCATCTCATCTAGTGGGCACCTCCTTTCAGTTAAACAGTTCTCCTAATAATCTGATTCTTTGGCTCTAATATTGTAATCACTTATACAAGTATCATCATTATATTCACACAGAAAGTTTCATTTGATTCCAGCAACTCGTTCTTGGTGAGTTATTTTATTTTGTCAATGAGTGTAGTTATTGTTTATCACTCTGAGTTAAGCTTTGCAAACTAAACAATTTCCTTTGCTAAGATCTAGTGGACTGGTACTGTGTAGGAAGCGTGTGTTTAGCTATACTCATTTGGCCATATAGCATAGCAAGTAAGTTGTCCTCCTCTACCAAACTGTTAAAAATTCCATTTAATCACATCTTAGTTAAACTTCTTTTTTAGAAAACCGGATGACAACCAATAAAGTTGCCAGCAAAACACCCACAGAGGATGTTATGCAGCTTTCCCAGACTCCTGAATGTTATGCAACAATGTGAGAACAGAAGATGCCTCAATACTATTCAGGGGTTTTGGAACATGTGTGAGAACACTGACCTTTAGAAATCACTAAATAAAATGTAGTTATATATTGCAGGTTCTTTTTTAAGGGTTACCTAGATTTGCTTTACTCATTAAAAACAGATATGGAAACCTGTTATTTTTTTTAATTTTCTGATTGTAATTTTCTTTATTTTATGTATTTTTTGGACATTAATATGGGGCAGCCATATTGCCTAGGTCTTTCTGCACAGCAGTTAGGCATATTATTTACAGCCCCGTGGACTAAGGCACAATAGACTGGAAAGGACACTATTGACTTCTATGGGAGAGTTTTCTAGACATACTCTGCGACCTGTGCAGAGGACATTGTGCAGGGAGGGGGAGGAGCTGTGCCTCTCACCCTTTGTTAATGGCTTGATTTTAATGTTATCTATATACTGGTGTCACCTTTCACTTTAATCCAGTCTAGGATCATAAGGAGAAGACGGTTTATTTTTAGACTTAGTGCACACAATGAAAACTGCAATATTTCAAATTTGCAACCTAAAAACTAAAACTAAAAGTTAAAAAAAAAGATAACTGAAAGTGGAGTCATAATATAAAATAGCTTAGCGAAACTGTGTGATCAATCAACTTCTATAGAAAATACACTTGTAAATAAGTTGTAAATAAGCTAACACCATACATAGAGAGCACCAGCGATCTTTAGTCCAAAGTATTAAAAAAAAAAATATTATTATAGAAAACTGTCAGTAAGAACTTGGAAAAATGTCCTCAGAATTAATTTGACCGCAACTGGTGTGAAACAGGGGAACCACAGTAAACTCTATGGGAATTACCATTATTCCAGATTACATGTATTCCACACTGTACCTTCCTGTGTATATTCCATCGTATGCTGTATTATAAAATGTTTTTTTGTTTTTTTTGCTATAAACATTAATAAAAGAAGGCATACATGAGGCACCATATGGTGGCACATAGAAAGCCAATAGCAATATAATATAGGACCAGAGGGACTTAGGGACTTCATGACTTTGCTGTGCACATGAGGCCTTAGTATAATTTTTTACCATTTGTGCAACTACCAACCAACCATGACAATATTGTGTTCTGTAATGGCTAATGAGAGCAGGCACAATGCCAGCTAGGACATCGGTGATAAAGCCTTTGTTTATCTTCCTCTTAATGGAAGCACAAATCCTCAATATTCACACTGAGTTGTCTACAATCCTCTCTTTCCTTTATTGGAGGCTGCAACTGGGGCCTAAAAATATGGTAATCACTGAAACTGGATGATATACAAACATTAAAACTATTTCACCCTGTCGAGCTTTTCTTTAGGACAAAATGTTTCTGATGACAACCTTCATGTCAGTTCTGCAGTCAATTTAAAGACGACCAGTGGTCAATCCAAAAATATTACCATAGAATTTTACATTTATTGTTCACTGATTCCAACAGTGTTTTTACTCCATATAGTACCCTCAAACGTCGATAGCTGCCTTGAGATAGAAAATATTTTGGTTTTGGGAAATTAAATTTAGGCTGCAACTTAAAATGGGTCTTCCAGCCTGAAAAAAAGTATCCCCTATTTACAGAATAAGGGTCTTAACGCAAGGGGTTCGACCTACTGGAACCCAAGGATATCTACAACGGAGCCCAGGCTCTCTGCACTGTATGAGGTGGTAGATAGCACCCACTCCATTCATTGTCTATGGAAGCACAGAGATACCGTGATCAGACACCTATCCACAGTTTTTCAAGGTTGGTAAAATCCCATACCTCTGACTTGGGTGGACTGTTCGGACGGATTTAAGGTTTGAGGCCAAAGCTAAGCATTACTCCACTGGAAATGTGGCGTGAGGGATCCAATTTGTGACCATAACATTAAAGAGTTATAACCCTTGGGAAGCAGGGTACTAGTGTGTAACAAGGGGCATTAGCCACTGAGAGTTAGTTTGGACCAAAGGGAGTAGTCATTAGGCTAAAAGTGCAAGTTTTTAGATGGGCCTGGGTTCTGTTTGAGGTAACACAGGCAGGAAAAAGGCTTCTGTGAGAATAGTGAAATTCTTAATTTTAGGGTATAGTCCCAAGTAGCGCTGACACAGCATTAAATACGCTGCGTAGCATTAAATACGCTGTTGAGCATACACTCAGGGCTACCTGGCAACAGCCCTGTGTGTTCAGTGAGGTTTGAAGGTGGCGCCGCGTATCACAGTCATGCCGACACACCAGATTTATACGCAGCGTGAAATACGTAAGCGCTACCTGGGACCGTAGCCTAAGTTGAATACCCTTAAAGTTATGTTTAGCTAGCTCAGTTTATAATATTTGAGGGGTCACACTGCCTTGTGGAGAATAAAAACTCATTAAGCGTATTTGCCTCTAGTACAAACTGCAACTACTATGCTTGTTGTACCCCTTTATGCGATGGAGCAGTTATGGTTGATTCACACTTCTTTTCTTTAAAAGGATAACCATTGTGAGAGAAAGAAAGTCCAAACTCCATGCTACAGGAATGCCACCGGTGGGGTCAAAAAACCCTAGTCTGACGTTGGCCAAGCCTACTGTATATATTCAGTGTATATATATATATATATATATACACATACAGTATATACATATATTTTTTTAACATGATATTTTCCGGTATGATCATTAAATATCTATAAGACATTTACCTATTAATAAAGTGTTAATAGATTACTTTCTCACTAGTATGATATTTACATCTCTCGCAGTTCATTTGTTACCCAGAATCCTTTGCCTCCTTCTTGCTCTGCCAATTATGGTTCCCTCAATACGTTTAAATCCCTTCATCTAGAATAGAAATCATATACTGAGAACAAAAAAATGTGCACTTTTACTACACCTGAGTATCACAGACGCGGCTCTGCCGTAGCTCCACATTCAGGATGAAAAATCATTATCCATATAAAACATTATAAAGGGTCATAGAATTAGAAATTAGGTGAAAAAAAAAAAACACAGCGACAAAAAGACAGCACTGCAGACAGCCAAGCATTTGTTACTGTATTCAGCTCCATAAGAAAGGCATCTCACGACCTGATGAAGTCACTATTATATACCTGGAGACCAAGAAAAGAGCCATATTGGACAACTAAAAAAATTTGTACAGAATAAAATTGTAGTTAGGGTTTTCTGCGCACCATATTTTGTATGCATAACCTGTCTATACACTGGGTGTATACCGGTATTGTTGGGCACCCTTGCAAAGAATACACCTTTGGCATACATCTAGTCCATTACACTATAGATATATACATCAAATGCACTTATAGCATATTAGTATTGTCCATATGGCGGTGCCAGCCATAACAATACCTGTAAAGCAGAGCTCATTTAAATAATGCGACAAACCAGACTGAAGACTGCAAACTGAAGTGCTTATGTGGTGTCCCAGCACCAATAGCTGTCCTGTGGCTTCGGATTACTTCAGGCAGCTGGACAGCACAAGGTGTTGGGCCCACTAGAGACTTACAGTGAAATCAATTATGTTTACATACTATTGCCAAAGAATATATTTTCCTAAATTAATTGCATTAGTTATCTGTAAATATGTTATTGCTGTGTTACTGTACCCTTAAGTGAGAGCAGTGAACCCCATGTGACCCTGCCTGCCAATGGGAACCCCAAAGTCTCCTCTATATAGTGTAGTGGAGGGAGGAGTTATCCCAGTTCACCCTAGTGTGGCTCCTGAGCAACAGTGTGGTTCAGGTGTGCTGTGTGTCGTGTGCTCTGAGGAGAGGCCCATCTCAAATCTAATCTCAACTGGTCATTCTGCAAGGATCACTCGCTCAGTGGAAGTTCATGCCCCGGTGGAGAAGTCTTCAGTACCTTGACAGAACCTTATGTGGTGAGCGTGTGATGAGGGCAGATGGAAATACCCTAGGGGTAGATGGCATTAACCCCTTGAATTTGTGATGCCCGGGCATGGTTTATCCTCTACACCACCCAAAGGTATATAGCTGGATCCTGGGCTAGGCATGGGGGCAAATTATGACTCAGACGCCAAGTTGTTGGGACTTATGGTGGACTTGGACAATTAGTCCCGGTTGTCGGCCAGGGGGAAGTGTGTGTCCCTGTGCCGAGGCAGGGTGCACCGAACTCGTGCAAGGTCCCCTGACAGACTTCGAGGCCTTGGGACTTTTGGCAGAGAACCAGGGAGGGAGGCGCAGGTCCCTGTACCCAGGCAGAGCGTGCTATCCTTGGGCACAGGATCGTCGACGTGCCCCCCCCCCCCCGGGACTGACTATGACAGGCTTCACCCCGTTTGTAGCTTACCAGGTTTTGACTTGGCCCCAGACACTCTCTCCAGACTTGACCTCACTGTATCTCAGCAAAGACTCAAAGAGAAAGAGGAAGCTTCACGCAGGGTTTATATGGGGGAGACTCCGGAGGGGTCCCATAGGTTACGCTGTAGGTCACATGGTCACTGACACCTTCCTTGGTTACAATCGCATGACAACAGTACTTAAAAGCATAGAACAATTATGTACATTGCATTGGATAACATATAAATGATTTAACTATTCAGGGCACACAGGTGAAGGGGAGGCCCAGGGGTCACGGAATGGAGTCTGCCTGAGAGGGCAGCAATGGTACAGGGGTGCATCTCCTGTAATGGGCCACCACACTTACCTACCAGGATTCATCTACCCATCTCACAAGTCAGTATAAATCTTTTTGGTGAAGCCACTCCAAGTCCCAGCAAAGCAACAGGGCTCCCAAGGGGTTACGCTGCACTCTCTCACCTAAAGCCAGCTGTATGTGTAATATCATCTGCACCCAGCTCAGTAAAGACAGTTAACTGTAACCTGACATTGGTGTGTTCATTTACCCCTGTGTCTGGCCCAGGAGAAGCTGTCCCCAACCTCGGACTGTGTATAGGATAATGGTGCCCTGGCGTCACAAAGTGATCAGGTATTTCTACTAACACCCCGTGGCTACCACACTTATATAGTGACATCAACCATTGCAGTACCAAAGATAATTATACTAGCTAATGTATGAACAAACAAATGATCCAGTGCCATCATGTCAGAAATTTTTTTTTAGTAAAACAAAAACTCATACACAGAAGCGACTGGGACTAGGGGACTGGTCAGGGTTGAAGGAAAGCTGAATGGATCATTTTTAAATCCTTAAAGAAGCATTCTGGGAATTATCTTTTGTATTTCCTAAGTAGTGCTGCATATGCTATTATTAGAGAATAATGTAGAGGTTCTTGTGTATGCTTACCTATTTTTGTTGAATGCATAGGATAAGCTCCATTTTGGAAGTAAATCCTTCAGTGAACTGATTTTGTAATGCAGCCTACATTTCCCATGATGTTCACCTCCCAACAAGACAATGACCCTAAGCCCACAGCCGAGACAACACAGGAGGGGTTTAGGGACAACTCTGTGAATGTAACTGAGTGGTCCAGCCACAGCCCGAACCCAATGGGAATTCTCTGAAAAGTCATGAAAAGATCGCTTTTTTAAAAAGGCCTCTGAAACATGGAAGATACAATCTGATTGGTTGCTATGGGCAACTGCATCAACCTTTTCTCTACACAGGTTTTGATAAATCTCCCCCAATTTCCCAAAAGTGTGAAGTTTCATCATATAATACTTAATTAGGGAAGACATATAGGGCAGCATAGTACATCACCGTCCAGTATAGTATTTCTTGCCACATCTCAATAAGATGTAGGAATGTAATGTGTTACATAACAGTTTGGTGGCCCAGTACGGGAGGGTGTTTCCCCGCACCTTTCCTGCCCTGTCAGGCAGTGTCCCTCAGGTTCCCCGGGGCCCCCTGCAGTTGTTTCCCCCATGTAAATATGTTATGAATTATATTATGTGCTGTATCTTTAATAAATGTACCATGTGATTGTTACCCAGGAGGTACTAGTGACCAGCTGACCCCAAAGGTGACATATGGGCTCCCTGCTAGTCTCCCATATAAACCCTGGGTGGAGCTTCTCTCTCTTGTTCCTGAGGTCCAGTGCAGTCAAGTTGTCTTTGTGTGTCCAGAACATTGGAGGCCTGAAGTCAAGTCATGCATCCTCAAGTCAAGTCCCGCAGCCACAAGTCAAGTGCAAAGAAAGCTATAGTCACAGTCCTGTCAGTCAAGTCAAGTCTTCTGTCTATCCAGCATGGCCTGCACTAAATTTTCCTGTCTGATACAAGTCCCAGCAAACCTGCGAGGTCTCTGTGTCACTGGTCACCTCCTTGGGCCCTAGCTGTACTGCATAGACTTTAGCAACTGTCTACCCTCAGTAAAGCTACTGTTGTCCGTAACGTGGCGTCGCTGTCTTCATTGCCCCGTGCCTAGCCCAGGATCCAGCGGTATACTTTCGGGTGGTTAAGGCTAAACCATGTCCTGGCATCACGAATACAAGGGGTTAATGCCATCTGCCCCTAGGGCAACAACATCTGCCCTGCACCAAACACCGCCGCCATTACCACAACAGTATCGAATGACATAGCAGTAAATAATACCGCTAAAACAATATAGAATCAAATTTAGGTTGTTTAGGGCCATGCTTCCCACAGAGCTGTCAAGGTCAGAACTGTGACAGAAAATCACCCGTAATCTTCCCGTAATAACCATTAGGTCAGACTGTTATGAGAAACATAAGCCACCTAGTCCTGATTCAGGATTAGAAAGAAAGAGGACTTATTGGCTGTGATAGGATAATATGGAATTTAACCCAAGCTTTTAGACATAGAGTTTGAAATAATCAGCCTAGAGTTCTAAGATTATTCACTTAAAAGGGTTAAGCTAATAGCAGTAGAGGAAATAAACTAATATAAACAATTCACCCATCCATGGAAAAACACATACTGATGATTATTATTTTATAGAAAGTTTCAGGAAACTATTGAATTAAATCTTATCTAGGTCCTTCAGACTCAAATCTTTTATGGTCCATGCAGTCTCCTTCTAAAAACAAGGCCTCCCAAACACAGCAATACTTGGGACACCTCCCATAACTAGCTTACCCACTGACTAATCGGTGATTTTACTTCTGCCTTACTGCACTGCACCACTATTGCACTTCTTAAACCCAGGGTCCCTGCTACTCATGCATCTGTCATTTGCTTTGAGTTCCAGTAAATCAACTCTTCCATGATGGACAAGCCACTCGAACATCCTATTGAAACTCTCATACATACAAGCCCTGGTCCTCTCTCTTTCACAAACCACAGCAGGTTCTCCAGGCACCTCACACGGTTCCACCACACACTTCCTTTGGTCCCAAAACACTGCCCTCAATTGTCTTCCTTTTGTCCCATCCTGCCAGCGTTTTCCTTTTGAAAAACAAAGAGGTCAGGCAGTTAAAATTCAACAAGCCCAACCCTTCTGTAATATATATTTATAATACAGTATAATGTGTGAATATAATATAATGTGTCGTGGGAGAATGAGGGGGCCCTATACACATTAAAGAGTCTGCCAGTCCTGTCAAAGTTGGTGAAAATGGACGACTTTTGACACTCAACTTTTTAACTCTTGATACTTCTTGGAGTTTTAGAATTGCATTTTTAATTTTCCTAATTTATCACTAGAGGGGCACAGGGCCAAGCAAATAACTTTTTGGCATGGGCCATGGTTAAGATCAACCTTCCTTGTAAGGCTACATTCACACTACCGTTATGACACGGTAGTGTAACAGCCGTCGGGGGAGCCAGGGAGAATAGCGGGAGAAAAACACAGCTTGCGCCGACTTTTTCTCCCGATGTTCGTGTAAAAAAAAACAACAGCACCGGACAGCCTCCATAATAATAAATGGGGGCTGTCGGGACCCGTTGTTGCCCGTTGCTCCCCTTCACGAGAACGGCCATTAAAGTCACACACACAAAAAAAGAGACTTTAATGGCCATTCTTGACGGGGAGGTGCGGCAGTGTGAAAGGGGTCTAAGTCTCTAAGTCTAACATTAATGATGAAAAGGAAAGAAAAAACCTCCCAAAAACAGGACAGCGCCTCATGTTATTCAACAAATAACAGGAATAGGTTATAGACTTGTAGTTGTGGACTCGAAATACGCCTTGGGTATACACATATCACCACTAATCCTGGGGTACAGATGAAGTAGGATCTTTGGGCAGAAGACTGTCGGTGATAAGATTGGTATCCACATGATGGAACCGATACTAACATGGAGAAAGCGTGCAGAAAAAAGAAACACTGAAGTAGTGCTACCCTAAATGAAAACTCCATAAAAGTATAATGTTATTTTTTTGTAGATTTTTTGGTATAAAAAAAGGATATCCATTGGCAAGACGGGTTTCGGGAGGCTAATGTCCCTTTCTCAAATGCAGGTAATGTTTTTTGGCACCATCACACATTTCAATAACCCTGTTGTATATATTGCACTATATATATCATGTCCTGTTTATTGTTTTTTATTTTATTTTTTATACCAATAAATCTATACATAAAAACATTATACGTCTACAGTCTTCATCTGGATTGCTGCCAGATAGCGCCACTTCAGTGTTTCTTTTTTCTGCACGTTCCTAACATTGGTGACGAGACTCTTGTAAACTGCATATTCCATGTTGTGCATGGAGTGTGGCGCTATATAATTGGCTAAAATCATAATAACAGCTGATGTGCGCAGTCAATGGATATATGGAATAAGAGCCTGAAGTTTATGTAGTATGTTTTTGCTTAATGTTTCACAGTCAAACATATTCTGGTGGGTCTACTGTAAATAGCCCCTAGAAAAACTAATGTGATCTCTTATACAGTATTATGTGAAGACCCTATATACAGTAGAACATGGCACCATTTTTGCAGCTAAGGGAACAGGGGTTTAGTCTCAAAACTTTACTTTCCTACCAAACTTTAAAGTAAAGAATAGCCGAAAGAGATTTAAACCCTGCTGTTGCCAAATTTATTTTATTTTTTCAGTGATTTTACTATAAAAAGAAGCAACTTTGCAAATAGTTTAAAATAAAAACCTTCCTGTTTTGTATGTTCAGCTCCTATGCAGGTCTATGCATCTCCATGGTAACAGACAACAAACCAACCCTGTTGTAGTCGGATCTTGCTGTCTCACTCCCATTCATTTGTACCTAAAGGACGAGGATTAGATGTCTCACTTGAGAAACACTGTTACGCCTAGCGCTCCGGGTCCCCGCTCCTCCCCGGAGCGCTCACGGCGTCTCTCTCCCTGCAGCGCCCCGGTCAGTCCCGCTGACCGAGAGCGCTGCACTGTCATGGCCGTCGGGGATGCGATTCGCACAGCGGGACGCGCCCGCTCGCGAATCGCATCCCAGGTCACTTACCCGTCCCGGTCCCCTGCTGTCATGTGCTGGCGCGCGCGGCTCCGCTCTCTAGGGCGCGCGCGCGCCAGCTCTCTGAGACTTAAAGGGCCAGTGCACCAATGATTGGTGCCTGGCCCAATTAGCTTAATTGGCTTCCACCTGCTCCCAGACTATATCTGCTCACTGCCCCTGCACTCCCTTGCCGGATCTTGTTGCCTTGTGCCAGTGAAAGCGTTTAGTGTGTCCAAAGCCTGTGTTACCTGAACTTCTGCTATCCATCTTGACTACGAACCTTGCCGCCTGCCCCGACCTTCTGCTACGTCTGACCTTGCCTCTGCCTAGTCCTTCTGTCCCACGCCTTCTCAGCAGTCAGCGAGGTTGAGCCGTTGCTAGTGGATACGACCTGGTTGCTACTGCCGCAGCAAGACCATCCAGCTTTGCGGCGGGCTCTGGTGAACACCAGTAGCCTCTTAGAACCGGTCCACTAGCACGGTCCACGCCAATCCCTCGCTGACACAGAGGATCCACTACCTGTAAGCCGAATCGTGACAGTAGATCCGGCCATGGATCCCGCTGAGGTGCCGCTGCCAAGTCTCGCTGACCTTACCACGGTAGTCGCTCAGCAATCGCAGCAAATTGCCCAACAAGGACAGCAGCTGTCGCAGTTGACCGCCACGTTACAGCAACTTCTGCCTCTGCTACAGCAGCAACCATCTCCTCCGCCAGCTCCTGCACCTCCTCCGCAGCGAGTGGCCGCTCCTAGCCTCCGCTTGTCCCTGCCGGACAAATTTGATGGGGACTCCAGACTCTGCCGTGGATTTTTGTCTCAGTGTTCCCTGCATATGGAGATGTTGTTGGACTTGTTTCCTACAGAACGGTCTAAGGTGGCGTTCGTAGTGAGCCTTCTTTCAGGAAAGGCCTTGTCTTGGGCCACACCGCTCTGGGACCGCAATGATCCTGCCACAGCCACAGTCCAGTCCTTCTTCGCTGAGGTCCGTAGTGTCTTCGAGGAGCCAGCCCGAGCTTCTTCTGCCGAGACTGCCCTGCTGAACCTGGTCCAGGGTAATTCTTCAGTGGGCGAGTACGCCATCCAATTTCGTACTCTTGCTTCCGAATTATCATGGAATAACGAGGCTCTCTGCGCGACCTTTAAAAAAGGCCTATCCAGTCGCATCAAGGATGTGCTGGCCGCACGAGAGATTCCTGCCAACCTGCAAGAACTTATCCATTTGGCCACCCGCATTGACATGCGTTTTTCTGAGAGACATCAGGAGCTCCGCCAGGAAAAAGACTTAGATCTCTGGGCACCTCTCCCACAGCATCCTTTGCAGTCTACGCCTGGGCCTCCCGCCGAGGAGGCCATGCAAGTGGATCGGTCTCGCCTGACCCAGGAAGAGAGGAATCGCCGTAGGGAAGAAAATCTCTGTCTGTACTGTGCCAGTACCGAGCATTTCTTGGTGGATTGCCCTATCCGTCCTCCACGTCTGGGAAACACACGCACGCACCCAGCTCACGTGGGTGTGGCGTCTCTTGGTTCTAAGTCTGCTTCTCCACGTCTCACGGTGCCCGTGCGGATTTCTCCTTCAGCCAACTCCTCCCTCTCAGCCGTGGCCTGCTTGGACTCTGGTGCCTCTGGGAATTTTATTTTGGAGTCTTTTGTGAATAAATTCCGCATCCCGGTGACCCGTCTCGTCAAGCCGCTCTACATCTCCGCGGTCAACGGAGTCAGATTGGATTGCACCGTGCGTTACCGCACAGAACCCCTCCTGATGTGTATTGGACCCCACCACGAAAGGATTGAGTTATTCGTCCTTCCCAACTGTACCTCTGAGGTCCTCCTCGGTCTGCCATGGCTCCGGCTTCATTCTCCCACCCTTGATTGGACCACCGGGGAGATCAAGAACTGGGACTCTGCCTGCCATAGGAAGTGCCTCTCCCCCCCTCCCAGTCCCGTCAGGCAAGCCTCAGTGCCTCCTCATGGCCCCCGTCCTGGTGACACACTGCCCCGTGCCAGGCTTCGCCCTCTGCCCTCCCTCCCCATTCCCACTCATGCTGTACTGCCTGCCGTTGAGGAAACCCTCCATTCTTTCCCGGTGTCCTCATCCCAGGGGAGGCAGTTACCGGACAAAGAAAAGGGGAGACCTAAGGGGGGGGGGTACTGTTACGCCTAGCGCTCCGGGTCCCCGCTCCTCCCCGGAGCGCTCACGGCGTCTATCTCCCTGCAGCGCCCCGGTCAGTCCCGCTGACCGAGAGCGCTGCACTGTCATGGCCGTCGGGGATGCGATTCGCACAGCGGGACGCGCCCGCTCGCGAATCGCATCCCAGGTCACTTACCCGTCCCGGTCCCCTGCTGTCATGTGCTGGCGCGCGCGGCTCCGCTCTCTAGGGCGCGCGCGCGCCAGCTCTCTGAGACTTAAAGGGCCAGTGCACCAATGATTGGTGCCTGGCCCAATTAGCTTAATTGGCTTCCACCTGCTCCCAGACTATATCTGCTCACTGCCCCTGCACTCCCTTGCCGGATCTTGTTGCCTTGTGCCAGTGAAAGCGTTTAGTGTGTCCAAAGCCTGTGTTACCTGAACTTCTGCTATCCATCTTGACTACGAACCTTGCCGCCTGCCCCGACCTTCTGCTACGTCTGACCTTGCCTCTGCCTAGTCCTTCTGTCCCACACCTTCTCAGCAGTCAGCGAGGTTGAGCCGTTGCTAGTGGATACGACCTGGTTGCTACTGCCGCAGCAAGACCATCCCGCTTTGCGGCGGGCTCTGGTGAACACCAGTAGCCTCTTAGAACCGGTCCACTAGCACGGTCCACGCCAATCCCTCGCTGACACAGAGGATCCACTACCTGTAAGCCGAATCGTGACAAACACCATATACAGGTAACATAGTTATATAGTTAGTATGGTCAAGAAAAGACATTGTCACGATGCCGGCTGGCAGGAGGTGGATCCTCTGTGCCAGAGAGGGATTGGCGTGGACCGTGCTAGTGGACCGGTTCTAAGTCACTACTGGTATTCACCAGAGCCCGCCGCAAAGCGGGATGGTCTTGCTGCGGCGGTAGTAACCAGGTCATATCCACTAGCAACGGCTCAACCTCTCTGACTGCTGAAGATAGGCGCGGTACAAGGGAGTAGACAAAAGCAAGGTCGGACGTAGCAGAAGGTCGGGGCAGGCAGCAAGGATCGTAGTCAGGGGCAACGGCAGGAGGTCTGGAACACAGGCTAGGAACACACAAGGGAACGCTTTCACTAGGCACGATGGCAACAAGATCCGGCGAGGGAGTGCAGGGGAAGTGAGGTATACATAGGGAGTGCACAGGTGAACACACTAATTAGAACCACTGCGCCAATCAGCGGCGCAGTGGCCCTTTAAATCGCAGAGACCCGGCGCGCGCGCGCCCTAGGGAGCGGGGCCGCGCGCGCCGGGACAGGACCGACGGAGAGCGAGTCAGGTACGGGAGCCGGGGTGCGCATCGCGAGCGGGCGCCACCCGCATCGCGAATCGCATCCCGGCTGGAGGCGGTATCGCAGCGCACCCGGTCAGTGGATCTGACCGGGGCGCTGCAGTAGCGAGGGTGTAGCGAGCGCTCCGGGGAGGAGCGGGGACCCGGAGCGCTCGGCGTAACAGTACCCCCCCCCCCTTGGGTCTCCCCCTCTTCTTGAAGCCTGAGAACCTGAGGACCAGACTTTTATCTAGGATATTGTCCTCAGGTTCCCAGGATCTCTCTTCAGGACCACAGCCCTCCCAGTCAACCAAAAAAAAGGTTTTTCCTCTGACCTTTTTGGAGGCCAGTATCTCCTTTACGGGAAAGATGTCCGAAGAACCGGAGACAGGAGTGGGAGAAATAAGTTTAGGAGAGAAACGGTTGATGATGAGTGGTTTAAGAAGAGAGACATGAAAGGCATTAGGAATACGAAGAGAAGGAGGAAGAAGAAGTTTGTAAGAGACAGGATTAATTTGGCACAAGATTTTGAAAGGACTAAGATAGCGTGGTCCCAATTTGTAGCTGGGAACACGGAAGCGGACATATTTAGCGGAGAGCCATACCTTGTCTCCGGGAGAAAAAATGGGGGGAGCTCTTCTTTTCTTATCAGCAAACTTCTTCATGCGTGAAGAAGCCTGTAAGAGAGAATTTTGGGTCTCTTTCCATATGGTGGAAAGATCACGAGTTATTTCATCCACAGCGGGCAAACCAGAGGGCAAGGGAGTAGGGAGGGGGGGGAAGAGGGTGACGGCCGTACACCACGAAAAATGGGGATTTGGAAGAAGATTCAGAGACTCTGAAGTTGTACGAGAATTCGGCCCATGGAAGAAGATCTGCCCAGTCATCCTGGCGGGAGGAAACAAAATGCCGTAAATAATCACCCAGGACCTGGTTAATTCTTTCTACTTGCCCATTGGATTGAGGATGATAAGCAGAAGAAAAGTTTAATTTAATCTTGAGTTGTTTACAGAGAGCCCTCCAGAATTTAGACACGAATTGGACGCCTCTATCCGAGACGATCTGCGTGGGCAACCCGTGAAGACGAAAAATGTGTACAAAAAATTGTTTTGCCAACTGAGGCGCTGAAGGAAGACCAGGAAGAGGAATAAAATGTGCCATCTTGGAAAATCGATCAACGACCACCCAAACAACAGTGTTGCCACGGGATGGGGGTAAGTCTGTAATAAAGTCCATACCAATCAGAGACCAAGGCTGTTCGGGGACAGGCAGAGGATGAAGAAGACCAGCAGGCTTCTGGCGAGGAGTCTTATCCCGGGCACAGACAGTGCAGGCCCGCACAAAATCAACAACATCCGTCTCCAGAGTCGGCCACCAATAGAAACGAGAGATGAGTTGCAAGGATTTCTTGATGCCCGCATGGCCTGCGAGATGGGAGGAGTGACCCCATTTGAGGATTCCGAGGCGTTGGCGTGGAGAGACGAAGGTCTTCCCTGGAGGAGTTTGCCTGATGGAGGCTGGAGAAGTGGAGATCAGGCAGTCAGGAGGAATGATGTGTTGCGGAGAGAGCTCTACTTCCGAGGCATCCGAGGAACGAGAGAGAGCATCGGCCCTAATGTTCTTATCGGCAGGGCGAAAGTGAATTTCAAAATTAAACCAGGCAAAGAACAGAGACCACCTGGCCTGGCGAGGGTTCAGCTGTTGGGCAGACTGGAGATAGGAGAGATTCTTGTGATCGGTGTAAATAATAACTGGAAATTTTGATCCCTCCAGCAGATGCCTCCATTCCTCAAGTGCTAATTTAATGGCCAGTAGCTCTCGATCCCCGATGGAGTAGTTCCTCTTTTTTAAATTTTCCTGGATGTACTCAGACATAGCAAGAGTCTCTGGGGCGGACAGAGGATAAATTCTGCCCCGGGGTGGAGTAGTGCCCGGGAGGAGGTCAATAGGACAGTCATAAGGCCTGTGAGGAGGTAGAGTCTCAGCTTGTTTTTTGCAAAATACGTCAGCATAGTCCATATAGGCCTTAGGGAGACCGGTTACAGGGGGAACCACAGGGTCACGGCAGGGAGTAATGGGAACCAGTTTAAGGCAGTCCTTGAAACAAGAGGTACCCCAGCTCTTGATCTCCCCTGTGGACCAATCCAGGGTTGGGGAATGGCGTTGAAGCCACGGTAGTCCAAGGAGAATTTCAGAAGTGCAATTGGGGAGGACCAAAAACTCAATTTTTTCATGATGAGGTCCGATGCACATAAGGAGGGGCTCCGTGCGGTAACGTATGGTACAGTCCAATCTTTCATTGTTAACGCAATTGATGTAGAGGGGTCTGGCGAGACTGGTCACCGGGATGTTGAACCTGTTGGTGAGAGAGGCCAAAATAAAATTTCCTGCAGATCCGGAATCCAAGAAGGCCATAGTAGAGAAGGAGAAGGTAGAGGCAGATATCCGCACAGGCACAGTAAGACGTGGAGAAGCAGAGTAGACATCAAGGACTGTCTCACTTTTGTGCGGAGTCTGCGTACGTCTTTCCAGGCGGGGAGGACGGATAGGACAATCCTTCAGGAAGTGTTCGGTACGGCACAGTACAGGCAAAGATTCTCCATGCGGCGTCGTGTCCTCTCTTGAGGTGTCAAGCGAGACCGGTCAACTTGCATAGCCTCCACGGCGGGAGGCACAGGAACGGATTGCAGAGGACCAGAGGAGAGAGGAGCCGGGGAGAAAAAACGCCTAGAGCGAACAAAGTCCATATCCTGGCGGAGCTCCTGACGCCTTTCGGAAAAACGCATGTCAATGCGGGTGGCTAGATGAATGAGATCATGCAGGTTAGCAGGAATTTCTCATGCGGCCAGAACATCTTTAATGTTGCTGGATAGGCCTTTTTTAAAGGTCGCGCAGAGGGCCTCATTATTCCAGGATAGTTCAGAAGCAAGAGTACGGAATTGTATGGCGTACTCGCCAACGGAAGAATTACCCTGGACCAGGTTCAGCAGGGCAGTCTCAGCAGAAGAGGCTCGGGCAGGTTCCTCAAAGACACTTCGAATTTCCGAGAAGAAGGAGTGTACAGAGGCAGTGACGGGGTCATTGCGGTCCCAGAGCGGTGTGGCCCATGACAGAGCTTTCCCAGAGAGCAGGCTGACTACGAAAGCCACCTTAGACCTTTCAGTAGGAAACTGGTCCGACATCATCTCCAAGTGCAGGGAACATTGTGAAAGAAAGCCACGGCAAAACTTAGAGTCCCCATCAAATTTATCCGGCAAGGATAGTCGTAGGCTGGAAGCGGCCACTCGCTGCGGAGGAGGTGCAGGAGCTGGCGGAGGAGATGATTGCTGAAGCTGTGGTAGTAGCTGCTGTAGCATCACGGTCAGTTGAGACAGCTGGTGGCCTTGTTGCGCTATCTGTTGCGACTGCTGGGCGACCACCGTGGTGAGGTCGGCGAAAACTGGCAGAGGAACTTCAGCGGGATCCATGGCCGGATCTACTGTCACGATGCCGGCTGGCAGGAGGTGGATCCTCTGTGCCAGAGAGGGATTGGCGTGGACCGTGCTAGTGGACCGGTTCTAAGTCACTACTGGTATTCACCAGAGCCCGCCGCAAAGCGGGATGGTCTTGCTGCGGCGGTAGTTACCAGGTCGTATCCACTAGCAACGGCTCAACCTCTCTGACTGCTGAAGATAGGCGCGGTACAAGGGAGTAGACAAAAGCAAGGTCGGACGTAGCAGAAGGTCGGGGCAGGCAGCAAGGATCGTAGTCAGGGGCAACGGCAGGAGGTCTGGAACACAGGCTAGGAACACACAAGGGAACGCTTTCACTAGGCACGATGGCAACAAGATCCGGCGAGGGAGTGCAGGGGAAGTGAGGTATACATAGGGAGTGCACAGGTGAACACACTAATTAGAACCACTGCGCCAATCAGCGGCGCAGTGGCCCTTTAAATCGCAGAGACCCGGCGCGCGCGCGCCCTAGGGAGCGGGGCCGCGCGCGCCGGGACAGGACCGACGGAGAGCGAGTCAGGTACGGGAGCCGGGGTGCGCATCGCGAGCGGGCGCCACCCGCATCGCGAATCGCATCCCGGCTGGAGGCGGTATCGCAGCGCACCCGGTCAGTGGATCTGACCGGGGCGCTGCAGTAGCGAGGGTGTAGCGAGCGCTCCGGGGAGGAGCGGGGACCCGGAGCGCTCGGCGTAACAGACATAGGTCCATCAAGTTCAACCAAGCAATTGAAGGAAAGTAGTATGGTTGGATGAAGGGATGTTATTATATTTCTGAATAAACATTAATGTTATTTTGTTCTAGGAATGTATCTAACCCTGTTTTAAAGCTTCCAGATGTTTCTTCTGTAACCAGTTCCTGAGGTAGACTGTTCCATAAATTCACAGTTCTTATGGTAAAGAAGGAGTGTCGCCCCTTGAGACCAAACCTTTTCTTCTCCAAACGGAGGGATGCCCCCTTGTCTTTCCAGGTTTAACCTGGAACAGTTTTTCCCCATATTTTTTGTATGGGCCATTTATATAATTATATACGTTGATTATATCCCCCCTTACTGGTAATAAGAAAGAATTAAGAATTTATTAATATGTAACATTTTATCTCTACTCCATGGCAAATTAGTTACTGTTATAAATAAAAAATAAAAAACTTTTGTAGTTTTATGCAAACGTGAAAAATTTTGATTGATAAAGGTCACCGATCGATAGATATAGCCGGGTGAACAGCGTGTCACTCTGCCGGTCTCCATAGATTATAGCAGTGTTTTACAACCAGGGTGCCTCCAGCTATTGCAAAACTACAACTCCCAGCATGCCCGTACAGCCTTTGGCAAAACATTAACCTTTCTAATATACTTCATTAGAATATGTCATCTCCTCTTTACAGAAATCATGGCTTATGAAAAAGACCACTAGGGGTCCCCAGCCCATCCAGAACATAATCCTGTCTGGCTGCGGCATCATCTTTGTCCCACCTGAAGGGACAAAGTCTAGTAAGTGAGGGCGGGACTAGAACTTCTCAGTCCTGTCCTATCAGAAGGCCTACAGTGATTGCATGAAGATACCCAGAAGTAAAGTAAACGGAAGTAAACGCATGGTAGGTGAGGGCGGGCTCAGTGCTTGGCTAGGACATGCCCCTCCCTGAGCAGTGGATGTCAGAATGAGTGATAGCAGAACAGAGGGACTTGTGAGTCAAATACAGGAGCTAGACACATAAAAAAGAATCAGCATGACCAAGTAAGTAACATATATATGCATCTTTTTTTTATCTGCAATATGTCAGGTACTCTTTAAAACGTAAACATTTTTCAGCCTGCCATGTTAATACTGCATACAGCATGCAGCCATATGGCATTCTGTATGAATTTAACAGCAAAAAACAGCCATACAGTGCTCTTTAGACTACACTTACTGTGCAAATCATATGTGCAGGCTCTGTGCGCATTGGTGCATCAATAGCACAATCAAATATAAGAAACTTAGTAACAGAGACTGCAATGAGACTATACAAGAGATTACTTAGCTCACAACCCTGGGCTTGATTTACAGTGTATACTGCTCATTACTGCTCTATAGTGTCCTTCATGATGCAGCTGCTTCTATAAAGAGATTAAAGAGCTGGAACTTCTCCTCTGTATGTGTGTTGAGTGTATGGGAGACATCATAGAGGTTAGGCTTTATTCACTAGCCTCAGGAAATCTGAAGAAAAATGCCATATACAAGGTATGGTACAGTGCTTCTCCTTATGTTCAATCACATGACGGCCTATCCATAAAGCTACCTAACAATGACAGGTACACTTTAAGATCTGACACAAGCAGAATTGCGGTGAACGGATGAATTTGCAAAGGCTCTTATCTTCATGCAATATGATTTATCATATTAAAGGGATATCACGATTTGTTGAAAAATGTGCTGGTACTGTTTGAAAACATTAAAAAACATATACTTACCTTCTTTGCTCTTGTCACCATTGTTCTCCTGGAGCCGGTCCTGTTGAACAGCAATTTGTCATTTCAGGGCATCGCAAGCACTGCCCATGCAGTGGTGCCCCAAATACAGCAAGCGCTGTGTAAGGGGACCAGCTTTGGAAGCTGGAGTGAGCAAGGTAAGTATATAGCATTTTTTTATGTTTTCAGGCAGCAGCAGCACATTTTTTTTTACCTTTAGGGGAGTAACACTTTTAAAAATGATGGTTGCTTTCATTGAAGGGGGGTTCCACTAATGGGACCCCAGTAATCAACTATAATCTGTTGAGGGGGGACTGCATGAACCATTCAATTCCCCTTCAGCAACACTGCAGGGGAAATAAAGCATTACACAGTTTCAACTGAAATCAATTGTCTGTCCACGTGGTGAACAGATGTGCCAGGTCTCCAGGGCAAGGGCCGATCTTAAAGCTAATAGATGTGGGTATTGAACAGGAGACCCTTTCTGTTACCTAAGATATCCCTAATATAAAATGGGGTTTCTAATCCATAATCCATGCCAAACTTTTAAAGTGACACCAGTTTATCTCACCATAAATCATTTTTTTATTTTGCCTGCAAAAGTTTTCACCAAGTTTGGGACCATGAATGTTCCCCGATACTTACAGATTATTTTCTTACAGTTTAATTCAGGGTAAAGACTGGAAATTCCTCTGTATGAACAAATACGCCCCAGCCTGACTCCTAATAGAAATATTTATGTTCCTGTTAGGTAGGATGGATCATGACACTTGTCCTGATCCGAATGCAGCTAAATCAGACAACCATATTATGTAACCTTGGTGGAGATGGGGCACCCACTGTTTTACTTTAGTACTTCCAATCCAATCGAGACACCTGGTCACATCTGAAAACATTTGTCAAAAGACAAAAAGTAGTGTAATCTTTGGATTGGATGTGACTTGGACATATTCACAATTGCAAACATTTGTATTATTTATTTGAATCTCCTTCACGCGGATGTCCCCGCGCGCGTCCCGCGTCCCAGCTCCACTTACCTCTGCCAAGGATCGAGGAGTCACTCACAGCCCTCGGGTCTGCTGCTTACTTCTCCACCCTGGACTTAACCAGCGGATATTGGCAAGTGTCCATGGCTGTGGAAGACCGTGAGAAAACCGTCTTCAAGACACCCATGGGACTGTTCGAGTTTAAAAGTATTCCGTTTGGGTTATGTAATGCCCCTGCTATGTTTCAGCATTTGATGGAAAGGTGCCTGGGCCATCTAAACTTTCAAAGTGTCCTATTGTACCTGGATGATGTAATTGTATTCTAAGTCCTACCAGGAACACCTAAGTCATCTGTCAGACGTCTTCCAAGTCCTGATCAAGCATGAGCTGAAGACCAAGCGGTCAAAGTGTCACTTGCTCAAACCTCAGGTACACTACCGCTGCTTCATTCCCCACTTCGCCCAGATTGCAGAACCCCTCACAGCTCTCTTATGGGATACAGCAAAGGAGAACTACAATGGGAAACTACCTGTGGAATGGGCAGAAGAGCAAGAGACAGCATTCCGAGCTCTTAAACGTCTGCTGACAGAACCACCTATCCTGGCACACCCAGCCTACAGTCAGCCATTCCGGTTATATACCGATGTCAGTTTCGAAGGTCTGGGAGCTGTCCTGTACCAAGTCCAGGAAGGCCAGTCGTAACCTGCGAGGAGCAGAGAAGAATTAAAGCTCATTCAAGTTAGAACTTCTTGCCCTGGTATGTGCCATGACCAAAGAGTTCAAAGACTACTTAGCTGTCACGCCATTTACTGTCTACTCGGATAATAATCCATTCACCCACTTTAACACTGCCAATTTGGGTGCCATCGCGGTACAGAAGCGGCAAGTCGAATGTCAATGCCGATGTACTGTCTTGGATGACCCCTGGCGAAGAACCACCTGTCGAAGATGTGTGGGAGGACGTGGAGATGCCCCCATTTTATCAACGGTTCGTGAACCAGAATGTTGTGACTGCCCTGATGGACGGTAAACCCAGATCCGAAAAGGTTATATACTCTTCAAGATGAAAGTCTAGTCATGGGGGATCTGTTGGACTACCTTCTGGTGAAAAGGTACCAACCCGTCTACACCGGGACCAGTGTGATTATGAGCTGAAACATCTGTGGAGACCGTTTGTGCACAAAATTCTTTGGATCCGGTTTCTGGTGATCGACTTCATCAGATTCTGGGTCCCCGAAGAGACGCGGCGATGGTCCTCAATGCATACCATGATCAGTCGGAAAACACTTTGGAGTCCACAAGACCAAAGCTACTGTCAGACGAAGATTGGAATGCGAAGCGACATTGAGAAATGGTGCAGTGAATGTGCTGTCTGTAATGTCACCAAGAACGTGCACAAGGACGCAAGAGCACCCCTCCATTACATCCAGAGTGAAAGGCCTAACCAGTTGGTCGCGCTAGACCATGTCAAGTTGTTTCCTACCCAGTCCAGGTACACTTATGCTCTCACCATGGCGGATCACTACTCTAAATAGGTTGTCGTTGTCCCCGTCAAAGATCTTACAGCCAAGACAGCGGCCAAGATGTTCTACTCCAATTGGGTGCAAACCCTTGGGTGTCTGGAGTCTGTCCTAATGGACCGGGGAACGGCCTTCAAGGCCCAACTCTTCCAAGAGCTGTGTCGATTCCATGCCTGCAAGAAACTCCGGACTACTGCTTATCACCATCAGGGGAACAGGCTCTGTGAGCGCATCAAACAAGTCTTTATCCACATTTTGCGACCCGCCTCTGTGTCAAGACAAGAAGAGTGGCCCTGACTGCTGCCCGAAGTATTGGATAGTATTGAGTACACCCCTTTCTACTTGATGATGGGGCGCCATGGACAGCTGCCTAAAGACAGAACATTAGGGCTCCAACATTAGGCCCGTTCAACAACTCTCTGTAAGTCTCCCTGGAGTGTGTCTCTGACCACCAGAGAATAATCCAAGAGGCCAAAGAAATTGTCAGCAAGAAGATGGGCAAGGCTCAGCAGAGAAAATAGGAGAATTCTAACCATCATGCTTCTGCCAAACCACTTCACTTGGGTGATAAAGTCTGGCTGCGGAAGTTTCCAAGGACCCACAAGTTAGACTCTATCTGGGAGACAGAACCATACATGGTGATGGCCATACCCTATCCGGACTCTGATGTATACGAAGTACAAAAGTCTGGGTATGAGCCACAAGTTTTTCACCAAAACCGAATCAAGTTGTGTCTTAAAGAAGATCTACCAGTGCTCCGAGCATCACCTCTTCCAGCTGTCAGACCTGTGAGAGAATATGTCCCAGGTGAGGGAATCCTCCCATCCATGGATATCCCCATGTTCACAACATTATTTGTCATCCCAGTCCACAAGTTCTAAATATGTACAGTCTAATGTTTTCTCTCCTGTCCACGTGTACAGGGTACTCTACTGGCCAGAGGGTTCACCTGATATCTAGATAATGCATGTAGAGCGACAAAATTGCTAAATGTAAAGGTAACACTGTTGTATATTGTAACAACATATATTGAGTTCTGGGGAAAAGAGTTGAGAACCGAGGGGCTCCAGCAGCCAAGGCATTGGGTAGATAGCCTCCGGCAGCCCAATCCGTGAATCTATGTATATTGATATGTATATTGTTCTGTTGAGTGTCTTCAGAAAGCAGTTACAAAATCAAATTAACCCCATATGTTTAAAGAGCATGTATGGACATTCACCATGTCACATTGACTCATCCTTATCTCGTTTCGTAATCCAGACCTGATTAGGACATTGTGCATAAATGCCCCAGGAACTGTCACTAGGCCTCAGTGGCCACTTCAGTCCTCCCCCCCTTCAGGACTGGGCGTCGAGGATGATTTAAATTAAGAGGGGGAGTTTGTGGTGGCCCAGTACGGGAGGTGTTACCCCATGCTCCTACTGTCCTGTAAGGCAGCCTCCTTCAGTGTCCCCAAGGCCCCCTGCCTTGTTTCCCCATTGTAAATATGTTTTACCCTATAAAGTGTTATAAAATGTAATGTTGCTTTAAGAGTTATACTATATGATATGTCATGTGATTGTTACCCAGGAGGTACCAGTGACCAGGTGATCCCAAGAATGACCTATGGGCTCCCTGCTAGTCTCCCCATATAAGCACTGAGTGGAGCTAGCTTCGTTCTCTTTGAGCTCTGCTCTTCAGCTAAGCTGAGGTCCAGTGCAGTCGTGTCTAGTGTGTGTGTCCCGAGTGTTGGAGATCTCAAAGTCCAGTCCTGCAGCCACCATCAAGTCAAGTAAGATAAACTCACAGCTTTATGAGTCAAGTCAGTCCCTGTCATCTGTCAAGTCAGCGTGGTCTGCATTCAATTGTCCAGTCCTACTACAAGTCCCAGCAAGCCCTTAAGGTCTCTGTGTTACTGGTCACCTCCTTGGGCCCTGGCTGAACTGTATAGACTTTACCATCTGTCTACCCTCAGTAAAGCTACCGCTGTCCGTAACTTGGCGTCGGAGTCTTTATTGCTCCCGTGCTTAGCCCAGGATCCAGCGGTATACCTTGGGGTGGTTATAGGCTAAACCATGTCCTGGCGTCACGAATACAAGGGGTTAATGCCATCTGCCCTGCACCACACACCCCTCTACCACAATGTCTAGCAGCGGAGTACCCCTTTAAGTCGTTGCCTTACAAGGTCCATCCATTATCCAGATAGCAAGAGCTGATATAATAGAAAATATATGACATGCTAAAGATTGTATGGAGTGCCCATATCTGGGATACATATTTTTTTCTTTGGACTGAGGCTGCATATGGCAATGATACTGCATTCACCGCATAAATACAATGAACTCCTCAGTGGATCTGTGTTGATATGTCTGTGCATGGTGTCCATGAGAAGTTAGTGCATGCTGGATTGTGTATATACAGACAGCTCCAGATCCTGTGTCCTAGATCCCCATCCCCGCAGGATTCCAGCCCTGCTCTTCCACTCCTCCCCCCTCCTCTCTCGTTCTCCTCTGTGGGGAGGCAGAGCACATAGATCCTGCATCAGCACCAGCCACAGTCACAGCATCTCTGCTCTCCATCATCAACCAGAGTGGGATATAGGGGGTGGGGGGAGAACGAAGGGGGACACCCTAACAGATTATACTAGGGTGGGCTGGAGGAGGTAAAAGGAGTGAAAGAAAGAGACCTCTGTAACGCTGCAGAAGGAGGAGAGGGGGAGGAGAGGTGGAGAGAAGGAGGTGGTGGTGGTGGCGACTAAAGAAAGGGGGGGTGATACAGCCGGTTTTTACCTGAAGACATAGAAGAAGGAAGACTGGAGTGGGTGAGAGGAACCGTGTTGAATATTGCACACAGGAGTACAGGTAAGACTTGATGCATGGTGTCTAAGGTTGGGGGGACTGACATTTCAGATGATGGGGGTTGCATCTAAGCTCCCATGTTGACAGTGGATGCAGCGGTACTGGCCATAGCCATACGAGTGGGGTTTGCAGAACACATAGGGTGAGGGGCATTGTTAACCTTTCCAATCCCCCAGTACCGCTTCCATTTGCGTTGCTTGTTTTTAGGCTACATCTATCCCCCTTAAGCAGAGTGCAGACCCTAAAATCCATAGCAATACATTGTGAGGGCCCTTGGCTCTTAAGTGTTTGCAGGGTGTTATGTTTAATCCCCTCTATTGCCGGTACACAGGCTTGCACACTGTCCTTCACTGTGTTTTTCTGTTTTAGCAAAAAATCCCCATGGGGATATCTCTATTGGCTTTCTTATTGGTCATGCCCAGACCTTCTGCCTCCCTTAGCCTTGCCCTGAAATGCAGCCAGGGATGTGCTAATAGGATACACATAGTGTAAGGTAGCACCAATGTAGAACGTCTGGGCCTGGAGGGCTCCTTATAACTACCTAAAATAGGTCCACATAAAGTCTTTTAGTTTTTCCCCTGATCTCTGTTTACCTCGATACGGAATAGCAAACACTATTTACCTCTGGCTTGTCATATCCTGTGATGTCACTGCTGATGCCAAGTAGGGTTTCCTGCATGTTGACATCATCGCTACCTGACCACACCCCTAGCTATCTATGTCCCACCTGCAGCAGGACTGGTACAACAACCGCCGAGTCCGTTTCGCAGCATTTTTTTTTAATCAATTTTATCTCGATATGAACAATCAATAATTACATCATATGTCGTGGCGTCAGGTGTGGCGAGAGGTATAAGCGGCAAGGGTTAAATCTCCGTTCCCTCCTTAGTGTCGGCTGCAGCCTCGTTTCCTCTTTGCACTGTGATCTCCTCGCACTTTTCTCATCCTGACACTCCACTTCTCATCCCGTTCCACTTCCTCCGCTGTCTCTTACATCTGATTTCCCCCATATCCCTCTTCTTCTGCTACACATCTCATCCCATTCCCTTCACCGCTCCCGTCTTGCCTCTCTTTCAAGCTGTCTTCCATTGCCGTCTAATCCCTTGAAGTGTTTATCTCCCAAGCCTAATATGTATTCCAGTCTATCCCCCACCCCATCATATGCCGACTAACCCGGAATCCTCCAGAAATTGTAGGCCCTTATCATTATTTTTCCTTTTTAGAAGCTATTTAGTCTTTAATTGTTTCTAGTTGACATTCCATGGCACAGTTCATTGGGGGTATCGAATAGTAGCGGCCTTCTGGAAATAAATGCATCCAAATTCAAAGGATATTGATGCGGTGTATAAAAATCCGTCATCCCAGGACTATATCCTTTTGATGTTCTCTTACTTCTGGGTTGTTCTTTCAAGCTACAACTCTATGTTCTGTGCGGTACTTTTGCACATTTCCTATGAGATCCTATGAGTCAGGTTACCAGATCTTCAATTTCCATAAATTACTCTATATATTGTAAATGTGTATTATACTTCAAGAAATAATTCGGTTCTTGCGCTATTCTGTATATCGGTGGTCTTCAACCTGAGGCTGTCCAGCTGTTGCAAGACTACAACTCCCAGCATGCCCAGACAGCCAATGGCTTACTCCATATAGCTTACCACTTTGTAATATACTTCATAACGTAATTCGGTTCTTGCTCAATTCTGTATATCGGTGGTCTTCAACCTGAAACTGTCCAGCTGTTGCAAAACTACAACTCCCCGCATGCCCAAACAGCCAACGGGCATTCTGGGAGTTGTAGTTTTGCAACAGCTGGAGGTCCACATGGCTATTGACCAGTGTCTTCCAACCAGGGTGCCTCCAACTGTTGCAAAACTACAACTCCCAACATGTACATCATATACAAGAAACTAGCACAGTGGTCTCCAAATTGTGGACCTTCAGCTGTTGTAAAACTACAACCCCCAGCATGCCTGGATAGCCAATGGCTTTCCGGACATGCGGGGTGTTGTAGTTTTGCAACAGCTGGAGGTCCACATGGCTATAGACCAGTGTTTTCCAACTAGTGTGCCTCCAGCTGTTGCAGAACTAAAACTCCCAACATGTACATCATATACAAGAAACTAGCACAGTGGTCTTCAAATTGTAGACCTTTAGCTGTTGTAAAACTACAACTCCTAGCATGTCCGGAAAGTCATTAGCTGTCCAGACATGCGGGGAGTGGAAGTTTTGCAACAGCTGGAGGTCCGCATGGTTATTGACCAGTGTTTTCCAAGCAGGGTGTCTCCAGCTGTTGCAAAACTACAACTCCCAGCATGCCCGGACAGCCAATGGCTGGGAGTTGTAGTTTTGCAACAGCTGGAGAGCCACAAGTTGAAGGCCACTGCTGCATCCACTAATGTACCAAGCACAATAACATGTATTAATAACTATTATTAATAGTGTAATATAGTGTGTAATGAAATAGAACATTCAGAATAGATAATAATAATGATACATTTAAAATTCAAATGTTTATAAATATAACATCTCTGTCGTAAAACTACTGATATACCGTAATACACGTCAAGAAATATTTTGGTTCCTGCGCTATTTTATTTATCAGTGGTCTTCACTGTCCAGCTATTGAAAACTGTCCGGGCATGCTGGGAGCTGTAGTTTTGCAACAGCTGGAGAGCCACAGGTTGAAGACCACTGCTGTCTATGCTCTGCATCCACTAGTGTGGTTTTATGTATTTGCACTTGTAGCAAACATAATATATTCCTACAGCTCGGAGGGTGAAGTATATTACAAAGTGATAGCTCTTGTAGTCCCAGGTTAGAGAATCTTATTTTATAGATATCAGGAAAGCTCTTCCCCCTAACAATAATATATCTTGTGGGTAACAAAACAGAACACTGAGTATGGATATAGAATTAAAATTAAAATAATACGTTAAAAAAATTCAGTATTTGGAAATATGACATCGTGATGATGGTCGGTAAAGATCAGACTGATTGTTGTTAAAAATTCCAACGTTAAGCATGGATATAAATCTAAATGTAGAATGTTATATTTAAAATTCCACTGTTTATAGATATGACATTTTAATAATGGTCGGCAAAAGATCAAACTGCTCAATCTATCTATCTATCTATCTCATATCTATCTATCTCATATCTATCTATCTATCTATCTATCTATCTCATATCTATCTCATATCTATCTATCTCATATCTATCTATCTCATATCTATCTCACATCTATCTATCTCATATCTATCTATCTCATATCTATCTATCTCATATCTATCTATCTGTCTCATATCTATCTATCTCATATTTATCTATCTATCTCATATCTATCTATCTCATATCTATCTATCTATCTCATATCTATCTATTTCATATCTATCTCATATCTATCTATCTCATATCTATCATCTATCTATCTATCTCATATCTATATCATATCTATCTCATATCAATCATCTATCTATCTCATATCTATCTCATATCTATCTATCTCATATCTATCTCATATCTATCTATCTCATATCTATCTATCTCATATCTATCTATCTATATATCTATCTCATATCTATATATCTATCTCATATCTATCTATCTATCTATCTATCTATCTCATATCTATCTATCTATCTATCTCATATCTATCTATCTATCTATCTCTCATATCTATCTATCTATCTATCTCATATCTATCTATCTCATATCTATCTATCTATCTATCTCATATCTATCTATCTATCTATCCCTCTATTATCTGTGCAGCTGAATAGATTTTCAGACGAGTTTTCTATAGATTTTCACCTCGAAAAATGTAATTGTCTTTTTACTCTTCAATTCAAGACAACACCATAAACTTGTATATTTCTGCAACAACCGGTCTCTTTGTGCCCAAAGTGTTTCCATTTTCTTCTGTATCTCCACCTTCCCATGTTGTTTTGCATCTCTCTCCCTATGTCTGCCCCCTATCTCCCATGCCCAGTTGTCTTTCCCCCCAGCTGTACCATTTCCGTCTCCACCTCCCTCTCTCTCAATCTCCTGTGTCTCAGTTCCCCTGTGTAATCTGCACTGTGCTGTCTTGTGTTCCCTCAGGTTAATCCCCCTCACTATCATCTGCCGCCCCCTCCCCTCACATCCAGAGCCCCCTACATCTGTCTCCTTCTGCAATTACAACCTTTCACTCCATCTCCAGCTTCCTGCGCTCAACTTTCTATCCTTATAGGCGCAGAATCAACATCATTGAAGGACACGATGGCCGCCACTTTTTGTATTTACTGTTTGGATGAAATTTTAGGAAGTATAGGAAATTGGTTAATTTGGGATTAATTTGCTGTTTATTTGTCATAAAGGTATCCTTTACCAAGATACAACTGGAGTAACATCATTGGTCATGATATTGCATTGGTCTGGATGTTGTAATCTCTGTGTGTCTTGTGCTGACAGTGACAGGACTGGTGACTGCCGCGCTGACAGTGACAGGACTGGTGACTGCCGTGCTGACAGTGACAGGAGTGATGACTACAGTGCTGACAGTGACAGGAGTGATGACTACAGTGCTGACAGTGACAGGAGTGATGACTACAGTGCTGACAGTGACAGGACTGGTGACTGCCGTGCTGACAGTGACAGGAGTGATGACTACAGTGCTGACAGTGACAGGAGTGATGACTACAGTGCTGACAGTGACAGGAGTGATGACTACAGTGCTGACAGTGACAGGAGTGATGACTACAGTGCTGACAGTGACAGGACTGGTGACTGCAGTACCGACAGTGACAGGAGTGATGACTACAGTGCTGACAGTGACAGGACTGGTGACTGCAGTGCTGACAGTGACAGAAGTGATGACTGCAGTGCTGACAGTGACAGGAGTGATGACTGCAGTGCTGACAGTGACAGGAGTGATGACTACAGTGCTGACAGTGACAGGACTGGTGACTGCAGTGCTGACAGTGACAGGAGTGATGACTACAGTGCTGACAGTGACAGGAGTGATGACTACAGTGCTGACAGTGACAGGACTGGTGACTGCAGTACTGACAGTGACAGGAGTGATGACTACAGTGCTGACAGTGACAGGAGTGATGACTACAGTGCTGACAGTGACAGGAGTGATGACTACAGTGCTGACAGTGACAGGAGTGATGACTACAGTGCTAACAGTGACAGGAGTGATGACTACAGTGCTGACAGTGACAGGAGTGATGACTACAGTGCTGACAGTGACAGAACTGATGACTACAGTGCTGACAGTGACAGGAGTGATCACTACAGTGCTGACAGTGACAGGAGTGATGACTGCAGTGCTGACAGTGACAGGAGTGATGACTACAGTGCTGACAGTGACAGGACTGGTGACTGCAGTGCTGACAGTGACAGGAGTGATGACTACAGTGCTGACAGTGACAGGAGTGATGACTACAGTGCTGACAGTGACAGGACTGGTGACTACAGTGCTGACAGTGACAGGAGTGGTGACTGCAGTACTGACAGTGACAGGAGTGGTGACTGCAGTGCTGACAGTGACAGGAGTGATGACTACAGTGCTGACAGTGACAGGAGTGATGACTACAGTGCTGACAGTGACAGGAGTGGTAACAAGAGTGTTGACAATGACAGGAGTGGTAACTAGAGCATTGACAGTGACAGGAATGGTGGCAAGAGTGTTGGTAGTGACAGGAGTGGTGACTAAAGTGTTGACAGTGACAGGAGTAATGAATAGAGCATTGACAGTGACAGGAGGGGTAACAAGAGTGTTGACAGTGACAGAAGTGGTGACTACAACATTGACAGTGACAGGAGTGGTAACTAGAGCGTTGACAGTGACAGGAGTAGTGACTACAGCATTGACAGTGACAGGAGTGATGACTAAAGTTTTGACAGCGACAGGAGTAGTGACTAGAGTGCCGACAGTGACAGGAGTGATGACTAGAAAGTTGACAGTGACAGGAGTGGTAACTAGAGTGTTGACAGTGACAGGAGTGATGACTATAGTGTTGACAGAGACAGGAGTGAAGATTAGAAAGTTGACAGTGACAGGAGTGGTAACTAGAGCATTGATAGTGACAGGAGTGTTAACTAGAGCATTGACAGTGACAGGAGTAGTGACTACAGCAATGACAGTGACAGGAGTGGTATCTAGAGCGTTGACGGTGACAGGAGTGATGACTAGAGTGTTGACAGTGACAGGAGTGGTGACTGGAGTGCTGACAGTGACAGTAGTGGTAACTAGAGTGTAGACAGTGACAAGAGTAGTGACTACAGTATTACCAGTGACAGGAGTGGTATCTAGAGCATTGACAGTGACAGGAGTGGTAACCAGAGCATTGACAGTGACAGGAGTGGGAACTAGAGCATTGACAGTGACAGGAGTAGTGACTACAGCATTGACAGTGACAGGAGTGGTAACCAGAGTGTTAACAGTGACAGGAGTGGTGACTAGAACATTGACAGTGACAGGAGTGGTAACTAGAGTGTTGACAGTGACAGGAGTAGTGACTACAGCATTGACAGGGACAGGAGTGGTATCTAGAGCATTGACAGTGACAGGAGTGGTAACTAGAGTATCAACAGTGACAGGAGTGGTGACTAGAACATCGACAGTGACAGGAGTGGTAACTAGAGTGTTGACAGTGACAGGAGTAGTGACTACAGCATTGACAGGGACAGGAGTGGTATCTAGAGCATTGACAGTGACAGGAGTGGTAACTAGAGTATTGACAGTGACAGGAGTGGTGAATACAGCATTGACAGTGACAGTAGTGATGACTAGAGAGTTGACAGTGACAGGAGTGGTAACTAGAGCATTAACAGTGACAGGAGTGGTAACTAGAACATTGACAGTGACAGGAGTAGTGACTACAGCATTGACAGTGACAGGAGTGATGACTAGAGTGTTGACAGTGACAGGAGTGGTGACTAGAGTGCCGACAGTGACAGGAGTGGTGACTAGAGCGATGACAGTGACAGGAGTAGTGACTACAGCATTGACAGGGACAGGAGTGGTATCTAGAGCATTGACAGTGACAGGAGTGGTAACTAGAGTATTGACAGTGACAGGAGTGGTGAATACAGCATTGACAGTGACAGTAGTGATGACTAGAGAGTTGACAGTGACAGGAGTGGTAACTAGAGCATTAACAGTGACAGGAGTGGTAACTAGAACATTGACAGTGACAGGAGTAGTGACTACAGCATTGACAGTGACAGTAGTGATGACTAGAGAGTTGACAGTGACAGGAGTGGTGACTAGAGCATTGAGAGTGATAGGAGTGGTAACTAGAGCATTAACAGTGACAGGAGTGGTAACTAGAACATTGACAGTGACAGGAGTAGTGACTTCAGCATTGACAGTGACAGAAGTGGTGACTACAGCATTGACAGTGACAGGAGTGGTGACTACAGCATTGACAGTGACAGGAGTGATGACTAGAGTGTTGATTGTGACAGGAGTGGTAACTGCATCACTGACAGTGACAGAAGTGGTGACTAGAGTGCCGACAGTGACAGGAGTGGTAACTAGAGCGTTGACAGTGACAGGAATAGTGACTACTGCATTGACAGTGACAGGAGTGGTAACCAGAGCGTTGACAGTGACAGAAGTGGTGACTACAGCATTTACAGTGACAGGAGTGGTGACTAGAGCATTGACAGTGACAGGAGTGGTGACTAGAGCATTGATTGTGACAGGAATAGTGACTACAGCATTGACAGTGACAGGAGTGGTAACCAGAGCGTTGACAGTGACAGAAGTGGTGACTACAGCATTTACAGTGACAGGAGTGGTGACTAGAGCATTGACAGTGACAGGAGTGGTGACTAGAGCATTGACAGTGACAGGAGTGGTGACTAGAGCATTGACAGTGACAGGAGTGGTGACTACAGCATTTACAGTGACAGGAGTGGTGACTAGAGCATTGACAGTGACAGGAGTGGTGACTAGAGCGTTGATTGTGACAGGACTAGAACATTGACAGTGACAGGAGTGATGACTAGAGCATTGACAGTGACAGGAGTGGTGACTAGAGCATTGATTGTGACAGGAATAGTGACTACAGCATTGACAGTGACAGGAGTGGTAACCAGAGCGTTGACAGTGACAGAAGTGGTGACTACAGCATTTACAGTGACAGGAGTGGTGACTAGAGCATTGACAGTGACAGGAGTGGTGACTAGAGCGTTGATTGTGACAGGACTAGAACATTGACAGTGACAGGAGTGATGACTAGAGTGTTGATTGTGACAGGAGTGGTGACTAGAGTGTTGATTGTGACAGGAGTGGGGACTAGAGTGCCGACAGTGACAGGAGTGGTGACTAGAGCGTTGATTGTGACAGGAGTGATGACTAGAGTGTTGATTGTGACAGGAGTGGTAAATAGAGCATTGATTGTGACAGGAGTGATGACTAGAGCGTTGATTGTGACAGGAGTGATGACTACAGCGTTGATTGTGACAGGAGTGGTGACTAGAGCGTTGATTGTGACAGGAGTGGTGACTAGAGAGTTGATTGTGACAGGAGTGATGACTAGAGCGTTGATTGTGACAGGAGTGATGACTACAGCGTTGATTGTGACAGGAGTGGTGACTAGAGCGTTGATTGTGACAGGAGTGGTGACTAGAGAGTTGATTGTGACAGGAGTGGTGACTAGAGAGTTGATTGTGACAGGAGTGGTGACTAGAGCATTGACAGTGACAGGAGTGGTGAATAGAGTGCCGACAGTTACAGGAGTGGTAACTAGAGCGTTGATTGTGACAGGAGTGGTAACTAGAGCATTGACAGTGACAGGAGTGGTGGTTTTGGATTACTATTTTTCCACAAGGTACATATCTACCAAGTTTCAGGAAGCACTGAATGTCTCATTCAGGAAAAGCTGGGAATAGTAAGTAATCCCTAGATTTTTAAAGGCCTAGATTTTTATGGAATGACAGGCAGGTTGGTAGTGGGACGTTCATTCCCTTTGTGGCCAGTCCAGGTTTTTTAGTTTGGCCCAAGTCAGCCTAGGTGCTGAAGACAGCTTGTTACTGGGCTTTCAAGGAATGTTAACACAGGCTGCAGGTGGATTCCTGGGGTCTGCAGCCTCTAGGGCAGTGTTTTCCAACCAGAGTGCTTCTAGACGTTTCCAAACTTCAACTCCCAGTAAACCCAGACAGCATTTGGGTGTCCTGGCATGCTGGGAGTTGTAATTTTGCAACAGCTGGAGGCACCCTGGTTGTGAAACATTGATATAAATGGAAATTTTTTACAAATGACTTAACACATATTAATGTATGTTGCTGGTAGGGAGTCACCTATATAGACAAGGAAGATACTGTGAATTAGTGCAATGACAAACAGGATTTATTTAGTATTTTTGTGCCTAAAGGTAAAGGCTTTGGGGCTCATTCACACAAGTCGATTTACTTTGAAAATCACAGCGCGTTTCCCGCTGCAAGTTTAAACGGGGGCGGGCTCTCTGTGGGTTGTCCGCAGACAACTTTCGGCATCGGATTTCCGCTGTTAATAAATCCGCCGCAGACCCTATTGACTTCGGTGGAGTCTGCGGTGGTTTTTCCGCAGCGGAGATCCCACTGTCAAAAATTTGCTGTGGGCTGGGAGCCCGCCCCCTTTCCAGCCTTCAGTGGGAAACACACTGCAAGTTTTACATTAATTCTTCTGGTATGAATGAGCCCCAAGAGCACGTTCAGGGGTAATATGGTGCAGATTTTTTGTGAATTTTGGCTTCCTACCTTCCAAGTTAATTGGAAAAATCCACAATAGATCTGCAACGTATCTGCCATTCCCTTACAACTGAACCGCTGCAACTTTATTGCAAATTTGTTGCAGATTTTGACTTTCCCATTGAAGTTATATAGGGAAATCTTCAACAAATCTGCAAATTCACTTACGACTGAAAGGATTCAGGATTTGTATATATTCACACAGGACTCAAATGCTGCAGAATTTTTGTGGATTTTGACTACCCCAAAATCTGCAACAAATGTGGACCTGGCTGTCCGGACATGCTGGGAGTTGTAGTTGTGCAACAGCTGGAGGTCCACAGTTTGGAAATATAGGTCCATCGTTTGGAGACCACCGGTGTAGCATATCAGTAGAATTTTCATGTATAAGGGTTTAAAGGAAATCTCTGGCGAAAAATAAACTTATCCTCTATCAACCGGATAGGCGACATGTGGCTGATTGCAGGGGAGGGGTGGTCAGCGATCACGGGGACAGGCACACAGCCGGCACACACTCCATTTATTCCTATGGGAGAGCCAAAAAAACCTGAGTACAACACTCCGCCATTATCGGCGCTCCCATAGAAATGAATGGAGCGTGTGCCTTCTACCGGTAGACGACACGTGCTCCTCACTGAGCGCCTGGTCCGGTCCTGGTGATCGCGGGGGACCCAGCAATCGGACCCCTTGCGATCAGCTACTTATCCCCTATTCTATGGAAAGAGTATAGTAAATTTTCGCCGGAGTTCTCCTTCAATAATCCTATAGGGATAGTGGCTTCCATTAATACCAATTTCTACACGAAGCTTCCATGATCTGTGATTCTATAATGGTAGTCACAAATACACATACATTTCTCTACGTCAAGTTTTACCAGCTGCAGCATGGAGACAAATGACTCTTTTCAGATTATTAATGCCACAAGGGCTCACCTCTTAACCCCCTCCGTGCCAGACAGCGCATGGCGGAAGCGTATTGGACGTGCTAAAGGATTCCTGCTTGTCTCTGGGTTACAGAAATGTAACTCATCCTTATGGTTTGGGGGCAGAAAGATTCATGCACTGACATGCCAGCATGACAAGGACATTACAAGGTCACTTGGATGCTGAGAATCTACAGACAATCTAGAAAACCATTCGGATGCAAATTGCACTCGATGGATGGATTTAACCCCCGTGCAGCTGTATGCCGCTTTATAACTCTCGAGGGGTTAAAAGTGCATGACTCAGGAGACTGTAGGAGGAAATAGCTTTAAGGTTTGGATGACAGGGTATGAGACATCATTTAATAGGGGAGAAATAGCCACATTTACAAATATATACGGTGGAGATCTCATTGAGAGCGTATAGTACTCAATACAATTTCGTAGCAGCTAAGCTCGGCATAAAGCACAGAAATACTGCATTAGTACAAAGCAATCCTCATGAGAAAACTTGTGTTGGGAGTCCCACCTGCAACTGTGTATCCGAATACAAAGCAGAACAATAGAAAATGTCTGGTACAATCTTGAACTTTATTGTATATTCACAATATAAAATTCAGCAATGATCTGTGTAAATGAGGCCCTACATACAGGCTAAAGTGTTTCGGATCTGAAGGTCCTTAGTTATGGAATGGCATTCTATGAGTAAGGACTTTCAGGTCCAAAATGTGTCAGACTGTATGTGGGACCTGAGATGTGTGACGGACCTCATAGAATAGAATACTATTACTAAGGACCTTGAGGTCTGAAATGCATCAGACTGTAAGTGGGACCTGCATTTCAGACCTGAAGGTCCTTAGTCATAGAATAGCATTCTATGACAAAGGAACTTAAAGGGGTTCTCCAGCATAAGGTGATTTTAGTACGTACCTGGCAGATAGTAATGGACATGCTTAGGAAGGACCTGCGCTTGTCTTGGGCTAAATGGCTATGTTGTGAGATTACCATAATACTGTGGCTAGCTTTTTGTGAACTGGTATTTCCTGTTTTCAGTTTTCTTGTTTGCCTACAAATCCCGTGATTCCATTTTCCTCCTTCTCACACATCAGCCACCCCACCCATTGAAACATAAATGAGCTGCAGACCTGTGGTTTTCAATCAGGGTGCCTCCAGCTGTTGCATCACTTGCAGATTGATCCCTCCACCCATTGAAGCAGACAGGCTCCCTGTCATCAGCTGACTAGTGAGTCAGGTCTCAACCACATTGCATCCTGGGAAAAATCCGAGACAGCAGTCATTTTGTATGCTGTTAAAAATTAATATTGGGGTGAAAATCACGTAAGAATTGTAAGAAAACCGTCACACACAGGTACAGACACTATATTATGAACTACACTAACTTTACAGCCCCTGTAGCATAGTTAAATAAAAAAAAATCCTGGAATACCCCTTTAAGGTCTGCAATGGGTCAGAGTGTATGTGGGACTTGCGTTTAAACCCAAAAGCCCTTAGTCATAGTAATCTATAACTAAGGACTTTTGTTTGAGATCCATGTCAGATTCTACGTGAGACCTGTGTTTGGACCCAAAGGACCTTAGTCAGAGAATAGCATTCTAGGACTAAGGACCTTTGGTTCTAAAATACATCAGGCCATATGTGGGACCTGCATTTTGGACCTGAAGGTCCTTAATAACAGAATAGCATTCTAATACTAAGGACCTTTAGGTCTTAAATGCATCAGCTATATGTGGGACCTGCACTTTGAACCTGAAGGTCCATAGGTGGTCCATTCTATGCTTAAAGGGGTTATCCAGGAAAAAACTTTTTTTTTTTTAGATCAACTGGCTCCAGAAAGTTAAACAGATTTGTAAATTTCTTCTATTAAAAAATCTTAATCCTTCCAATAATTATCAGCTGCTGAAGTTGAGTTGTTCTTTTCTGTCTAAGTGCTCTCTGATGGCACGTGTCTCGGGAGCTGTCCAGAGTAGAAGCAAATTCCCATAGCAAACCTATTCTGCTCTGTGCAGTTCTTATGGGAATTTGCTTCTACTCTGGACAGCTCCCGAGACACGTGTCATCAGAGAGCACTTAGACAGAAAAGAACAAATCAACTTCAGCAGCTCATAAGTACTGAAAGGATTAATATTTTTTAATAGAAGTAATTTACAAATCTGTTTAACTTTCTGGAGCCAGTTGATATATAAAACATTTTTTTTTCCTTGATAACCCCTTTAAGGCCTTTCAAGCCCGAAATGTGTCAGGAAATATGTGGCAATGCAAAACAAGAACCTCCAAGGAACGTGGAGTTCAGGCGCTGAAGGACCAGACAGGGTAGAAGCAGTAAAACATTTATTCCCAGTATGCAACGTGTTTTGCGCATGTGCGCTTCATCAGGCATTGATGCCTGATGAAGCGCATGTGCGCGAAACGCGTTGCATACTGGGAATGTTTTACTGCTTCTACCCCGTCTGGTCCTTCAGCGCCTGAACTCCACGTTCCTTGGAGGTTCTTGTTTTGCATTGCTACACTGGTGGAACGGCAGCAGTGGACCACTGTCACATACTCCCACCCAAGTTGTGCTGGCCCATGCACAACTTCTTTTGGTAAGCGCTATTTTCCACCTAGTGTTTTACATTGATTTGGTGATATTACACCATGGAGCGCTCCTTCTTTGTCTTTTTCTAGGAAATATGTGGGACCTTCGTGGAATACTATTATATGACTAAGGACCTTCGGACTGAAATGCATCAGTCCATATGTGGGACCTTGCTTGTATGAATCATTGCTGAATTTTATAATGTATTTATTTAATAAAGTTGAAGATTTTTCCTGACATGTCACACTTTCTGTTCTATTGTTCCTCATAACTATCCTCTAAAGTTCAACTGTCCTAAATGGATGTAACATGTCCCCCCGTAGAGTGCTTTAGGCTCTACATTGTACCACCAGGGAGTTTTATATTTTATGAAGCCTGCTGGGTGCATTATCACCAATGTGCAATGCATTTTGGGAATTTCCTTACATGTCCATACGCTGTAAAGGCCGAGCGATTGTACTAAATACGTATCTGATCTTCTTACATGATTCATTCCCCGCTGGGATGTTGCACTAGCTGCCCCTCACCCTTCTAATTATTTTCCCATTGTAATAACCTGGACTGACTTAATTGCTTGACGTGAAAAAAATGCACCTTTCGCATTAGTTATTACAGCAGATTACTGCTGAAGGAAAATAAGTAGGAAGCAGGGGAACGGCCAGGGTGTACCCTGTAAACGGGTCATGTTGGAGGACGCTATGCACATTGTAGACGAGCTAGATTTCTAAGAGGCCATTTGCTGTACATGAGGATTACAGGCTATTGTTCACTGTTATCAGCCATTTTTAGTCCAATTGGAGCATTCTCCAATGGTATTGTTGACAGAAAGTCAACGTCAGATTCCATGATCACTGGCTCACATATCTCCAGTTTCGAAAACCTGCATATACACTCACTGACCGCTTATTAGGTACACCAAGTGTTAACCAGCCAATCACATGGCAGCAACTCAATGCATTCAGGCATGTAGACGTGGTAAAGACATCTTGCTGTAGTTCAGACCAAGCATCATACAGTGGTCCCTCAACATACGACGGTAATCCGTTCCAAACGGACCATCGTTTGTTGAAACCATCGCATGCTGAGGGATCCGTGCAATGTAAAGTTTAGAACAGTGGTCTACAACCTGCGGACCTCCAGATGTTGCAAAACTACAACACCCAGCATGTCCGGACAGCCGTTGGCTGTCCGGGCATGCTGGGAGTTGTAGTTTTGCAACATCTGGAGGTCCGCAGGTTGTAGACCACTGGTATAGGAAGTTGTACTCACCTGTCCCTGCCGTTCCGGACCTTCACCGCTGCCCGGGATGTCACCTTCCATCGCTGTCGCCGCGTCCCCGAGGTGTCCCCGACGCTCCGGCAAGGCCTCTGCTTCCCCGGCATCCGCGCTCTCCGTCATCGCCATCACGTCGCTACGCACGCTGCTCCTATTGGATGACGGGACGGCGTGCGCAGCGACGTGATGACGTCGATGGAGAGCGCCAAAGATGCAGGGGATCCCGAAGAGGACGCGCCGGAGCCCCGAGGACAGGTAAGTGATCGTCAGCGGACCACAAGGGGCACCGTAAACGGCTATCCGGTGGCAGCTGAAGCAGTCTACACTGCCGGATAGCCGTTTATGCGATGGCCCCGACATACAAAAGCATCGTATGTTGATGCTGCCTTCAACATGCGATGGCCTCTGAGAGGCCATCGTATGTTGAAATGATCGTATGTTGGGGCCATCGTAGGTCGAGGGTTCACTGTAATGGGGAAGGAAGGGGATTGAAGTGACTTAGAACTCTTGATCTACTGTGATTTTCACACACAACCATCTCTAGGGTTTTCAGAGAATGGTCCGAAAAAGAGAAAATATCCAGTGAGCGCAGTTGCATGGACTAAAATGCCCTGTTGGTGTCAGAGGTCAGAGGAGAATGGGCAGACTGGCTTGGGTTGCCAGAAAGGCAACAGTAACTCAAATATCCACTGGTTACAACCAAGGTATGTAGAATACTATCTCTGAACACACAACACGCTGTGCGCTCGGGGTCGGGGTTCAGAGGAGCATTCATACATACAGCATGGGTGAGTAATAGGAGTTCTATGTATGGGCTTTCTATTATTGGATTGTTGCACTTTTTACAGGGTTAGTGACCGAAAATCATAGTGGTTACAAATGTAATATGGTCTCAGGTCCATTTCTGCTATATTGAGAGCTATACTGTGTTAATATTAGCCCATATTTACTATCAAATTAGTAGTATATGGTTTGATGCCTTTGTAAACACCCCTTGTGTGTTGGTTTGCATACCTCCACAGTGCTGTTTTGACTTTTTGATATTAACATAATTGATAACTATATTCTTTGTGCTCCTCTGCAATGTATCATCTGCAATTTTATTGAGCACCGTTTATGTCTGTTTTATGAGATATTATTTAATAAAGTCATTGAATTTTATTTGGTAGTGGTTATCAACGGGTGTGTTTTTTTTTGTGTATAACACGCCAAACCTTGAAGCCTTTCCAACCCCTTCATCAGGTACCTGATAAAATTCATACCTAATGAAGGGGCCGGATCTGCTTGGAAATGCGTTGTACGTTAAAAATAAAATAAACTTTACTATTATGGTCCTATGAATTGCTGGCAGCACCCATCATATCCTTCGGCATTAGCATGGAATCTTTAAATTGCTATTACTCGTGCGAGCGTTCTGGAGGAGTAGCAGCCAAACTTGACCCGATACAACTATTGCCTTATGCCCTCTGAGTGTTGGGCATTCATTGAGTCTTTTCCTCAAGTTTGTCTTCACTCACCGACATTGGAAGATATCACACAAGGGAGTACTCTGTTTTTCGTTTGTTTTTCTATAATTAATTTATTCCAAAATTCTCTATTCGGTATCATGTGAAATATTTCATAATAGGTTCTTTAAGGACAGGGTAGCTTAACACACCCATTGCACTAGCAGTGGCACAGAAAGAATATTACTTTGATCTTCTGTAATGGGGAAAAGCTTACTTCACATGTCTTCAATAGAAAAGTTGCTTCAAACCAGTGGCCTTCCAGCTGCTGCACAGCGACTAATGACTCCCAGCATACTGGCTGTTAGCGACTGGCGCATAAAACACAATTGTTGCCCCCCCCCCACCCTCAACACTGCCGCCCTAGGCACAGGTCCATGGGTGCCTAAAGGCAAATACAGCGATGTAAGGAGTATCACCCGGGATGGCGGTGTCATACATGTTTTTAGCAGCAGCCGAACAAGGAACATGTAATATATTTGTTATATAATTTTGGCAGCTACTACTTTAGGGCAATATTATATATAGGGGTAGAGTGGTGGTGTTAACATTTTCTGGGAGGTTACTCCACTTGGGTATAACAGAGGCTTAGTGGGACGATAGCTGTGACTGGGCGGTCAACATACAGGGTTCTAGTCTATTCAGGAAGGATCGGACAAAACGGAAAGGGGGAGGAGTTTGTCTTTATGTGAAATAGAGTCTGAAGGCCGCACTGCAGGAGGGAAACTATAATGTGGAGGCATAATGGGTAGAAATATAGGGAGATAAAAATAAAAAAAATCTGATAGGGGTTTGCTATTAGCCACCAAACATAATAGAAGAGGCAGAAGAGCAATTACTGAGGCAAATAATCAAGGCAGCAAATCAGAATGAGGTGATAATAATGGGGGACTTTATCCTGATATAAACTGGGAGACTGAGACCTGTGAATCTCATAATAATGTAATAGACAGATGTCTATTTTTAATATTCAGGGACTCTATAGTGACAGGGACTGTTCCCCAGGACTGGCGCACGGCAAATGTGGTGCCAATATTTAAAAAGGGGTCAAAAGGTGACCCCGGGAATTATAGACCTGTTAGTTTAACCTTCGTTGTATGTAAATTGTTTGAGGGTTTTCTAAGAGATGCTATTTTGGAGTATCTTGATAAAAATAAATATATGAATCCACATCAGCATGGCTTTATGAGGGATCGATCTTGTCAAACTAACCTGATCAGCTTTTATGAGGAGTTGAGCTCCAGATTGGACATGGGGCAATTGCTGGATGTCGTATATCTGGATTTTTTCAAAGCATTTGATACGGTGCCACACGAAAGATTGGTGCATAAAATGAGAAGGATTGGGCTGGGGGAGAATGTGTGCAAGTGGGTAAGTAACTGGCTCAGTGATAGAAAACAGAGGGTGGTTATTAATTGTACTTATTCTGATTGGGTGACTGTTACTAGTGGGGTACCACAGGGGTCAGTCTTGGGGCCTGTTCTATTTAATATATTTATTAATTACCTTGTAGAGGGGTTGAATAGTAGTAATCTTTGCAGATGATACTAAACTCTGTAAAGCGGTAAACACTATAGAGGACAGTGCACTGTTACAATGGGGTCTGGTTAGGTTGGAGGTTTGGGCTGAGAAGTGGCACGTGAGGTTCAACACTGAGAAATGTAAGGTAATGCACATGGGGAGGAAAAATCCGGGCTGGGGTTATGTATTAAATGGGAGAACACTTGGACGACTGATGTGGAAAAGGACTTGGGAGTCTTAGTTAACAGTAAATTTAGCTGTAGTGACCAGTGTCGGGCAGCTGCTGCCAAGGCAAATAAAATCATGGAGTGCATCAATAGGGGCATAGATGCCCAGGAGAAGGAAATAATTCTACCGCTGTACAAATCACTAGTCAGACCACATATAGCATACTTTGTACAGTACTGGGCACCAGTGTACAAGAAAGATATAGTGGTGCTGGAGAGAGTTCAAAGACGGGCAACCAGAGTAAATACGGGGAATGGGAGGACTACAGTACCCAGAAAGATTATCAGAATTAGGGTTATTTAGTTTAGAAAAAAGAAGGCTTAAGGGAGACCTAATAACTATGTATAAATATATCAGGGGACCTTACTGAGATTTCTCCCATGATCTATTTATACCCAGGACTGTATCTATATCAAGGGGGCATCCTCTACGTTTAGAGGAAAGAAGGTTTCTACACCAGCACAGACGGGGGTTCTTTACTGTAAGAGCAGTGAGACTGTGGAATTCTCTGCCTCAGGAGGTGGTCATGGTGAACTCTGTAAAATAATTTTAAAGGGGTCTGGATGCATTTTTGAAGAATAATAACATTACAGGTAATGGATTCTAGATCTTTAGGGACAGAAAGTTGATCCAGGAATCTATTCTAATTGCTATATTTGGAGTCGGCAAGGAATTTTTACCTCAAGTATGAGGTTCTTTTGCCTTCCTCTGGATCAACTCAGTAGGGACTCATTACGGTTATAGGTTGAACTTGACGGACTCTGGTGTTTTTTCAACCTTATGAACTATGTTACTATGAAGCTACTGTCAGGCGAAGATTCTATTGGATCGGAATGCGGAGCGAAATTGAGAAATGGTGCGGTGAATGTGCAGTCTGTAACGTCACTAAGAATGTGCGCAAGGACGCAAGAGCACCCCTCCATTCCATCCAGAGTAAAAGGCCTAACCAGTTGGTTGTGTTAGACCATGTCAAGTTGTCTGCTACCAGGTCCGGGTACACTTGTGCTCTCACCATGGTGGATCACTACTCTAAGTTTGATGTCGTTGTACCCATTAAGGATCTCACAGCCAAGACAGCGACCCAGATGTTCCATTCCAATTGGGTGCAAACCCTTGGGTGTCCGGAGTCTGTTCTGACGGACGGTGGAACGGCTTTTGATGCCCAACTCTCCAAGAGCTGTGTCAATTCCATGCCTGGGAGAAACTCCAGACTACTGCTTACCACCCCAGGGGGGAACGAGCTCTGTTAGCACATCAATCAAGTCTTTATCCACATGTTGCGAGCATCCTCTGTCTCCAGTCATAAAGAGTGGCCCCGGTGGCTACCCGAACTATTGGAAATCTATATTAACACAGTCCATTGTTCTACGGGGTACACCCCATTCTACTTGATGATGGGGCAACATGGGCATCTGCCTAAGGACTGAGCATTTGGGCACCAAGCCCCATTCAACAACTCTCCGCAAGCCTCTTTGGAGTGGATCTCTGACCACCAGAGAAGAATCCAAGAAGTCAAAGAAATTGTCGGCAAGAAGATGGGCAAGGCTCAGCAAAGACAACAACGACTATAATCTTCATGCCTCTGCCAGAGCACTTCAATTGGGCCACAAAGTGTGGCTGCAGAAGTTTCCAAGAACCCATAAGTTGGACTCTATCTGGGAGACAGAACCGTACACGGTGACGGCCATACCCTATCCAGATTCTGATGTGTTTGAAGCACAAAAGCATGGGTATGAGCCGCAAGTTGTTCGCCAAAACCGGATCAAGTTGTGTCTAAAAGAAGATCTGCCAGTGCTCCCAGCACCATATCCTCCAGCCGTTAGACCTACGAAAGACTACGTTCCAGGCGAAGGGATTGGAAGTGCCAACCCTGTCACCAGTCTCTCAACCACTGCTGCCAGCGACTCCAACTAGTCCTGGACTAATACCAGCACCCGAGTTCGCAGAGGAAGAGCCAGCTGCCGTTCCAGAGGTTCCAAGAGCTCCTGAAGACGAAGGCGCGGGTCCCAAAGGTCAACACAAGGACAGATTCCCGCAAGGTACAAAGATTAGCTCACAATATAATGTATAAAGTTATGTGCCATTACTTGTAGTCCCAGTCCACAAATGTCCAATGTATATATATCTGTCTAACATTTTTCTGTCCCGTGTACAGGGTACTCTACTGGCCAGAGGGTTCCCCTGAAAATAAAAGTAAGAAACATGTAGAGGTAGAGTACATTATGCAGAGGTAAAATGGTTATATAGTACTTGTTGAGTCCTGGGGAAAAGTGTTAAAAACCGAAGGGGCCCCAGCAGCCAAAGCATTGGGTAGATAGCCTCTGGCAGCCCAGTCTGCAAACTTGTGTGTATTATGGTCTAAAATGTGTTCATAGAGCAGTTACAAAGCTTGTTAATCCCACGTTTACCAAACCAAAGAGCATGTATGGACATTTACAGTGCTACATGGACTCGTTTCTACCTTGTTCTATGACCAGACCTGTGAAGGACATTTTGCATAATGCCCCAGGAACTGTCACTAGGCCCTCCAGGACTCGGCATCGAGGACGACTGTATTTAGGAGGGGGAGTTTGTGGTGGCCCAGTACAGGAGATGTTGCCCGTACCCTTGCTGCCCTGTCAGGCAGCCTCCCTCAGTTTCCCCAGGGCCCCTTGCACCTGTTTCCCCCTTGTACATATGTTCTGCAGTGTATTGTATTATAAAATGTGTTATATCTTTAAGAGTTATGTCATGTGATTGTTACCCAGGAGGTATCAGTGAACAGGTGATCCCAAGAGTGACCCATGAGCTCCCTGCTAGTCTCCCTCATATAAGCCCTGGGTGGAGCTTCTCTCTCTTTTGCTCTTGCTTCCTGCTGAGGTCCAGTGCAGTTGTGCATAGTCTGTTTGTCCTGAGTATTGGAGGCCTCAAAATTAAGTCTTGCAGCCACCATCAATTCAAGTAAGCTAAAGTCACAGCTTTATGAGTCAAGTCAAGTCAGTTCCTGTCATCTGTCAAGTCAGCTTGTTCTGCATTATATTGTCCAGTCCTACTACAAGTCCCAGCAAGCCCCTAAGGTCTCTGCGTCACTGGTCACCTCCTTGGGCCCTGGCTGAACTGTATAGACTTTACCAACTGTCTACCCTCAGTAAAGCTACCGTTGTCTTTAACTTGGCGTCGGAGTCTTTATTGCCACCGTGCCTAGCCCAAGATCCAGCGGTATACCTTTGTGTGGTTTTAGGCTAAACCAAGCCCTGGCGTCACAAATACAAGGGGTTAATTCCATGGCCTAACGGTTATCCCAAAATGGACCAAACCCCCGGATCTGGGCATTAGGTATGGGTGGGGAGAGTGTCCTATGAGTGGTGACCCAGAGTGTTGGAACTCACTAAGGATGCAGTGAGGGCACTGAACACACACTTAACCTTTACCCTATTGAGCACTCACCTCTAGTTTCCTGGCCTACAGGCTGCTGGTTTCAATGAGGAATTTTTATAGATCCAGACAGATGTCCAAGCTGTACAACGCCGTGCACAATCGATTATTAATCCTTGTGCACTTTTCTGTAACACATTGGAACGTGTGCTCAGCAATGTTTGAAAGCCTCCTATAGAATGAATAGAGTGATGGCCATGCACGTGTATTACGCTTAATTCATTTGGAGGGCAGTGGAGGCCCAGCGATTGAACCCCTCTGTGGATAGGAGCTAACGTTTTGAGTTGGGAATATCCCATTAAAGGGGAATTCTGGAGGAAAATTTTTTTTTTAATTGACTGGTGTCAGAAAGTTATACAGATTAATCAATTACTTCTATTTAAAAATCTTAATCCTTCAAGTACTTATCAGCTGTTGTATGCTCCAGAGCAAGTTGTATAGTTCTTTCCAGTCTGACCACAGTTCTCTCTGCTGACAACTCTGTCAATGTCAGGAACTGTCCAGAGCAGTAGAGGTACCCTATGGGGATTTGCTCCTACTCTGGACAGTTCCTGACAGGGACAAAGGTGGCAGCAGAGAGCACTGTGGTCAGACTGGAAAGAACTATACAACTTCCTCTGGAGCATACAACAGCTGATAAGTACTAGAAGGATTAAGATTTTTAAACAGAAGTAATTTACAAATCTGTTTAACTTTCTGACACTGATTGATTTGTGCAACAATCATCTTCTGTAATATAGCAAGGCTCCAGTGTTTCCAGCTCCATATGTGTGGTTGTCAGTCTGTAATCAGAATATGGGTTGTTATACAGCAGTCTGTAACCTGGGGGCCTTTACTGTCTGCATTCTGATGATGAATTTTCTCGGTCAATCTATATTATATTATATTTTGGACTCCATTATGGAATCTATAATGAACATAGAACTCTAAGATTGCTAAAATTTCAACCTATCCTTTAAGAATTTATATTTGTAGTGGGTGGTAAAGAATTATACAAAGAGTAAAATGTATTGATATTGCCTTTTGTTTATGGAGTGGAGCCCTATGGGCTTTTCATTACAGTATCTTTTGGCCCATTCACTAAATAAGCGTGACTCTTTACTAAGCCACATGCAACTCCAGTACAAATTAAATACATTGCCGCTGACTACTGTTCTATAGAAAGTGATATAAGTAAGAGGATCAAAGACTGCAACCGGATTTCCACTATGAAAGAACCTTAAGTATAACCATCAATTGTGATAATGTAGAGAACTGTGCCTATATAAAATGCATAACAGCTCCGCTAGTCAAACGTTATCGTCATTATCACCATACAGATTGTATATAGCCTCAATTATGGATATGAATATTCTAATATAATTTTCGATGGAAAGAGACGCATTGACGACAATGATTTCACACTGAATAGACATATGAGTGTACAAAGCTTGTAGCGATAAATTCTAAAAATCCTTAATATATGCAAATGTAATGGTAATCGTGGGCCAGACATTTATTGGATTTCTTTTTTTTATTTTAAGGTTTTTATTTTTAAATAGACATTTATTGGATTTCTAATCAAACCCATTGGAGAACAGTATTTTCTGCCATTTACTAACAGGAAGCATTAAAGGGGTTGTCCAGTGAAAGACAACTTGTCATGGATCCACAGGATAGTGGATAAGTGTTTGATCACCAGCTTTTTGACCACTGGGACCCCTCACGATCTTCAAACGATCTCTGACAGAGCGCGTGCTGCAGACAGCATGTGCCCAATTAAAGGGGTACTCAGACTCTAAACATCTAACCCCCCTATCCAGAGGATAGGGGAAAGATTCTGATCATTGTGGATCCACCCGCTGGGACCCCCGCAATCTCCGGTGCGGCATCGCAGTCATCCAGTGCACAAAGTGAACTCGGCTCCATGTCGGATGACGGGCGACCACAGCCATAACGCCCTCTATTCATGTCTATGGGAGGGGGCATGAAAGCTGTGTATGTCTGCTTCACAGCCGTCACGCCTCTCCCATAGACATGAATGGAGGGGCGTTATGGCTGTGGTGACGCCACAAAAACGAAAGCCCTTAACTCTGTGTTCTGAACATAAATGATCAGAACGCCAGGGTGGCGGACAGGAGATTGTGGGGCTCCAAACAGCCTGACCCTCCACAATCAGACATCTTATCCCATATTCTGTGGATCGGGGATAACATGTCTAGCGGTGGAGTACTCCTTTAATTTCTATGGCAGCGCTGGATATTCCCAATGGTTGTATCTTTGCCGCTCCCATAGAAATAAATGAATCATTGGACCCCTATATATCAGAAACGTATTACTTATCCCTATGTATAAGGAATAAGTGGTCGTTCTTCAGATAACCTCGTTTAATTATATTTAGTTGTCCAACAAATGTATACAGTGCCATTAAAAACATGAAAAATGTATATATATCATATATTCTTGATAAGATTATTATTAGCATGAAACATCATGGTCCCCTTACCAATTATCCTAGCCAAGATACTGTACACTTGGTTAAAATAAAATAATTTGTAGGGCACCTATCGCTTGAATTTCACTTTTCAAAAGTTCAAGATCAAAAGTTATTATCCACACAATAGGGGATATCTAGCTGACCACTGGGACCCCCACCAATCCCTAGAACAGAGCTAAATTGTCATCCGACTGAATGGAGCAGAAGTGCGCACTTCATTCATTCTCTATGGGGCTTTTGGACATTGCCAAGCTCAATGCTTGACAGTGTTCAAAAGCCACATAAAGAGTGAATTGAGCACTGGCCGCCTCATTCCTTCTGTGGACAATTAACCTCAGGATCAGTGGGGGTCCCATTGTTCGGACCAGCCAAGTCTTTATCTAATCAAGGGACTTAGGGCCCTCCTGGCTAAGGGTTCCAAAGCAGGCAGACATTTTCTAGACCAGTGTTTCTCAACCAGTGTTCCTCCAGCTGTTGCAAAACTACAACTCCCAACATTGGCTGTTCGGGCATGCTAGAAGTTGTAGTTTTGCAACAGCTGGAGGCACACTGGTTGGGAAACAATATTCTAGAACTTAAGAAATCCTGCTGAAAAACATTACAACCATCCTCTCCCCATCCTAAAATGGCTACGTACAGCTCTTCAAGGATGACCTTCCAATTTGTCTACATGGATCACCATTCCTGGTGAACACATATTATGACCTGTCCGAGGTGCTGAAACCCCCCTGTTAAATTATGCATGCCTCATTTCTGGAAATTGGGGTCAGTAAGCAGAAACTGTCAGTGCTGATTTAGGCAGAAGTAAATACTTTTGCATAATGTACGAAACAAGTAATTTTTTTTCACAACAAGGATGAGCGCGTCAGCGGGAATCTTACATTATTTCTCAGAATAAGCAACCTTCTCCTAGTGTTAGATTTGTTGCCTATTATTTTGCATCTAAGTGTGGATGAAGTCAAGCATATAGGTGTCCACATTTTTCACATAGTTTTCAATTAGTCAGTAGTCTATTGCCTCAGTCTTACAGAAATCCAGTTTTCCAGGACTTTTATATTAATTTCCTATTCTCTGGATAAGACATTAAAGGGGTACTCCAGTGGAAAACCTTTTTATTTATTTATTTTTTTAATCAACTAGTGCCAGAAAGTTATATAGATTTGTAAATTATTTCTATTAAAAAATCTTAATCCATCCAGTACTTATCAGCCGCTGTATGATCCACAGGAAGTTCTTTTCTTTTTGAATTTCTTTTCAGTTTGACCACAGTGCTCTCTGCTGAGACCTCTGTCCATGTCAGGAACTGTCCAGAGCAGGAGCAAATCCCAATAGAAAGCCTATCCTGCTCTGGACAGTTCCTGACATGGACAGAGGTGTCAGCAGAGAGCACTGTGGTCAGACTGAAAAGAAATTCAAAATAACTTTACAAAATAAAGTAAAAAAGAAAAGAACTTCCTCTGTAGTATACATCAGCTGATAAGTACTGGAAGGATTAAGATTTTTTTTATAGAAGTAATTTACAAATCTGTTTAACTTTCTGGCGCCAGTTGATTTAAAAAAAAAAAAAAAAAACTTTCCACCGGAGTACCCCTTTAATATCTGATTGTTGGGGTACTGACACCAAGCACCCCCATGATCAGCTACTGCGACATATACACAATGAACACCCGGAAGCAGTTGGCTTTATTCATTGTGTAGTGGTAGTGCCGGGTTACAACATCTCAGCCCCATCGGAAATTGGCCCCCATCGGGGAAAATTGGTCCCATGTGCTACAGTGCATCCGCAAACACATGCCCATCTCCACTGTGTTCGGCAAAAAACTGACATCATCGCAGGAAGAAGAGCAATCGATGGCCACTTTGCTCATCATTGTTCTCCTTCCAGTGCTGCTCTTGCCCACCTTGTGCCAAGTGCACTTGGGTGGAGGTGTGTGTGTGTGTGTGGGGGGGGGTTGCAAGTGTATAGGATTAGAGGGGACAGTTTACTGCTCCTAACCCCAAACACAAACCCTCTGAATTTAGCCCTAGGAGGACAAGAGTGACACCATTGGGAGAAGCACGCAGAGCAAAATGGTCATCGATTGCTTCTGCCTGTGAAGATGTCAGTTTTTGCTGAACACATCAGGGTTTGGCGTATGTGCTCGCGGCTGTGCAGTAGCACACGGGACCAATTTTCTAATATTTTTATTTTATTTTATGATGACATGTTTGAACAATATTTTGCATGGGGAGTTCTGTCCTTATACAACTTTTCCCTTGATCATTGATTTTGAAGAATACAATTTATCTTTAAGTTTGGCCATTCCCCAAATGAAAATTGTATTTGATAGTTATTGACCACGCTGGGGATACGAGGCCATCTAGATCTGTAACTCAGAAGACGTTCTCTCTCTGGATCAATCATAAGTTCATTTTCCGATCCAATCCCAACATCTGACCTGCCTAGCATACATCCAGCTTATCTTACACCTACTAGCGCTGTAATATGAGGGTCCTCAACCCTAAACATGGCTCTTATTTTCTTGCTTTTGCAATGTCCCATAACCCCAGATTTCAACATGGTGTAACAGAAAATGGGATTTTTTAGACAAGAAAGAAGTAAAGGAGGGCAACTTCTCATCTGATCCCACTAAGATGTACTAAGTCCAACCTAGATCCATATCCTTAGGTATTTGGAAAGAGAGGAAATACACATATGTTACCCACATTAGCAGTAGAAAGTATGGAGAGGGCTCCTTGCCAGGATGTGGCCAACTGGCAGCCATATACAAGAGGGCACGTCCAACCACCAGAGATGCAAAAGGAATAAAAAGGCTCCAAAGAACAACTATGTCACTGAGTTTTCCAAATTAGATTGCATACAACATGATGACACAATTCGGGGACCCACAGGATCAGCTGTCCTTGCATGGAGAGCAAAGGTCCCTGCAATACTTTTTCCAGGTATAGTGGAAAACTGCATACTGTTGCTGTGCCAGGTATGTAACATATCCCATTTAAGTTCAGCCTTCCGATCACAATGGTTGGACACTTACTGATTATATGTTGATGGGCTAAGGACACACTTAGCGAACCAGGATGTACATTTACGTCCTGTACATAACCGCGAGCATCGGAGCGATGATCAGATCATGTGCGGCAGGTCCTGGCTGCTGATAGCAGCCAGGGACTTGCCAGTAAGGGCCGACATCTACGATGTCTGCCATTAACCCCTCAGATGCTGTGATCAATACAGATCACGGCATCTGCGGCAGTGCGGCTACATTTTATGCTGATCTGATCGCCCGCGGCACGGCCGGGGGATCAGATCAGCTAACATGGTGGACGGAGGTCCCCTTCTCTGCCTCCGCTGCCTTCCCGGCTTCTTCTGCTGTGGTTTGAGATCGAGCAGACCAGAGCAGAAGATAGTCGATAACACTGATCAGTGCTATGCCCTATGCATAGCACTGAACAGTATTAGCATTCAACTGATTGCTATAAATAGTCCCCTATGGGGACTATTAAAGTGTTTAAAAAAGAAGTAAAAAAATGTTTTTCTTTAAATATAAAATGTCCCTTTTTTCCCATTTTACCCACAAAAAGTGTAAAAAATAAATAAATTAATAAACATATTTGGTATCACCACATGCATAAATGTCCAAACTATTAAAATATAATGTTTATGATCCGGTATTGTGAACGGCATGAATGTGACAAAAAAAAAGTCAAAAATTTCAGCTTTTTTGTCACATTGTATTTAAAAAAAAATTAATTAAAAATTTATAAAAGTTTTATATACACAAAAGTGGTGTCAATAAAAATTAAAGATCACGGTGCAAAAAATGAGCCCACATACTACCGCTTATACCGAAAAATGAAAAAGTTATAGGTCATCAAAATAGATGGATTTTTAACATACTAATGTGGTTAAAAAGTTTGCGATTTTATTTAAGCTCAACAATAATAGGAAAGTATGTAATAATGGGTATCATTGTAATCGTATTGACCCACAGAATAAAGAACACATGTCATTTTTACCGTAAATTGTACGGCGTAAAAACGAAACCTTCCAAAATTTGCTACATTGTGGTTTTCTTTTTAATTTCCCCACACAAAAAGTATGTTTTTGGTTGTGCCATACATTTTATGGTAAAATGAGTGACGTCATTACAAAGGACAACTGGTAGCGCAAAAAACAAGCCCTAATACTCATCTGTGGAAGAAAATATAAAAGAGTTATGATTTTTAGAAGGCGAGGAGGAAATGAGAATGCAAAAATAAAATTGGCCTGGTCCTTACGGTCAAAATGGGCTTTGTCCTTAAGGGGTTAATGTGGTATCCTGGAAAACGCCTTTAAAGGAGATGTCTTATACTTAAAATTACAGCCGTGATCTAAAACTTATCCTCTATCCGCAGGATAGGGGATACGTTTTTCTGCCATTTTAAGTATGAGACATCTCTTTTAACTATTGTATGATGGAAATCATTGTCACGTGTACTTCACGTGTAATTTGTAACTGTTCCATCAGGAGCCCATTAAATATGTATATGACTAGTTATTCATTACATCTAGTTGTCAATACTTTCCTTATGGATATCTTTGCAGATAGTGAACACGACCAGGGACATATGAGTTATTTGATATGTTAAATTGCAGAACTGCATAAAAAGCTGCCTCATAAATAAGTGATCAGGAACATATATAGGCACCAAGTCTCATCAGTTTACATGTAATACATGCAGTATGTTAGTCACACAAGTGTAAGTATTAAAGGGGTATTCCAGGAATTTTTTTTTATTTGACTATGCTACAGGGGCTGTAAAGTTAGTGTAGTTCATAATATAGTGTCTGTACCTGTGTGTGACGGTTTTCTCACAATTCTTCTGTGATTTTCACCCCAATATTTTTTTTACACCATACAAAATGACTGTTGTCTCAGATTTTTCCTAGCTTGCAATGCGGCCGAGACCTGACTCACTAGTCAGCTGATGACAGGGAGCCTGTCTGCTTCAATGGGTGGAGGGATCGCTTGGTGGGAGAGAGATCAATCTGCAACTAATGCAACAGCTGTAGGCACCCTGATTGAAAACCACAGGTCTTTTGAATGGATGCTGCTCATTTATGTTTCAATGGGTGGGGTGGCTGATGTGTGGGAGGGAGGAAAATGGAATTATGGGATTTGTAGGCAAAGAAGGAAACTCAAACAGGAAATACCAGTTCACAAAAAGCTAGCCACAGTGTTATGGTAAACTCAAAACATGGCCATTTAGCCCCAAGACAGGCGCAGATCCTTCCTAAGAATGTCCATTACTGTCTACCAGGTACATACTAAAATCACCTTATGGTGGATAACCCCTTTAAGCCTCTGAAGACACTTAGAAGGAAATTTTCATTTGTGCTTTTGTCGCAAAATTTTCTAGCTTTCGTTTTTTACCTTAAGCCGGCATAAAATGCGCCAAGTTTATTATATTGTTGTCAGGAACCGGACTGGTATGCGGGGAGGACACGGGTGGTGGATCCTCTGTGTCAGTGAGGTGATGGCGTGGGTCGTACCAGGGGAACGGAATCTAAGGGGTTATTGGTTTTCACCAGAGCCAGCCGCAAAGTGGGATGGACTTGCAGTGACAGGTAACCCCCAGGTCGTTCCACCCGATAGCGACTTAACCTCGCTGACAGCTGAGACAGGCGCGGTACACAAGGACAAGGCAAGAGCAAGGTCGGACGTAGCACAAGGTCTGGGCAGGCAGCAGCAAGGGTCTGGATACACAGGCAATGGAACACACAGAAACACTTTCTCAGGGCACAAGGCAACAAGATCCGGCAGGGACAGGAAGGGGAAGTGGGTTTTTATGGTGTGGGGAGTGCTTGGAACTAATTGGGCCAGACACCAATTAATGGTGCACTGGCCCTTTAAATCTGAAAGACCCAGCGCGCGTGCCCTAGAGAGCGAGGCCGCGCACGCCGGGACTGAGCAGAACAACGGGGCCGGTGAGTGACACGGGATGCGACCCGCGGGCGGGCACATCCCGCCATGGGGATCGCATCCCCGCCGAGGGACACAGAGCAGCGCTCCAAGCAGGAGAGTAATGCTGGAGCACTCGGCGTTAAAGTACCTCCCCCCCCCTTTGGTCTCCCCCTCTTTTTGGAGCCCAGGAACCTATGGATGAGCTCCTTGTCGAGGATATTGTCCTCGGGCTCCCAAGACCTCTGTTCGGGGGCCACAATTCTCCCAGTCAACAAGAATTTTTTTTTTTACCTCTGACGACCTTGGAGGCGAGGATTTCTTTTACCGAGAAGACGTCAGAGGACCCAGTGACAGGAGCAGGAACGGTGACCTTGGGGGAAAAGCGGTTAAGAATGAGAGGTTTGAGAAGGGATACATGAAAGGAGTTAGGAATACGAAGAGAAGGAGGAAGATGGAGCTTGTAGGAGACAGAGTTGATTTGACTCTAAATGGCCCGAGGTAACGAGGACCCAACTTGTAGCTAGGGACACGAAACCGAATATATATTTGGCAGAGAGCGAAACTTTGTCACCAGGGGCAAAGACATGAGGAGTTCTTCTCTTCTTATCCGCATGTTTCTTCATGCAAGAAGAGGCCAGTGAGAGCGACTTTTGAGTCTCTTTCCAGATAGAGGAGAAGTCCAGGGTCAATTCATCTACCGCAGGAACTCCAGATGAAGTGGGGATGGAGAGGGGGGAAGCGGGTGACGCCCATACACCACAAAGAACGGAGACTTGGCGGATGACTCAGAGTTTTTGAAATTGTACGAGAATTCAGCCCAGGGTAACAGGTCGACCCAATCATCTTGGCGGGAGGAGACAAAATGTCGCAGGTAGTCACCAAGGATCTGGTTCACTCTCTCCACTTGTCCATTGGACTGCGGGTGGTAGGAGGGCGAGAAATTTAATTTGATCTTTAATTGATTACAGAGAGCTCTCCAAAATTTAGACACAAATTGAACGCCTCTATCCGAGACGATATGCGTGGGAAGCCCGTGAAGACGAAAAATCTGCAGAAAAAATTGCTTCGCCAACTGTGGCGCAGAAGGAAGGCCTGGAAGCGGAAAAAAAGTGAGCCATTTTGGAAAAACGATCAACGACCACTCAGATGACAGTGTTGCCATGGGATACAGGAAGATCAATGATGAAGTCCATGGCTATGTGGGACCAAGGCTGTTCAGGCACCGGCAGCGGATGGAGAAGACCTGAAGGCTTCTGACGAGGGGTCTTGTCACGTGCACATACTGTACAGGCTCGTACGAAATTGGTCACATCCTTTTTCAAGGAGGACCACCAATAGTGTCTGGCAATCAACTGTAAAGTCTTTTTGATTCCAGCATGACCAGCCAGAAGGGCGGAATGGCCCCATCTGAGGATCCGGAGGCGAAGACGGGGAGGAACATAAGACTTTCCTTGAGGGGTAGGCACCAGAGAAGCAGGAGAAGCAGGAGATCAGACACTCAGGGGGGATGATGTGCTGAGGAAGGGTCTCGGCTTCAGAGGCATCGGTGGTACGAGAGAGAGCATCAACTCTGGCATTCTTGTCTGCGGGACGAAAATGGATTTGAAAGTTGAAACGGGCAAAAAACAACGACCACCTAGCCTGGCGAGGATTTAGCCGCTGCGCGGATTGGAGATAACACAGATTTTTGTGATCTGTATAGATGGTGATGGGGTGAAGGGATCCTTCCAGAAGATGTCTCCACTCCTCAAGGGCCAACTTAATCGCCAATAGTTCACGGTCTCCAATGGAATAGTTTTTTTCTGGAGGAGAAAAGGTTTTGGAGAAAAATCCGCAAGTGACATTTTTTCCTTTAGCGGATTTTTGAAGGAGAACAGCTCCTGCTCCAACAGAGGAGGCTTCAACCTCGAGGAAGAAGGGCTTCTGAGGATCTGGTCTGGACAAGACTGGAGCAGAGGAGAAGGCGGCTTTGAGGTGGTTAAAGGCTTCCTCCGCCTGTGGCGGGCAGGATTTCGGATTAGCATTTTTCTTAGTCAGTGCTACAATAGGAGCAACGATGTTGGAGAAGTGGGGAATGAATTGACGATAATAATTTGCAAATCCGAGAAATCTTTGGATTGCTCGCAGGCCAGTGGGACAAGGCCAATCCATTACCGCAGAAAGTTTATCAGGGTCCATTTGAAGACCTTGTCCGGACACAATGTATACCAGGAAGGGAAGACTGCTGCGTTCGAATAGACACTTCTCAATTTTGGCGTAAAGTTGATTTTGGCGTAGTCGCTGGAGCACTTGACGAACATGAAGGCGATGTTCCTCTAGGTTGGAGGAAATAATGAGGATGTCGTCAAGATAGACTACCACACAGGAGTGCAGCATGTTCCGAAAAATCTCATTAACAAAGTCCTGAAAGACTGCTGGGGCGTTGCATAGACCAAAGGGCATGACTAGGTATTCAAAGTGACCATCTCTGGTATTGAAGGCGGTTTTCCATTCATCGCCTGCTCGAATACGGATGAGGTTATATGCGCCCCTTAGATCAAGTTTGGTGAAAATCTTAGCACCTCGCAGTCGGTCGAAGAGTTCGGACATGAGAGGCAGAGGATAGCGATTCTTTACGGTACTTTTATTGAGACCGCGGTAATCAATACAAGGGCGGAGAGATCCATCTGAAAAATCCAGCTCCAGCTGGAGAAGATTTCCGGAAAAAACCTCTTTTGAGGTTTTCTTGTATGTACTCAGACATAGCTTGTGTTTCCGGGGCAGAAAGTGGGTAAATCCTACCACGGGGCGGTGTGGTACCAGGGAGCAGGTCGATAGGGCAGTCATAGGGTCTATGTGGAGGTAAGACCTCTGCTTGCTTTTTACAAAAGATGTCCGAAAAGTCCTGATAGGCCTTAGGAAGACCTGGCAATGGAGTAGCCATGGAGACCTGGCAGGAAGAAACTGGGTGGAGACATCGCTTGTGGCAAGAAGATCCCCAATTCTTAATGTCCCCGGGGAGCCAGTCGAGGTTTGGCGAATGACGTTGGAGCCAGGGCAAGCCCAGAAGAATTTCAGAAGTGCAGTTGGGTAGCACAAAAAATTCAATATGTTCATGATGGTGAACTCTAACACTCGTGAGTAGCGGATGAGTGCGGTAACGCACGGTGCAGACCAGTCTCTCTCCATTAACGGATGAAATGAAGAGAGGTTTGACAAGACGGGTAACTGGAATGCTGAATCTGTTGACTAGGGAGGCTTCGATGAAACTTCCTGCTGAACCCGAGTCTAAGAAGGCCACAGCGGAGGAGGAAGTAGCATTAGCGGGTATAGCAATCCGCACAGGTAAAGTCAATCGTGGAGAGGAAGAATTTACACCAAGCAACGACTCTCCTACGTTAACTATGTGAGTGGGTGCGTTTCTCAGACGCGGAGGACGAATAGGACAGTCTTTTAAGAAATGTTCGTTGCTTGCACAGTATAGGCACAGGTTTTAATTCCTACGGTGAGTCCTCTCTTGTTGGGTCAGGCGAGACCGATCCACTTGCATAGCCTCCTCGGCAGGAGGCACAGGAACAGATTGCAAAGGATGTTGGAAGAGAGGAGCCTGGGAGGGAAACTGCCTGATGAGAACAAGATCCTTTTCCTGATGAAGCTCCTGGCGTCTTTCCGTGAAACGCATGTCGATGCGGGTGGCCAAATGGATGAGTTCAGACAGGTTAGCAGGAATTTCTCGTGCGGCCAGGACATCTTTGATGTGACTGGATAAGACTTTCTTGAAGGTCGCGCAGAGGGCCTCATTATTCCAGGATAGCTCAGAGGCGAGGGTGCGGAACTGGATGGCGTATTCGCCCACAGAAGAACTCCCTTGGACAAGATTCAGCAAAGCAGTCTCGGCTGAGGAAGCCCGGGCAGGCTCCTCAAAGACACCACGTACTTCTGAGAAGAAGGACTGGATTGTAGCAGTGGCAGGATCGTTGCGGTCCCAAAGCGGTGTGGCCCATGACAAGCCCTTTCCAGACAGCAGGCTGACCACGAACGCCACCTTAGACCGTTCTGTAGGAAATTGGTCAGACATCATCTCCAGGTGTAGGAAACACTGGGACAGGAATCCACGGCACAGTTTAGAGTCCCCATCAAACTTGTCTGGTAGAGACAGGCGGAATCTGGGAGCAGCCACTCGCTGCGGAGGAGATGCAGGAACTGGCGGAGGAGATGGTTGCTGTTGTTGCGGCAGAAGCTGTTGCAGCATAGCGGTCAACTGAGTCAACTGCTGTCCTTGTAGCGCGATCTGCTGTGATTGCTGGGCGACCACGGAGGTTAGGTCAGCGACACTGGGCAGCGGAACCTCAGCGGGATCCATGGCCGGATCTACTGTCAGGATCTGGACTGGTATGCGGGGAGGACATGGGTGGTGGATCCCCTGTGTCAGTGAGGTGATGGCGTGGGCCGTACCAGGGGAACGGAATCTAAGGGGTTACTGGTTTTCACTAGAGCCCGCCGCAAAGCGGGATGGACTTGCAGCGGCAGGTAACCCCCAGGTCGTTCCACCCAATAGCGACTCAACCTCGCTGACAGCTGAGACAGGCGCGGTACACAAGGACAAGGCAAGAGCAAGGTCGGACGTAGCAGAAGGTCTGGGCAGGCAGCAACGGTTCGTAGTCAGGGGCAACGGCAAGGGTCTGGATTCACAGGCAATGGAACACACAGAAACGCTTTCTCAGGGCACAAGGCAACAAGATCTGGCAGGGACAGGAAGGGGAAGTGGGTTTTTATGGTGTGGGGAGTGCTTGGAACTAACTGGGCCAGGCACCAATTAATGGTGCACTGGCCCTTTAAGTCTGAGAGACCCGGCGCACGAGCGCGCCCTAGAGAGCGGGGCCGCGCGCGCCGGGACTGAGCAGAAGGACAGGGCCGGTGAGTGACACGGGATGCGACCCGCGGGCGGGCACGTCCCGCCATGGGGATCGCATCCCTGCCGAGGGACGACACAGAGCAGCGCTCCCGGTCAGCGAGTCTGACCGTGGCGCTGCAAGCAGGAGAGTAACGCCGTGAGCGCTCCGGAGGGGAAGCGGGGCCCGGAGCGCTCGGCGTTACAATTGTTGTGTGATGTGCGATAAATTGGCGAAATTTTTCAATTCACTTTGTTGCCTTATGGACTGCTATACCAGCCATTGAATTGAGGGAGACTGTGACAATATTTTAAAACTTTTTAGCAATGGTTATGGCATGAATATAGTTAGTTTTCCTTTTTTAAAGCATTTGCGGTGCATTGGGCAATCCCTGTTAGATTTCCCTAACAAAATTGCAGCTTGGAACCAGGAGTGATCAGCTGTGATCTGAGAAGGAGTCTGGTAGCAGGTGTTCAATTTCCCTACAGTGCCACCACAGGGGAAATAAAATATTGCACTGTTCCCATTGAAATCCGTAGGCTATCTGTATAGTACAGTGACATGCTGGTTCCTTTAAATAAATAGATGTGTTTTTTGGGGGGATATTTTTTACTCCTAAATGGGAACCACCCTTGTTTAACTCAAAACTGTCTAATAGGCAACTGGAAAATGATGATGCAAAGATAAAAATTTACCACATTGCACATTTTATTTTACAAATCTATGTATGTCAGATATAAGGTCCCCCATACGCTCGAGTCAAAAGTTGGCCGAACTGACTTTTGGAGGCCTCCGGACACCGAAGTTGGCTTTAAACCATTTAACCATTTTGTTCTCAAAGAGATAAGCTGCCGCCAGAGCTGTTTGCCAATGGCTTACCCCTCTTCTCTCCATTGAGAACACATGGAGGTTTGGCTGTGCAAAACATTCATGTGTATGGGGAGATTGGAAGTGATTGCTGTGAGCCAAACTAATGTTCAGCAAAAGCTAGGTATATGGCCACCTTAAAGGCGTACTCCACCCCCAGATATCTTATCCCCTATCCAAAGGATCTCCCTGCTGCACCTGGCGTTTGTTTAGAGCATCGGGTGCAGCGCCGGAGGCTCGTGAGGTCACGGTTGTGCCCAGCTCGTGATGTCTTGGCCATGCCCCCTCAATGCAAATATATGGGAGGGGGCGTGACAGCCACCACGCCCCCTCCCATAGACTTGCATTGAGGGGGTTTGGCCGTGACATCACGAGCGGGGCGTGACCGTGACCTCACGAGCCTCCACCCCGCATCGCCAGTCATCCAACACGGAGCGAAGTTTGCTCCGTGCACTGGATGTCTGGTGTGTCGCAGCTGATATAGTGTGGGTCCCCAGCTGTGGGACCCCCGCGATCAGACATCTTATCCCCTATCGTTTGGATAGGGGATAAGATGTCTAGGGGCGGAGTACCCCTTTTAAGCTTAACCATGTCCATTGTTGCAGTGTAGAACTGGCCAATCCCAAAGCAGCATTAGCATTGCCAATCACAATAGGCACATTTAGGTATTAGGGTTGGCTATATAACATATTGTAGAAGCAATGACATCATCACATGAGGGCCGAGCAAAGACCCTGTCCATCCAGGGAGCTCAACGTTCATTTTGCCGCTGAATATACATGTAAACTTCACAAGGCAAAGGCATGCATTCAGTCGGCTAAGAATATCCTGGCACTAGACGAGGAAAGGTTATTATTATTCATGCATATGAAGCAGCTTTATGCACCAATAAGTTGTGACATTCATGAGTCAGCTTGACATAGTCCTCTGTGTTGTCACTAGATAATAATGCTTTGATAAGCTGAAATTATCCAATAACCCGGTTGTGAATAACAGGTTCATTCAATGGTGTTTTTATAGGATAATATGCACTTGTTTTATTTTATTTGTATAATTTTATTATTACTTTTAATTTTATTTATTTCATATTTTAATTGATAATATATAAACCGTAATATATAAGTTGTCACCTGCTGCATTCCATTATATGTATTCCTGTAATGCCAATGTTCTTTGCACGAAGCTATATAGTCATTGTTATCGCCGCGCGACAGTGTATCACGCCGTCTCACCTTCGCCATTCTACTGGTGACCGAGTGCGTTGCATTTTCAACATTTCTATGGTCTATTGTATAAGACAGAAAAGATTTTATGAATGAAGGCTGGTGCAGCCAATACGAGCCCTCCATCTGTTCCCAAGCGCCTTATTGGCAAACGCGTTTTGCTTTTCACATCTTTCTGCATCTGAGTCATGTGATGAGGTTTTCAGTAATGTCTCCCCCGTGCAGCGTGTGAGCTGGTTGAGTGTGAAAAGCTTATTGCTAACTAAACGTTTTTCAGAAAACCCAAATATGGCAGAGACGGGCTGCAGCAATTACTATGTGTCGCGAAAGGGGGAGGGGGGACGGAATCAATCAAGGAATCCTTATTGACTGCTATACTAATGCTGGAGACAATGCTTCTGTGTGGGATTCTGGGGGCTGTACAACCACTAGATGAATTACACTGGAAACGTTCTGCATAGTGCGCTTATTCTTGTACAACTTCATTCATTATTAGTCAAATAACGCCATTTTGAAAAGAAAGGACCCTTGGTATAATAGCAACCGTTTGGCCAAATGTGAGCTTCCACTGGCATAATACAAGCATATCGTAACTTTTTGTATTCGTCTGAAGGGCAAAAGGTTTTACACACATTTATATACATAAATATCTCATTAAAGGGAACTTGTTACTCAAACTGTAATCTTGTCATCATGCTATAGAGCACGACAATACAGTACAATCTGCAGGTATAATGCTGTAGAGCAGGCAGAGCTGAGCAGATGATATAAACAATAAAGTACAATCTGTAGGTATAATGCTATAGAGCAGGCGGAGCTGAGCAGATGATATATACAATACAGTACAATCTGCCGGTATCATGTTATAGAGCAGGAGGAGCTGAGCAGATGATATAAACAATAAAGTACAATCTGTAGGTATAATGCTATAGAGCAGGCGGAGCAGAGCAGATGATATATACAATACAGTACAATCTGCAGGTATCATGTTATAGAGCAGGAGGAGCTGAGCAGATAATATATATATAATACAGTACAATCTGCCGGTATCATGTTATAGAACAGGAGGAGCTGAGCAGATGATATATACAATACAGTACAATCTGCAGGTATCATGTTATAGAGCAGGAGGAGCTGAGCAGATTATACATACAGTACAGTACAATCTGCAGGTATCATGCTATAGAGCAGGAGGAGCAGAGCAGATGATATATACAATACAGTACAATCTGCAGGTATCATGTTATAGAGCAGGAGGAGCTGAGCAGATGATATATACAATACAGTACAATCTGCAGGTATCATGTTATAGAGCAGGAGGAGCTGAGCAGATTATATATACAATACAGTACAATCTGCAGGTTTCATGTTATAGAGCAGGCGGAGTTGAGCAGATTGGGTTAGGAGTCCAGTAGGCGGCCCTACTCAGTTCCTTTTCTGTATGAGTGTGCTTGCAGAAATAACTGTCAATCACTGATTCGGCACTAGGGAATGTCCCAAGTGCATCAAAAGCCTAATTTACGTACTGGGAACGATATATAAAGAACGGTGTCTCCTAGGCGATGTTTGTTAGAGCAGTAATACCCTTTTAGGGTCTATTCACACGTACAGTATTCTGCGCAGATTTGACGCGCAGGATTTGAAGCTGTGTCATTCAGTTTACATTGAAATCCGCAGCAGAAAATCCACAGCAGAATACTGTACGTGTGAATAGACCATTAAGGGAGCATTCACATGGACATAATCTGCTGTGGTAAATCCACTGTGGATTTGGGTCCTACCATAAAGCATATATCTACATGCTGTTAAAAACAGCTCAGGCAAGTTGGCTGCCCCCATTATAATGGACACATTAAGAAATAAAAAAAATGACAATCTGAAATCCAGATTTATTCAGAAAAAAATATTAGGTAAATATCAGTGATACATTCCCATTAAAGGGGTACTCCACTGGCCAGTGTTCGGAACATTTAGTTCCGAGCACTGTGTGCGCGCTGAGGGGTGGGCCATGCCTCCTCAATGCAAGTCTATGGGAAGGGGCGTGACGGCCGTCACGCCCCCTCCCATAGACTTGCATTGAGGAGGCGTGGCCTGATGACACGAGGTGGCGTGGCCGACCCCTGCAGCGCGCACACAGCGCTCGGAACTAGATGTTCTGAACGCTGGCCAGTGGAGTACCCTTTTAAAGGGCATCATATCTTTGCTATGGGGATTTTCTCCTGCTCTGGACAGTTCCTAAAATGGACAGCAGAGGTCAGCAGAGAGCACTGTGGTCATGACAGAAGAGAAATCCAAAAAGAAAAGCATTTCCTCTGTAGTATACAGCCCCTAAAAAGTACTGGAAGGATTAAGATTTTTTTTATTGAAGTAATTTACAAATCTGTTTAACTTTCTGGCACCAGTTGATTTAAAAAAATAAAGTTTTCCACGGGAGTACCCCTTTAAGGCACCTGATTTATGTACAACAATGATTGAAAAAAGGCATGTTTAGCAGGAAGGACACGGTACTGGACTTCTGGACATTTGTTAAATTTTTTTTGGTCCAGAAAACACTTAGAGTCAGTGAAAATGCACACTGACTGGGAAATGTAAGAATCAGCCTCAACATTCTATTCGGATAAGTCTAAGTCTAAAAAAGTAGCAGCAACATAAACTATGCTACCCTACATATCACCCTCCACTGGAGCTCACCAACAACTAAATATAAAGCAATGTTCAAGAATGTCCTAGGGCAATGCTATCCAACCTCTCGCTCTACAGCTGATATGAAACTCCAACTTTACCGTGTCCTGACAGCCTGGGAGTTACATCTTCACGACAGCCGGAGAACCACAAGTTGGAGACCATTGTCCTAGGGGATAAAATCTCAGAGTTTTTGTTGTTAATTAAGTTATCACATAAATAATGCAAACCTCTAGCTTTTCCGAATGTAATGTAAAGTCAATATATCTTTGTAAATTATAAATGACCTTCATGTTTTGTGGAGGGATTACCATTGGCACAATACTGTAAGTGTAACAATAAGTTAAAGGGGTACTTCACCCCTAGACATCTTATCCCCTATTGAAAAAATAGGGGATAAGATGTCTGATCGCGGGGGAGCCCCGCAATCTCCCTGCTGCACCCAGCGTTGATTTAGAAAGTCGGGGGCAGCTGGAGGGTCATGACGTCACAGCCATGCCCCCTCAATGCAAATCTATGGGAAGGGGCGTGACGGCCATCACGCCCCCTCCCATTGACTTGCATTGAGGGGGCATGGCTGTGATGTCACAAGCAGGACGGAGTCTAGGGGCAGAGTACCCCTTTAAATAGTTGATGTATGGATGCCCAAGTTTGGAATCAGGGTGCATAACTTTGCAACAGGGCCCAGGAACGCCTCTATATGCCTCTCCATGGTACTACTGATGCTAGTAATGGGTTAGGACTGTAACAAGTTCACATTTTTTTTTAAAGGGGTACTCCGCCCCTAGACATCTTATCCCCTATCGAAAGGATAGGGGATAAGATGTCAGATAGCGGGGGTCCCGCCGCTGGGGACCGCCGGGATCTCGGCTGCAGCACCCACCTGTTGCGGCTTCTGGCAGCACTGGAGGCTCTCATCCTAACGCCTCACGACCACGGTGACGGGAGATCGTGACGCCACGACTCCGCCCCCGTGTGACGCCCCCTCCCATAGACTTGCATTGAGGGGCGGGGCTTGACGTCACATAGGGCGGGGTCGTGATGTCACGATCTCATGTCACCGTGGCCCCCTCCCATAGACTTGCATTGAGGGGCGGGGCTTGATGTCACACAGGGGCGGAGTCGTGACATCACGATCTCATGTCACCGTGGCCAGCGTTTCCGGAAGCCGCAACAGGTGGGTGCTGCAGCCGAGATCCCGGGGGTCCCCAGCGGCGGGACCCCCGCGATCTGACATCTTATCCCCTATTACAGAATAAGAGACAGATAAATAGTATAACTAATGTATAACATGAATAATACATGAAAGTTATAAAAATGTCCATAAAGAAGCAAAAGATAAAGGCACTGTTTTATGAAGAAAACCCTTTTTTTTAACCTGACACCAGCCTGGTCTATGGAGCGCTGCGGTCTTGGCTTTAGAAGCCCATATCTCCAGCTGTTATCACTAGAAGCTGCGGCTGGCTAATCATTTGCCCTACAGCGGCCACAGCAGGAGAAATGTAGTATTACATAGTCATGGTTTTTAAAGGAAATGTGTCAAGTTTCCAATTTAAACATATTTATTTAGAATTTTAGTGATTTTATTTTTCTAGTTCTCCATTTTAATATAGATAGATAGATATATGTTAAAATTATTCTCGGTCTGGCCACTAAGCCTAATAATAAGCTGACACTTCCTGTGCCGTAGAGATCACTCTCCAGCAATCTTCTCCTTATTATCGCGGATAGGAGTATAATAAAGCGGTGACACCAGTAGATAGATAAAATGGAGTCAGGCCATTTACAATAGATGATAGTCAGGGTTCAGCCCATCCCTGCACAATGACCTCTGTAAAGGTCACAGAGCATGCCTAGAACATCCATAGAAGTCTCTTGTTTCCTATATTCATGGGGCTACTGTAAAGCATATTTCTAAATATAATGTAGAACAATGGCAATATGGCTGCCCCTATAATAATGTACAAAAAAATTGAAATAGAAACAGAAGAACATATTTCAGTAAATTTATGGCTTACCATGTAATACTTGGATAAATCAGGTCCATCAGAGCAAGATCTGCTTGCTAAAAGATCGGGGTCCCCGAACATTGGACCCCCTCTAAACACTACTTCTGGGAAGACAACCTATAAGTAAAAGATAAACCATGTACATATGTATTTATTTTGAGTTATCTCTAAAGTTTGAGTAATTTTTGCTATTTTATATATGGAAGTTAAAATTATTTTCCCAGATTTCTATTTCATAAACCCGTAACCTTACCATACCGAGCCCGGCAGTAACCGGGGGACTCTATAATTATTATAGGCTGCAAGGAAGAGGCTTAATTGATTGCACCGGTATGCAACATTTCTGAGCAATTTAAGATGTAGCTTAAAAATAGAAGTATAGGGGAGAGAGATGCCTCTTCAGCTATAAGTGATGATAATATTAAAAGGAAATTCTACTAAAAGCATCATTTTAAAGGGGTAATCCCGTGGAAAACTTTTTTTTTTTTAAATCAACTGGTGCCAGAAAGTCGAAACAGAGCAAAATGGAATCACAAAAGGAAGGAAGCGGAGCAACTCACCCGGTCAACGGGAGACAGTCAAGCTTGTCAGGTCACGATCAGGCAACGAGAGAGCGACGCAGGGGCCTGACGAAGCACCACAAGGTGCGATACAGCTGTGGCCCGATGCCTGATTCCCCCCCGTTCCAGCTTCCGCCTCCCCGCTCCTTCGTTGCCTGATCGTGACCTGACAAGCTTCACTGTCTCCCGTTGACCGGTTAAGTTGCTCCACTTCTTTTTGTGATTCCTAAAAAGGTCTAATGTTGCCACATTCTGCACCAAATGTAATACGGCACTGCCTTAAAGGGGTACTCCTGTGGAAAACTTTTTTTTAAAAATCAACTGGTGCCAGAAAGTTAAACAGATTTGTAAATCACTTCTATTAAAAAATCTTAATCCTTCCAGTACTTTTTAGGGGCTGTATACTAAAGAGAAATCCAAAAAAGAAATGCATTTCCTCTGAGGTCATGACCACAGTGCTCTCTGCTGACCTCTGCTGTCCATTTTAGAAACTGTCAAGAGCAGGAGAAAATCCCCATAGCAAACAGATGCTGCTCTGGACAGTACCTAAAATGGACAGCAGAGGTCAGCAGAGAGCACTGTGGTCATGACATCAGAGGAAATGCATTTCTTTTTTGGATTTCTCTTTAGTATACAGCCCCTAAAAAGTACTGAAAGGATTAAGATTTTTTAATAGAAGTGATTTACAAATCTGTTTAACTTTCTGGCACCAGTTGATTTAAAAAAAAAGTTTTCCACAGGAGTACCCCTTTAAGGCAGTGCCGTATTACATTTGGTGCAGAATGTGGCAACATTAGACCTTTTTAGGAATCACAAAAAGAAGTGGAGCAACTTAACCGGTCAACGGGAGACAGTGAAGCTTGTCAGGTCACGATCAGGCAACGAAGGAGCGGGGAGGCGGAAGCTGGAACGGGGGGGAATCAGGCATCGGGCCACAGCTGTATCGCACCTTGTGGTGCTTCGTCAGGCCCCTGCGTCGCTCTCTCGTTGCCTGATCGTGACCTGACAAGCTTCACTGTCTCCCGTTGACCGGGTGAGTTGCTCCGCTTCCTTCCTTTTGTGATTCCATTTTGCTCTGTTTCGTCGGGCGTGTAGCACCACCCATGTGAGAACATTGATTGCAAGCACTGGTTTTACTATTGAAGGTATCATCTACTAGGTCAAAGGGACAGTGCCGGATTCTTTATTTTTTTTTTTGTTTACCTTTGTAATTACATTAGACCTTTTTACTTCCTTATAAATGAAGAATAAAATTGCTTAAAATACATACAAAAAGAGTATCCTGAAATCCAGGACTAGAGAGAATAAACCAGTATAACACTGGGACAGAAGTAAGGGTTCACAGAATATAAAAGTAGTATTAGCTTAAATAGTGGCAGTGTAGGTGCACATAACAAGTGACAATCATACAAAAAAGAGTGACAAAAACATTATATTGTACAGTATAAATACCAAGTGGCTGGAGAAATACCAAGTGGCTGGAGAAATACCAAGGGGCCACTTGGTATAAATACCAAGTGGCTAGATCGTGGGCCCTTACTGCCTGACGTTTCGCCAGGGGACTGGCTTCTTCCACTGGATTCTTTCGCCAGTCCCCTGGCGAAACGTCGGGCAGTAAGGGCCCACGATCTATTACTTCTCCAGCCACTTGGTATTTCTACTGTAGAATATTTTGTTTTTGTCACTCTTTTTTTGTATTATTGTCACTTGTTATGTGCACTTGCACTGCCACTATTTAAAGGGGTTATCCAGGAAAAAACTTTTTTTTATATATCAACTGGCTCCAGAAAGTTAAACAGATTTGTAAATTATTCTATTAAAAAAATCTTAATCCTTTCAGTACTTATGAGCTTCTGAAGTTAAGGTTGTTCTTTTCTGTCTAATTCCTCTCTGATGACACCTGTCTTGGGAAACGCCCAGTTTAGAAGCAAATCCCCATAGCAAACCTCTTCTAAACTGGGCATTTCCCGAGACAGGTGTCATCAGAGAGCACTTAGACAGAAAAGAACAACTGTTACGCCGAGCGCTCCGGGTCCCTGCTCCTCCCCGGAGCGTTTGCGGCGTTCTCCCTTCTGCAGCGCCCCGGTCAGACCCGCTGACCGGGAGCACTGCACTGACATTCGCGATGGGGATGCGATTCGCATAACGGGACGCGCCCGCTCGCGAATCGCATCCCAAGCCACTTACCTGTCCCGGTCCCCGGCTCTCATGTTCTGGCGCGCGCGGCTCCGCTCTCTAGGGCGCGCGCGCGCGCGCGCCAGCGCTCTAAGATTTAAAGGGCCAGTGCACCAATGATTGGTGCCTGGCCCAATCAGTCTAATTAGCTTCCACCTGCTCCCTGTGTATATTACCTCACTTCCCCTGCACTTCCTGGCCGGATCTTGTTGCCTTGTGCCAGAGAAAGCGTTAGTGTTGTCCAAAGCCTGTGTTCCAGATCTTCTGCTATCCACATTGACTATGAACCTTGCCGCCTGCCCCGACCTTCTGCTACGTCTGACTTTGCCTCTGTCTAGTCCTTCTGTCCCACGTCTTCTCAGCAGTCAGCGAGGTTGAGCCGTTGCCGGTGGATACGACCTGGTTGCTACCGCCGCAGCAAGACCATCCCGCTTTGCGGCCGGCTCTGGTGAAAACCAGTAGCAACCCTAGAACCGGTCCACCGACACGGTCCACGCCAATCCCTCGATGACACAGTGGATCCACATCCAGCTAGCCGAATCACAACAACAACCTTAACTTCAGAAGCTCATAAGTACTGAAAGGATTAAGATTTTTTAATAGAAGTAATTTACAAATCTGTTTAACTTTCTGGAGCCAGTTGATTTAAAAAAAAAGTTTTCCACAGGAGTACCCCTTTAAGGCAGTGCCGTATTACATTTGGTGCAGAATGTGGCAACATTAGACCTTTTTAGGAATCACAAAAAGAAGTGGAGCAACTTGATATTCTGTGAGCCCTTACTTCTGTCCCAGTGTTAGGCTGGGTTCACACTACGTTTTCTCCCATACGGGAGCGCATACGTCAGGGGGGAGCTAAAACCTTGCGCTCCCGTATGCCTTCGTATGCGCTCCCGTATGTAATTCATTTCAATGAGCCGGCCGGAGTGAAACGTTCGGTCCGGTCGGCTCATTTTTGCGCCGTATGCGCTTTTACAACCGGACCTAAAACTGTGGTCAACCACCCGGTCGTAAAAGCGCATACGGCGCAAAAATGAGCCGACCGGACCGAACGTTTCACTCCGGCCGGCTCATTGAAATGAATGACACACGGGAGCGCATACGAAGGCATACGGGAGCGCGAGGTTTTAGCTCCCCCCTGCCGTATGCACTCCCGTATGGGAGAAAACGTGATGTGAACTTAGCCTTATACTGGTTTGTTCTCTCTAGTCCTGGATTTCAGGATACTCTTTTTGTATGTATTTTAAGCAATTTTATTCTTCATTTATAAAGATAAATTTTTGGTAATCCTACAAATGCTTTTTTTCTTGTTTATATATATATATATGATTTTGGTGTGGGATTTGTTACCTTTATGAGGGATTCAATTTGTGGTTATTGTCTTTTTACTTCCTTGGAGACACTGCTTATACTCCTCTATTATAGAAGAACACTGTTCCTGGGGGAGCAACTGCAACTTAGGGAGTAAATATGGGTGTATGCAGATCCCAGGGACGTGCACACACAGACATAAAAGGGGGTTGAGCCCCTGCCCTTTTTCTACACCTGCAACTTGATGCCTTATTGACAGGCATATTATTATTGCATTTTGCTGCTATCAGTGATGTCACAGTACAGGGATAATGCGCACAGTGTCGCAGTACAGATATACACAGTGAAGTGCCCTTTTTTTTTTTTACTTGAGCCTCTGGCCTCAAAATGTCTGTGCACGTTCCTGGCAGATCCCCCTACATGTCACCATCACTACATGCACCCATAATAACCCCGAATTGCAGTAACCGTCAAGTCTGTTGTGCCTCTAGACGAGAATATAACGGTTTGCTGTTTGCATTGGAATCGCAGAAAGAATATAGATTTACGTGTAAAGTAGCGAACCAAAAGGGGAAGTTATGTATTTTGGGGGGTGGAGTTACAATTAACTTTACATCTTCGATACTTAACGGAAATAAATGTTCTGTGCAATTTGGTACCAGGTACTAAAGAGGACTAATGGAAACGGAATTAGATGCTGGAAATGTCACCGGGTGCAACTTACATGAATGTCATATGTATTTTTAACGCGAAAGAATAGTACATGATCATTTTAGCGAGACCTTACAATTTGTGTTGTGACTCAGGCCATGTGCACACAGCAGAGGCTGTGCTGCGGCAGACGGTGACCCTATGGCTCCGAAGGACAAGGCTGTAGGCACTCGGAGTGCTGCCATATGGTGCCTCCATACGTCGCTGTATTACAGATATATTCTCCATTAGAAACAATGTTTATAGAAGAACGTACGAAGAAGAATACTTCCTTAAAGAGAATGTTTTATCAGAAAATGATCTATTATTTAAATCAGGTTTTAAAGTTAACCATTCTTTGAAAATTGAAATTTTTGTGATTTTATTATTACTATTTTTTAATTTCACTATCTATATTTTATAATAATCCTGAAATCTTGTTTCTAGTCTGGCCACTTTGCCTAAAACTAAGATTACACTTCTTGTTCTGTACAGATCTCTCTCCAGCAGTCTCCTCCTTATCATCACAGACAGAATAACGGTGAAAGGTGACACCGGCGGATAGATAAGACAGGAGCAGGCCAGTTACAATAGACAATAGTCACAGCTCGCTTCCTCCCCCACCCTGCACAATAACCTATGCACAGGTCACAGAGCATGCCTAGAAAACTACCATAGAAGTCAATAGGGTCCCCACCAGTCTATTTTCCTCACGTCAATGGGGCCTACTGTAAAGCATATCTCTAAATGCTGTTAAAAAAAAAAGCTACGGCAAGATGGCTGCCACCATAATAATGTATTTGTCCATCTGCAATCTCTATGGGTTCACGATATATAATAGTTATATACCTCCCCTCCAGCTCTATCTGTAGGCAAAATGGAGATATTGTACTGGAATTGTGCAAAACATGGTAAAAAAAAAAAAAGGGAAAATCACTGCAAAAACAGTAATTATTAAGTAAATATTAAGTCATTGTTAAGCAATAATTAAGTAAAAATGTGTAAACATTTTAGGTGATTATAGGTCAAATAACTTTCTCCTCCTGGTGATATTTATTGCACTTGAGTAAGAAAACGCATGAAATCTGCACAGTGTGACCTCCAGCACTAGTAGCCTGATGAGATGACCAGCTGCACTAATCAAACACTACACCCACCAAAGACAGAATTCATGGGAAATGTAGGCTGCATTACAGAACCCACATCATTGTTCACCTGTAAAGCAAAATGGAGCTGATCCCATGCATGCCACAGAAAAAGAGGTAAACAAAAGGCATACACAGGAACCTCCACATTATTATAAAATAATAGCCTATATGTTGCACTATATAAGCAAAAAAAAAAAAAAAAATTACCAGAATGCTAAACTAGGGCGGTAATATAGGGGACGGCAGTGGCTTGGATGTGCATAGCGGGAGTAGTAATAAAAAAGTGAGATGAGGGAGAATGTCAAGTAAAGCGTGCAGTTCTCCTATATACAGACATTTAATCCTGTTAATGATATTAATTAAGAAGCAGTAAGGGGTCTGATTTCTGTTCCGAGAGCTTAGAAAAAAGACCAAATGAAGTACATGAGAGGGATAGAGTGCAAGATGAAAGGAATCAGATAGGGAGGGGGGGAGAGTGCTACAAGGGTCAATATACTGAAGTGGCACAGATGTAGAATACATTATTGACTTGTCTTCTTTATGGGCTTACTGTAGTGTTTTCCAACCAGGGTGCCTCCAGATGTTGCAAAACTACAACTCCCTGCATGCCCGGACAGCCTTTGGCTGTCCGGGCATGCTGGGAGTTATAGTTTTGCAACAGCTGTAGGCACCCTGGTTGGGAAACATTGGCTTACTGATATGTTCTAAACTGTATAACACCACCAACCAAGTACTGGCTATATTAAAGGGGTACTCCCGTGGAAAACTATTTTTTTTTTTAATTATTTTTATTAACTGGTGCCAGAAAGTTAAACAGATTTGTAAATTACTTCTATTAAAAAATCTTAATACTTCCAGTAATTTTTAGGGGCTGTATACTACAGAGGAAATGCTTTTCTTTTTGGATTACTCTTCTGTCACGACCACAGTGCCCTCTGGTGACCTCTGCTGTCCATTTTAGGAACTGTCCAGAGCAGCATATGTTTGCTAGCGGGATTTTCTCCTGCTCTGGACAGTTCCTAAAATGGTCAGCAGAGAGCACTGTGGTCGTGACAGAAGAGAAATCCAAGAAGAAAAGCATTTCCTCTGTAGTATATAGCCCCTAAAATGTACTGGAAGGATTAAGATTTGTTAATAGAAGTAATTTACAAATCTATTTAACTTTCTGGCACTAGTTGATTTAAAAAAAAAAAGGTTTCCACGGGAGTACCGATTTAATGATGCCACAATGGGTTCACTCCAACAATATATACCAACAAAAGAACCAATTATGTAAAATAACAAGTTTTTTAGACATATATCAAAATAGACATACATTTAAAAATAGATGGAAACATTAAAATACAGGCACTGGAAGTGACAAATACAGATGACTGAAGATGGGTACGGATGTCAAATAAAAACATGGAATACAGGGTTGACCATAGGTCTGTATAAGACAGTCGGCTCTCTCATAAGAAACATCAATCAACAAAAGGGAATAATGATATAAAATGGACAGATAAGGCTGGGTTCACACTGTGGAATTTCTGGGCAGAATTTCTGCCGGAGATGGAGCCGGTGGCACTAGGACCGCGTGGACTACATTGCCGTCCCCACAGATGGCATTGCATTTCTGAGCAGATCTCCCAAAAGATCCACCCAGAAATGCATTGCCATCTATGGGGACGGCAATGCAGGCTGCCCAGTCCTAGCGCCGCCGGCTCGATCTCCGGCAGAAATTCTGCCCAGATATTCCACAGTGTGAACCTAGCCTAAGCCAGCCATAGAGGAAACAATGGACCAAGAGGACTGGAAAAAGAAAAGAGAAAAGCAGCCATCTAACCAAAGAACTACCTGCCATGCCCCCTGATGAAGCCTGATGTGAAACGTACGTTGGGGTTGGAGCTGGTAGTTGGCAATATGCATGGTAGGTAGTTCTTTGGTTAGATGGCTGGTTTTCTCTTTTCTTTTTCCAGTCCTCTTGGTCCATTGTTTCCTCTATGGTTGGCTTATCTCTCCATTTTATATCATTGTTCCCTTTTGTTGACTGATGTGACAAGTTGATTAAAATGATTCTGACTGCTGATCAATATATATTAATACTTATATATTTATATGCCATTTCAAATCCTGAAAAAAGATATTTGTTACCTACTCTTAACCTACGGTATATATCCAGCTTGTTATCTGCTCGTGACTAAGAAAAAGACCTTGGAATGAGGCCAAGAGAACCAAGATAAGAAGAGGAATTGGAAGTTTAGAGACAAAATATGGCCAAGAGAGAAACAAATGCTAATATGCTAATGTATACAGACACAAAACTCAAATAACCAATCAAAATATAACATGACGATTCTGACGTGATAACTAACCTCCCCTTTTTGTCAAATGTAAAAACCTATGTACTTCTGTGGAATAAACAGAACTCTTTCTCATAACACTTGGGCACTCTCTGAGTTTTCTTGCTGAGAAAGAGTTTATACCAACATTTTGTCTGGTGTATATTTCTTTATGTCGACACTCAGCAGTATACAGCAGCAGTCACGCACATTTTAAGGCCTTATCCACAACCATCCTTGACAGATGTATCTTATGAGATATGTTCTACACCGCCTGTTCTATACAGACCTATGGTCCTACCTGTATTCCATGTTATTATGTGCCATCCGTTCAGTCATCTGTATTTGTTACTTCCAGTGCCTGAATTTTAATGTTTCCATTTATTTTTTAATGTATGTCTATTTTGATATATGTCTAATAAACTTGTTATTTTACATAATTGGTTCTTTTGTTGGTATATAATGTTCTAAACAGTCATGCCCATGCAACATGTATTCTGTACACTTCTATACGCTTATTGCAATGTATAACACCCAGCAAAGATGGCCTCCTTTTCCTTTATAAAGATCAGATAGCAAGCTCGCTATCTTTTATCATGCATGCTCTATATACCGTACACCGCCGCAGTTTTTCCGATGTGCCTGATACACAAAGGCTCTGTGTGCTCAATGCACACATGCATACGTGTGCTGCATAATGTGATGGGCGGCTGTGCTACAGCTCTATACGTCTCTATTTGGAACAGGCAGCTATAAAGTATTCATGTAGCATTTCGCTATTGCGGATTAAACTACCGTCTCTTTAAGACGCTATTACTTAACTGTAATGTATTACAAAAAGCTATATATTACCGGGATGAATAATACACCCGAAATAGCTGGAATGTTTATACCACTTCTAAATATATCCAACTGGCTTTCGATGATTCTGTTTAAGCAGATTGTCGTGTACAAGGAGATAGGTGGCAAGAACACTTGTGTTTGCAGATTTGTATATATCGGTATATTTGGGTTTGGACTTTATGACAATGGCTGTATCAGGGTATTTACTCTTTGCGGCATTAGATATAGAGTCGATTTTTAGGCCCTGGACCTATAAAGGGAGGCCCAAAATGTCCACCTTCTCTATATGAGGAGACAATTAGTAGAAATAATGTCCCAGTTGCGGGTACTGTAAAAGATTTTGCATTAAGGCCAAGATACGTTAACCCCTTAACCACCTATGACATACAGTTACGTATTGTGGTCATTAAAGGGGTACTCTGCCCCTAGACATCTTATCCCCTATCCAAAGGAAAGTGGATAAGATGTCTGATCATATGGATCTCACCACTGGGGACACCCGCGATCTCGGCTGCGGCACCCCAGACATCCGGTGCACAGAACGAACTTCACCCCGTGCCAGATGACTGGCTATGTGGGGCGGAGGCTGGTGGGGTCACGCCCCCGTGATCAGATATCTTATCCCCTAGCCTTTGGATAGGGGATAAGATGTCTAGGGGTGGAGTACCCCTTTAAGGAGGTATAGAAAGGGCTTATAAGCTTTGAACTCACTATACTAGTGACTACTGGCTGCTTTTAGCAGCTGGCAGCCGCCAATAGTCTGTACAGAGCAATCTCCATTGCCAGCAATTTTAACAGTTTTAATGCCGCTGTCAACGGTTGTCAAAGGGGAACTCCGGAGTAATGATTTATTTTTTTTTTAAATCAACATGCGCCAGAAAGTTATACTGTACAGATTTGTAAATTACTTCTATTTAAAAATCTTAATCGTTCCAGTACTTATCAGCTGCTGTATACTACAGAGGAAGTTGTGTAGTTCTTTCCAGTCTGACCACAGCGCTCTCTGCAGCAGCCGTTGGCTGTCCGGGCATGCTGGGAGTTGTAGTTTTGCAACAGCTGGAGTCAACCTGGTTGGGAAACACTGGCCTAGGTTTATCTTTCTGTGGAATCTTTATGTCTTCCTGGGAATCTTTTAAATAGGGTTTATATGGCCTAGAGTCTCCACAGTGAGTGACACTAGCCGCCATCTTTCCTCTATCCCACCGCTTAAGTTGTGAGGTAAAGATGAACCATGTGATGTATGTGAGAGATTTGTGGCACCAGAACGGGAGACATAATAATAAATGAGAAGGGTTTTACAAAGTGGGGAACAAAACAATATGAATTATTCAAACCCCACATTATTATTAAGACACCCACCCCCCAATAGTGCGCAAAAGATATACCAGACAAGAGAACTCCCCAAAACATGACATATGGAACCCTATACATTTTGGTGGTGGTGTCAAAAGCATCAGCAAATATTTAATGAAACCTATTTAAGAAGTGGTCTTCTGTGTGTGTGTGTGTGTGGGGGGGGGGGGGGGGTCTTCTTAACCCCTTAAAGGGCCACTCTGGTGGAAAACATTTTTTTTTTTTTAAAGTCAACTGGTGCCAGAAAGTTAAACAGATTTGTAAATGACTTCTATTAGGGTACATTCAGACGAGCGGATTTACATTCAGACGAGCGGACCTCTGTATACTGCCTTTACATTTGCCTGCTCGGAGCGGCAATATGCCGCTATGTGCATACACACTGAAGCGATGTGCGAGTCGCCACGCATGCGCGGTGTACTCGCACACATCGCGGCCGCCTCCCCTGCTCTATGAGCTAGGCCGAGAGCTGCCACGATGTCCGAGTATACTGCGCATGCGCGCAGCGACTCACACATCGCAGTGTGTCTGCTCGTAGCTGTGTATTGCCGCTCCGAGCAGGCACATGTAAAAGCAGCATATAGAGGTCCTTCAGCGGCGGATCCGCAGCGTAAAATACGCTGTAAATCTGCTCGTCTGAACGTACCCTAATAGAAGTCATTTACAAATCTGTTTAACTTTCTGGCACCAGTTGATTTAAAAAAAAAATGTCAGGAACTGTCCAGAGCAGGAGAAAATCCGCATTGCAAACCTATTCTGGTCTGGACAGTTTCTGACACGGACAGAGGTGTCAGCAGAGAGCACTGTGGACAAGACAAAAAAGAAATTCAAAAAGAAAAGAATTTCCTTTGTAGCAAACAGCTGCTAAAAAGTAATGGAAGGGTAAAGATTTTTTAATAGAAATAATTTACAAATCTGTTTAACTTTCTGGCACCAGTTGATAAAAAAAATAAAAATAAAATGTTTTCCACCGGAGTACCCCTTTAACCCCTTAAGGACCCTTGACGTACGCGTACATCATGACACCCTGGTACTTAACCCCTTATTAACGTATATTTATGTCCTGCGCCGGCTCCCACGATATGAAGCGGGATCGCGCCGCGATCCCGCATCATATCGCGTAGGTCCCGGCACTCATCAACGGCCGGGACCCGCGGCTAATATCACACATCGCCGATCGCGGCGATGTGCGGTATTAACCCCTTAGAAGCGGCGGTCAAAGCTGACCGCCGCTTCTAAAGTGAAAGTGAAAGTGACCCGGCTGCTCAGTCGGGCTGTTCGGGACCGCTGCGGTGAAATCGCGGCGTCCCGAACAGCTTACAGGACACCAGGAGGGCCCTTACCTGCCTCCACGGTGTACAATCGACGAATGACTGCTTTTTTATTTTTCTGTATACGGAGCTGTATGGGGGATCATTTTTTGCACCGTGATCTGTAGTATTTGTCGATACGCCTTTTGCCTATATGTGACTTTTTAAACACTTTTTGTTCTTTTTTTATTTTAATTTTTTTTGGAATACCATGTGAGCAAAAAATCAGAAATGTTGGTATTTTGGAACGTTGCGCCCTTCACGGTACAGGATCATAAACATTATGTTTTATTGGTTCTACCACATTTAATTTGATTCATTTTTTGGGGTTTTATTTTGTTAGTTTTTTTTTTTTTTTTAAATGGGAAAAGAGGTTGATTTAAATTTTTATTAGGGGATGAGCTTATGTGTGTTTAAAAAAATATTTTTTTAATTATTTTATGTATACTTTTTAAGTCCTATAGATAACTTTTTCATGCCTATTTAGATTCCCTAACACTGAATAATGCTATGCTATTGCATAACATTATTCAGTGTTATCCATAATCTACTGATCCACCACATCTACTGATCCACCAGTGATCTACTGCCCCAGCATGCTCTATCAGCAATTGCCAGGACCCACACAGAGCAGGGGAGGGTACCTTCGGCAGGCAAACAAACCGATCGGACCCCCGGATACATGTTGAAGGGGTGCCGCCCGAATACATGTTGCAGGGGTGCCGATTGGTTGACATTGTCAATTAAGGGGTTCGGGATTGCCATGTTGATAGCAGCCATCACTTACAGTTTATGAAACTGGAGGGGCAAGCTGTGCATAACTAGCTTGCCCCCTGACTGGTGAGCAGTAAGGGGTTAAGAAATATACAGGCAAGGTTTTAGCCCCCTCCCCTGCCTGTAAAACTTGCCAGTGCCCATAGTGGTATGTCCCATGGGTGGGGGGGAAGGAGTGCACCAATCAGGGGTTCAATAGTTTCCCGGGCTTTCAGGGGCCCTCCCCTGGGTATTTATAGCTGTGGTGCCTCCCTTCCCCCCTCAATCTGCCCAGGACCCGGAATTTTGCTGCCGGTTGGTGAGTGTCTGCCCCTTATTTATGGCCCGGATGGAGCAGGAGGGTGAGGGCTGGCATGCTCGAAGCACAGCTCTGCGTCCACTTCATAGACTGAATGCCACTCAGGACATAAATGTACATCCTGGTGCGTTAAGTACCAGGGCACCAGGACGTACATTTACGTCCATCGTCCTTAAGGTGTTAAAGAGAATTTCCGCTCTTCATAATTTATGAAAATTCATGGATGTGGACGAGGTCTTTTCAAAGAGGTGGTCTTTTGGAGAGGTTTAACTTAATATTAATTTGACAAAAGTCCAGAAATTCCTGGACAGTCCATAAAAATAGAGAACTTTTTGTTTCCAGTGCCCGTGATTTTGTTGAGACTGTTGGTGCTTTAGTAGGTCGTTGTGGTTGTAATTATCATCATGTTACAGCTCAGATTTATGCTTTTATGTCAGTTTATATAGCTATAGCCATGTATACCTGTAATCTTTAGGATTTAGGTTTTCCAGTTTGTTTGTTAAAGAGAAAAAAAAATAAAAATTTGGTCGCCCATGATTTTTGAATTAGTTGTCAAGAAATAAAAAAAGGATAATTCAGGTTGGCAACCCCGATACTGTCTGGAGAGGAGTTTATATTCTGCCTCCGTGTAGCAGATGGAGATGATAAAATTGTGAAAGTGCACACAGTATATTTATGGGCCACAGTTGTCCAGGAAATATAGATACACAAATTATTTTTCACACTATATTTCTACTTGGCAGTTTTTTGGGTAGCTGCCACTGCAGTTTTTGAGCCAAAGCCAGAAGTGGATCCAGCAAGAAGGAGAAGTATAAGTCCTTGCTTTAGATTTCCTGCTACTTTGAATACACGTCTTACCAAAAACAATGCATTTGGCTGTCCTGGCATGCTGAGAGTTGTAGTTTTGCAACAGCTGGAGGCACACTGGTTGGGAAACACTGCTCTGTATGGAGGATTTTTTAGATTCCCATACGCATTAGGTCTTTGCTTGCAATTTTCATCAATGATATTATGGGGGGGGAAAGGTCATTTAGTCTTTTTGTTTCTTTTGCTGTCTGTTCAAATAATTGACTCTGGAAGTGTCTGGCAGCAGCTTATACACTAGTTTAACTGAAATAATAAGCACTTTCTGACTGACAGTTAACCTGTATATATGGACTTTCTAAGGCTCGGTTCACACTGCGGAATCTCCAGGCAGAACATTTCCGCCCGGAGATTCCGAGTGCGGCCAGTGCCGACTGAATCAGTCGGTGCTAGGACCGCGTGGACACTGCAGTCTCCAATAGACTGCAATGTGTTCTGCGAGTATTTCCGCCTGAAGAATGAGCAACGACATTCTTCAGGCGGAAATTTTCAAGCAAATTTTCCGTTCACAAATTCCGCTTCAAGAATTCCGAAGTGTGAATTTGTGAACGGAAACCCATTCACTATACTATACATTTTAGTAAGCAGAAATTCTACAGTATGAACCTAGCCTTAGGGTCTATTTACACGGCAGAATTTCCGCTTGCGGAATTCTGCCTCAAATTAAAGTCCATAGACTTCAATGGGATTCCGCGCTCCCATTCACACTTCTGAATTTCTGCTTGCGGATATTCAGAAGTGTGAATAGCCCCTTAGTCATACCTACTCTATCTCCTACTTCGCTGTGCTTCTTCCCTCCCCATACACAGTTACCATTCCTTCTTCTTTCCGTTCCTACTTATTATACTGTATCCTCTCTTCCTATTATGTGCAAACCATTATTTACCATTTTTAGCACAATCCTCCCAAGAGACCCTAAGAACCCTTCCTAAGATTTTTGACCATATTGCATGTTTGGTCCGCTGTTTTATCTTCTCCTATTCCTGCTAGGTACCATCTAATTTTTTTATTGCCTTCTCTTACAGAAATAGTAAAAAATAAAAATGCTGTCCTGTCGGATGACATTTCTCTGGACCTTACCTTCTCAGTCAATCCATTTTTCTCTATAGCTCTTTATACCCCTGAAGCTTAATATTCCATGTTTTATTATTCCTTTCCAGAGTTGCCACTTTCAGCTATTTCTGTTCTTGCTCAGTGACCCCATTTTATGCCTTTAGAGTTTTGTAGAACTTTACATTTTCTTGTTAGTTGCAGCCTTTCTTTAAAGTTCCTTAGCTAAATTTCCTCCTATTATCGCTTTTCTATGTCACCCATATGTGTTATACCTGTGTGTGTGTGTATATATATATATATATATACACACAGTATATGTATATATATATATATATATATATATATATGTGTGTGTGTGTGTGTGTGTGTGTGTAAAAGAGGACAGATATCCCAGGATTTTTCTTTCCATAAATATAGAGCTTAGCTCACCCAAGCATATAGGTGTCAGGATCCGGACTGGTATGCGGAGAGGACACGGGTGGTGGATCCTCTGTGTCAGTGAGGAGATGGCGTGGGCCGTACCAGGGGAACGGAATCTAAGGGGTTACTGTTTTTCACCAGAGCCCGCCGCAAAGTGGGATGGACTTGCAGTGGCAGGTAACCCCCAGGTCGTTCCACCCGATAGCGACTCAACCTCACTGACAGCTGAGACAGGTGCGGTACACAAGGGCAATGCAAGAGCAAGGTCGGACGTAGCAGAAGGTCTGGGCAGGCAGCAATGGTTCGTAGTCAGGGGCAACGACAAGGGTCTGGATACACAGGTATTGGAACACCCAGAAACACTTTCTCAGGGCACAAGGCAACAAGATCCGGCAGGGACAGGAAGGGGAAGTGGGTTTTTATGGAGTGGGAAGTGCTTTGGAACTAATTGGGCCAGTCACCAATTGATGGTGCACTGGCCCTTTAAATCTGAGAGACCCGGCGCGCACACGCCCTAGAGAACGGGGCCGCACGCGTCGTGACTGAGCAGAAGGACGGGGTTGGTAAGAGACACTGGATGCGACCCACGGGCGGGCACGTCCCACCGCGGGGATCGCATCCCCGCCGAGGGACATAGAGCAGCGCTCCCGGTCAGACTCGCAGACCGTAGCGCTGCAAGCAGAGGAGTAACACGGCGAGCGCTCCGGAGGGGAAGAGGGGCCCGGAGTGCTCGGCGTTACAATAGGTCTATGTCTAATATAGACCATGATGAGGACCACAATGGAGAAAGCATTTAGACAGTTCCATGCTTCTGGGTTTGAGAGATTACAACAATCTGTAAAAATAGTTTAAATTGATCCTTACATTTATCACTACTATTCACTAGTTTTGGGCACCGGTGCACAAGAAAAGCATAGTTGAGCTTGAGTGGGTCCTAGCAACATGTTAAAAGTTTTGATTAGTAGGGGCCTGAGTGTTGAGACCTCCACTGATGAAAAAAGCAAGCCAGGGCGAAGAACATAATCGAGACACTCTCTATAAACGTACATTGTGAGCATGTCTCAATCATATGACACAGAGCTGGGAAAGCAGGGGCTAAGGGCAGACTTCACGCCTCGTTCTCCAGATCGGTGGAGGTCTGAACTGTCACGATGCCGGCTGGCAGGAGGTGGATCCTCTGTGCCAGAGAGGGATAGCGAGGACCGTGCTAGTGGACCGGTTCTAAGACACTACTGGTTTTCACCAGAGCCCGCCGCAAAGCGGGATGGTCTTGCTGCGGCGGTAGTGACCAGGTCGTATCCACTAGCAACGGGTCACCTCTCTGGCTGCTGAAGATAGGCGAGGTACAAGGGAGTAGGCAGAAGCAAAGTCGGACGTAGCAGAAGGTCGGGGGCAGGCGGCAAGGTTGGTAGTCAGGGGAGATAGCAGAAGTTCTGGTACACAGGTTTTTAAACACACAAAACGCTTTCACTAGGCACAAGGGCAACAAGATCCGGCAAGGAAGTGCATGGGAGGAGGTTAGATATAGTCAGGGACCAGGTGGGAGCCAATTAAGCTAATTGGGCCAGGCACCAATCATTGGTGCACTGGCCCTTTAAGTCTCAGGGAGCTGGCGCGCGCGCGCCCTAGAGAGCGGAGCCGCGCGCGCCAGCACATGACAGCAGGGGACGGGAACGGGTAAGTGACCTGGGATGCGATTCGCGAGCGGGCGCGTCCCGCTGTGCGAATCGCATCCCCAACGGCCATGACAGAGCAGCGCTCCCGGTCAGCGGGACTGACCGGGGAGCTGCAGGGAGAAAGGCGCCGTGAGCGCTCCGGGGAGGAGCGGGGGCCCGGAGCGCTAGGCGTAACAGTACCCCCCCCCTTAGGTCTCCCCTTCTCTTTGTCCGGTAACTGCCTCCCCTGGGATGAGGACACCGGGAAAGGATGGAGGGATTCCTCAACGGCAGGCAGAACCGCAGGAGTAGGAATGGGGAGAGAGGGCAGAGGGCGAGACCTGGCACGGGGCAGTGTGACACCAGGACGAGGGCCATGAGGGGACACAGAGGCTTGCCTGATGGGACTGGGAGGGGGGGAGGGGCATTTCCTGTGGCAGGCAGAGTCCTTAATGACCTTAAGGGGACCGGATACAGGAGGAACCACAGGGTCACGGCAGGGAGTACTGGGAACCGGTTGAAGGCAGTCCTTGGAACAAGAGGGACCCCAACTCTTGATCTCCCCAGTGGACCAATCCAGGGTTGGGGAATGGTGTTGAAGCCAGGGTAGTCCAAGGAGAACTTCAGAAGTGCAATTAGGAAGGACAAAAAATACAATTTCCTCGTGATGAGGTCCGATGCACATTAGGAGGGGCTCCGTGCGGTAACGCACGGTGCAATCCAACCTGGCTCCGTTGACCGCGGAAATGTGGAGTGGCTTGACAAGACGGGTCACCGGAATGCGGAATTTATTCACAAAGGACTCCCGAATAAAATTCCCAGAAGCTCCAGAGTCCAGGCAGGCCACGGCTGAGAGGGGAGAGCTGGCTGAAGTAGAAATCCGAACAGGCACCGTGAGACGTGGAGAAGCCGACTTGGCATCAAGAGACGCCACACCCACGAGAGCTGGGTGCGAGCGTGCGTTTCCCAGACGTGGAGGACGGATTGGGCAATCCACCCAAAAATGTTCAGTACTGGCACAGTACAGACAAAGATTCTCTTCCTTACGGCGATTCCTCTCTTCCAGGGTCAGGCGAGACCGATCCACTTGCATGGCCTCCTCGGCGGGAGGCCTAGGCGCAGATTGCAGTGGAGACTGTGGGAGAGGTGTCCAGAGATCTAAGTCTTTTTCCTGGCGGAGCTCTTGATGCCTCTCAGAAAAACGCATGTCAATGCGAGTGGCTAGATGAATGAGTTCATGCAGGTTAGCAGGAGTCTCTCGTGCGGCCAGAACATCTTTAATGTTGCTGGATAGGCCTTTTTTAAAGGTCGCGCAGAGAGCCTCATTATTCCAGGATAGTTCAGAAGCAAGAGTACGGAATTGTATGGCGTACTCGCCAACGGAGGAATTACCCTGGACCAGGTTCAGCAGGGCAGTCTCAGCAGAAGAGGCTCGGGCAGGTTCCTCAAAGACACTTCGAATTTCCGAGAAGAAGGAGTGTACAGAGGCAGTGACGGGGTCATTGCGGTCCCAGAGCGGTGTGGCCCATGACAGGGCTTTTCCAGACAGAAGGCTGACTACGAAAGCCACCTTAGACCTTTCAGTAGGAAACTGGTCCGACATCATCTCCAAGTGCAGGGAACATTGCGAAAGAAAGCCACGGCAAAACTTAGAGTCCCCATTAAATTTGTCCGGCAAGGACAGGCGGAGGCTAGGAGCGGCCACTCGCCGCGGAAGGGGTGCAGGAGCTGGGGGAGGAGATGGTTGTTGCTGCTGTAGCTGTGACTGTACTTGCTGTAGTTGTGACTGGAGTTGCTGTGTCATGGTGGTCAAGTACGACAGCTGGTGATCTTGTTGGGCGATCTGACGAGCTTGCTGGGCGACCAGCGTAGGGAGGTCAGCGACAACTGGCAGAGGAACTTCAGCGGGATCCATGGCCGGATCTACTGTCACGATGCCGGCTGGCAGGAGGTGGATCCTCTGTGCCAGAGAGGGATAGCGAGGACCGTGCTAGTGGACCGGTTCTAAGACACTACTGGTTTTCACCAGAGCCCGCCGCAAAGCGGGATGGTCTTGCTGCGGCGGTAGTGACCAGGTCGTATCCACTAGCAACGGGTCACCTCTCTGGCTGCTGAAGATAGGCGAGGTACAAGGGAGTAGGCAGAAGCAAAGTCGGACGTAGCAGAAGGTCGGGGGCAGGCGGCAAGGTTCGTAGTCAGGGGAGATAGCAGAAGTTCTGGTACACAGGTTTTTAAACACACAAAACGCTTTCACTAGGCACAAGGGCAACAAGATCCGGCAAGGAAGTGCATGGGAGGAGGTTAGATATAGTCAGGGACCAGGTGGGAGCCAATTAAGCTAATTGGGCCAGGCACCAATCATTGGTGCACTGGCCCTTTAAGTCTCAGGGAGCTGGCGCGCGCGCGCCCTAGAGAGCGGAGCCGCGCGCGCCAGCACATGACAGCAGGGGACGGGAACGGGTAAGTGACCTGGGATGCGATTCGCGAGCGGGCGCGTCCCGCTGTGCGAATCGCATCCCCAACGGCCATGACAGAGCAGCGCTCCCGGTCAGCGGGACTGACCGGGGAGCTGCAGGGAGAAAGGCGCCGTGAGCGCTCCGGGGAGGAGCGGGGGCCCGGAGCGCTAGGCGTAACATGAACATTCAAAAATGTTAACACTTTACTAGGACCTGTCAAATGTTTCTCCAAAACTAGGACAAACAAACAGACAAATAGCCCCCCCCAACCCCCCAAACCCCCCCCCCCAAACCCCCCCCCCGTGTGAAATTCTCCAACAATAAAATAATATAGAAACATAGAATGTGTCGGCACATTATAACTGTATAAACGTATGAAGAATCAATACAGAGATCTCTCCCATGATCTGTTTGTATCCAACATTGTTCCATTCTCTACGTCTAAAGAAAAGAATGTTTCTACATCAACATAGAAGAGGATTGTAACTCTGCCTGACATAACCACCGGGTTACTTTTTCTCTGTCCTGCTCAGTCCATGCCTCCTTTTCCTTGCATGTTACTCCAGGTTTAATGCCCGCACAGTACTTTCCTATTCTGCCCATAGGGTGAGCAAAACCAGTCCCCAGCCAGTTTCACAAAGCCCCATCTATATCAGACAGCTTCACCCTCACTAAACTGCCAGAGCAATACAATTTTATAGCATTTCAGCAAAGGTGCTATTTGTATGCAGATGTATCACCTTTTTTTCTGACTTCCTTCCTGCCTGCTTACTTGTACCATTCTGATCCTCCTGTGTGTGACCTTGGCATGATTGACATCGAATCTGTCCTGCCCACTCAGATTTGTTTGCCTTTTTTTGACCATGCACATATGCCATCTCCAACCCAAGACTTTGGTCAGTTTCCAGACTCGTTTCTGCCTATTCAATGGGTGACCCTTACTGGTGTCTCTTGGCCCACTGGACCACTCGCTACCTTTACCGGGACCAGTCCCAGAGGTAGTAACCTGGTTGCCCCTTGTAGCAAAGACCAGATCTTTATCCTTAGGGGGCTGCTTAGACAACACGCTTTGGGCCATGGGGGTGGCCCAAAGCCAAACTGGTTAGGAGGTACATTGGGTCCACACTCATTACAGGGATTCTTTACTGTAAGAGCAGAGAAGATTCGTTGTTGGGAAATAATTTTCTCCCCATTAAAATGTGAGGAAAATTGGCTTCTACTCCTTTTTTTTTTTTGCGTTCCTCGTATCAACACTGCAAGATAATAGGCTGAACTGGACGGATGGATGAATTTTTTTTCAGCCTTAAAATCTATGTTATTATGTATTATTTCCACATAAATTCAGTTGTTAATAATTCTGACAGTATCAGTAGATGTGGAGACTTTTTTTCCCAGGCTTGTCAACACAACAATCATTTTGTTTCTGCCCAGTGCAGGGTTTATATAACTTTTCCAATGTTTACTTCTGTTTTGCTGATCCTGTTTTGCTTCTCCTTAATTATTTAGTATTCCCCGTTCCTCAGCACATTTACTCATTCCAAATGAAAATGATCATTAACATGTTGGATGAAGAAGTTCTCAGCTAGGTGCCTACAAGGAACCAGGCCATGCTTAGAGAATGCTATATCCAGGCAACTGTGCCGTTTAACACAGATCAAGCCTAAGATTCAAGCTGGACATAGATATGAGATAGATGTTGGTCAACTAATCTTTCGGCTAAAATCTTTCAAGCGTGACTCCTCATAAACATGCAAGTTCGGCTTGGCCGTGCATGTTATTTCATTAGAGAGAGAGACAGGCAGCTCTTCAGCAGAAATAACAAGATAGGATAGGTGGAAATCCAGCCTGTTGGATCCCTATTTTTCTGTTCTCTATGCCTTTGAAGTACATCACAGTCCCCATAGACATGAGCTTATTGAAAGATCCCATTGAAATAAGCTGAAAATGTGTCTAATATATACGGTTCCAAGAAACACTCGCCTGATTCCAATTATATAGGCCAAATGATAGAAACTTGGAAGAGCAGAATAATCAATATTTTAATGCTTTCTGTGTAAGGGAAAATAAGGTTGGGATTGTTTTTCTCCACTGGAAAAAAGACCTAGACATCTATTATATAATATTGTAAAACAGTTCGGCAGCGGGGTGGGGGGTATAGTAAGTAACTCAAGTAGATCTTGGCAAACGTTTCTCAGTAGTATTTCTTTATTATCGAGAGAAGAACAGATTTGTGAAAGAAAGGTATATAGGGTGGATATAAAAGCATTACAAACTATGAAAAAGCTCATTTCCAAATTTTTACGATTATGATTTTTACCACTGTCATCATTGGGGGAACACAACATAAAGTCGTAACAAACGTATTTTATAAGACTGAAAAAACATATACATCTATCCAGTTCAGCCTATCATCTTGCAATTTTGTTTCAGAAGAGGCAACCCCATTAGACAAGATATGAAGAAAGCATATGGGGTTGGAATATGAGAACGGGATATGTGGTTGGGATATGAGGACATGATATGAGGTTTTTATATGAGGACGGGATATGAGGACAGGATATGAAGTTTTTATATGAGGACGGGATATGATGTTTGGATATGAGGACGGGATATGAGAAAGGGATATCAGGAAAAATATAAATTTAACCTAAAAAGGGAAACAATATGTCCCACCATTGCTGTACCAATGTTTCTAATTTAAAAAAAAATATTTTAATAGCATAATAAATCTTTGAAGAATTCTTCTCAGGGTACGTTCACACTGCGGAATCTCCACTCGCAGAATTCCGTGAGCGGAGATTCCGTCTGGCAGCCCCCGCCGAAAATACTTCAGCGGTAGGACCGCGCGGCACTGCGCCTTCACCATTGACGGCTATGCAGTGCTCGTGGAATTCTGCACAAAGAATGAATATGTTCATTCTCTGTACAAAACAATTTCAGCGGCGGAATTGTCCGCTGCTAAAATTCCTCAGTGTGAACAGGTCTCGCGGAAGAAGGAATTCGAGGGAATTCCGCAGTGTGAACGTACCCTTAGAATTATAATCTCAATAGTAAGTTGTGATGTTCTGTTTAAACAAACCATAAAGATTATTGAGGATTAGCAGGAACAACAAGAAGATGGAAGAGGTTTTATTTTTCTCTAGACCTTTGGAATGCCTTTTTAGCGCCATTTATATATAAGTCCCTGTTTTTGCTGCTGATATAGGACTTGTATAAATAATATCCTTTATAACCTTTGTAATATTTCCAGAATGATAACATCTTTAACAACTAGTTTCACATAAATATTACTCACCATCTTAAATAATTTTAAAAGATGAAAGCTGTAATTTGTGATATTTTAAATATTTATCTGTTACTGCTAAGAACTATTTGTTATATGCATATCCAGGAAGACCTAGAGAGTAAAAATCTCAGAATCTCTGCTTTCTTTATAATAATTCTTTCTGGAGAACTGGAAATCTTTTATAGTTTGATCCTTAAATGGGTACATCACCCCTAGACATCTTATCCCCAATCCAAAGATGTCTGATCGTGGGGGTCCCGCCGCTGGGGACCTCCGCGATCACCCTGGTGCACCCAGTGTTCATTTAGAGTGTCGGTTGCAGCGCCATGGCCGCACAGCACTCGTGACGTCAAGGCCACGCCCCCTCAATGCAAATCTATGGCAGGGGGCGTGACAGCCTCCCATAGAATTGCATTGAGGGGGCATGGCCATGACATCATAAGCGGGGTGTGATCGTGATGTCACAAGCCTCCGCCCTGCATCGCCAGTCATCCAGCACAATGAAACATCTTATCCCCTATCCTTTGGATAGGGGATAAGATGTATAGGGGCGGAGTGCCCCTTTAGCATTTACAATATGATCCTTTCTGGCCTGTTGCAGAGGTTTATAATAGCAAAGATCTCCAGGCAAGAGTGTATGCACCATAGAGGAAAACCATGCAATGCTATGGGACCCTTGGAGAGAGAGGGTCCCGTCCTGGCTGTTCCCATTCCTTTTCCTATAAATAAGAAATATTGCAAAACTTCTCTCTCCAGTGAACTGCATTGTCAGCAAATTAATGGAGGTGGGTACTGACCAATGGGTCATGGAAAGCAAAGGGGAAATAACCATCAGACCTTTCTGTCCTGGGAAGGCAAAATCAGCCATAAAAGGACGTCCATTTCCATGTTTGCCATGGGGCAAATATCGATAGACACTTGAATTCAAAGGATACAGAGAAAGGCCTCACTTGTCCTATAGTAGTGGAATGCATAACCTTCCACCCCAGATTACAAACGATCCCTAGGGATCTCAGCAGCATGATGCCTTATGATCAGTTTATAGGCAGATGACAATGGAATATCAATTAATGTGCACAATACAAGATCAAAAAAAGACATTTAAATCACTAAACTTTCAACAATTATACTTTTCAGTACGACTTGTGTGTGTGTGCATGAAGAGTAGCACTATCTCTAACCATTGTGTATTTTCTATATGAAATTTTTCAATAGTTTTGAGCCCTCCGCCAACTCCATCTATACATTTTTAGTTGTCCCTTAGCTTGTCGGTAGACACTAGTGATGAGCGGCAGGGGCCATTTTTGAAATTGCGATATTTCTAGAATGTATGGACGAATATTCGTCCTATGTTTGTGAAATTCACATATTCGCTATGTTCGTTCACTTTTTTTCCATGCGAAAATTGTAATGAACTTCGTATAGTGCGCATGCGCGATTATATCATTCAACTAATTAACACTATACCCTACACTAGAATCTATCTGCTAAACCAACCTACTCTATCTAACACTATCATTGGCCCACAAGTTAAAAGAAGGGAGGGATCAGTGTCCTCTGGAAGTGCCAATATTTGTGAATATTTGCATATTCGCATATACAAAATATTTGTGCTCCACACCAACTCACACAGTAAATAATATTGCAGCCTTCTTTGGACCACAACCTGGAAGCAGGGAGGGATGATCACTTTTTTTTTATCATCATTGTTGTGATGTGTACTGTGAAAAAAAAAAAAGAATATTCGTCATTCCGAATATATAGCGCTATATTCTAAATATTCGCGAAAATCTTGAAGTGCCGATATTTGAAGTAAAAATTTGCATTTTGAATATTTGCCCTCAACACTAGTAGACACAAGCTGCTATAATTTCTCCTGTACACTGCTCTGAGGGATCCTGCTATTATATATCTCTATAGCATATCCTTAAAAGCAACATGGAGAACATTATGGAGCAGTACTGATCAGTACAAGCTGTGAATCAAGCACTGGGGTGAGAATAACACTCAATAGATCTATCAATGTCTCTGAGTGTCTATCTGTCTTTAACTCACAACATCACAACAAAATGTGGAAAAAAGATGAAGGATGCTACAAAAATACACAACTTATAGCACTAACAAGGGGTTACTAATATATATATATATATATATATATATATATATAAAAATAGTTGTGTATCTGCCTTATGTCTTGCTCTGCAGCTAACTCCTCCCTGCCCACCACTCTCCATAGACTTCTGTGGGCAGTATGTAATGTGTTCCCTCAGTGAAATCTGTCTTGTCTTTTAAAATGGAGATTTAGCAGGTTTTCAGCAGAAATTATATGCTGGGTGGGAAGAAAATAAGCCTATTAAATGGAAAAAAGAGGCATTTTATCTAAAAAGGTATGCTATTTATATTCCCTTGCACTATTTTTGTTACTAGATTTTTTCTGTGATACAGCCTGCCCTTTTGATATTTGAACATTGTACTACGTATTTCCTCAAACATTGAGTATTATTTATTGCAAATGTATTCAGTATACCTTAATGAATGTTATCAGATCACAGAGAGGGAAATTGTAATAACATACGACCTGGTCATTTTTATGGTGAACATCTCCTAGTATTGGTTGTAACCCGTTGGCAGTTGGTCCAGCTTATGCTAGATCAGTGTTTCCCAACCAGGGTGCCTCCAGCTGTTGCAAAACTACAACTTCCATCTTCTGTAGCATTCAGCTATAGACAGGGTGTAATAGGAGATCAGCAGATTAACAGTACACTGCAATATATTTATATATTATTGCAGTGAACTGTAGGAGTAATCATGCAGATGAATGTTTATGTCCTTTAGGGCAATGATTCCTAACCAGTGTGCCTCCAGCTGTTGCTAAACTACAACTTCCATCTTATGTAGCACCCAGCTATAGACAGGATGTAATAGAAGATCAGCAGATTAAAAGTACACTGCAATATATTTATATATTATTGCAGTGTAATGTAGGAGTAATCATGCAAATGAATGTTTATGTCCTTTATGGCAATGATTCCTAACCAGTGTGCCTCCAGCTGTTGCAAAACTACAACTTCCATCTTATGTAGCACCCAGCTATAGACAGGGTGTAATAGGAGATCGGCAGATTAACAGTACACTGCAATATATTCATATATTATTGCAGTGTACTGTAGGAGTAATCATGTAGATAAAGGTTTATGTCCTCTAGGGAAATGTTTTCTAACCAGTGTGCCTCCAGCTGTTGCAAAACTACAATTCCCTGCATGCCCAGACAGCCAACGGCTGTCTGGGCATGCAGGGAATTGTAGTTTTGCAACAGCTGGAGGCACACTTGTTGAGAAACACTATGCTGGATCATTGCCTTGCCACGACTATGGCCTTTCCTAAATACTTCAGCCCCGTCTCCGCAAATTGGCTTCTTATCAGGTTTGTTGTTTTCAATGCACGTGTCCCCATTTTCCATGTAAATCTGATGTGTAATTTTCTTCTTCAGCTCAGAATGCATCAATTCCTTGTCGTGTTTTATATATATTTTTTTTCAGTTTTTTTGCAGGCTGCTTATTCTCTCTATCCATCTCTCTCTTTATTCTCCCTGGATTCCCACATCCTGGCAGCGGCCTTCTTCTCCCTCTCATTCAATCTTCTCTTTCATGTTTTCTACCTCCCTTCTCGCTCTCAACCCGCTCACTTTTTTTTTTCTTCTCTATCCTACAGGATAAAAAAATAGTCAGATTTTTCGGAGGGAGGAGAATCGGTGACAAGACGAAGATGGAAAAATCCATGGAACAGAGGTAGAGTGATAATAACAAGAAAAGTAGCACAATACGCAATAAATTGCGAAAGTCAGCGAGTTCGAGCCATTCTAGAGCGCAATGCAATCGTATTATCTCTGCTTTTTTTATTTTATTGTGGAGCTAATGCGTTCTGCATGAAGGGTTATTTGTGGTGGACATGTAAATCAGCGAGGCAGGAGGAGGGGTGGGGAATTGTATGTCTTGGTATTTAGAACAAGGTTATATCCCTTGATACATTCAACTAGAACATGGTCCAAAATTAAACATTGTCAGCTGCCTAATGGATGTATTCCAATATTAACATTTAATATCCTTGACAACACATAAAGCCAGTGAATAATGCAACTCCAAAACTGCGGAAGTAATGCATGTAATACAGCAAAGCAGGCCCGGACTGGGACCAAAAATAAGCCCGGGCATTTACACCAAGCTCATTTTTTATGTGGGGGTCTGCCGGCTGGGACCCCAACTGATCACTGCTTCTCGGCCTTTTGGCTAAGATCAAGTGTAGTATCTGTTCTTATCAGTGGTTTGGTCTTCGCCATTGATGTTGTACGGATGCTGCATGGAGGGAGCAGGTGTACCAGGGCGTTCCGGGGCTGGTTCTGAGGAATCAGTTCAACGGCTGTTCTGATGTGACCTGTTTCCTCCGGGTCTCGCCATGAGGTAGAGGGGTGTAGAGCCGAGGTACTTCTGTGCCTCGGGGAGTGGTGACCTTGAGGTGCCGAAACTCACTGGGTGTTATAACTCACTGAGTGAAAGCACTGCACCATTACTCTTCACCTTTGGCACTCACCCTTGGTATCCCGGCCTTCTGGCTAGGATCGGGGAAATTTTTATAGAACCGTCCGGATGACCGGGTAGTATATCTGCACTTCATTCACTTATTTATAATTTTTTTTGTATGTCACTGTGCCACGTTTTGTGTTTTTCTTTGTACACAGGATTGGCAGGATGCGGTAGCCCTTCTGTGTGTCCCTCCTGGCGGTCTAGGGGAGGTGTGTGTGGCCAACAGGTTCCTCACCTCCCTGCAACTCTTGGGCATCTTGGCTTCGGTGAAGATGCCATCAGTATACGGCTCCTTGGCTGATACCTTGGTTAACGCCTAGGTTGAACGCCTAGGTTTTCGGCCCCTTAGTAGCTTCGGCGAAAAGGGGCATCAAACCTGGATCCTTGCAGGTGCCTTTTGGCCCGGAGGTGAAGGGTAGGTTTGTTGGGGGGCCTCTCTCCTGTTGGAGAAGGGCTTAGCGATAGACCGCATCCTTTTTGCACGTTTTTTTTTTGTGTGACACGTTTGCACTTTTTCTTGCACTTTGGGTGATAGAGAGCACTTGTCTCGGCCCAACTGATCACCTGGGTTCAAAAGGCTCTCCAGCTGTTGCAAAGCTACAACTCCCATCATGCCCGAAGAGCCTTTAGGCATTATGGGAGTCAGTGGCTTTGCTATAGGGGTGCAGAGCTAGCAGTGGCACTAGTGCAATGGTGCCTGAGGGGTCCCCAAAGCACATCTGCCCCATAAGAAACCAGTATTATAACTGACACATGGGGCTCTGTTGCAGATTTTAATTTGGGACCCAGAAGCTACAAGTTATGTGACCGATGGGAGTTGTAGTTTGTAATAGCTGGAGAGCCACAGATCGGGGTACAGTTTTACCCATCATCCCTGCAGAATTTACAAGCTGACGTCTTCTCTATAGTCTTCTTTTTTATCTTAAAGCGGCGGCCGGGCCCTGCAGCAAAGTATGAATGTATTTTCTATAGCCATAGGCAGTGGGATGCTGTCAAGGAACTAGACTGAAATATACTTTGCCATCATGAAAAGATGTTATGTTAAAGGGTTTTGCCAGTTGAGTCCTAGCTAGTTCTGTATGTTGTATGTTTAAAGGTGTAGTCCAGTGGTAAAAAACGTATTTCCTATCATAAGAATAGGGGATAAGTTTTAGATCTTGGGGGGGGTCCAATCGCTGAGGCCCCCGCGATCTCCTGGACGGGGCCCTGGCTCGCTGGCCAGATAGCGCGTGTTGACCACCGCACTAAGAGGCGGCCAACACGCCCCTCAATACAGCGCTGTGGCAGAGCCGGAGATTGCCCCATTCCCACGGGCTGTTGGGGCCCCGTACAGGAGATCGCGGGGCCCCAGCGGTCGGACCCCCCGCGATCTGAAACTTATCCCCTATCCTTAGGATAGGGGATACGTTTTTCTCCACTGGATATCTCCTTTAAGGTTCCCATACACTTTAGTGAAAAGTCATCCAACCCTGTTATATCGGTTATCGGTGGGACCAGCCAACTCTCTAATGTGTATGGGGGCCTCCCGGCATAACCACCCCCCCCCCCCCCACCAGGGGAGAGAAGAATTGGAGTATGTTGGATTTTAACTGCCCAACCCTATTGTTTTCCAGGAGATAGTCTGCTGCCAGGGCTGTCTGGTAGCAGCCTACCTCCCCACTCCTAATTCCCAACATGAATGTTCAGCTGACGACTGTTAAAGTTGTATTGGCACCTTAACAACCTGGACTAGAGAAGCGTCTAGTTGCCGACACGGCACCCAACACATGGGGCACATACCCCGCCACCTCCATCTAGCTACACCTCTGCTGGATATATTTATAACTGGGATCCCCACCTATTGAATGTTCATTGTTAACTTAATCCCCTTTAAGCAAATCAATACTGAATGGAAAAGTCACCATGCATGTGCATGGATTTCTCCAACGTATCTTGTAGATTGCCGCTCCTTTTAGGACCCTGTTTAGACTGACCATGTTTCCCTGAGACTAAAACAGGCCATTTGGATGGCAAAACAAGGGGTTAAGTGATTAGTTATCTATAGTTGTAGGCAACCATACTTAGTTGTAGGCCCTTATACTGCCCCCATATATAGTTGTAGGCCCCATATATAGTTTAAGGTTACTATACTGCTCCAATATAATTGTAGACCCCTATACTGCCCCCATATAGTTGTAGGCCCCATATAGAGATTTAGGCCACTATACTGCTCCAATATCATTGTAGACCCCTATCCTGACGCATATAGTTGTAGGCCCCTTTACTTCCCCATTATAATTCTAGACCCCTTTACTGGCCCATATAGTTGTAGACCCCCATTCTGCCCCCATATATAGTTGTAGGCCCCATATATAGTTTTAGTCCACTTTACTGCTCCAATATCATTGTAGACCCCTATACTGCCCCATATAGTTGTAGACCCCCCATTCTGCCCCCATATATAGTTGTAGGCCCCCATATAATATAGTTGTAGGGCCTCATATATATGCATATATCTGCAGGACAAAACCTGGGAAATGTAAATTTTGTCCCATTGCTGGGTCTTTGTGTGGTGCCTTATTTCCTTCTTTCATTGGCCGCACATCTCCTTGTTGAACAAGGATTTTTTTAAACTGCCAAACGATCTAGTCAGGCGAAAATGTGATCCATCTGGTAACTGCCTCATCTAGGGCCCTTATTTTTTGCCTTAAACAACATTGAATGATAGAAGTAAATGTGATGTCCCAGTACAGGACATGATCCTGTACTACACTTAGGCCCTGTCAGGTTGAGTCCCTCGGTGACCTGGGGGCTCTGCTGCAGTGTCTCCCAGCTGTTATTATAGTGTTATTTAATGTAATAGGATTATAGTCAGTATGCCAATGTATAGTCAGTATAAAGGACATTTGGAGGGCTCCAGTAAATGTCTAAAGGACCTGTGAAATGCCACAAGTTATGTTTATGTTATCACGTATTACCCAAAGAGCACCAGTTAAACACATGACCCGCAGCTTGACCAATGGGCTTTGGCTCAGCCCGCCTCTATATAAGGGCGAGGTCATTACAATTCTCTCTCTTGTACCATCATCACTTTAGTGGGACCAGCAGACACCAGATGTCTCAGTGCTAGTGTCCAGTACCTGGAAGGCCTCAAATCTACAGTTATTCCAGTAAGTCAAGTCTATGTCTGCTGTCTACAGTCTAGTCAAGCCTCAAGTCAATTATCTAAAGTCTATTACAAGTATAATTGGTCCCAGTGTTCTTGGCCACCACTCTGGGATTCTGGCCTAGCTGTGAAAATAATAAAACCTATCTGACCTCAGTAAAGCCTCCGTTAAGCCATAAACTGGTTCTGGACTCTCAATTTCACTGCCTAGCTATTGGAATAACGGATATACCGTTTGGGCGGTTCCCAAAAACCACTCTGGCGTCACGAACATTAGGGGTTAATAACACCTTGCCCCATCCACCTACACCGCTACACCCCGTGGTCCAGCCATCACTGTGGGTCACCACATAAAGACTCTATGGTGTCCCAGTACCGTATTGCATACCGTACCTAGTGTAGAGGTCCCCAAAGTCAGAGTAACTGTGTTCAGGTAGGGTTCCTCAGGTTTGACAGCCCCTAGTCACCTCTCCTAAAGTCTATCTCTAATGTTAATATACATGTATATATTTAATAATTATATATATTCTATAGTAATGTATAGTACTTACCTTGTTCAGCATCGCAGGACCTTCGGTCATGTGACCATGCTAGTAACCTCTATGGTATGTTGTAGGACCTTGGGAGGTCCTTGGGTCACGTGTTACCCACAAATCTCTGTAATGGTGATTGACATCAGTACGGACCAATTAGCGTTAGTCCAGCCCCTGTCCGTATAAGGGAGCTGCGTCCAATTATCGCTCTCTTGGGTTGCTGCTCTCGTGGATGCCGGACTAACAGGGTGGTGCTACACAACTTTCAAAGACACACTAGGCCTTAAAACCTACTGGCCTCAGCGGAACCAAAACCGTGAGTTTAAATCTAAATCCCCGCTAATGCTAGCATGACTACTGGACCGCAACTAACCAGTAAATCCAGTGGAGCAACGCATAGTACTAAAAGACTCTTAATGCTAAAGTCCCAACCTTTGTCAATCTCCAAGGAAAGCTGTTGTTATGCTCAGAGACTGTTGTATTATTGAAGCTTGCAGAAAACTTTCAGTAAAAGTTAATGCTGTTTTGAAAACTCTCCGGTTGTGGACAATCTAATCTTCTTATCTACCTCCCTATCGCTCTTGGGAAGGGTGGCGGTAGGAAAAGTGTTATTGAGGAACCCTTACCCTGGCGTCACGAATAGCAAGGGTTAACAAGCACCCTTTAATTACTGCACAGCTACACTCCCCATACCCTACACCCCCCAGGCTATCACAACTCTACTTGGCTATGTTAAAATGTTCTCCCCCATGATTTCCCCCCTGACCCTATCAAAAATGACTATGGTGACTAAGGACATGGTGCCCCATAATAGAGACACAATACCAATGTCAGCCACAGCCTTCTACAAGAGGACAGCCAGAAGAAAACAATCCTTCAAGTTGCTGTGCTTTTCTGTTTTCTACAATAAAGTTACGGCAAGCGGCCAATTATGGGCTTCTTGCGGTGACTCCGTTTTAGTATGTCAGAAATAATCTCTCTTTTTCGCAACTTCATAGCTGTGGTGCAGGAGAGAGAACAGCTGACAGGTGACAGCTCCTCGCTTCCCTATGATCAGGCAGAGTAGACTGCTCAGCATTCAGGAGCACTCCTGCCTGATCATAAATCTGAAGAAGACAGCTGTACTCTATGCAGCTCACTTCCCCTGAGCCAAGACTGTACGGCTAATACACGAGGGCCACATGTGGCCTCCTGGCAGCCAGTTGGGCATCACTGCTGTAGATCATCATACGTGCAACCTGGGGCCCTGATAGGGTTGTCACCTTTCTTGCCAAAAAAATACCGGCCATGCTCATTTGCATAATTAATTATATATGCCTGACATAACAGGATACTAATACGCAGGGGAAATTTTGTCCTATTCTGACCCCTATAACTTTTTTTATTTCTCCTTATACGGGCCTGTATGAGGGCTTATTTTTTGTGCCCCAATCTGTAGTTTTTAACAGGACCATTTTTGTTTTGATGTGACTTTTTGATCGCTTTTTTTTTTTTAATTAAATTCGGAAGTTACAGTTAGTTACTAACTAAAACTCCCAGCATGCCCTGATACAGCCTGTGGCTCAGTAGCTGCCCTAAATGAAAACTACAACTCCCAGCATGTTGAAGTATAAAGTAGTATACAGTGATCCCCCAACCTACGATAATTTCAACATATGATGCTTTTTTATGTCGGGGCCATTGCCTAAACGGCTATCCGGCAGCGCAGACTGCTTCAGCTGCTGCTGGATGGCCGTTTAAGGTGCCCTGTGTGGTCCGGTGAGTGACGTTCCGGACCATCCTCTTCGGGCTCCGCTGCATAGCCGTCGCTCTCCTTCTTTGTTGTCATCACGTCACGTCATCCAATAGGAGCGGCGTGCGTAGCCGTGCGTATGACGGCGATGGAGAGTGACGATCCTGGGCAGCGGTGACGGTCCGGAGCAGCGAGTACACCCCGGTAACGTGATGACAGCGACGATCCAGGGCAGCGGTGACTGTCCGGAGCGGCGGGGACACGCGAGTATAACTTTCTATACTGTACTGTATTACTATTGCACGGACGATGGTTCATTTGGAACGAATTTCCCTCGTATGTTGAGGGATCACTGCAAGCAAAGAATGTGTGTAGTCCAGTTCACTCCCTCAGCCCGTCGCGCCAGGACCGGCGTGGGCAACAACGACTGGAAACAACGAACAGAGGCAAATTGTCCAGCACGAATATCAAAGAACAGGATGTTTATTCCAATAAAAGCCACAAAGACCAGGAGAACATGACAAGGTGACGCGTTTCGGTTCTAAAACTGGTTCTTAGTCATACGACTTAGTCATATGACTAAGGTCCAGTTTTAGGACCGAAACGCGTCACCTTGTCATGTTCTCCTGGTCTTTGTGGCTTTTATTGGAATAAACATCCTGTTCTTTGATATTCGCGCTGGACAATTTGCCTCTGTTGAGGGATCACTGTATAGTATAGGTCAGTGTTTCCCAACCAGGGGTGCCTCCAGCTGTTGCAAAACTACAACTCCCAGCATGCCCGGACAGCCAACGGCTGTCCGGGCATGCTGGGAGTTGTAGTTTTCCAACAGCTGCAGGCGCTCTGGTTGGGAAACACTGGTATAGTATATGGTGCAACATTACGGGAGTTGGAGGATTGGTTGGATAAATACCGGCCATTGCATTGCCAGTATTTTTAATATAAAAAATACCGTCCGTGCCGGTAAAATACCTAAAATACCGTCCAGGTAGCAACCCTAGGCCCTGCTCGCTGCTGTCTGTCAGTTCATATATAAAGGATTCTCCTCATTCTCATTTATGTCTCACAATGATAAATCTCACGTTGATGAGGGATTTTCCGTAACGTTATGAACACGGTGCTATTGCTTTACGACACGTCCTTTTCTGGCACCAGGTGAATATAACAGGAATGTGGCAGACTGCCATGTAAGAAGGGCAATGAGGCATTAAGTGTAATAATAATCGCATTATGTAATATATAATACGGCACAGCTTAGTAGCGAGGAACTATTACTCTAGCAGGAGAGCAATGACAGCGGTGGCTCTGCTATCAGGATTATATACAGTGTCAGTGCGCTAATTTTATACCTTAGGGCTTGTTTACATCCCGTTTTTGCTATCTGTCAAACGTAAGGGTGTATTCACACATACAGTATCCTCCGCATATTTGATGGTGAATGAACATTTTAAGCTGCGTTCAGTCTTTTAGTTTTCAGGAAATGCGCAGTAACAAGATAAGACTTGAATTGCAAGGAAAAGACCTTACAGAAAGAACGTTTACTTTTTATAATATAAGAAATATAGAAATGTATACCTATAGGTTTAATTTATATTAAAAAAAATAAAATAAAAAAAAACGCTGAATTGTGCATAATCTTGCATATGATTATCTACTTATAGGTATGTGGAATTGGGGTGCAATGCAGGGTAGATGCAGGGCAGATGTTATGGCCCAAGGGGCAGATGGTATTAACCCCTTCTTGTCGTGACGCCAGGGTGTGGTTTAGCCTTAACCACCCGAAGGTAATACTGCTGATCCTAGGCAGGGACAATGAAGACACCAACGCCAGATTAAGGATAATGGCAGCTTTACTGAGGCAAGACAGGTGATATAGTCTTTGCAGTACAGCCAAATATCCCAGGGAGGTGACCAGTGACACAGGGGGCCTCGCATGCTTGCTGGGATTTGCAGTAGTTAGACTGACTTTAGTGCAGGCCATGGCGACTACAGGTGGACTTGACTTGACGGAGATGGTGACTGACAATAAGATGACTTGACTTACTGATAGCAAAGGAATAGAGAGGGCGCTACCAAGCGCATTACCACTAAAAACCAGGGTGAACAGAGGTAATTACAATGCTCACCCAGAATGTTACACTCGCCAAGTGTAAAAATGGAAAATAACTTGTGTGTAAGTATGCCGGCAGCCGGTCCACCTTCAAAAAGATGCACAAGGAAAACAAGGAGCCTCCAAGGAGGTGGCGGACATCAGGAGGCGCTGGACACACTCGGAGGGTAAAATCAACTTTAATCACCCATCATGCAACGTGTTTCACAGATTATCTGCTGCATCAGGCAACCTGATGAAGCAGATAATCTGTGAAACGCGTTGCATGATGGCGTGATTAAAGTTGATTTTACCCTCCGAGTGTGTCCAGCGCCTCCTGATGTCCGCCACCTCCTTGGAGGCTCCTTGTTTTCCTTGACTTACTGATGACTGACTTGTGGCTGCAGGACTTTAGGCTTGAGGCCTCCAATAAAGTATGGACACTGGAACAACTTGACTGGACCTCAGCAGAAGTAGCAATGTGGTCCAAACATTAAAGCAACAGTACATTAAATGAGGAAAACCTATATACATAATGGGGGTTTGCTGCAGGGGAGCCCAGGAGGACAGTACGGGGCCACATCATCCCGTACTGGGACATTACAGGTATATGTTTTATATATGGTTTGATCCCAGCCAAAGGCTGTGTTCACATCCCAATTTTCTGACATGTTGTATGTCAACGTTGGTAACCTGCTAATATGGGGCAAACAAACCATTGACTTCTATGGGCCGAACATAGTCAACCAGTGACTACATTTGGGTGATTTTATGAACACATACTTGTTTCGACTTGGACCCCAAGGGTACATTCACACAGGCAGATTTCCTGCGGAATTTCCGCAGTGTATCTGCTGCAGGAAAATCTGCAACGGATTTTGCTACCATTGACTTTAATGGGTCAGCTGAAAATCCACAATAGAGGCAGATTTGCAAATTTTCCTTTAGGCCCATTGAAGTCAATGGTAGGAAAATCTGCTGCGGACTTTCCACAGCAAATATGCTTTAAAAAATTCTGCCGTATGAATGTACCCTAAAGCAGTGTTTTCCAAATAGTGTGCCTCTAGCTGTTGCAAAACTACAACTCCCTGCATGACCGGATAGACGAAGGCTGTCCGGGCATGCTGGGAGTTGTAGTTTTGCAATAGCTGGAGGCACACTACTTGGAAAAAAATGCCCAAAAGCGTGGTGTGCTGCACTTTATGATCCCAGCCCAAAAGCAGATATGTTCAGAAAATGGACCAAACGTAGTCACTGACTCACTGGCTATTGAAGTCAATAGGGTCAGTGCATATATAAGTTGACATTACCATTTCGACAGGATGCCAACATACGTGTGAAAATTGTAATGTGAATGCAGCCTAAGAGTGAGAGTTGCATAGATAAAGGTAACACAGCAGTGTGGGACATGGCGGTGTATCGATAGAAAATTGCAATTCATCTCCATGTGAAAGGTTAATCTGAGAAGATTAGAATTGTGCGTCTATGATCCGCCATACTAGGGACAGCTCCTCTCCCTCCCATCCACCGTTATATTGTATAAAACATGAGTAGGGGTGAGGAGGGAGAAGCTGTAATTTCTAACAGTGTTCTTATCTCTAATCCCGAGCCAAGGGATAGAAGAATAGAGGGATAGTCACAAGGGCAGTGATAGAATGATACATGAAGAGACAGTAAGGTGAAGAGGGGGTGAAGAATGCCCCATTTTGGGTATTAGCAAGGATGGGGGAGGGCAGAAATAGTTACCGGCAAGAGTGATGGCATCATAAGAACCAAGCTCGCCTTCCATTATGGTAAAGAGAAAGCTGGCAGTTCTGATAAATCATATGAAAGTTTAGGGCACAGAGGGAGGAATCAGCGATGATATTACAGTCAGGCTGAAGGACAGCTGAACAAAGGAAAGAATTATTGTAAATGATGAGGCAACGGTATTAGCAGAAGTTCCCAAAGGGTATCTGGATAAGCGCAAAACAGAAGTACTGTTAGACCAGAAGCAAGAATAATCCATACCATGTTTGCAATCGGTAGAAGATTTTAGATATATATTAACAGGCACATTTATTTTTTCAGAGCTTCTGAAACCCAACTTAGAAACCTGTGACGAGATGATCTGCAATGAAGGGTTTGGGGGACACCCGTAGCCGGCACCTCTCCGGGAACCTGGACTCTCATTCAGACACCCTATATGTTCCACAAGATCGGACACCTTACCTAATCAGTTCTACCGAGGCCTATCCACCGGAACCTCGATACCCCGACAACTCTCTACACCCTGATTGCCTGTATCCCCTCAACAACCAGCTCTCTAACAGTAGCACTTTTCCTCGTATCCACTTTAATTCCCATTATGAACCTCCTGAGGAGACGCCACCATATCCAACCCCACATGCACCTCCTGCAAAAATCAACCGCCTTCCTGCCAGCCTCCTGGACCAGTTTGAAAAACAGTTGCCCATTCATAGAGATGGCTTCAGTACGCTTCAGTTCCAAAGGCAAGCCCCAGAGGGCAAGGACCGTAGTGAAAGCCCGGGGCGTATTCGTCATCTAGTCCACTCTGTGCAAAAACTGTTTGCAAAGTCACAGTCCCTTGAGGGTGGTGGAAGGGCCAGTGTGAATGGCAAAAAGGGTTCGTCGGAGGAGACTAAAGGAACAAAACGTAGTAAAAGCAAAGAACGTGGGAAGGGGGATGGTAAGGGACAAGCTCGAAGTGGTGGAGTTTCTGGATGGTGGAGTTCAGATGACAATTTAGACAGTGACACAGGAAGTTATCGCAACCCAGCAGGCATGATGACTCTCGGAAGGCGTCCTGATCATGGAACTCGACATTTCTTGAGTGGATACAATACTATCAGTGAGAGCATGTTGAAGGCATCCAAAAGCAATAATGACCTCAAGTTCACACCCTTCCAGCCCCCATCACTTACCTTGTCCCCATTGCCAACACCTCGTGAGGTGCTCCCCGTTAGCTCAACATCATCGCTCAAAAGAGGTTCTTGGTCAACACTAACACTAAGTCATGCTCGAGACGTGTGTCAGAAGGCATCAGCCACCATAGACAAAGCACTGCTCAAGTCCAAGTCTTGTCACCAGGATCTTAGCTACCAGTATCTGCAGGTAAGTTATAATTGCTTAACTTAGTTGAGTATTTTTAGTAAAAATAAGATTATAAATTAGGATTTGAGAAGATTAATAATGCAGTCTTACAGGCAATGCTCCATGGGAAAAAATAGAATTTAAATAAGCTATCCTCCAGAAGGAAGAAAACTGTCTCTCTAGTGCCACCTCTGGGTAACTATCCTGTAAGTCAATGAGTGACCTATAAAATCAGCTAAATTTATAAGGCAAAAATGTGTAAATGGATAGAAATTTTACACTATAATTTAAGACTATAACCTTACGTTATATATGTACGGCTAAGAGAAATTTTATCTAGACAGATATTGGACGTACCCAATCCTGTGAAATCTTTCCCAGTTCTAATAATATCCAACTAGCTTTAGAGGTTTGAATAGTTGGATATTGGGTGGGAATAGCATAGAACACCTATTTATCAATTCACCTACACTTTCAATCAAAACTGTTCAACTCCCATTGTAAATTAGGTTTATTTAAAACATTTCTAAACTTTTATCAAAGGACAATGTAAACAGCTCCACACGACTCCACGAGTAACATAACAAGTGGTTTCTCCAAATTTAAAACAAAATACTGTTACCATTTTCAATGACTACTGCAGTCTCAGAATTATTCAGCACCCTGAATAGGTAAAGTGCTTTAGATAAAACATATCAAATACTTGGTCTGGTTTGGATTTTGTTGACCATATCAGTGAGGTGCTGACTCCTGGCACATGCGTTGGTGCTCTGGCATACACAGTGAATCCGTGCGGAAGCAGATAGCTCCATGAAGTGGTTGTACTGGATTACTGCAGATCAGCTCCCATTCACTTCAGTAACCCAATTGGCCTATACACAATGTACAGAGCGGTCAGCTGTGTCTACCGGCACAAAGCTTCTACCAAACAGTTGATCGACAATGGTGCCGGATGTTGACACCCCATCAATCTGACATTGATGATCTATCTTTAAAGGGGTACGTTGCTCCTAGACTTGCTATTCCCTATCCAAAAGATAGGGCATAAGATGTCTGATCGCAGGGGTCCCGCCGCTGGTGACCCCCGTGAACTCGGCTATGGCACCCCAGACATCCTGTGCACCTAGCGAACTTTGCTCCATGCTGGATGACTGACGATGCGGGGCGGAGGCTCGTGATGTCACGGTCATGCCCCGCTCGTGATGTCACGACCACGACCCCTCAATGCAAGTCTATGGGAGGGGGCGTGACGTCCCATAAACTTGCATTGAGGGGGCATGGCCGTGATGTCACGAGCTGGGTGTGGCCGTGACGTCACAAGCCTCGGGTGCTGCACCCAACTCTCTATACGAACGCTGGGCGCAGCAGGGAGATCGCGGGGAACCCCAGCGGCAGAACTCCACGCAATCAGACATCTTATCTCCTATCCGATGGATAGGGGATAAGATATCTAGAGGTGGAGTATCCTTTTAAGGATGGATCATCAATAATTTTTTGAAGAACACTGGTTACACAACCTGGATGCGGCAGAAAGAGGAAGCCATCACCTGCTGCCACCAGATTCCTGAGGAGGCCGCTGGTCAAAACCCTTCGAAAGCAATAGATTTGGTGGCAGCAGGTGCTGAGGTTTCCATTTGCACCTTCAGTGTTAAGGTGTAAACTAAACACTGAAGGGCTCCATGCCCGAACTCCAAGATATACACTTCTACTGACCCCCAAAAAAACTACACAAAAAGTCAGCTTCAAAACCATAGAAATAAATTTTAGGATTCACTTCTGTGAGGCGATGAAACAGAAAAAGGGTTCTCTATTAAGTTTGTTTTGAATTTGGAGAAATTACTAGTTGTATTAGTTCTGTTGAGTGATAAAAAAATTTTTGTTTGATTGGTTTTGTTTTGCTTTTTTTTTTTTACAAACAGCGAAAAGTTTTTAATTTTATCAAATTATTTCGAATAATTTTGAATGTGACTGTACACATTCCTTTTACCAGCAGTCAAATACAAAGCAGCATCATTTATGCAGTCCACAAATACTAATATGTTTATTCTAAGGACCGTTCTCTCATAAGCGATACATTTGGCAGGTTTCTTTTTTTCTTTCCTATTGCTTTCCCCAGTATATAAGCTGCTCTAGATAGAAAGGTTCATTTATTTTTGTCAGTTTTTAGATTTCTTTGTCTGATATAGATATATCTAATTTACAGGTGCCGAGCGGAGAGTGGACTGGAGCACCATGTAAAGATGATGACATCCCGTGTCGACGGATGCGTAGTGGAAGCTACATTAAAGCTATGGGTGATGCAGACAGCGAAGATTCAGAAGGGAGCCCCCAACCTTCCCCCAAAACTGCAGCAAGGAGGCAGAGCTACCTCAAGGCCACACAACAGTCACTAAGTGAGCAGAGCACCACGCAGAGGTACTAGGAAGAGGTTTTACTATTTTTACCACTGACACAAATATAGACGGACACCTAAAGCTCAGGAAAGGGAACAGATCTTATGGAGATGACTCCTGTGAATATAGTGCCCCCCTGTGGTGTCCATGCAGTAATACGACTGCATTCATCTATTGGTTTATATTTACTTTACTAAATAAAATGTAATTGTATGTGTGCTATAATTTAACATGACATTGTTATATTGTGATATAATAGTGTAATAGTGGCTATAACACATTTTGAAAAAATCCAGGATCTGCTCAATTCTGCAATACGTGCATAGGCCAATGATTAAACTCATTGTTTTATACAACACTGCAGCCTATCTGAAAGAGAACACGTGCAATCACATCTGCAGGTATCATGTTATAGAGCAGGAGGAGCTGAGCAGATGATATATACAATACAGTACAATCTGCAGGTATCATGTTATAGAGCAGGAGGAGCTGAGCAGATGAAATATACAATACAGTACAATCTGCAGGTATCATGTTATAGAGCAGGAGGAGCTGAGCAGATGATATATACAATACAGTACAATCTGCAGGTATCATGTTATAGAGCAGGAGGAGCTGAGCAGATGATATATACAATACAGTGCAATCTGTAGGTTTCATGTTATAGAGCAGGAGGAGCTGAGCAGATGATATATACAATACAGTACAATCTGCAGGTATGTTATAGAGCAAGAGGAGCTGAGCAGATGATATATACAATACAGTGCAATTTGCAGGTTTCATGTTATAGAGCAGGAGGAGCTGAGCAGATGATATATACAATACAGTACAATCTGCAGGTATCCTGTTATAGAGCAGGAGGAGCTGAGCAGATGATATATACAATACAGTACAATCTGCAGGTATCATGTTAAAAAGCATGAAGAGCTGAGCAGATGATATATACAATACAGTACAATCTGCAGGTAACATGTTATAGAGCAGGAGGAGCTGAGCAGATGATATATACAATACAGAACAATCTGCAGGTATCATGTTATAGAGCAGGAGGAGCTGAGCAGATGATATATACAATACAGTACAATCTGCAGGTATCATGTTATAGAGCAGGAGGAGCTGAGCAGATGATATATACGATACAGTACAATCTGTTGGTATTATTTTATAGAGCAGGAGGAGCTGAGCAGATGATATATACAATACAGTACAATCTGCAGGTATTATTTTATAGAGCAGGAGGAGCTGAGCAGATGATATATACAATACAGTACAATATGCTGGTATTATTTTATAGAGCAGGAGGAGCTGAGCAGATGATATATACAATACAGTACAATATGCTGATATTATTTTATAGTGCAGGAGGAGCTGAGCATATTCATATATGGTTTTATGGGAAAAGTTCTAGAACAGCTCTCTCTGTATTCATAGTTGTATGCAGATAACTGTCAATCACTCAATAGCACCATCCACTTGACTACTTACTCAGAATGAGCCGAGATTTATGTGAATAAATGACAAATTATCCTGGTCCCTGCTTCTGTACAGTAAACATTCGCAGAGACGGGTACAGAGCACCTGGACAACAAATGTAGTGAGTGCAGGCTGAGATGTAAACACTGACACTGCAGGCTGCTCACTATACAGGAGCAGGGACTCCTCCCTTTGACAGGAGTCCCTTCAACTGTATGAGCAATAAGTGTAATGGTCTGGACAGGTGACTGGAGGTGGATCCACTGGACCAGAGGGGTGATGGCGTGGGCCGTACCCAGGGGACGGAATCTAAGGAGCTACTGGTCTTCACCAGAGCCCGCCGCAAAGTGGGATGGTCTTGCTGCGGCAGGTAGCCCCCAGGTTGTTCCACCAGATAACGACTCAACCCCTCTGGTTGCTGAGATAGGCGCAGTACAGGAGGAACAGGCAGAAGCGTAGTCAGACGTAGCAAAGGTCAGGGCAGGCGGCACAGGATCAGAAGCGGAAGTCACTAGCAACAGGTCTAGGCAGGCAGCACGGGTTCAGAGGCGGTGGTCGTGGGCAATGGTCGGCAACAGGCAGGGAACACTTTAATATTATGGAACACTTTCTCTTGGCACGAGGCACAAAGATCCGGCAAGGACAGGAAGGGGCAGGAAACATTTATAGAGGCCTTTGGGCCAGGCACCAATTAATGGTGCGCTGGCCCTTTAAATTTCATGAAGCCGGCACGCGCGCGCGCCCTAGAGAGCGGGGCCGCGTGCCGGGACACAGAGGAGCGACGTGGAGCCGCAGAAGGTAGGGGACAGTGTCGGGATGCGGCACATGAGCGGGAACCTCCCGCCACGCTAACCGCATCCCCATCGGGGATAACTCTGCGCTCCCGGTCAGCGTGTCTGACCAGGACGCGCAGGGATGCTGAGGACCGGGACAGGGGCAGTGAGCGCTCCGGTCCAGGAGTGGGGACCGGAGCGCACACTGTAACAATAAGTCTGCAACAAATTACAAGTTTGGATTCTAACAAATTGATACAAATCAATTCATGTCTAGTTTCAGTGCAGAGAATTTCCTGGTAATGAATATAGTTAAAGGGGTATTCCAGCAATGAAAACGTATCCCCTAGCCAACAGTGTATAGGTACAGCCTTCGAGGAATATTGATGTCACTTGTTTCGTTTGGGGAAATTAATTAGGAAATAAAACCAAGGACATGACTGATTCTGCTACCTATCTACTCTTATCAGTGCCTTAATGCAGTATTCCAGCAATAAAACTTCTTGCTGGAAAAGTGTCTGATCACAGGGGGGTCCGACTTCTGGGAGAGTTGGGTCCCTGGTCTCATGATTGTGTGGGGTCCCATAGGTTGGAACCCCCTGAATAAACACTTTTCTCCTATTCTGTGAATACGGAATACATTGTTGTCACTGGAAAACCACTTCTAGGCACTAGGGAAACAGCAGATAAGGAGCAGAATCCAAACTTATTGTTATGTCCTCGGTTGTAGATTCAGGTTATACATGTTGAGTGTGAAACCTCTAGACTAGCACTTCTAATACGTAACATTGATATACCTCTAAGTTTGTTGAAACAAATAAAGATACACGGTTGGAACCAATAAAGATAAAGCATGAGAAAAATGCAGGTATTCCCTAGAATCATGTTGTGTTCCCTTAGAGTACGGGTATTATGGGTTAACAATTTAGGCACTGGACTACAGTAAATCAGTGTCCCTTAATTGTGTGGGCATTTATTTATTTGTTATACATTTTTTGTTCACTATACAGAATTGTTTGTTATTCTTTACTTAGGAGTCTGGAGCGTGTGGACTCCATGGACATCCTGTCCCCCCCAAAGTTCCAGAGCTGGGACGAGGATTACAATCAGCTGACTGAGAGTGCAACAGAGGAGGGCAGTCTATGTCAGGTGAGTAGGGGTGTACACCTACATGTACCTTCATTTGGTTCTTAAAGGGGTACTCCGGCCCTAGACATGTTATCCCCTATTCAAAGGATAGGGAATAATATGTCTGATTGCGAGGGAATCCGGCTTCTGGGACCACCCGTGATCCTCAGGCCGGCGTTCATGATTGCGGAAGACTGGGGCTTCCATGTTTGTGGTTCAAAAAAATTTTTATTGAATTTTTCAAGAAAATTGTTTCACAAAACAGAATTGGCCAATAGATAACAAACACGGCCTAAAGAACAATACAGAAATAAATAGAACAGAATGATACAAATTCTCACTCAGTTTAGATACACTTCTTTAAAAAAAAAAAAAAAGAATTAATCAGATCCATCGGATATTGTATAAGATTTACCATTAATTAAATGAACAGATAACTAATAACTTTACTATACCTGAAGTAGTCCATCAGCAAGTAAATTTATGCAGGATCCCGCAGTCCTCCCCTCTCTCGCCACAGGCAGCCATATAAAGTATGTGGAGAATATACCATACATCATGTAATGACCTATGTACATGTGTACGTAGCCCTTGGTACAGTCTACACGCCACGCCCCCTCCATTCATGTCTATGGTAGGGGGCGTGATGGCCGGTACACAGCCGTCATGCCTCCTCCCATAGACATGAATGGAGGGGGCATCAGGGCTATGGTCACCAGTCATCCAGTGTAGAGCGGAGTTCGCTCCGTGCACTGGATGACTGGAGTGCCACAAAAGAGATCGCGGGGGTCCCCAGCGGCCGGACCTCCGCATTAGACATGTTATGCCATATCCTTTGGATAGTTGAGCGAACTTACAGTAAATTGGCTCGTAGCGAACCTCGCAGCTCGGCTGTTGATTACTTTAGTCTGCATAAATTAGTTCAGCTTTCCAAGGGCTCTGGTTGCCTTGAAAAGTCCGGGACGACAGTCTTAGGTCTCCTAGGTCTGTACCCATCTTTTCCAGGCAACTAGAGCCCTAGGAAAGCTGAACTAATTTATGCAGACTAAGGTAATCAACAGCCGAGCAGCGAGGTTCGCTACGAGCCAATTTACTGTAAGTTCGCTCAACACAAGTTAACATGTCTAGAGCCGGAGTACCCCTTTAAGCATATCATAAAAGTAGAGTGGTTACTGTCCACTCTGTATAAGGCAGCGCAGTGTATTTCATGGCTGTGTGGAGAGGATCTGTTAATTCCATGGGAACTATACAAACATGACAGAACTTTCCTGGCTGATAAAGAACCACTGCAATACCAATCTGCGTACCATTGTTACAGTGCCTTGGCATATAAAGTTATTACGTGTGTCACACAATGAAACACTCTGCGATAAAGTGCATTTCTTAATGAACTGTAGGACATTTAGCCTAAAATGTATTTCCATTTATTTTATTGAAGTGAAAACATGATCTTCTGTTGATAAGACTGCCAGGTGCAATGGTCACCAGCCAAGTTGGCAACCGTGTAAAATTTCCAATTGGAGAAAGCATGACCTTAAAAATGCATTCCAAAGAGTTGTCTTTCCTAGTCGAAGAGCAGCTCCAAGCTTCTTTTTCCCCAGGTTTGCAACTTGGTTGTCGGAATTGCTTCTCTTCTGCTCATTTCAAGCCTCCAATATTGACCCAGGACAAATCTTTCCTCCCAGATGTCCCTCTTACCTTGAATATCAGAGGTTTTTTTGTGGGAAACCTAGTGGCCCCAGAATTAAGGTGCCCATACATATTAAAGTCTATGAAAGCAGAAGATTTTAACCAAAATAATTGTTCATTGAGTGAAATGATCATTTAGCCGACCAATGTCAGACTGTCATTATCTTAAAAGTAGTTGGCTGTATTTTAAATTTTCATACAATAGACTAAATATCGTTTGTACATGAATGGTCTTTCTGGGAACATTCCCAGGAAGATGATTCATCCTTCGTCCGATTGAGTTTGACAAGTCTGATAAACTAGATTGAAACTAGGTCCCAATGTGTCTGCAAGGAAAATAGTGCTTATATTGGCACAAAGCCGACTAATGACTATGCCCTTATGGTGCAGAACTCACCGCCATCCATGAACCTGATGAAGAAGAAATGTCTCCTTCGAAATGTGTTGTCTGTTATATATCCAAATAAAAAAAAATTAAACATTATTTTACTCTTGATTTCTGAATCAAGTGGGCATAGTTAATAGTTGTGTTTGCATTAGTATAAGCAACATTTTATTATATACAGCATCAAGGAACACCTTATCCCACGGGCTGGTTGGTGCAGGTTCAGAGAGCGCAGGCTTACCTGCATGGACCCAACATAGCACCCTTCTTATCCTATTATTAGTTGGCCTTAGAAATGACAGAGGACCAGGAGAAGGCAACTTGGGGGTAATCTCCAGGCAAAACAGCAGTTTTTTTCTTTTTTTTTCTTTTTAAATAAAGATGGACTTACAGTCTATGAAAACACTATATTTACATTTTTCCTTGTACATATTATGGAGCAAAACATATTTTTTCTTTAGGTCGTTATTACAGTTTTGATAACTTTTGTTTCTACGGCCTCTGCAGCTTGCTGTAAGAGCTTTATTGTCTCTCCATACATGTACATAGCTTGTATGATTCTCCACTGCAAACTGCCTTGTATCTGCCATCCTCTCTTTCTCCAGCCTATGTGAGCTGTCCTTCAAGGATTCTCTTCCCCCTTTCCATTCTTTGAGCTGGTGTTCAATCTCCTCCTCCTCCCTGCTCCTATCACTAACACTAAAAAATCTAAAAGTATGTGCGGCAGATTTATAGTAACTTTTTATGGGCAACAGCTAGATAGTAAGTATAGTTTGTAAGGTTGACAAAAGACAAGAGTCCATAAACTTCAACCTGAAACTGTACTTTGGTGATTCAGAGGAAGGAAAAAAATTAACCCCATGGGGTTGATGCCAGTTGCCCCATAACAGAGGAAAAAGTCCTTCCCGACTCCAATATGGCATCAGAATAAATCCCTAGATCAACGTTCTGTACACATAAATCTAGTATTTATAACTTGTAACATTATATTTTTCTAGAAAAACATTTAAGCCGTCCCCCTTGAACTTGTTTATTGAGTCAGACATCACATCATGAGGCGGAGAGTTCCATAGTTCCTCACTGCTCTCACAGTAAAGAATCTCTGTCTGTGATGATGGTGAAACCTTCTTTCCTCTAGATGTAGAGGATGCCCCTGTCACGCCGAGCGCTCCGGGTCCCGCTGCTTCCCCGGAGCGCTCGTGGCGTGCCTCTGTATGCAGCGCTCTGGTCAGCACCGCTGACCGCGAGTGCTGCTTCCATGTCACCGGAGGGGAAGCGATCCGAGGCACGGGACGTGCCCGCTCTCGGATCGCGCCCCGTGTCTCTCACCTGCCCCGTCCTCCTGCTCAGTCCCGGCGCGCGCGGCCCCGCTCTCTAGGGCGCGCGCGCGCCGGGTCTCTCAGATTTAAAGGGCCAGTGCACCATTAATTGGTGCCTGGCCCAATTAGTTCCATGCACTCCCTACACTATATAAACCCTGTCGGATCTCGTTGCCTTGTGCCCTGAGAAAGCGTTTGTGTGTGTTCCATTGCCTGTGTATCCAGACCCTTGCCGTTGGCCCTGACTACGAACCGTTGCTGCCTGCCAAGACCTTCTGCTCAGTCCGACCTTGCTCTTGCCTTGTCCTTGTGTACAGCACCTGTCTCAGCTGTCAATGAGGTTGAGTCGCTATCGGGTGGAACGACCTGGGGGTTACCTGCCGCTGCAAGTCCATCCCGCTTTGCGGTGGGCTCTGGTGAATACCAGTAACCCCTTACATTCCGTTCCCCTGGTACGGCCCACACCATCACCTCACTGACACAGAGGATCAACCACCCGTGTCCTCCCCGCTTACCAGTCCGGATCCTGACAGCCCCCTTGTCATGGTTACCCACCTAGGTATAAAAAGATCACTAGAAAGATTGAAAGATCTCTGTTCTGTCCATTCATATATTTGTACATTGTGATCAGATTGCCCCTAAAAAGTATTTTCTCCAAACTAAATAATCCTAAGAGAAAACCTGTCTTGGTCCTGTAATCCTCCCATACCATCAATCATCTTTGTCGCTCTCCTGCTTTATTTTACATTTAGAAAACAAATAAGTGCAAAGGTGTCCATAACCTTTAAATCACATTGGTTACCAAATAACAGTAGTACTTTCTAAAATATACTGATCATTTGGATCCAACCATAGTTCTGTCTTTTAAATAAATCAGTCCTTACAGCCTCCATGGTCTGGGTTGTGTGGCTTAAGAAACATTATGAGGCGTCCTGTCACTTTAATATTTCAATATTTTCAAATAAGCAAATGAGAATTTACATAACATTTTGCCTGACCATTTACCAGAAGAATAATCAATAAATTTGGATGTTCATTAACAATGCCTTTCTTTATTCACTTAGGATACCGAGCCACGATGTCTCCTGCAGTACCAAACACAGGATATAGAAGAGCAGAGGGAAAGATATCATTCTCTCAGTCAGGTAGCTGAGGAACCGAGGGATCGGTATCCATTATGCCAGGTCCCAGAGGAGCCAATGGAAAGATACACTTTAAGTCAAGTCCCAGAGGAACCTCAAGAGAGATTCCAGCTTTGCCAAGTAGAGGAAGAAGAGAACGAACAATATCCACTTTGTCAGGTGCCTGAGGAGCACAGGGAAAGGTATCCCCTGTCTCAAGTTCCAGAGGAGCCAAATATACGATACCCAATGTTAGCAGAAGAAAAGAGGGAGCGCTACCCCTTTGTTCAGGCCATGTTTGGGGATTCTGAACAGTCCCAAACTGAAGCTTTTGACCTCCATCTACCCAATTACTTCCGCTCACGCAGCCACAGCTACCTCCGTGCCATCCAGGCCGGCTGCTCACAGGACGACGACACAACATCCCTACAGTCCATGTCACCCCCTTTACCAATCACCAGCCGGACTCTACCCAGACACATCGGTGAGTTAACCATAGCGGGACCAGCATTTCCGTAGCTTGCTGATCTTCACATTTCATCTGACTCATCAGTTTCACATGCATGTCCAGTTGGAATGGGTTAACCTCACGTATACATTTACAAAGCTGAGCATGAAGCCATGACTAAAGGATATTATAGGAGATTTTTCCTCATTCCTCTACTAATCCTCCTGTGACCCTAGAGATTATACATATAGATGTTCACAATGCTTCATGAAGCCTTACCCTTTCAGTCCTTCCATAAAATCCCCCTTTCCCTATTCACGTCATTCCCAGTTATCCTAATAATCTTACTTCTGACAGCTTACAGTGTTGGTATAAGTAATACTTGTGCTGTTCTATGTGAAAATCACCATTAAAGCAAATGTCCAGTTAGGAGCTTAAAAGTTATATGGAAGTCTGTACCTACAAGGGATGACCACCTGCTATTGATGTTGCCCAAATCCTGCTCCTTGGCTGTTTTCTAGTTTGGCTCCATTAGGACAGAGCTGTGATTTGTGACTACAGTCTATGTACAGTGCCTACAGGTAGTCTGAGGTGGTCTGAGAAATGGCTACTGCATCATTATTGGTTCAGGCTTCTGTCCTCTCCCTCCTCCCTGCAGATCTGCATCTTCATATTGGCTGCTTTGTATAAAGCAAGTTCATCATAGGCTCATTATTAAGGCTAAGTTCACACTGCTGTTGTGCTCCAATTGGACCCAGAATGGGTCGAAGCACAACTGACACCGCCGGGGGCCGAAGGAACCCATTGACTAGAATGGGGTCCATTGGGGTTCCGGTAATTTGCAGGAGTTGAGTGGAGGAAAATAATGTTGAATAAAAAATAAAGACATTTACTATTTTTTTCTCCACTCAACTCTCGTCCTTCCGATGGACTGAACGACGGAGCTCCAATAACCGGATCACAACGGCAATGTGAACGAGCCCTAAGTCGGTGCAGACAGAACTATGTCTGTTACAAACTTTCTATTAATAAAATGGCAGAATGATTATAAAGTACAGATTACTAAACCGCCAGAGAGAAAAAAAAAAAGAGGATTATCAGTTAACTGTTACACGGCTATTGAGGCAAATAAGCTTTAGCAATGGGAAGATTGGGTATTAAAGGGTTAATCCACCCTTTAAAAACATATTCTTTATAAACATGGGGAAAAAGGTGTCTCATTGGGGGGGGGGGTGCCATCTCCAGAATGGTACCTGGCTCTTTCCAATGAGCGCTCCGACCCCCACCTTTCAAGATGAACAGGTCTTGGCGGTGATGGCCCACTCAGCCAATCACCAAATGAGGTGGGATTGACTGAGCGATCATACGGAAAGGGATTGGAAAGGGAAACCATATTGTACAAAAAAGGTATGATGTATGACACATTCTTCGGCGATTAAAGGGGTACTCCGGCACTAAGACATCCTATTCCATAACCAAACTGCCGGGTGCCGACCACGGGGCCGGAGTGTCCTCCGCTATGCAAGTCTATGGGAGGGGGCGTGATGGCCGTCACGCCCCCTCCCATAGACTTGCATAGCAGGGAGGGGCATAACGTCACACGGGGGCGGAGTTGTGACGTCACGACACTCCGGCCCCTTGGTCGGCACCCGTCAGTTTGTGAGCTGGCAGCGTGGCGTGCTCAAAGAGGTGGGTGCCGAATGTAAGATTGCGGGGGTCTCCAGCGGCGGGACCCCCGCAGTCAGACATCTTATCCACTATCCTTTGGAAAGGGGCTAAGATATCTTAGAGCCGGAGTACCCCTTTAAGGTTGTAATTTCTAATTTTTATGATCTTTCCCAGCTTTGTATAGCACTGTTGTTTCGATGCTGTCAGGGTTTGCTGAGGGTAGGTCTAAAGTGTGATGTCAAATTTTTGACATGTCCTAGAGACCAAAAGTTTTGATCAGTGCTGAGACCACCAACCATCACTAGCTGAGCACTTCTCTGCCTGGCTTCCTACAATCTCATGTGACTGCAGGAAAAGATCTCCTTTGACTTATTACAATGGAGCCTATCTCCTAAAGTGAGAAGAAAAGGCAGTGAGCCTGGGAGAGAAGTGGTTGGCCAAGTGCTTCTCCCGACTGCATCTACCAATCGGTGAAAGTCTGATCAAGACATTTGACATGTCGCTAGTGACAGTGCCGATTTATCTTGTATACCAATACAGTTCCCATGTGTTTTCTTCCCTCTCACAGTGGTAAAATATAATGGACTAGAAAAGCATGGTGCATGACATTCTATGGTGATTAGTGTTGTTAAAGTAGACAAACCGGCAAAAATGTTTCCAAGCTAATAAAAATATAGAAAAGTACCTATAAGTGTGTGTGTGAATGCTTAGCAAGTGGTTATTTCTCTTTTTTTTTTATTATCTGTCCCAGTTCTGTATAGAACCTTTGTTGTGATGCGGAGGGTAGGTTCTTGTGTTTCCTCTTCCCTCTCACTGACATGACTTCTTTTTATACCTACCTGCATATCCCTCTATTACAAAGAGTCAAGTAATGCTGTAATGGCTGACTTCAACATAACACAGCGCTGATACAAGTCACACCTTTGTCATTGTAATGCTCATTAGAGCTGCTGCCCAGCATGTGAAACACAATACCACTGTTACAGATATGGAGGGGAAACAATTAAAAGGGTACTCCGGCCCTGAGACATCTTATCCAGAATCCAAAAATCTTAAAAATCCAGAAGAACGCATTTAAAATAAGTTATGAATTGATTAGCATTTTTGCAAGTACTTCGTCCCCTATTATTCAGCGAGATTTCTGGCTCCCATGTGTCTTTTAAACAGGTAACGAGTTGAGATTAGGAGCACTCTCTTAAAGGGAACACTCCTAATCTTAGCTTGTTACCTGGATCGTATCTACTGCAAGCAGTTCTCACTGAGAGCCGGGTCCCAGCAGTCGGACCCCACAAGATCAGCTACTTATCCCCTATCCTGTGAATAGAAGATAAGTTAATTTTGACTGGAGTTTGCCTTCAAAAGGGGTACTCCGTCCCTAGACATCTTATCCCCTATCCAAAGGATAGGGGATAAGATGTCTGACTGCGGGGGTCCCACCACTGTGGACCCCCGCAATCTTGCATTTAGCACCCACTTCTTTTGAGCTGCACGCCGCGCTGCCAGCTTACAAACTGCTGGGTGCCAACCACGGGGCCGGAGTATTGTGACGTCACGACTCCCCGCCCCTGCTATGCAAGTCTATGGCAGGGGGCGTGACGGCCGTCACGCCACTCCCATCGACTTGCATAGCGAGGGAGGGGCGTGACGTCACGATTCTCTGGCCCCGTGGTCGGCACCCGGCAGTTTGTGAGCTGGCAGCGTGGCGTGCAGCTCAAAGAGGTGGGTGCCGAATGTAAGATTGCGGGGGGCCCCAGCGGCAGGACCCCTAAAGTCCTTTCCATAGGGGATAAGATGTCTTAGGGCTGGAGTACCCCTTTAAAGCCGAGATTCGGCACGTCATCTAAATACTATAGGGAAGGGGAGAGGTGGGATAACCTCTTGTTCAGAATACAGGATGTATTTGTATACAAGCGGGAGAGCAACACCAGGAGCTTGGTCATGTGACAGCATTAGAGAATTTCCTACAAAGGCATTTCAGCTCCAGACAGTACATTAGTAAGTGACAAATCGTACAGCATGTAAACCATTTGTGTGTAATTTTTAAGAGTCAAAAAAGCCCTTTAACGGTTTTACTTATTCATGACCTCATTATAGGTGCCTTGCTGCTAGGAAAGTGCATTTTCAGTAAGGAAATAACTTATATTGATGTCTTCTCAAAAAGCAATCGGAAATAATGCTACTGCCCAAGAAAAGGTATTTGCCTATTATAGGCAATATATAACCTCAAAGTCCGCAATTATGTGAAACTATTTGTATATATCAGAACATTGGGAGAAAAAGAAAGACATACAATTTACATGGTTCTTCATGGGTCTGACAATGCCACACTAAACTTACACATCAAACATACAGGGTGGGCCATTTATATGGATACACCTTTATATATATATATATATACACACACAGGGTGGGCCATTTATATGGATACACCTTTATATATATATATATACACACACAGGGTGGGCCATTTATATGGATACACCTTATTAAAATGGGAATGGTTGGTTATATTAACTTCCTGTGTGTGGCACATTAGTATGTGTGAGGGGGGGGGAAACTTTTCAAGATGGGTGGTGACCATGGTGGCCATTTTGAAGTCGGCCATTTTGAATCCAACTTTTGTTTTTTCAATAGGAAGAGGGTCATGTGACACATCAAACGTATTGGGAATTTCACAAGAAAAACAATGATGTGCTTGGTTTTAATGTAACTTTATTCTTTCATGAGTTATTTACAAGTTTCTGACCACTTATAAAATGTGTTCAATGTGCTGCCCATTGTGTTGGATTGTCAATGCAACTCTCTTCTCCCACTCTTCACACACTGATAGCAACACCGCAGGAGAAATGCTAGCACAGGCTTCCAGTATCCATATACACTGCTATATACTACTATATACACCGCAGGAGAAATGCTAGTACAGGCTTCCAGTATCCATATACACTGCTATATACTACTATATACACCACAGGAGAAAAGCTAGCACAGGCTTCCAGTATCCGTATACACTGCTATATACTACTATATACACCGCAGGAGAAATACTAGCACAGGCTTCCAGTATCCGTATACACTGCTATATACTACTATATACACCGCAGGAGAAATGCTAGCACAGGCTTCCAGTATCTGTATACACTGCTATATACTACTATATACACCGCAGGAGAAATGCTAGCACAGGCTTCCAGTATCCGTATACACTGCTATATACTACTATATACACCGCAGGAGAAATGCTAGCACAGGCTTCCAGTATCTGTAGTTTCAGGTGCTGCACATCTCGTATCTTCACAGCATAGACAATTGCCTTCAGATGACCCCAAAGATAAAAGTCTAAGGGGGTCAGATCGGGAGACCTTGGGGGCCATTCAACTGGCCAACGACGACCAATCCACTTTCCAGGAAACTGTTCATGTAGGAATGCTCGGACCTGACACCCATAATGTGGTGGTCACCATCTTGCTGGAAAAACTCAGGGAACGTGCAGCTTCAGTGCATAAAGAGGGAAACACATCATCATGTAGCAATTTCACATATCCAGTGGCCTTGAGGTTTCCATTGATGAAGAATGGCCCCACTATCTTTGTACCCCATATACCACACCATGCCATCAATTTTTGTGTTCCAACAGTCTTGGAGGGATCTATCCAATGTGGGTTGGTGTCAGACCAGCGGTGGTTTTGTTTGTTAACTTCACCATTCACATAAAAGTTTTCCTCATCACTGAACAAAATCTTCTGCGTAAACTGAGGGTCCTGTTCCAATTTTTGTTTTGCCCATTCTGCAGCACCTGAAACTACGGACACTGGAAGCCTGTGCTAGTATTTCTCCTGCGGTGTATATAGTAGTATATAGCAGTGTATACGGATACTGAAAGCCTGTGCTAGCATTTCTCCTGCGGTGTATATAGTAGTATATAGCAGTGTATACGCATACTGGAAGCCTGTGCTAGCATTTCTCCTGCGGTGTATATAGTAGTATATAGCAGTGTATACAGATACTGGAAGCCTGTGCTAGTATTTCTCCTGCGGTGTATATAGTAGTATATAGCAGTGTATACGGATACTGGAAGCCTGTGCTAGCATTTCTCCTGCGGTGTATATAGTAGTATATAGCAGTGTATACGGATACTGGAAGCCTGTGCTAGCATTTCTCCTGCGGTGTATATAGTAGTATATAGCAGTGTATACGGATACTGGAAGCCTGTGCTAGCATTTCTCCTGCGGTGTATATAGTAGTATATAGCAGTATATACGGATACTGGAAGCCTGTGCTGGCATTTCTCCTGCGGTGTATATAATAGTATATAGCAGTGTATACGGATACTGGAAGCCTGTGCTAGCATTTCTCCTGCGGTGTTGCTATCAGTGTGTGAAGAGTGGGAGAAGAGGGTTGCATTGACAATCCAACACAATGGGCAGCACATTGAACACATTTTATAAGTGGTCAGAAACTTGTAAATAACTCATGAAAGAATAAAGTTAGGTTAAAACCAAGCACATCATTGTTTTTCTTGTGAAATTCCCAATACGTTTGACGTGTCACATGACCCTCTTCCTATTGAAAAAACAAAAGTTGGATTCAAAATGTCCGACTTCAAAATGGCCGTCATGGTCACCACCCATCTTGAAAAGTCCCCCCCCCCCCCCCTCACATATACTAATGTGCCACAAACAGGAAGCTAATATCTCCAGCCATTCCCATTTTGTATCCATATAAATGGCCCACCCTGTACATCAATCTGGCCCAAAAAATGTGCACACAAAAAGTGGTATATTTAGCGTACCAAACAGTTCCGCTGCTAACCACGCCCCGTAGATGCACACAAAAATTAAAAAATCAGTACAGACAACATAAAATTTAGGGCAAAATTAGATGATAATTTTGGCACAAGTAAATGTGTAAAATAAAAACACACTACACACGCAATTGTGCAGATGCACGTGAGTTTATCACCCTAATGTGCAGATAATCACATGATCACATTATCTACAGGAGCTCGTAGGACATTCCATTGTCAGTCCATCAGCATTTATATAGAGCTGGTCCTCTCTATGCAGTCATAACAGCTTCTTCTATTCTTGGAAGAGTTTGGAGGTGTCTGTGGGATTTTTTTGCCCATTTACCCCGAAGAACATTCGTGAGGTCAGGCCTGGACCACAATCTCCATTTTAGTTCATTCCAGAGGTGTTGGATGGGGTTGAGGTCAGGTCTCTGTCAAGTCATGATCTTTCACCACCTCCCCCCCCCTATGTTTTTTATGGACTTTGGGCCTTGCTGTGTGCACTGGGGCACAGTCATGCTGTAACAGGAACGGGCGAAACCCAAACCATTCCCACAAAGTTTGAGTATTACAATTGTCCACAGTTTTTTGGTATTCTGAAGCATTAAAGGGGTACTCCACCCCCTAAACATGTTATCCCCTATCCAAAGGGGACCCGCAGCCGCCCAGCTCCCCAATCCAACCCGTCCCCACGCCCTCCGAGCCGACACCGCAGCATTCTGTACATAGAAGCTTGGAGATACGCCATGCCCCCTCCATTCATGTCTATGGGAGGGGCATGACAGCTATGTACTAGCCTCCACCCATGGACATGAATGGAGGGGGTGCGACGACTGTAGTCACCTGTCAACTGGTACGGAGCGGAGTTTGCTCCGTGCAACGCGTGACTGGGATGCAACGCCGGAGATCGCTGGGGGGTTCCATTGGTCTGACCCCGCAAGCAGACATCCCCTGTTTGGATAGAAGAAAAGATGTTTAGGAGCTGAGTAAGGCTGCATTCACACCACGTTTTTGCAATACAGTTCCCGTATACGTTTTCAAAGTTAAAACCGTACGGAACCGTATTGAAAACCGTATGCATTGACTCTCCATTGAAAACCGTATGCCAAAAGATGCATAAGGTTGTGTCCGTTTTGTATCCTGTACGGTTTTGTTAGTTTTTTTCCCCTACCCAAAACTGTAGCCTACCACGGTTTTTGGTCCGGGTGAAAAACTGTATTAAACTGTATAAGTTTTTTTCTTTTTAATGGGAACCGTACAGAACAGTCTGTGCGTACGGTTCCATCCGGTTTTCACCATACGGTTTTTGACTTTGCACAGTTTTTTTTCTTGGAATTTCAATCAAACAAGGGAAACGTTATTCATAATGGAGTGAAAAGTTAAAAACGTATAAGTTTTTTTTTTTTTAAACGGATGCAACTGGACATTATTTTTCAAACCGTATAAGTTTTTTTAACTGTATACAGATTAAAATTTGTACACACCTTTTGATACAGTTTAGTCAGGTTTTGAGAAATCCGTTTTTCATCAAAAACCTGATACGGGAACTATATTGCAAAAACGTGGTTTGAATGCAGCCTAACCCTTTAAAGAATAAATATCATGAACAAAAACTTATCCCTTGGATGTTTGGGCATGCTGGCAGTTGTAGTTTTGCAACAGCTGGAGGCACACTGGTTGGGAAACACTGAACTAGACTGTTGTCTTTACTGTCTGCCATCTGTTGGTGAAAGGTGAGATTCTCCCATGTACTGTTTACCATCACCAGCAGATGGCAAATAGCATTGTATACGAGTGGAGTCGGAGGAGAGCAATGGTACGGAGCCAGGAGGAGCGAGGGCACCAGGGGGAGGTTTTAAAACTTAGCAAGTGCTGCTCTACAAAAGTGACAAGATCCGGAACTTCCATAATGTACACAGAGCAGCAGAATCCCATTAAGGGTAGGATCACACGTTCTGTATTTTGCAGCATATTTGCTGCTGCATATTTTCTTACCCAGTGAAGTCAATGGGTAACAAAATACGCAGTTGATTTTGCTACCCATTGACTTCAACGGGTAGGAAGACACGCAGTAGCAGATATGCAGCAAAATACCCCATATCTGACCCTAAAACAACAGGAGGCTGCTGCAATCGGACTAACTTCAAGCAGAATTCCTGTAGGGTGCATGGGCCCTAACTCTTCTGTGCTTCCGTGCTATTCAGATATTGGTTCCTAAAACTGTGCCTGAATTTAGATACATTGGGGGGGGAGAATGATCAAAACCTGTCCAGGGGAAAAGCTGCCCATAGCAACCAATCAGATCACTTCTTTCATTTTGCAGAGGCCTTGTTAAAAATGAAAGAAGCGATCTGATTGGTTGCTATGGGCACCATTTCCTTTGGACAGGTTTTGATAAACCTCCCCCATTGATGTCTATCTGTGGAATATCCGATGTTAATTTAGCGGAAAAATTCAGCTTGGAAATTCCATTGCAGCAGTGTCCTATTGTTTTTAATGGGATCCTGCCGCACCGTGCACATCGCGGAATTTTCAGGGCGGAAACATCTGTGGCGGAAATTCCAATTCCAGCCTCCGCATAAAGAGTTAATATGTCTATTTTTTTGTAGAATCTGCTCGGAAATGCATTGCCGTCTATAGAGACGGCGCATTTGCGACTGTTCCTAGCCTGCTGCCTGCCTGTGGTTCTCCAGTAGTTGCATGATGGGAGTTTTGCCACCACTGGGGAGACACAGGTTGACCTGTATTAAAAAAACTAAACAAAAAAAAACCTGACCTATTCAATTAAATGTCTCAGGTCTATCGGCTTAAAGGGTACCTCTCATCAAATAAACTTTTGATATATTTTAGATGAATGAATGTTGAATAACTTTCCAATAGCGTGTTAATGAAAAATATGCTTCTTTCTATTGTATTTTTCCCGATCAGTCCTGTCAGTCCTAAACACTCAGAGCTGCCAGCCTGCTTTGTTCACAGCCAAACAGGCTGTGAACAAAGCAGGCTGGCAGCTCTGAGTGTTCTCCTTTGTGAACAAAGCAGACTGGCAGCTCGTAGTGTTTAGGACTCCAGCATGAGTCTGAAATGCTTGAGGCCAGGACTGGTAGGGAGACCCCTAGTGGTCATTTCTTCAAAGTGGAAAAATTAAATAGAAAGAAGCATATTTTTTAATAACATGCAATTGTAAAGTTATTCTGCATACATTAATCTATAATATATCAAAAGTTTTTTTGATGAGAGGTACCCTTTAAAAAATTACTTTAAAATGTATGGGGGAGATTTATCAAAAAGAGTGGTACTGTTGCCCATAGCAACCAATCAGATTCCTTCTTTCATTTTTATAGAGGCCTGTGAAAAATGAAAGAAGTGATCTGATTGGTTGCTATGGGCAGCTGCACCACTCTTCCTCTACACAGGTTTTGATCTCCCCCTATAAGCTGTGGTTTAAATGGAGTTAGGACATTTTAACCTACTAAACCTCGGCCATTGCTGGATAGGTCAAATAATAAAAACAAGCAAACAGATTGTTTAATTATTTGGTCATGCAGGAGTCCTGGAGGAGTGGCCAAGCTGGTGAAGTGCCCCAACCCCTCCCCTTGTTACTCGATTGACATTGCTCAGATCAGTGTTTCCCAACCAGGGGGTAACTACAACTCCTAGCCTGCCCAGAAAGCAAAAGGCTGTCCGGGCAAGCTGGGAGTTGTAGTTTTACTACAGATGGAGACACCTTGGTTAGGAAACACTGGCTTAGATCATTATGGCCCTCATTTACTATTGCAAATTACTATTGTGCGCCAGAAATTCTGTCTGCGCCAGATTTTGCGCCATAATTGAAAAAACCTGACTAACTCTCCATTTTGCTAAGAAAACCTGAAAAGGGGTCGTGTCCTCTAGGGAAAGGGGGCGTGTCTCCGAAAAGGGGTGTGTTCCCGACATTTTCACAAAAAAAAACAACATATTTACTAAGGTTTCCACAGAAAATGTGGTGGATTTGAGCTGAGGAAAACCCGACAGATCAGAGCAGGTGTAAAAAAAGCAAAATGTAGGGAAAGTGGAAAATGTAGGGAAACCTTAGTAAATACCGTGGAAAATAAATTGTAGGGAATTAAAACCCACAAAGAAACCTACACAACACTCTTAGTAAATAAGGGCCAATGTGTGTTATTGAAATCCTGCACCTGTTCTGTACATTCTATAGATTTCAATCTTATGTACAATGATGTAAATAATTCCAGACCTGTTGGTCAAGGTACAATGGGAGGGGTTGGGTTAGGGAGAAATTAGGGAAGCTGTGACACTTCACCTGCTTGGCCACTCCTCCCTGACACCTGCACGATCAAATAAAATTCACACTTGGAGATAAGTATTTACAGGAGATATCTCATCTAGAAAAATGTTAACCCTTCATGCCTGGGCGCCCATAATATAAAATAACAAAGAGGACTCACCTGCCGCCGCTCCATCTGTGTCCCGGTATCTCACTTTGCTCCTCCACCGCCGTCTTCTTCCTGGTGGTCTGGCTGTAGTCTGAGCATCACGAAGCTGGTCAGCAAATCGTCGGCCACAGCAATGTCCAATTGACTGAGTGCCAGTGTAATGCATTGAGCCCCGGCGTTGGTTGCCAGGGAGCCGCGGCAGGTGAGTCCCTTTTGTTATTTTATTTTCTGGGTGTCCGGGCACAATAGGTTACTATTTATTAAGATGAGAGCTGTCCGTTAAGGCATCCTATAGCTCTATTAGATATTGGAGGGCTTATCCAGAATTAGAAGAACATAGGTGCTTTCTTCCAAAAACAGCGCCACACCCGTCCTCAGGTTGTGTGTGGTATTACAACTCTGCTCCATTTACTCCAATAGAACTGAACTGCAATGTCGCATACAAACTGAAGTAGAATCTGCATCTATCAGACGTAATGGCGTATTCTGTGGAAGTTCCATAAATACTCTTAAAAAATTCATATACATTATAATTAATTCATGACGAGTTAAAGGGGTCAACCAGTTTTAGTAAAATAAAAAATGTAGCGGCTCTCTTCCAGAAACAGCGCCACTTTTGTACTCAGTTTGTGTGGTATTACAGCTTAGTTCGATTGAAATGAATGAATCTGAGTTAATACCACATACAACCTGAGGACAGGAGTGGTACTGTTTTTGGAAGAAAGATCACACTTTTTAAGTCATGTTCTATGTTGAATGTCCACTGCCAGGCAGGATGATAAGGAGACAATAAGCTCTGTGTATTTAGTTCATTGTTTTCCAAACTGGGGTGCCTCCAGCTGTTGCAAAACCACAATTCTCAGCATGCTCAGACCACCAACAGCTGGAGGCACACTGGTTAAAAAACACTGCATTAGAGGCTGACAACCTCAGGAATATACCTCAAACCCCTCCTGCAGACTGTGTCAACCTTCTATTCAAGCCCAGTAACAAGCTGTCTTCGGCACCTGGGCTGACTTGGGCCAAACTGAAAAAGCTGGACTGGCCAGGAAGGGAATGACTAACCCCACTACCAACCTGCCTGTCATTCTATTAAAAATTCAGGCCTATAAAAAGACTTCTCCAAAATTCCTTTAAAAGCTATGGTCTGCTAGCGATTTCACACTATTCCTGGATGCAGTTTTGTAGTTTTAGTTTTGCAACAGCTGGAGATGTGGTGTCGGGGTGTGAGGTGTAAGGGGCAGATGGTATTGCCAGGGGTAGATGGTATTAACCCCTTCATGTTCGTGACGCCAGGTAGTGGTTTGCACATGAAACCACCCAAACGGTAGCACCGCTAGTCCTAGTTAGGCAGGGCAAATAATAGTCCAAGGCCAGGTCAGGGTTAACGGTAGCTTTTACTGAGGTAGACAGATGGTGCAGTCTTTACAGCTAGGCCAGGATCCCAGAGAGGTGACCAGTAACACAGGGGACCTCGCAGCTTGCTGGGATTTGCAGTGACTTGACAGACTTTAGCGCAGCCACGCTGACTATAATAGACTTGACTTGACTGAAGATAGTGACAGCAGACAGAGGTGACTTGACTTACTGACTTGTGGCTGTAATTTAGGCTTGAGGCCTCCAGATGTGCTGGACACTGGCTCTGAGACATCTGGACTGGACTTGACCTAAGGATCTAAGAGAGATTGTAGTACCTCCCCCTCTTATAAAGGGGGCTGAGCAAGGAGCCCATAAGCTAGCTGCAGGTCATCTGGTCACCTGGTGCTCTCTGGGTAACAAAACATATGACTTAAAAATGTGACAATCATTATCATGTGACTAACAACCATGTGACCATATCCAAGGTCCTTTACACTTTATTTACAACCTATACACAATATGGGGGAACACTGCAGGAGAGCCCTGAGGACGTACAGGGACTCAACCTGACAGGACTGTAGAAGCATATCCTGTACTGGGACACCGCAGAGACACCCTGGTTGGAAAACACTTATTTAATTGGAGATATATTCTGAATGACTCTATTATTTCAGATCTGGGTGTGTGTGTCTGAAGAGTTGATACATGGCCTTAATCCATTTCATCCGAAGACGATCAGCTAGTTTTCTGAAGCAGATTGAGATTGTTGCCATCTAAACGCTTCTGCTAATGGAGCGGCGTTCCCTCACTTAAGCCCTGTTAATACCTTGGGATATAATGAGTTGTCCATTTTGCACCCTGACCCATTCCTTCTATCCTCTGATCCTCCCTGATTAACACCAATGAGTCAGCGCCATCCATCATGTCAGCCGCTTCCCTGCTCCCTGCCTGGCCTGATAAGGTTACTTTACCAGTGACAGATTCTGCATGTGGTTTCTAACATCCCATGTGACAAAGAAGGGATTCAATAGAAAACAAACACACACTACTGCAATATTAATAACAAAACAATAATAATAATAATAATAATAAAGTCACATCTTTCTGTGTAGTGATCATGTTCTTTGACTGGGTTCACATAAAGTCTTTGCATTGCAACCTGTTTTTAGTGCAAAAATGCACCACAATTAAAGCCTAAACTGATGAAAAAATCTACTACTGCTAGCAACGTTTTACAGCTATTAAAGGGGTTATCCAGGAAAAAAAACTTTTTATATATATATATATATATATATATATATATATATATATATATATCAACTGGCTCCAAAAAGTTAAACAGATTTGTAAATTATATAGAAAAAAATGGAGAAGCTCCCGTCTGTCTGACCGTCACTGAAGACCCGAGCGACCCAACAAACACCTATACCTAAGGTGTAAAAATAGGAAAAATATATGTTGAAAGAAAATGGGGCTCAAAGGTCAAACATATTTGGTTTAAAATAATAATTAATATTTATTAATATAGAATAATAATGGATTCAATAGGGAATGTACAGGGCCCTTGTACTCCCCTAAATAATTTTGAATAATAAAATATAATAATAACAATAAATATAACAACTGTAAAAAAAATATTCTGCGACTAGAGCCTGTAATATCAATATAGCAGTCTAATAACCAATATAATTATGTAGAACAACAATTCTCAATCAAAATGTTCATTCAATTGTTCCTGTTCTCAGTGATCCTCAATATAAGGCAGATACAATGTAGCAGCTGCAGCCACACAGTTAATCAATTGATGTAGCTATAGGGTGCGTTAATCAATGTAGCTATAGGGTGCGTTCCCACAGGGCGTATACGCAGCGTATTTGACGCTGCGCAGAATTTACGGCAGCAGTGGGAAATACGCTGCGTATTCCTCGCTCACTATACACACAGGACTTTCCGGCGGCAGCCCTATGTGTGCAGTGAGTTGTGGAGGTGGAGCCGCGCGTCACAGTCACGCCGGCACACGGCCCCGCCTCCAAAACTCACTACACTCATAGGGCTGCCGCCGGAAAGCCTTGTGTTTATAGAGAGTGAGGAATACGCAGCGTATATCCCGCTGCTGCCATAAATTTTGCGCAGCGTCAAATACGCTGCGTATACGCCCTGTGGGAACGCACCCATACAATGTATCTTTCCAGACAGTGATGACTCCATCCAACAGATGCAAAGTAGCACTCAATGGTCAGTAGCAAGTTCAATTGACAGTCAATCAAGATCACTCCTTATAGATCTCTGTGCATATCACACATTAAAAAGTCACATTAATTTAGGCAATTTGCAGTATGCTCCATGAAATGCTCACCGCTCCCGGGGTACCACGGATCACCCTTATATGTAGTCCTGTATGCCGGCTGTATAGGATATTTCGCCGGGTTCCTTGCCTCAGTCAGGGATCGCACTGCTGGAGTCTCGGCCAACTCCTGGGATCGCAGCGCTCAGTGATGGGCACAGTTTGTGGGGACTGCAGCGCTGTCAAGCGGAGTCCCTTAATCTGACCAGCTGGGAACGGTGGCGGTCGGCAAACACAAAGTCCGTATTGTAAATGGCCGGATCGGCTTCCTACTTGGAATTAAAGGGGTACTCCGGTGAAAACCTTTTTTCTTTTAAATCAACTGGTGGCAGAAAGTTAAACATATTTGTAAATTACTTCTATTAAAAAATCTTAATCCTTCCAGTACTTATTAGCTGCTGAATGCTACAGAGGAAATACCTTTCTTTTTGGAACACTGATGACATCACGAGCACAGTGCTCTCTGCTGACATCTCTGTCCATTTTAGCAACCATGCATAGCAGATGTATGCTAAGGGCAGCATGGTGGATCAGTGGTTAGCACTGCTGCCTTGCGGTGCTGGGGACTTGGGTTCAAATCCCACTAAGGACAACAATAAATAAAGTGTTATTATAAGCAGTGAGAACTGTGCTCGTGATGTCATCAGTGTTCCAAAAAGAAAAGAATTTCCTCTGTAGTATTCAGCAGCTAATAAGTACAGGAAGGATAAAGATTTTTTTAATAGAAGTAATTTACAAATATGTATAACTTTCTGCCACCAGTTGATTTAAAAGAAATAAAGTTTTCACCGGAGTACCCCTTTAATGTAACGGCTGTATGCGGTATGCAAAGGGAATAACCCGGCGGCGTTCCTCGTGCACAGGTCGCACGCTCGGGAGATGCCGCACTGTAATAGATAGATGTCTTGGCTCTGCCGAATGATCACTGTTAGTATCAAGCAAGTGCTATATATTGTCAGGCTCAAGAACGCATATTTAAAATCGCTGGACGCGTTTCAAAACCATCCTCGTTTTTTTCTTCAGCAGTGGAATGAATTAGGAACTGTCCAGAGTAGCATATGTTTGCTATGGGGATTTTCTCCTACTCTGGACAGTTCTTAAAATGGACAGAGATGTCAGCAGAGAGCACTGTGCTCGTGATGTCAGCAGAGAGCTCTGTGTTCCAAAAAAGAAAAGAAATTCCTCTGTAGTATTCAGCAGCTATGTGCAGCTATGTGTAGTATGTGCAGTCTCTGTGCGTTTTCTTCACTCAAAGTTACTTTTTTAGAGAAATATTGTCATGTGGCATAAGGGGTTTGTCCTATAATCACAACTGAGGTGATTAAACGTCTTTAGGTTGTATTTTTAGTTTGGTTTCAAATTACAATGGTCAAGTTACAATAAAAATATTGTAACTCATAGAGGAAGAAGCTATATACAGATCTGGATAAGGAGGGGAGGTGTCTGAGTGCTAGTAAGAAGGTATTTGGTAGGTGATGATGTCATCCTATAGTCCACAGGAAGATAGAAACCAGGTCTGACATCCTGTCATAAACATTAAGCACAGTATTATTATTTTTTGTCACACTGGTGATCACATGACCAAGTTACAGTAATGAAACACAGATTCAGCTGTGCTTGAATAAAACAAATGGAGCTGTAGTGATGGTGCGTGTGCATGATATCGCCACAAAAAAAAAGTTCAAGTGTAAAAAATAAGTTGCACATTTGTTGTTATGATCCCATGAATCATATTACGTCAAGGTATTTTACTATTCATAGTTACTGTATTTCATTATCTTGTCTGCTAAATCTCCATATTATCTCCTCCATCAGCAGGCACGACAGCTCTACTCTCTGGTGCAGGAATTTTGCTACCTGGCGAATGCTAATTTTGCCGCCCCTTGACTCTGCCCATTAGCTCCGCCCTTTGACACGCCCCATCTTACTACTGGGGTGACACACTGTAACAAACCTCCTCCTCATGTAATCTCCTTACTACTGGGGTGACACACTGTAACAAACCTCATCCTCATGTAATCTCCTTACTACTGGGGTGACACACTGTAACAAACCTCCTCCTCATGTAATCACCTTACTACTGGGGTAACACACTGTAACAAACCCCCTCCTCGTCTAATCTCCTTACTACTGGGATGACACACTGTAACAAACCTCCTCCTCATGTAATCACCTTACTACTGGGGTGACACACTGTAACAAACCTCCTCCTCATGTATTCTCCTTACTACTGGGGTGACACACTGTAACAAACCTCCTCCTCATGTAATCTCCTTACTACTGGGGTGACACCCTGTAACAAACCTCCTCCTTATGTTATCACCTTACTACTGGGGTTACACACTGTAACAAACCTCCTCCTCATGTAATCTCCTTACTACTGGGGTGACACACTGTAACAAACCTCCTCCTCATGTAATCTCCTTACTACTGGGGTGACACACTGCAACAAACCTCCTCATGTAATCTCCTTACTACTGGGGTGACACACTGTAACAAACCTCATCCTCATGTAATCTCCTTACTACTGGGGTAACACACTGTAACAAACCATCTCCTCATGTAATCTCCTTACTACTGGGGTGACACACTGCAACAAACCTCCTCATGTAATCTCCTTACTACTGGGGTGACACACTGTAACAAACCTCCTCCTCATGTAATCACCTTACTACTGGGGTAACACACTGTAACAAACCCCCTCCTCATCTAATCTCCTTACTACTGGGATGACACACTGTAACAAACCTCCTCCTCATGTAATCACCTTACTACTGGGGTGACACACTGTAACAAACCTCCTCCTCATGTATTCTCCTTACTACTGGGGTGACACACTGTAACAAACCTCCTCCTCATGTAATCTCCTTACTACTGGGGTGACACCCTGTAACAAACCTCCTCCTTATGTTATCACCTTACTACTGGGGTTACACACTGTAACAAACCTCCTCCTCATGTAATCTCCTTACTACTGGGGTGACACACTGTAACAAACCTCCTCCTCATGTAATCTCCTTACTACTGGGGTGACACACTGCAACAAACCTCCTCATGTAATCTCCTTACTACTGGGGTGACACACTGTAACAAACCTCATCCTCATGTAATCTCCTTACTACTGGGGTAACACACTGTAACAAACCATCTCCTCATGTAATCTCCTTACTAGTGGGGTGACACACTGCAACAAACCTCCTCATGTAATCTCCTTACTACTGGGGTGACACACTGTAACAAACCTCCTCCTCATGTAATCACCTTACTACTGGGGTAACACACTGTAACAAACCCCCTCCTCATCTAATCTCCTTACTACTGGGATGACACACTGTAACAAACCTCCTCCTCATGTAATCACCTTACTACTGGGGTGACACACTGTAACAAACCTCCTCCTCATGTATTCTCCTTACTACTGGGGTGACACACTGTAACAAACCTCCTCCTCATGTAATCTCCTTACTACTGGGGTGACACCCTGTAACAAACCTCCTCCTCATGTAATCACCTTACTACTGGGGTGACACACTGTAACAAACCTCCTCCTCATGTAATCTCCTTACTACTGGGGTGACACACTGTAACAAACCTCCTCCTCATGTAATCTCCTTACTACTGGGGTGACACACTGTAACAAACCTCCTCTTCATGTCATCTCCTTACTACTGGGGTGACACACTGTAACAAACCTCCTCCTCATGTAATCTCCTTACTACTGGGGTGACAGGGTGATGCTGGCTGGGCGGGTGCTTCAGGTGAACGGGGGCTTCGGATGCTGGCTACTAACTTTCTTGCAGTGTGCAGAGTGGCGCCCCCATCAAGAGGGCGCTCTAGGCGGCTGCCTATTATGTCTATAGGCAGAACCGGCCCTGAGGCCACATATACACTATGATGAACTGACCCTTGTAATACCCTCTAGCAACTTGTTACATACTCTGAACATGTCCTATTTATGTCAGCCTTTCTTCTTCCCTAAGGAGCATTTCCACCTAAAATTCAATAAAGACAATCTTCAATAAGAGAGTCCTTGAATTGTCCTCTGCTGTCAGGTTGTTGAGATTTCATTCAGCCGCTTCTTCTCTGCTGTTATGGCAAAAGGAAATGGTTTCCACAAGGGCTGCCAAAATTAAAAGAAGGTGCACAATCTTTACCGCAGACTCTTGAATGGTAAATCTATTTAGGCAAGTGCTGCAATATAGTCTTTATTAAAACTAGGCAGATTTAGCAGTAGGCTGAATAACTCACTGCAGTCATTTCCCGCATGAGAGGTAATGGATCTGAATAAAGCCCCCCCCCCCCCCCCCACACACACACACACACACACATAAGGCCAAACCCACCAATTTTGGCCGGATCAGCCAACTGTCTAATTTGTACGGGGGTCTACCAACTGTTCCATGGTAGATGACATCAGGGGGGAGAAGAGTTGGGCATGTTGGATTTCAACTGACTGATATCCATGTGCAACATACATACCTGCTCCGGGATCCAGCGCCAGCTCCGTGTGAGGTGGTTGGTCCAGTCAACGAGGAGGTAGAGACGCCAAGCCAATCAGGTGTCTGGCCGGTGACCGTGCCTCCCAGAGGCAGGCTATTTAAATCTCTTAATTTTCACAGTCCTTGGTCGTGTTTGGTAAATTTATCAGAGAGTGGGGATGCCAGGCCATTCAGGTGCAGGATTGGCGTCCTGCACGCTACACCAGATGTAAACGGGTGGCTTCTGTCACTTCTGTTATGCTGTTGCTGCCTGGATCTCTGATCTGTCTGTTATTTTCTTCCACGCTTAGATACTGTATTGGATTAGACAAGACCTCCTGTTCTGATCCGGTTTGCTTTTTGCTACTGACTTGGATTATGATTTGGTTCTAACCCTGGTGCTGACCCCTGGCCTGTTTTTGCTCTCTTTTCTGGACTCTGATTATGTTATTGTTGTGCTCATTTGGTTTTGACCCTGTCCATTTGACTGTGCTTTTTAGTTTAAAATTGTGAACATAGTCAGTGTAGGGACCGGCACCCAGTTGAGGGCCACCAGTTAGGGTGGATTGTCCAAATAGGTAGGGACAGATAAGGGCAGCACTCATTACACAAAGTTTATAGGTACACAGAGGCCTAGTTCAATAGAATATAGTCTCTGGGCTGTGCCAATATAGTTTCATGGTTGACAGTGATTGATGTAAAGCAGTGGTTCTCAACCTTTCTTGCGACTGTACCTCCAAAGGGTGAAAGTATGTCCACAGGTATCCCTTGTGCGGAACCTCCATGCTGCACTGACGGGTGACGTCCTTCTGCGCTGTGCCGACACCTCCGCGCAACGTCAGGGGCATCACACGTCAGGCCCGGCACCCGCTGCAGCTCACGTAAAGTGGTCGCGGCCGCATATAATGAACTGCCATGGCGACTGTGGCGTCCAATCCCCGCTCTGAGCTGACAAATACTGGCCAATGCATGGCCGGTATTTGTCAGCGAATTGCCGTACCCCCGCATAACCTTTGGCGTACCCCTAGGGCAATGCGTACCCCTGGTTGAGAACCCCTGATGTAAAGGAGCGATATAGAAACATAGTGCTTCAAATGCTATTTTCTTTTATGTCTGTATGGATATAAGAAATGTTTTTTGTTTATCACAGGTTCCTCTTCCAGATGGAATAAGTTATTTCCCATTTGTCAGAAAGAGTTTGGCAGCCTAAAATAAGATGCAGTAGAGATGGGAGTGAGGACTGTAGTAATGACCTTGACTTTGAGTTCCAAGGTGAATGCACTTGGGTTGTAAAGTTCTTGTGGCTGTGATCGGCTTTCCAGGCCTATTTTGGGTCATTTATTCCATTATAAGGTTCTATTTTTCACAGTGAAGCCTTTATTTTAATTCTATTGATGGTTTGTTACTTCAATATTCAGAAAAGCAACACATAAAGGTGTTGTGTGAAAAGTATGTCAATCTAACATACTCTTGTAGCCTATTGTAGTGTCTATTTCTTAAAACCTTTTTTAAAAAATACCTATCATATCTCACAAACATTTTTTTACTCAGTACTAATCCTCAGTACTAGTCCTGGTCATGTACATGTGATTTTTGTCTATTATGTGTCTAGCACCTATATTTCTTTCACAAATACCTTTTTTCTGTTTCTCATTTGGTTTTTCATCCTGTGCTTTGAAGGGGGGGGTGTCCTTATTCTCCATGACTTTTCCTCCCTGAGTCTGTTGTGCCGGATCTCTTCATCCAATCACTGCAGGCTGCTCTGTAACCCCCTCCTCTCTGTTTTCATGCTGCAGTCTGGAAAGGTTAAAGGGGTTGTCAAGGAAAAAAACTTTTTTATATATATCTATATATCTCAACTGGCTCCAGAAAGTTAAACAGATTTGTAAATTACTTCTATTAAAAAATCTTAATCCTTTCAGTACTTATCAGCTGCTGAAGTTGAGTTGTTCTTTTCTGTCTAAGTGCTCTCTGATTACACCTGTCTCGGGAACTGTCCAGAGTAGAAGCAAATCCCCAGAGCAAATCTCTTCTACTCTGTGCAGTTCCCAAGATAAGCAGAGATTAGAGATGAGCGAACTTACAGTAAATTCGATTCGTCACGAACTTCTCGGCTCGGCAGTTGATGACTTATCCTGCATAAATTAGTTCAGCTTTCCGGTGCTCCGGTGGGCTGGAAAAGGTGGTTACAGTCCTAGGAGACTCTTTCCTAGGAATGTATCCACCTTTTCCAGCCCACCGGAGCACCTGAAGGCTGAACTAATTTACGCAGGATAAGTCATCAACTGCCGAGCCGAGAAGTTCGTGACGAATCGAGTTTACTGTAAGTTCGCTCATCTCTAGCAGAGATGTCAGCAGAGAGCACTGTTGCCAGACAGAAAAGAACAACTCAACTTTAGCAGCTGATAATTATTGGAAGGATTGTTTAAATATATAAAATAAAAAAAGGTTTTTCCCTGGAGTATCCCTTTAATGTTTTGCCAAGATGTACAGCATAACATTTTTTGAATCTGACAGTGCCCATTTAAGTATTTACAGGTGGGCCAAAGTGTTTATTGGGCGTAAAACTAATGCACATGGGATAAACGCACATGTGATCCTAGTGCCAAAGGGTCAAACGACTGTGGAAAAAAATGGATTTCCATGCTATGATTTAGTGAAGTTCCACCCTGTAATCTGAATATTATGATAATTATAAGTGTTTATACCGTATATACTCGAGTATAAGCCGACCCGAATATAAGCCGAGGCCCCTAATTTCACCCCAAAATCCCAGGAAAAGTTATTGACTCGAGTATAAGCCTAGGGTGGGAAATACATCACCGGACAGTCCTGCAGCACCGGACCAGCGCACCCTAACGCCCCGCCGAGCGGAGGTGAGTACAGATCTAAAGGGGGTGAGAGGGGGGGGGGCTGGATGATGTCGAAGGCTGCAGTGGTCTTCAATCTGCGGACCTCCAGAGGTTTCAAAACTACAACTCCCAGCAAGCCCGGACAGCCGATGGCTGCCCAGGCTTGCTGGGAGTTGTAGTTTTGAAACATCTGGAGGTCCGCAGGTTGAAGACCACTGAGGGCGTAGAGTTCACTCGAGTATAAGCCGAGGGGGGTGTTTTCAGTACGAAAAATCGTGCTGAAAAACTCGGCTTATACTCGAGTATATACGGTAAGTGGAAATATTCCGACAGGACATGAAGGAGTTTGACATTAGCGAAGGGTGGGAAATAGTCTGGAATATAAGAAACTGAAAACTAGAGAGAGACTTATGCACCGAGCCCCAGGAGCTTTTACTAAACATCTTGGAAAACATATTAAAGGGTATAAACAAGAATGTTCTAAATGTTCTGGCTCACTTAATATTGCAACGTGTTGAGAAGTTCTGATGAGGAATTAAACATTTTGAGATGAGCTATCAGATATATTATGCTAAAAAAAAACGTGTTTTCAGATACATGAAATGAATGCAAGAAAAATAGTAGAAGAAAACAACTCCATACATTTTTTTCGATTCTCAATCCTTTTTACCTTAGCAGGAAAGGCTCATTAAAGGGTGGAAAACTTTATTTTTTTTTAAATCAACTGGTGGCAGAAAGTTAAACAGATTTGTAAATTTCTTCCATAAAAAAAATCTTAATCCTTCCAGTACTAATTAGCTGCTGAATACTACAGAGGAAATTCTTTTTTTTTTTTTTTTTTTTTTTTTTTTTGGAACACAGAGCTCTCTGCTGACATCACCAGCACAGTGCTCTCTGCTGACATCTCTGTCCATTTTAGGAACTGTCCAGAGTAGGAGAAAATCCCCATAGAAAACATATGCTGCTCTGGATATGTTCCTAAAATGTCAGCAGAGAGCTCTGTGGTCATGATGTTTGCAGAGAGCACTGTGTTCCAAAAAGATAAGCATTTCCTGTGTAGTATTCAGTAGCTAATAAGTACTGGAAGGATTAAGATTTTTTAATAGAAGTAATTTACAAATCTGTAAAACTTTCTGGCACCAGTTGATTTAAAAAAAAAAAAAAAAGTTTTCTACCGGAGTACCCCTTTAACCCCTTAAGGACGCAGGACGTAAATGTACGTCCTGGTGCGGTGGTATTTAACGCACCAGGACGTACATTTACGTCCTAAGCATAACCGCGGGCATCGGAGCGATGTCCGTGTCATGCACGGCTGATCCCGGCTGCTGATCGCAGCCAGGGACCCGCCGGCAATGGCCACCGCCCGCGATCTCGCGGGCGTCCGCCATTAACCCCTCAGGTGCCGGGATCAATACAGATCCCGGCATCTGCGGCAGTGCGCGATTTGAATGAATGATCGGATCCGATCATTCAGAACGCCGCACGGAGGTCCCCTCTCCTTCCTCCGTCCGGCTCCCGGCGTCTCCTGCTCTGGTCTGTGATCGAGCAGACCAGAGCAGAAGATCACCGAAAACACTGATCTGTTCTATGTCCTATACATAGAACAGATCAGTATTAGCAATCATGGTATTGCTATGAATAGTCCCCTATGGGGACTATTCAAGTGTAAAAAAAAGATGTAAAAAAATGTAAAAGTAAAAAAAAAGTGAAAAATCCCCTCCCCCAATAAAAAAGTAAAACGTCCGTTTTTTCCTATTTTACCCCCAAAAAGCGTAAAAAAAAATTTTTATAGACATATTTGGTATCGCCGCGTGCGTAAATGTCCGAACTATTAAAATAAAATGTTAATGATCCCGTATGGTTAACGGCGTGAACGAAAAAAAAAAAGTCCAAAATTCCTACTTTTTTATACATTTTATTTAAAAAAAATTATAAAAAAATGTATTAAAAGTTTTTTATATGCAAATGTGGTATCAAAAAAAAGTACAGATTATGGCGCAAAAAATGAGCCCCCATACCGCCGCTTATACGGAAAAATAAAAAAGTTATAGGTCATCAAAATAAAGGGATTATAAACGTACTAATTTGGTTAAAAAGTTTGTGATTTTTTTTAAGCGCAACAATAATATAAAAGTATATAATAATGGGTATCATTTTAATCGTATTGACCCTCAGAATAAAGAACACACGTCATTTTTACCATAAATTGTACGGCGTGAAAACAAAACCTTCCAAAATTAGCAAAATTGCGTTTTTCGTTTTAATTTCCCCACAAAAATAGTGTTTTTTGGTTGCTCCATACATTTTATGATATAATGAGTGATGTCATTACAAAGGACAACTGGTCGCGCAAAAAACAAGCCCTCATACTAGTCTGTGGATGAAAATATAAAAGAGTTATGATTTTTAGAAGGCGAGGAGGAAAAAATGAAAACGTAAAAATTAAATTGTCTGAGTCCTTAAGGCCAAAATGGGCTGAGTCCTTAAGGGGTTAAAGGGGTATTTCAGGAAAAAACTTTTGTATTGAGGGGGCGGGGCATGATGACATGAGGGGCGGGGCTATGATGTCACGAGCTCCCTACACTGGCTATAAGCATTCGCCGCAATCCTCTTCCTGGTTGCCGGTAGTCAGCGATTCACACCACACTCAGCCAATCACCGGCCACAGCGAAGTCCCGACTCGGGACTTTTCCTCCCCGGCACCTGCAAGTAATTGTATTCTTGCAACAGCTGGAGGCACCCTGGTTAGAAAACGCTGGTCTATCGCATGGAAAGCATCACAGGTGTGTCTCAATGGGTGGGGTCGCTGAAAAAAGTGACCTCACATTTCCAAACAAGGAATCATGGGGCTTGTAGTTGGAGGGCATTGACTCCAACAGGAAATAGCCAGTTCAAAAATGGTAATCTCACAACATAGTAATTTAGCTCAAAGACAAGCACAGATCCTTCCTAAACATGTCCATTACTGTCTGGCAGGTACATACTGAAGTCACCACCACTTTAAGGCTAGGTTCAGACTACGGAATTTCCAAAAGAAATTCAGTCGTAAAATTTCCGTCAGAAATTCCGCTTGCTAAAATGTCTATCCTAGTGTAGTGAATGGTTTTCCGTTCACAAATTCACACTTGGGAATTTGTGAAGCGGAAAATCCGCTTAGTAAATCCGCTTAGAAATTTCCGCCTGAAGAAAGGCGGTGCTCTTTCTTCAGGCGGAATTCCTCGCGGAACACATTGCAGTCTATGGGAGACTGCAGTGTCCGTGCGGTCCTAGCGCCGACCTATTCAGTCGGCGCAGGCGTAACTCAGAATCTCCGGGCGGAAATTTTCTGCCCGGAGATTCCGTAGTCTGAGCCTAACGGACTCACACTAAATCAGTGTTTCCCAACCAGGGTGCCTCCAGCTGTTGCAAAACTACAACTCCCAGCATGCCCGGACAGCCTTCGGCTGTCCGGGCATGCTGGGAGTTGTAGTTTTGCAACAGCTGGAGGCACCCTGGTTGGGAAACACTGCAATGGATATCACCCGTGCTCCCAAAGTATCACTAGATTACAGTAACACAATAAATCACTGGCTGACTTTATGCCGTCTCAGAATATCACTTCATTATCTAGAGATATCAAAGGAGCAAAGGGAATATCTGGAGCCATCAAATTTTAATAAGCGGGTGACAGCTGAAGGGGCTGCGCAATTCCTGTGTTTGCGGAGACTGTCATATATCAATATAGCAAGTACTGTGATATTCCGTCTTATCACCAGACAGATGGGGGGGTAGGTAACGCGATGGTAAATATTTACGCGAAAATCGTCTGGTGGTTCGCTTGTTTTCTGTTTTGCCACGAAGACTGTTAATTATTATTTTCATCACTGCGAATCGTCTGTGAAATTAATTTATTTTGAGAATCTTTTTACTGGAAAAAAATTATATATTTATATATATATATATATATATATATATATAATTTTTTTTTTTTTTTTTATATGTTCATATTATTACAGCGGAATGTGTAAAGCTTTGTTCTTTGCTGACAATTTATATCAAACAAGCTGCCAGTTATTTCTTTTTTAATTGGTTGGGTTTTTTTTTCCATAGAGAAAAGGGACTATTGGGAGATAAAACGACACATCCAGGCATCTTTGCCAACTTCATGCACTTTTAACGTATTTAAAAAAGCACCCTGGGAAATGTTTTATTATTATATTAATTTTTTTTTTTTTTTTGGCTTTTATAGTGCAGAATAGGCTATTATTACAGAACAATAAAGTGGTTCTTGTGTATGCCTTGTGCTTACCTGTTTCAAGCTGATGTGGCATGCGTGAATTTGTAGCCATACTGATTGCAATTAGAGATGCGCGAACTTACAGTAAATTCGATTCGTCACGAACTTCTCAGCTCGGCAGTTGATGACTTTTCCTGCATAAATTAGTTCAGCTTTTTTTTATATATCTATATATCTCAACTGGCTCCGGAAAGTTAAACAGATTTTTAAATTACTTCTATTAAAAAATCTTAATCTTTTCAGTACTTATCAGCTGCTGAAGTTGAGTTGTTCTTTTCTGTCTAAGTGCTCTCTGATTACACCTGTCTCGGGAACTGTCCAGAGTAGAAGCAAATCCCCAGAGCAAATCTCTTCTACTCTGTGCAGTTCCCGAGATAAGCAGAGATTAGAGATAAGCGAACTTACAGTAAATTCGATTCGTCACAAACTTCTCGGCTCGGCAGTTGATGACTTATCCTGCATAAATTAGTTCAGCTTTCAGGTGCTCCTGTGGGCTGGAAAAGGTGGATGCAGTCCTAGGAGACTCTTTCCTAGGACTGTATCCACCTTTTCCAGCCCACCAGAGCACTTGAAAGCTGAACTAATTTATGCAGGATAAGTCATCAACTGCCGAGCCGAGAAGTTCGTGACGAATCGAATTTACTGTAAGTTCGCTCATCTCTAATTGCAATTCCATCACAGAAATGTATTCCTAAGGCTGCCTACATTTATCATCTGGCTTTGCAGATAGAGGGTGTGGAGTTTGATCACTGCACCTGGTCATCTAAACAGGCTGCTGGGGCTGGAGATCACCCAGGTGAACTGATTAAACTCATAAGCGGCTTGAGGTCAGTTTGCATTATGTGCAGATGTGTTTTCTTATTTCTTATCGTGTTTTTTTTTTTTTTTAGAAATATTGATATGAGGCAAAAGTGATTTGACCTATATTAACAATTGAGGTGTTTTATGAAGACTCAAAGTCTTTAGGCTGTGTTCACACCTCAAAATTCAGCGATTTTGGGAAAGGCACATGCAACAAAAAATTGAATGTGTGAACATAGCCTCAAAGGAGGTGAACAACAACTCGATATCCTGATCCCATAGAGATAGCAGCAGTATACAGATAGAGATGGGAGGCGAGGTGTATAACTACTATATATCCTGATCCCATAGAGATAGCAGCATTATACAGATGGAGCTGGAGGAGAGGTGTATAACTACTATATATCCTAATCTCATAGAGATAGCAGCAGTATACATATAGAGCTGGAGGGGAGGTATACAACTACTATATATCCTGATCCCATAGAGATAGCAGCAGTATACAGATAGAGCTGGAGGGGAGGTGTACCATTACTATATATCCTGTATATCCTGATTCCATAGAGATAGCAGCAGTATACAGATAGAGCTAGAGGGGAGGTGTATAACTACTATATAACCTGATCCTATAGAGATAGCAGCAGTATACAGATAGAGCTGGGAGGGAAAAAGAGGGTTCTGAGCGCTAGTAGGAGAGATCTGATGATGTCATCCTATAGATCACAGGAAGTCAGTTGACCCAAGATAGATCTTTTCCTCTAACACATTAAAGTGTATCTGTCACGATTTTTTCACATGTTAAACTGCTGACACGGGGAAACAGAGGTTGGCATCCACATAAAAGGCATTTTGTGTTTGAGTCACCCCAGGCCCGCGATGCCTCTTTTCTCTGACGTTAGGCTGCCCCAGCTGGTGATAGACTCCCAGCGGTGTAGATGTGCTGAGTCTCATCCTGTCAGATTGCGCATGCGTTGCAATAGCTAGAACTGCCACAAGAGGCAGAAGCGAGCAATCTGCCTCTTGCCTTTGCGACGCATGTGCAGTGAGTCTGACACAGTGTTTCCCAACCAGGGTGCCTTCAGCTGTTGCAAAACTACAACTCGCAGCATGCCCGGACAGCCGAAGGCTGTCCGGGCATGCTCGGAGTTGTAGTTTTGCAACAGCTGGAGGCACCCTAGTTGGGAAACACTGGTCTAACAGGATGACAATCAGACTCAGTGTATGGGCAATCTACACGGGGCCACTGCTCAGTGCGTTCACATGGCCCGTTTTTTTATCCCCATTTCGGTTCCGATCTCGCAGGCTGTAAACGGATTAAAAACGGTTTTAAAAAATTCCCATTCATGTCAATGGGATTTTTTTACAATCTGTTTACATCCGTCTGTACCCGTCTGCACTCATTTCCGTTTTTTGGGGTTTTTTTGACGGCAGAAAAAAACGGCACATGCAGTATTTTTTCTTCCGTCAAAAAAACTGAAGAAAAAATCGATAAAGTAAATTTAACATTGAAGTCTATGGAAAACGGATGAGCCTTTAATGTCATCCGTTTGCATCCTTTTTTTCAATCCGTTTTTCGATCCGTTTTTACATCTGAGCACCTTATTTTTTCGTCTGTTTATTAACTGAACGAGAACTTCTACATCCGTTATTTTTTTTTAAAGTCCGTTTTTATTTTTGACGGGAGAAGAACGGGACGGGTCTAGACGGCCGTGTGAACGCAGTCTTAGTGCACGCCCACTTCTCTCCTAGCGATCTGTCAGGGTCTGAATTGTTAGACCCTGACCGGTAAAAACATTTGACACATTCCTTCCTAGGTCAGGTACAACCTTATTGCATGTAAAAAAAAAATAATAATAATAAAATAAAGAGACACAAATTAAAACCAAACCGTGGACTGACCACAATGCCTATGTGACCTGTGACCTGGTGACCTGCAGCCGCAAGTACAGGGAGGGTAGGCTCATATTGAGTGTTGATGTGGAAATAGGCATGAAATGCACACAACTTTATTTTTAAAGGGGTACTCCCTGGAAAAACATTTTGTTTTAAATCAACTGGTGCCAGAAAGTTAAACATATTTGTAAATTACTTCTATTAAAAAATCTTAATCCTTCCTGTACATATCAGCTGCTGAATACTACAGAGGAAATTCTTTTCTTTTTGGAATGCTCTCTGATGACATCACAAGCACAGTTCTCTTTGCTGACATTATTATAATAATAATAATAATAACGCTTTATTTATTGTTGTCCTTAGTGGGATTTGAACTCAAGTCCCCAGCACTGCAAGGCAGCAATGCTAACCACTGAGCCACCATGCTGCCCTTAGCATACATCTGCTATGCACGGTTGCTAAAATGGACAGAGATGTCAGCAGAGAGCACTGTGCTCGTGATGTCATCAGTGTTCCAAAAAGAAAGGAATTTCCTCTGTAGCATTCAGCAGCTAATAAGTACTGGAAGGATTAAGATTTTTTAATAGAAGTAATTTACAAATATGTTAAACTTTCTGCCACCAGTTGATTTAAAAGAAAAAAGGTTTTCACCGGAGTACCCCTGTAAACAGATTTGTAAATTAGTTGTTCCAGTCAGAGATCATATGCCCAGCAGAGGTGAGTGGATTACGCATGTTAGGATCCATCCGACAAGAGGCCACTTCCGTGTGGTGGATGGGGGACATGTTTTGATCAAAAAGTGCGCTAAGAGCCTCCATTTTTTGACCAATAATACTGCTGCAACCTTCTTTTTTTGCATACTTTGTATTTGCCACAGCAGCGTGCACCCGTGTATTAGGTAGTGGCACTGGCTATTTTTCTTTCTTTTTCTTTTGTTTTCAAATTTGTAAATTACTACTATTAAAAAATCTTAATCCTTCCAGTACTTATCTGCTGCTATATACTCCAAAGGAAGTTCTTTTCTTTTTGAATTTCCTTTCTGTCTGACCACAGTTCTCTCTGCTGACACCTCTGTCCATTTTGGGAACTGTCCAGAGCAGGAGAGGTTTGCTAAGGGGATTTCCTCCTACTCTGAACAGTTCCTAATATGGACAGAGGTGTCAGAAGAGAGCACTTTGGTCGGGCAGAAAGGAAATTAAAAAAGAAAAGAACTTCCTGTTGAGCATACAGCAGCTGATAAGTACTGGAAGGATTACGATTTTTTTAACAGAAGTAATTTACAAATCTAACAGTAGGGAAGTTGTTAGCTCACTGAAGGCGTACTCCGCTGCTCAGCGTTTGGAACAAACTGTTCCAAACACTGGAGCCAGCTCCGGGAGCTCATGACATCATAGCCCAGCCCCCTCATGATGTCACGCCCCCCCCCCCAATGCAAGTCTATTGGAGGGGGCGTGAGCTCCCGGAGTCGGCTCCAGTGTTTGGATTAGTTTGATCCAAATGCTGAGCAGCGGAGTACCCCTTTAAGAAATCGCCTTCAGTGAGCTGACAACTTCCTTACTGTTAGATTTGTAAATTACTTCTATTGAAAAATCTTAATCCTTCCAGGACTTATCAGCTGCTGTATGCTCAACAGGAAGTTCTGTTCTTTTTGAATTTCCTTTCAGTCTGATCACAGTGCTCTCTGCTGACACCTCTGTCCATTTTAGGAACTGTCCAGAGTAGAAGCAAATCCCCATAGCAAACATCTCCTGCTCTGGACAGTTCCTGACATGGACAGAGGTGTCATCAGAGAGCCCTGTGGTCAGACAGAAAGGAAATTAAAAAAGAAAATAACTTCCTGTGGAGCATACAGCAGCTGATAAGTACTGGAAGGATTAAGATTTTTAAATAGAAGTAATTTACAGATCTGTTAAACTTTATTTCACCAGTTGATTAAAAAACAACAGTTTTCCAGTGGAGTACCCCTTTAATGGTAAAATTGTGTCTGTTGTGCTCTGACCCGTTCAGGGTCCATTTGGCGCAAAAAACAGAGCCAAAAAGACCCTGAAAGGGTCAGAGTGTGGTGTCCCGGTACCGTATTGCATACCGTACCTTGTGTGGTGGTCCCCAAAGTCAGAGTTACTACGTTCAGGTAGGGTCCCCCAGGTGGGACAGCCCCTAGTTGCCTCCTCCTTCTCTAATTTTATAATGTTTATATGTATATATTTAATTTAATATAATGCATATTAGTCTACTTACCTTGTTGGCGTCACAGGACCTTCGGTCATGTGACTATGTTAATTCCTCTATGGTATGTTGGAGGACCTTTGGAGGTCCTTGGGTCACATGTTTACCCATAACTCTCTGTACAGAAGATTGACAGTTGTATGGACCAGTGAGCTTTAGTCCAGCCCCTGCCCATATAAGGGAGCTGTAGCCAATTATCGCTCTCTTGGGTTGCTGCTCTCGTGGATGCCGGACTAACAGGATGGATCTGCGCAACTTTCAAAGACAAGCTAGGCCAGAAGCCTGCCGGCCTCAGCCTGAAACTAAACCGTGAGTTAAAATCTCAATCCCCGCTAAAGCTAGCGTGATTCCTGGACTGAATCTAAACCCCTAAATCCAGTGGATCACCGAAACAATTATCTTCCTAAACTCAATAGACTCACGGGGTCCCAACCACTTATCAAGCTCTAATAGACTTTGTTATGTGGACTGTTCCTGTTCATTATTGCATAAAATCTTCAGTACAAGTTCCGACAAGTTTCTGCATAACTCTGGTTGTGGACAATTGATCATTTCCTCTCTCCCTATCGCTTTTGGGAAGGGTGGCGGTAGGACAAGCATACAGAGAATAGCCCTCACCCTGGCGTCACGAATAGAAAGGGTTAAGCAAGCACCCTTTAGTAACCGCACAGCTACACTCCCTATACCCTACACCCCCAGGCTATCACAAGAGCATAATGGCAATTTGAACACAGCCTAACAGGACACAGTACATGAACCAAACTACTTCATAATTCAGTTTTTCTTTAGACTTTTGTTATTACATTTAGAAACGATTTAACTTCCCTATAAGTGGCACAAGATGAGGTTGGCTTAGGGGCAATTCAATAGTGTATTGGTTGTAGTGAAAACTCAAGTATATGCAAATACAAGGGAAATATTGCAGTCTGAAGCACCCACATGGGAACTGAACCAAAGGCCTTTGTGTTTACAGAGCAACGATATTGTAATGTATAATTATGTCACCCACCATATATCTCCATAATGATAAGACGATCTGTTGTTCCTAATGGGAACAATGAGGGAGATTTATCAAAACCCGTGTAGAGGAAGAGCGGTGCAGTTGTCCATAGCAACCAATCAGATCGCTTCTTTCATTTTTCACAGGCCTCTTTAAAAATGAAAGCAGCGATCTGATTGGTTGCTATGGGCAACTGCACCGCTCTTCCTCTTCCCGGGTTTTGATACATCTTCCCCAATATCACTAAAGTGGCGCTATGACAGAATCTGATGGACTTTATTAGAAATAAATGGAGTCTGGTGGGCGCACGTGGTGTCCATCATGTGGTGGATTCATAACAGCTTCAATTCGAAACAGATGACGAAACAGAAACGGAATATAGAACGCAGCTGTGAACAGAGCCCAAAACTCACAAACACACAATATCTAATCATGATACAATATCATGCAATCGAAAAACAAGGTAAAGGTTCCATAGAGCTGTAAAATTATATATATATATAAATATCAGCATATGAAACTTGGTATATACGTTACTTATGTGTCACCTAAAAAAAAGTGAGTAAAATTAACCCAAATCCACCCCCTTATGTGAGGGTAGGGGTTTGTCCAATGCAATTCTATGGGACTCTGATACATCCCCTGATCACGTTAGAGCTGCAAAGATTGCCCAGGACTTATAGACATCCTGTCGACTGTCTGGCAGGTACAGAGAATAGTTAATGCGGGGGTGGGATATGAGGTCGGAATTATGAGAATGGGATATGAGGTCGTAATTATGAGAATGGGATATGAGGTCGTAATTATGAGAATGGGATATGAGGTCGGGATATGAGGACGGGATATGAGGACAGGATATGAGGTGTGTATATGAGGACAGGATATGAGGTGTGTATATGAGGACGGGATATGAGGTGTGTATATGAGGACGGGATATGAGGTGTGTATATGAGGACAGGATATGAGGTGTGTATATGAGGACAGGATATGAGGTGTGTATATGAGGACGGGATATGAGGTGTGTATATGAGGACGGGATATGAGGTGTGCATATGAGGACAGGATATGAGGTGTGTATATGAGGACAGGATATGAGGTGTGTATATGAGGACAGGATATGAGGACAGGATATGAGGACAGGATATGAGGACAGGATATGAGGACAGGATATGAGGACAGGATATGAGGTCAGGATATGAGGACAGGATATGAGGACAGGATATGAGGACAGGATATGAGGTGTGTATATGAGGACAGGATATGAGGACAGGATATGAGGTGTGTATATGAGGACAGGATATGAGGACAGGATATGAGGTGTGTATATGAGGACAGGATATGAGGTGTGTATATGAGGACAGGATATGAGATCTGGATATAGGACTGCATATGAGGATGGGATATAAGGTCTGGATATGAGGTGTGTATATGAGTATGGGATATGAAGTCGGGATATGAGATCTGGATATAGGACTGCATATGAGGATGGGATATAAGGTCTGGATATGAGGTGTGTATATGAGTATGGGATATGAAGTCGGGATATGAGGACGGGATATGAGATCTGGATATAGGACTGCATATGAGGATGGGATATAAGGTCTGGATATGAGGTGTGTATATGAGTATGGGATATGAAGTCGGGATATGAGATCTGGATATAGGACTGCATATGAGGATGGCATATAAGGTCTGGATATGAGGTGTGTATATGAGTATGGGATATGAAGTCGGGATATGAGATCTGGATATAGGACTGCATATGAGGATGGCATATAAGGTCTGGATATGAGGTGTGTATATGAGTATGGGATATGAAGTCGGGATATGAGGACGGGATATGAGATCTGGATATAGGACTGCATATGAGGATGGGATATAAGGTCTGGATATGAGGTGTGTATATGAGTATGGGATATGAAGTCGGGATATGAGGACGGGATATGAGATCTGGATATAGGACTGCATATGAGGATGGGATATAAGGTCTGGATATGAGGTGTGTATATGAGTATGGGATATGAAGTCGGGATATGAGGACGGGATATGAGATCTGGATATAGGACTGCATATGAGGATGGGATATAAGGTCTGGATATGAGGTGTGTATATGAGTATGGGATATGAAGTCGGGATATGAGGACGGGATATGAGATCTGGATATAGGACTGCATATGAGGATGGGATATAAGGTCTGGATATGAGGTGTGTATATGAGTATGGGATATGAAGTCGGGATATGAGGATGGGATATGAGGTCAGGATGAGGACAGTATATGATATGAGGGATATGAGGACGGGATAGGAGGACAGTATAGGAGGACGGGATATGAGGACGGGATATGAGGACGGGATATGAGGACGGGATATGAGGACGAGAGATAAGGATAGGATTTGAGGACTGGCTATGGGGTCAGGACATGGGGCTAGGAGTGACATTCTTGCTTTTTCTCTCCCACAAGTATTAGGTAGGAAGACTGGGCAACTATAAGTACTGAAGAATTTACCCCTAATGACGTGCAGGGCCTGGACAACAGGCACTCTCCATATACCGTAATTGTCCTTGTCAATAAACATGAATTGGGCATAATGGGCTATTCTGGCACATATATTAACCCTTGAAGATGGCCAGTTGGCACCATTTGGCTGATCTTACAGATGTAGAAATCACAATATCAATCACCATCTAGATTATATGCACTTATATCTTATATGATGTTATGATGCAAATTTTCTTTTTTCCGCTCTATTTTATTTTCATGGGGTGAGATTTATCAAAACCTGTCCAGAGGAAAAGTTGCTGATAGCAACCAATCAGATTGCTTCTTTCATTTCTCAGAGGCCTTTTCAAAAAAAAAATGGAGAAGCGATCTGATTGGTTGCTATAGGTAACTCTGCAACTTTTCCTCTGGACCGGTTTTCATAAATTTACCCCCATGGTGAATAAAAACCTAGCACAAAGTAAACTCCACAAACCAAACAACTAGGCCCTATAGCGGTTTTTCCCAACCAGGGTGCCTCCAGCTGTTGCAAAACTACAACTCCCAGCATGCCCGGACAGCCTTTGGCTGTCCGGGCATGCTGGGAGTTGTAGTTTTGCAACAGCTGGAGGCACCCTGGTTGGGAAACATTGCTCTATAGACACACTAAAGAGACAGTGAGAGAAAGTATAAGGACGTACAGCACAAGGCATCACTGCTCATGTTGCATCAGATACTCATCCTCTATAGAGGTCAATGGCCTTCTGACTAATGGTCAGAAAACTATCCTAGTGGATTAAAGGGGTACTCCGGTGAAAACCTTTTTTCTTTTAAATCAACTGGCTCCAGAAAGTTAAACAGATTTGTAAATTACTTCTATTAAAAAATCTTAATCCTTCCTGTACTTATTAGCAGCTGAATACTACAGAGGAAATTCTTTTCTTTTTGAAATGCTCTCTGATGACATCACGATCACAGTGCTCATTGCTGACGTTATTATAATAATAATAATAATAATAATAAGTCTTTATTTATTGTTGTCCTTAGTGGGATTTGAACCCAAAGTCCCAGCACTGCAAGGCAGTAGTGCTAACCACTGAGCCACCATGCTGCCCTTAGCATACATCTGCTCTGCATGGTTGCTAAAAGGGACCGAGATGTCAGCAGAGAGCACTGTGCTCGTGATGTCATCAGTGTTCCAAAAAGAAAGGAATTTCCTCTGTAGCATTCAGCAGCTAATAAGTACTGAAAGGATTAAGATTTTTTAATAGAAGTAATTTACAAATATGTTTAACTTTCTGGCACCAGTTGATTTAAAAGAAAAAAGGTTTTCACCGGAGTACCCCTTTAAACTGAAAAAAATGGGAGAAGAGATGGATGTACGTGGCTGCAGAATATTTTGGTGAAAAAAGCAGACTTGTAAAGGGTCAGGTTTTTTTACATGGCAAAATATTATTGCAGACGACATGATTCTGCCCTTCTGGAGCATGAGGTCATGCTAATTTCCGTGCGGAGCAGAGTCCTGTTGAATTCAATGGGATTCTGCTGCGATATGCACACGGCGGAATTTCCGCACCAGTTGTTTCTGGCGCAGAAATTACGATTCCACCGTCCGCAGAAGGAATGAATCTGTTCATTCTTTCTGCAGACTCTGCACGGAATGCATAGTTGTCTATGAGATGGCGCCTTTGTGGTGACACAGGGGAGGAATTCCTAATCATTTCGTGACGCCAGGGCACAGTTAACCTATACACGGTCTAAGGTGGAGACAGCTTATCCTGAGCCAGACAAAGGGGGGTAAAGAAACACACCGACATCAGGTTACGGATAACTGTGTTTACTGAGCAGGGTTGCAGATGTTATTACAGACAATCTGGAGCAGAGTAGAAGGGAAGCAGTGTAACCCTTTAGGAGCCCTGTTGCCTTGCTGGGACATATGGTGCTTTTCACCCACTTGGAATAATACTAACTTGAGATCAGAGACTGTAGATTTCCCACGCTGGCTAGGGTTCTGACAAGGTCCATTTACCTTCACCGCCAGGGCTTGACTTTCCGCTGCATGGGGGAATACTTGCAGAACAGCAGTGCAGACTTGAGAAGAGATTTGTTCTTAGGCTGCGTTCACATCACGATTTCTCAATCCGATTTGATCCGCATCCAAATTCAAACGATTTTTGTTCGGGTCTGAAGTCGTGGTCAAACCCCATTTCAGACCCGAACAAAAATTGTGTGAAATCGGATGCGGATCAAATCGGATGCGTGTAATGGATCCGATTTTTTAATGGAGGTCAATGGATCCGACTTTATATACGATTTCATACGGTTTTAAGTTATAAAATCGTGTACTCAAGTCGGAAGGAGAAATCGTGATGTGAATGCAGCCTAGGCTTCCCTCAGGATTCCTCCACACACTACTTCACCTCCTTTCCACACTGTACTCAGCTTTAGCACTAGAGCTAGACTGGGGCAACTCCTGCCCCACTACACTAAATACCTGACAATTTAAGGGTTCCCATTGGGAAGGCAGGGTCACCTGGTTTACACTGCTCCTTACTCTTAAAGGTACAACACACATTAATAACATACAGTGAATATGGGAAACATAAATGTAATAAAGTGCTTGAACATTCTCTCAGTGGGCCCAACATATGTGCAGGAGGCATGCCCGGGGAGATTCACAGCCCACATGACAGCTTTGGTGCTAGGACACCACACATTCCCGTGCAGTCTTAGTGCAAGCATATTGTGCCGACGCCTGCAGTCTTCAGAATGTACGCACAGAGATTTTCCATGTGGACATTCTGAAAGTGTGAACATAGCCTTAGAAACCTGACTAAAACAATAGACTCCTCATTTGTTGCTTCAAGGGTTCATCTTTGGTAGCATTGCATGCAGAGTGGGAATTTAAAGTGTTAAAGCCCGTTCCCACTATGCAATTTCCGCAAGGAAATTCTGCTCTAATTGCGGCAGATTCCCATTTATCTAAATAGGAGTCTGCTGCTCAGTGTGCACTACGGATGTTCTGTATTGGAACTTCCCATGCAGAATTGAATTCTGAAGGGGAACTCCGGACGGAAAACTTTTTTTTTTTTTTTTTTTAATCAACTGGTGCCAGAAAGTTAAAAAGATTTGTAAATTACTTCTATTAAAAAATCTTAATCCTTCCAGTACTTATTAGCTGCTCAATACTACAGAGGAAATTCTTTTCTTTTTGTAACACAGAGCTCTCTGCTGACATCATGACCACAGTGCTCTCTGCTGACATCTCTGTCCATTTTAAGAACTGTCCAGAGTAGGAGAAAATCCCCATAGAAAACATATAGTGCTCTGGACATCTCCTAAAATGGACAGAGGTGTCAGCAGAGAGCACTGTGGTCATGATGTCAGCAGAGAGCACTGTGTTCCAAAAAGAAAACAATTTCCTCTGTAGTATTCAGCAGCTAATAAGTACTGGAAGGATTAAGATTTTTTTTATAGAAGTAATTTACAAATCTGTTTAACAAAAAAGTTTTCCCCTGGAGTACCCCTTTAATCTCCCAGCTGGATCTGCCCCCGAGAAGTCACAGCACTGCGCTGTAGGGAATAAGACGGCGCTTACTGTCCACAGCATCGAGGAGTAGGCTGTTGCAAGTGGAATCTGCCCAAAATTTTTACAAGGAATTTCCATAGTGTGAACAGAGCCTAGCGGTCACATAACAGGTCAAAGGTTACCACAATCTAGTGATAAATAAGCCTGCAGGCTGCAAGAGGAAGTGGTGGCACAAGGAGCTTAGGAGGCACAAAGGCCGTCCGGGCATGCTGGGAGTTGTTGTTTTGCAACAGGTGGGCGCACCCTGGTTAGAAAAAGGAACACTATTATATACTAATATACTAGAAAATTGACTATAGGCACGGAATGGTCCATATGGAGATAGTGATTATGGGGAGATTTATCAAAACCTTCCCAGTGGAAAAGTAGCAACCAATCAGATCGCTTCTTTCATTTTTGAAAAGGCCTCTGAAAAATGAAAGCAGCGATCTGATTGGTTGCTATGGGCAACTCAGCAACTTTTCCCCTGGACAGGTTTTGATAAATCTCCCCCTATGTGCTGTATGTGGATAATTGAAGTGCATTGTGCCACACTGACAAGTTTGTGATACATAGATTTTACTAATAAGGCCAACTAATATTTTTGGTGTGTTCCTGCACTGTGGATGCCGTATGTGTAATCCTACCCATAAATGGGCACTGCCAGTTGTATATCTTGGCAAAACAATAGTTTTTCTAATACACTTATTTAAAAAAAATAAAAATCACATTTTATTAATGAAAACTGCCTTTGAAAATTCCACCACTAGGGGACCCCATACCTCCTGGGACACTGATGAGTCCCACAGCAGCATGAGGGTGTCCAATGGTCATGGACACGAGATGGCTGATTGACAAGACTGCAGGAGGAACACAGCCTGCAGCAAAACTGCTGTAACACGAAGTGTTATCAAACATGTGCCTCCAGCTGTTGCAAAACTACAAATATGTGTGGTAGCAGGGTGTGATGAGGGCAGATGTTGTTACCCTAGGGGCAGATGGCATTAACCCCTTGTATTCGTGACGCCAGGGCGTGGTTTAGGCTAAAACCACCCGAAGGTATACCGCTGGATCCTGGGCTAGGCATGGGGGCAATAAAGACTCTGACGCCAAGTTACGGACAGCGGTAGCTTTACTGAGGGTAGACAGATGGTAAAGTCTATACAGTTCAGCCAGGGCCCAAGGAGGTGACCAGTGATGCCGAGACCTTAAGGGCTTGCTGGGACTTGTAGTAGGACTGGACAATTGAATGCAGACCACGCTGACTTAACAGATGACAGGGACTGACTTGACTTGACTCATAAAGCTGTGAGTTTATCTTACTTGACTTGATGGTGGCTGCAGGACTGGACTTTGAGGTCTCCAACACTCTGGACACACACACTAGACAAGACTGCACTGGACCTCAGCAGAGGAGAGAGAAGCTCCACCCAGGGGTTATATAGGGGAGACCAGCAGGGAGCCCATAGGTCACTCTTGGGATCACCTGGTCACTGGTGCCTCCTGGGTAACAATCACATGACATAACTCTTAAAGATACAACACATTTTATAAGGGTACAGGCTAACATCTCCTGTACTGGGCCACCACACATACCTGGACGGTCAAAAGATGCTGGGAGTTGTAGTTTTGCAAAAGCTGCAGGCACCACCGCTGCAAAAAAAGAGTTATCCAAACACCTCCAACTATTCCAAAACTATAAAAGCTGTTTTCTTCCAAAAGCAGCACCACACCTCTCCTCAGGTTGTGGGTGGAATTACAGCTCCATTAAACTGAAGTGAATGGAGCCGAGTTGTAATACCACACACAACCTTAGGACAGGGGTGGTGCTCCTTTTATTTTAATTTTTTTAAAAGGGTTAGAACAGCCAGAAACGTGTTAATCTGTGCATACCTTTCCTAGGTTGCACATATTTGTTATGGCGTTTTAAGGGTACGGTCACATGTAACTAATCTGGAGTGAATTTTGATACTGTTGACTTTGATGGGTCAGCAGAAAATCGGCAATAGTGGCAGATTTGCGGATTTTCTGTGAACCCATTGAAGTCAATGGTATTAGATTCTGATTGTTACATGTGACTGCACCCTAGGGCTATGTTCACACGTCGGAATGTCCGTATGGAAAATCTTATGGACGGCTATGCATTTCGTGCGGAGTCCGCAAAAAGAATGGACAGGTTAATTGTTTCTGCGGACAGCGGAATCGGAATTTCCGCGCCGGAAACATCTGGCACGAAAATTTCGCCGTGTGCACAGCGCAGCAGAATCCTGATGACTCTGCCGCTGCGGAATCTCCGTGCACAATTCCACTGCGGAATCCTGCACGGAAATTCCGAGGTGTGAACATGGTCTTAGGGATCTTCAAAAAACTGATGAAGCTTTTATTACAGGGTGTGGGGCCTATGTTTTTTGTTAGTAGAGGCAAAAATTTTTTTTTTATGTGAAGTTCACACTTAATCCAATTCGTATTTTATTGACTGTTGCCCAAACCGTTTTTTCCTTATCTCTACTCTATCCGGGCATGTTGGGAGTTGTAGTTTTGCAACAGCTGGAGGCACCCTGGTTAGGAAACTGTCCAACTGTTTCAAAACTACAACTACCAGCATGCCTGGAGAGCCTTTGGCTGTCCGGGCATGCTGGGAGTTGTAGCTTTGCAACAGCTGGAGGCACCCTGGTTAGGAAACACTGATGTAGAGCGGTGTGCGACAGTGCAACTGTTGCAAAACTACAATTCCCAGCATGCTGGGAGTTAAAGCTTTGAAACAGCTGGAGGCACCCTGGTCAGGAAACTGTCCAACTGTTTCAAAACTACAACTACGAGCATGCCCGGAGAGCCTTTGGCTGTCCTGGCATGCTGGGAGTTGTAGTTTTTCAACAGCTGGCGGCACCCTGGTTAGGAAACACTGATGTAGTGCGTTGTGTCCAACTGTCCGTTTCAAAACTACCAGCATGCCCGGAGAGCCTTCGGCTGTCCGGGCATGCTGGGAGTTGTAGCTTTGCAACAGCTGGAGGCACACTGGTTAGGCAACTGTCACACTGTTTCAAAACTACAACTACCAGCATGCCCGGAGAGCCTTCGGCTGTCTGGGCATGCTGGGAGTTCTAGCTTTGCAACAGCTGGAGGCACCCTGGTTAGGCAACTGTCCAACTGTTTCAAAACTACGACTACCAGCATGCCCGGACAGCCTTTGGCTGTCTGGGCACGCTGGGAGTTGTAGTTTTGCAACAGCTGGAGCCACCCTGGTTAGGAAACACTGATGTAGTGAGTTGTGTCCAACTGTTTCAAAACTACAACTACCAGCATGCCCGGAGAGCCTTCGGCTGTCCGGGCATGCTGGGAGTTCTAGCTTTGCAACAGCTGGAGGCACCCTGGTTAAGAAACTGTCCAACTGTTTCAAAACTCGTAGTCGTAGTTTTGCAACAGCTGGAGGCACCCTGGTTAGGAAACACTGATATAGTGCGATGTGTGGCTGTGCAACTGTTGCAAAACTACAACTCCCAGCATGCCCGGACAGCCTTTGGCTGTCCGGGCATGCTGGGAGTTGTAGTTTTGCAACAGCTGGAGGCACCCTGGTTGGGAAACACTGCACCGCCTAATACCACTATGCAGTTCTAGGGCTTGTGTCCCTCCCATTGACAATCACATACGGTAGTTGTCTCCCCTTTTACATGTAGCGTTATCAGCGCCGCGCACTTGTGCCTGTCTCTTTAAGAAAACCCGCGCTGGCCTTTTAAACCGTCTACGTCATCGTGCGTAAGAAAAAAAAAAAAAAAAAACCGAAGCCGCGCCCACCCCCCCCCCGTCCCCGCCCACACGCTATGCCATGACGTTCTAAGTGGGCGTGGCCTCCCGGCTGGGCTTTAACCCAAGCTGTCCCTCCTCTTAAAGGGGAGACGCTGCAGAGGGAGCGGGCAGGAGGGTGAGTGTCCGTGTGTGTCCCTTGTCTCTCTATCGTGTCACCCGGGCGACTTACCCACTATCAGTGCCCACCCCAGATCTGTACCACCCCCACAACAGTGCCCCCTCCGGCCTGATCATCACCATATTAGTAGTGGAGTCTTTTCTAGGGCTTTTCCTATGAATGAATAGGGCGGATCCCCCACCCGTTGTCCGTAGAACCCACGTCTGCCCAGCACCATCCGACCCGTCTCCGATCTGCCACCTGGACCCCCTTCTTTGTGCCCATCTGCTAGAGACCCCAGAAGATCGGAGCCCCTCCCCGTCTCTCCCACTCACTGATTCCATCATCCTGGCTTTGTTTCAAGAGCTGTGGAGGCAATGTGAGTGCATCGTTTTCTAGATTCCTCTGTGCATTGTGCCCACTCTTTTTTTTTTTTTTTTTTATTAATGCATGGCATGCCCATCATGGGTGGCATTTGCTTTGTGTTATGGATTGGGCATCTGATGTGTACCCCCCCCCCCCCTCCCTTTTTGCATTTGTGCTCTGATGCCTGCTGCTCTCCTGGATCGTCACCCCCCCCCCCCCCCTCCCCTCCTTGTGCCATGAAGATAAAATGGCAGTGATGCCAGCTGGGTAGTAAGGCAGGAGAAGGTGGCATGCATACTATAGGACCTATAGAATCTTAGGTTTCACTCCTTAGTCTGCTCTCTTTGCCTACAGATTCCATGTGCCATCTGTTAACCGTAGCCTCGGGCTACTTGGTTAACTATCGGAGCCCTGGCATTGAGTATTGGCACCGACACTAGTGCAAGCGACTCCAGCTGTTGCAAAACTACAACTCCCAGCATGCCCGGACAGCCTTCGGCTGTCCGGGCGTGCTGGGAGTTGTAGTTTTGCAATGGCTGTTTGGGGAAACGCTGGGCCAGTTGGCATCGCATTTCCTATTGGCACATGGCATGTAGATTGGCAACAGCTCCAAGTCTGGACATGGCATATGACACGTTTAGTAAAATACTAATTGTTCCTTTCATGCCAGTCTACGTTTTTTTATTTTTTTATTGTTTTTATATATATATATATATATATATATATATATATATATATATATATATATATATATATAAAAACCAGATACAGGCGCAGCACTCCAACAAAATAAGTGATTTAATGTCTCATGTCAGCATTACAACGTTTCAGCTCCTCCTGGAGCCTTTTTCATGCTTGAAAAAGGCTCCAGGAGGAGCTGAAACGTTGTAATGCTGACATGAGACATTAAATCACTTATTTTGTTGGAGTGCTGCGCCTGTATCTGGTTTTTATCTTGGATGGACTCTGATCAAGTCCTTTGGGACGCTGGCACCAATTTTTTGGTTGGACTGGATAAGTAGTGCTGCTTTATTTTGGGATTATATATATATATATATATATATATATATATATATATACATGCACACTATTTTATATGTTTTTTTAATGTATTTATTATTAATATATTATTATTAATAATAATAATACATAATTAATAAATAAAATACATTATATGTGTGTGTATATATACATTTAAATATATATATATATATAATATATATAATTTTATTATAAAAAAATATATATACGGTATATAGATATATATAATTTTATATTTTTTATTATAAAAAAAAATATATATATATATAATTTTATATTTTTTTATTATAAAAAAAAAAATATATATATATATATAATTTATTTATTTTTATAAAAAAAAATGTAAATGTGTGTCTGCCCGTTTGCTGTGTGATGTATTGTGGAGCTCGGTGGGAATTCCTGTTTATCTCCCCGTCTCTGCAGTGGTCCCTTAGATGTCAGATGTTGCTCCATGTGGTCCCGGCGTGTTTCTTTTTCTTTTCCCTGTTATTGGACGTGGCGCTTTTAATAGCTATATGTGTGTGAGCAGTTTCTGCAGGGATTGCAGACGCCATGATAGGTGTGATTCTCTATGGTGATGTATAGTGGGTACAGAGGTGATGGGTTCGGAATGGAAAGGCTCCTCCGGGATGGGGTTCGTGTCACAGCAGCTGTTGCGACTCCTGTTACGGAACAACTGTCACAACATAGGGGTTAGGGCGAGCGCCGCGCTCATCAAAAGTTCACCAAATTGTTTATGTGGCCTAATGGTTTTTCGCCAGTGATGGCATCAGACAACTAGTGCCAGGCAGCTGCTGCCAAGAAATACTGTACATGACAAAAACCTAGTTCTGTGACTGCATCACTATTCAGACCAGGGCCGGACAACATTTAGGAGCCGAGATGATGTCGGTCATTAGTGTCCCCTCATCTTCCCCTTGTGTCACAGTCATTATAGTCCCCTCATCTCTCCCTGTGTCATAGTCATTATTTTCCTTTCATCTTTCCCGCTGTCACGGTCACTATTGTCCTCTCATTTCTCCCTATGTGTCACAGTTATTACTGTCCCCTCATCTGTCCCTGTGTGTCACAGTCATTACTGTCCCTTCATCTCATCCTGTGTCACAGCAATTAGTGTCCCCTTATCTCTCCCTGTGCCAGTCATTACTGTCCCCTCATTTCTCCACGTGTGTCACAGTCATTACTGTCCCCTCATTTCTCCATGTGTGTCACAGTCATTAGTGTCCCCTCATCCTAATAAAAAAAAACTGTTTAACTTACCTCCGCTTCCCTTCCCGTGCTGGTACCACCTTCAGCCTCCGGTCAGCTTTGGCGTTTAGCAGTAGATGTCATTGGCTTGTGCTCCGGTGTAACATGGGCAGCGGATGTAACGTGACCATCCCAGCCAATCAGCAGTCACCTGGTGTCCGCAGCTCATGTAACGCTGGAGTGCCGACCACAGGCAGAACAAGGTATCAACGCTGGAATTATTATCATTATTTTATTTTAATTTTTTTTAAGATTGACAACACCTATTAAAAAGGACTGTCAAAAACCTAGGCACCACCGTAAAATTCTTAGTAGCCATGACAACATGGTGCCTGGGATTTGTTGAGCCCTGGTTCAGACTGCACATAGATAATTGTGAATAAGTTGGGGCATCAATCTAGTCATAATCAGGATTGGACCTTTAACAAGGTGGCATCTTCTGTGGTTCTCCAGCTGTGGCATAACTACAACTCCTAGTATGCCCGGAAAGCCAACGGGAGTGGTAGTTTTACAACACCTAGAAGAGAAGTGGTCTGGAGGAAATAAAGTTTCTACAACAACATATAGAAGGGGGGTCTTTACTGTAAGGGTATGTTCACACTACGGATTATGAACGGAATCTCCGCTCGCAGAATTCCGCGAGCGGAGATTCCATTCTGGTGGCTGCCCCCGCAATACTTCGGCGGAAGGACCGCGCGGCACTGCGCCATCACCATTGACAGCTATGCAGTGTTGGCGGACTTCCGCGTAAAGAATGAACATGTTCTTTCTTTGTGCGGAATAATTTCAGCGGAGGAATTGTCCGCCGCTGAAATTCCGCAGTGTGAACGGGTCTCGCAGAGACTCATTCACACTGATGTTTATGTTCACAGCACGGAATTCTGCGGGAATACGTAGTGTGAACATACCCTAAGAGAAGAGAGACTTTGGATTTCCCTCCCGGAGAAAAAAAATAGTCATGGTGATCTCACTAAAGGCCCTTAAAGGAGTAGTCCAGTGGTGAAAAACTTATCCCCTATCCTAAGGATAGGGGATAAGTTTGAGATCGCGGGGGGTCCGACCGCTGGGGCCCCCTGCAATCTCTCTGTACGGGGGCCCGGCTCTCCGGCCAGATAGCGGGTGTCGACCTCCGCACGAAGCGGCGGCCGACACGCCCCCTCAATACATCTCTATGGCAGAGCCGGAGATTGCCGAAAGCAGCGCTTCGGCTCTGCCATAGAGTTGTATTGAGGGGGCGTGTCGGCCGCCGCTTTGTGCGGAGGTCGACGCGCCCCCTTCCCACGGGCTGTCGGGGCTCCGTACAGGAGATCGCAGGGGGCCCCAGCGGTAGGACCCCCGCGATCTGCAACTTATCCCCTATCCTTAGAGTAGGGGATAAGTTGTTCACCACTGGGTCACCACTGGACTACTCCTTTAATTACATTAGGCTGCGTTCACACGGCCGTCTAGACTCGTTCCGTTCTTCTCCTGTCAAAAATAAAAACGGACTTAAAAAATAAAAAAAATGGACAATAATGGATGCAATTTGGGTCTGTTTTTGTTCAGTTAATAAACAAACAAAAAATGTTTTTGTTGTGAGCATGCTCAGAAGTAAAAAAAGGATTAAAAAAAAAAAGATTGAAAAAACGGATGATATTAAAGGGGTTGTGCGCTGCCCTGCCTTTCGGAGCTCCGCTCACAGCGTCCGGAAGTTCATTACTCTGAACGCTGTGTGGGGGCTTCCGTGTTCGCGGCCGCCGGGCGTGACGTCACGCCTGGCCCCTTCGTGACGTCTCGTCCGCCCCCTCGTGACGTCACGCCCGCCCCCTCTACCAAAGTCTATGGGAAGGGGGCGTGACAGCGGTCGCGCCCAATTCCCATAGACTTTCGTTAAGGGGGCGGGCGAGACGTCAGGAAGGGGGCGGGCGAGACGTCAGGAAGGGGGCGGGCGAGACGTCAGGAAGGGGCCGGGTGAGACGTCAGGAAGGGGGCTGGCGAGATGTCAGGAAGGGGCCGGGCGAGACGTCAGGAAGGGGCCGGGTGAGACGTTGCGAAGGGGCGGGGCGTGACGTCGCAAAGGGGCCGTGCGTGACGTCACGAAGGGGCCGGGCGTGACGTCACGCCCTGCGGCCGCGAACACGGAAGCCCGTACACAGCGTTCGGAGTAATGAACTTCCGGTCGCTGTGAGCGGAGCACCGAAAGGCAGGGCAGCGCACAACCCCTTTAATCCGTTTACTGCCTGCAAGAATGGAACTGAAACGGGGATAAAAAAAAAAACGGGGACAGACGAATTTCTCTCCCAGAGAAAAAAAATAGTCATGTGATCTCACTAAAGTCCCTTATTTACATGATAAGTCATCCAAACCTGCTATTTTCGGCAGGACCGGCTAATTTGTGTGTGGGCCCCCTGACTTGGGTCCCCTGGCAGATGATGTTGGGGGGGGGAGAGAAGGATCAAACATGTTGAATTTCGGCTGCCCAACCCTTCTGTTTTCAGGGAGATAAGGCATCACCACATAGTTTACTATGACAACTTCCCAAACATTTAGGCTAGGTTCACACTACAGAATGTCCTAGTGTAATTCTGCTTAGAAATTCCACTTGCTAATTCCGCTGCAGCAGAATCCTATTGCTGTCAATACTACAGCGCACACTACAGAATTTCACCGGCAGATGTTCTGTCGCTGAAATAAGCGTTTTCTCCTTCGTCGCCAGGTATCATGTGAAGAATTACCCTGTGTAAGAATTTAAAAGATTTTATATGTCTGTCCCCTTTTGCCCCTCTAAGTCCTCGATGGGGTCTTCTGTACCTGCATAGGGGAATCTAGCGGTGTGAAGATAAAATGCCGTTCTGGGGTTTCGAGGACCTTGTGCGAACCACGAATTACACTAGAATTGGATAGCACCCAGGACGCTTTCTATATACAGGTAGTTGCGTGCGGACTGATCTCATTTAGCTGTTGATTGGATTTGGGGGGTTCAGAGTGAGCTCAGGATTATTCTCTGTCCTGTCAGGGGAAAACACTTCCGTAATATGGCATCTTGTACGTGCAGTAGGCCTTAGACTAGTGTTTCCCAACCAGTGCGCCTCCAGCTGTTGCGCTGTCCGGGCCTGCTGGGAGTTGTAGTTTTGCAACAGCTGGAGGCACACTGGTTGGAAACAAATGCCTTAAAGGGGTATTCCGCCCCTGGAATCGTATCCCCTATCCAAAGGATAGGGGATAAATGTTAGATCGGCGCGGTCCCGCTGCTGGGGACCCCGGGGATTGCTGCTGCGGCACCCCGCCATCATTACTGCCCAGGGCGAGTTCGCTCTGTGCGTAATGACGGGCGATACAGGGTCCGGAGCAGCGTGATGTCATGGCTCCGCCCCTCATGACATCACGTCCCGTCCCCTTAATGCAAGTCTATGGCAGGGGGCGTGACGACCGCCACGCCCCCTCCCATAGACTTTTATTGACAGGGGCGGGTCGTGACATCACAAGGGGCGGAGCCATGACGTAAAGATGCTCCGGCCCCTGTATTGCCCGTCATTACGTGCAGAGCGATCTCGCTCTGTGCAGTAATGATAGCGGGGTGCTGCAGCAGCGATCCCGGGGTCCCCAGCAGTGGGACCCCGGCAATCTGACATCTTATCCCCTATCCTTTGGATAGGGGATAAGATGTCTAGGGGCGGAGTACCCCTTTAAGATCTTTTTTAATAGAAGTAATTTACAAATCTGTTTAACTTTCTGGCACCAGTTGATTTAGGAAAAAAAAAAAAAAGTTTTCCACCGGAGTACCCCTTTAAGTAGGTATATTTGCACGCAAAAATAAAAATACATGCCGCAATTCACACTGTAAACTGCAATGTGTATTTGCATTGCAAAACTGTGTGATTCATTCATCCCTGAATGGGTTTGTTTAGTAATGCGACTTCTGGTTACGTGCCCACATTGACCTGTGCTTTACTCGAAAGCGTTCGCACCATGTCCTTCCACATGACCTCTCTTGTTTCGTCTACATGTACTGGTGTGTTTGGAGAGGAACAACACTTACAAAAAAAAATAAAAAATAATAATAATAATGATAATAATAAAAATATATATATATATATATGTGTGTGTGTGTGTGTGTGTGTATGTATATGTGTGTGTTTGTGTGTGTATATATATATATATATATATATATATATATATATATATTCCTGTGGGTGGCGCTAGACGGAGGCACAGTTGGGCACACTGAACTGTACTGCGGAGGACAAAGGGACACCTGTGTATACACGGGGCGTAATGCGTGTGTAAATTGACCTCTACAGGATATACTCCTGCACCATAAACTGAGCCTTCTTTTTCTGTCGTTTGTATAGTAAGCTGTCCCAGCACCGCACATAGTTTAGCAGAGTTCTCCAAACCTTCTTGTTGTTTAGGACGTCACTGTGTAAATATGGTACAGAGGCGACAACTGTCAATATATAGCCTACTTATCGAGAATAGAATAAATGTTTATAAAGAGTACATACCTGCAAAGAAGTGGATTCCATCATGCCTTTGTTGTCTATATTAACCTGAATTTAATTAAAAAAAACAACACAGGAACGTTTCGGGCCCATTCAGACTACAAAATATCCCCAAAGGAAATTTCAGGCAGACATTCCATGCGCAGCAGGCGGGATTCGGAATTTGAATTTCGATGTGGAAATTCTGCAGTGTGCACGGTTTTGAAGATTTAAGAAAAAAAAAATGGTAGGCTGCTGCATCATGTCAAAGCGGAATTTCTCCACTTGGAAAATTTCTATTGTGCATGGATCCTAAAAGGGGTACTTCGCCCCTCGACATCTTATCCCCTGTCCCTGTCGCTGGGACCTAACCCCCGCCATCCCACCCCCTGTGGGACCTGCGCCCCAGTAATCTGCTGCACAGAGCGAACTCCGCTCCATGCCGGTTTACCTGTGGCCATAGCCGTCACGTCACCACAGCAGCCCGATGTTCAGAACACCAGGGTGCCGGGCCGGAGAACCCAGCGGCCGGACCCCCAAGATCAGACATCTTATCCCTTATCCTTTGAATAGGGGATAAGATGTTTAGGCGGAGTACCCCTTTAAGGGTTGATTCAAACGCTGGAATATCTTTCATAAGGGTATTCCAGGAAAAAACTTTTTTTTTTTATATATATATCAACTGGCTCCAGAAAGTTAAACAGATTTGTAAATTATTTCTATTAAAAAATCTTAATCCTTTCAGTACTTATGAGCTGCTGAAGTTGAGTTGTTCTTTTCTGTCTAAGTGTTCTCTGATGACACCTGTCTCGGGAACCGCCCAGTTTAGAAGAGGTTTGCTATGGGGATTTGCTTCTAAACTGCGAGACACGTGTCATCAGAGAGCACTTAGACAGAAAAGAGCAACCTTAACTTCAGAAGCTCATAAGTACTGAAAGGATTAAGATTTTTTAATAAAAGTAATTTACAAATCTGTTTAACTTTCTGGAGCCAGTTGAGATTATGTGTATATATATATAAAGTAAGTTTTTTCCTGGATAACCCCTTTAATCAGTCATCGCAAGGACCAATGGGGCATTCTTCGTCTCCATTGACGGCAATGCATGTCTGAGGGGATTCTGCTATAAGAATGAACATGTTCATTCTACAGAGTAGTCTTGAATTTGATTTTCCTGCTGCGGAATTTTCACCTGCGAAAATTCTGCCATGTGCACGGTGTAGCAGAGGCTGCTGCATCAGAATTTCGAACTGAATTTTTTTTTGCTGGATTCCGCTCGGAAATTCCTCCTTGTGAATTGGTCCCAAGGCCTTGTCTACACTGCTGAAACAAAGCTGAAATTCAGCTTGTCCTCTCTCTATTGAATCCGCCGCTCTTCTCCGAGTTATGCGGAATTGGAGCGGAATTACTGTGAAAATTCTGCTGCTAAAATTCCGCACAGAATTCTGGTTCTGGCATCTTTTGGACCAATCTTGTCCAGTTATGCTGCATATTCATAGCAGAAATCTCTGAGTATTGATTTTGCTTTCAGTTCCGGTCTCGCAGCATTCTAAAATAATAGGTTATGTTTTTAGGCTAATTTTGGATGATCAGTGCCCCAAATGGTAAATACCGTGTTCACATACTGTATACGGCTACTCTTTTGGATTGGTAGGAATCATTAATGGCTTCTTGGGCCTTGTGCACATTGCCATCTCGCGCCTACACACAGCTATAGTGGAAACTACGGCTGGATTCACACTACGCAATTTCCAAGCGGAATTTCCAAACGAGAGTCCCACTGCTGTCAATGAGATTACACTGCACAGACCACACTTTAGTATTTCAGGCGCGAAATTCCACCACCAAAAGAATGATCTCGGTAATTCTTTTGGTCGGAATCAGCATGGAATACATTGCTGCCTATGGGGACAGCGCGTTCCTAGTGGCGAATCGGTCGGCACCCGGCGCACTCAGAATTTCCGGCAGGAACTTTCTCAGTGTGAACCTGGCCTAACAGAATCGCACAGGGTCTTTCTGTACCTCTATAGGCACCATGGGGGAGATTTATCAAAACCTGTGCAAATGAAATGTTGCCCATAGCAACCAATCGGATCGCTTCTTTCATTTTGCAGAGGCCGTGTTAAAAATGAAAGAAGCGATCTGATTGGTTGCTATGGGCAACTGGGCAACTTTTCCTCTGGACAGGTTTTGATAAATCTCCCCCCATATGTCAATCAGCGACACATAGATTGAGGTCATGTTCACACCTCGGAATTTCTGTGCGGAATGTTTCCAGCGCAGAAATTCCGCTTTCCGTGTCTGCAGAAATAATGAACCTATTCATTCTTTGTGTGGACATCGCACGAAATGCATGGCCGTCTATAAGAAGGTGCATTCCTGTGCCGGCGCCCGCAGTCTCCAGGATGTCCGCACGGAGATGTCCCCAAGTGTGAACATAGCCTAATGGAATCAGGAAAATAATCTTTGCATGCTCCATTACATGCCGTATTATGATTCACAGACGGGGTTCACATCACACATGATGGATAGATGTCGGTATTCTGTTGTTATGCTAACGTCTACCAGCGCATACGGGAAGGGGCCCTATTCATTTTAATGGTCAAATGTATTAAAGGGGTACTCCAGTGAAAACCTTTTTTTTTTTAAATCAACTGGCTCCGGAAAGTTAAACAGATTTGTAAATTACTTCTATTAAAAAATCATAATCCTTCCTGTACTTATTAGCTGCTGAATACTACAGAGGAAATTATTTTTGGAATGCTCTCTGATGACATCACGACCACAGTTCTCTCTGCTGACGTTATTATAATAATAATAACACTTTATTTATTGTTGTCCTTAGTGGGATTTGAACCCAAGTCCCCAGCACTGCAAGGCAGCAGTGCTAACCACTGAGCCACCATGCTGCCCTTAGCATACATCTGCTATGCACGGTTGCTAAAATGGACAGAGACGTCAGCAGAGAGCACTGTGCTCGTGATGTCATCAGTGTTCCAAAAAGAACGGAATTTCCTCTGTAGTATTCAGTAGCTAATAAGTACTGGAAGGATTAAGATTTTTTAATAGAAGTAATTTACAAATATGCTTAACTTTCTGGCACCAGTTGATTTAAAAGAAATAAGGTTTTCACCTGAGTACCCCTTTAAATCAACTGGTGCCAGAAAGTTAAACAGATTTGTAAATTACTTCTATTAAAAAATCTTAATCCTTCCAGTACTTATTAGCTGCTGAATACTACAGAGGAAATTCTTTTCTTTTCTGTTTGGAACACAGAGCTTTCTGCTGACATCACGAGCACAGTGCTCTCTGCTGACATCTCTGTCCATTTTAGGAACTGTCCAGAGCAGCATATGTTTGCAATGGGGATTTTCTCCTACTCTGGACAGAGGTGTCAGCAGAGAGCACTGTGCTCGTGATGTCAGCAGAGAGCTCTGTGTTCCAAAAAAGAAAAGAATTTCCTCTGTAGTATTCAGCAGCTAATAAGTACTGGAAGGATTACGTTTTTTTTCTTTTTTTATAGAAGTAATTTACAAATCTGTTTAAGGGTACGTTCACACTACGGAATTTGCGCGGAATTCCACAGTGTGAACATAACATTAGTATGAATGAGTCTCCGCGAGACCTGTTCACACTGCGGAGTTTTAGCGGCGGACAATTCAGCCGCTGAAATTGTTCCACGCAAAGAAAGAACATGTTCATTCTTTGCGTGGATTCCACAAGCACTGCATAGCCGTCAGTACCTCGCGGCCCTAGTGCCGAAGTATTTTCGGCAGCCGCCAGACAGAATCAGCGAATTCAGCGAGCGGAGATTCCGCAGTGTGAACGCACCCTAACCACCAGTTGATTTAAAAAAAAAAATAATTTCCACTAGAGTACCTCTTTAAACCACTCCAGTGTTTCCTAACCAGGGTGCCTCCAGCTGTTGCAAAACTACAACTCCCAGCATGAGAGGAATGAGACGTGTGGATTCCGTGAAACAACTTGAACACTTTATAGCAACTTCTGTACAAATCCAGTGCAATGCAGTTACTTTAGCACAGCGCGGAATGTTACGGATTTTGGTGCAGATGAAAGAGTATTCGGTCACTGCCCCTTTAAGGGTCTATTCACACGTACAGTATTCTGTGCAGATTTGATGCGTAGAATTTCAAGTCATTCAGTTTACATTGAAATCGGCTGCAGAAAATCCTGCGCATCAAATCTGCAATTCACATGTACCTTATTTTTCGCCCTATAGGACGCACCGACATATAAGACGCACCCAATTTTAAAGGTGCAAAATCTAGAAAAAAAAGATTATGTGATCTTCAACCTGCGGACCTCCAGCTGTTGCAAAACTACAACTCCCAGCATGCCCGGACAGCCTTTGGCTGTCCGGGCATGCTGGGAGTTGTAGTTTTGCAACAGCTGTAGGCACCCTGGTTGGGAAACACTAAACAAGTGACTACGTTGGTGCCATTTCCTGCTTATCGATATGCATTTTCATGCTTCCAGCTCTTGTCACTGTATATTACTGTGTTGATCTATGGGGGGGGGGGGGGTACAAGTTTTCGCCACTCCCAAATATTGATGGTCTGTCATGAAAACAAGTCATTGATAACTTTTGCCCAAAAAAACTCTTTAAAGTGAATGGGGCTGCTCCCTGTGTATGTTGGCACCCCATTTTGCCAGAGGTATACATGTCCTATTTGGACAGATTGTGAGGTAAACATGGCTTCTCTATAGGAATAAACAGGTCACAGATAAGTCCTGTACACATGTAAAATGCTGCCTCAGGGGCAAAGTGACATTGTCGTCCATAGCGAGCGAGCAGAGTTCACTTCCTGTTTATCCAATGTAAGTGAATGTAATGTGAAAGTGAAAGCTGAACTCTGGTTGTTATGGGCAACAAGGATGCCTTGTGTCTGCAATGGCTGAGGCCTACAATACATATGAGATTTTTCAATCCCTGTGCAGAGGAGAGGTTGCCCATAGCAACCAATCAGATCGCTTCTTTCATTTTGCAGAGGCCGTGTTAAAAATGAAAGAGGAAATTGTTATTGGTTGCTATGGGCAACTGGGCAACTTTTCCTCAGGATCGGGTTTTGGTAAATCTCCCCCCCCCCCCATGGTTAACTTGACAAATGTGACTTAATATACCCAGTCGTCCCTGTTTTTTCTTCCATATTGGGGTTCCCCTGTGTATGGACATTAGCTTTTTGCTGATCACCCCAATGTCTGGATCAGCTGTGGAGAAATAAAGCATTGCGCCCTGTTCTTGGAAATAAATGGCCTCTCTGTTTTAAAGGGGTACTCTGGTGGAAAACAATGTATTTTAAATCAACTGGTGCCAGAAAGTTAAACAGATTTGTAAATGACTTCTATAAAAAAAATCTTAATCCTTCCAGTACTTATCAGCTGCTGTTTACTACAGAGGAAGTTCTTTTCTTTTTGGAACACAGTGCTCTCTGCTGACATCATGACCACAGTGCTCTCTGCTGATATCTCTGTCCATTTTAGGAACTGTCCAGAGAAGCATATATTTGTTATGGGGATTTTCTCCTACACTGTATATTAAAGAGGAAGTTCTTTTCTTTTTGAATTTTTTTTCTGTCTGACCACAGTGCTCTCTGCTGACACCTATGTCCATGTCAGGTACTGTCCAGAGTATAAGAAAATCCCCCTCAGCAAACCTATCCTGCTCTAAGCAGTTCCTGACATGAACAGAGGTGTCAGCAGAGAGCACTGTGGTCAGACAGAAAAGAACTACACAACTTCCTCTGTAGTATACAGCAGCTGATAAGTACTGGAAGGGTAAATATTTTTTAATAGAAGTAATTTACAAATCTGTTTAACTTTCTGGCACCAGTTGATTTCAAATAAATTGTTTATCACCGGTGTACCCCTTTAATCCCTTTCTCTAGAGCTGGAGTCCCTCTTACCCCGACACCTCAAGGGGCCCCAAAGGACAACACATTTATATGCCCTAGCTAATCAGAACGTATGAATAAGCAGGGCTAGATTTACATGTAAAATACTACTTAAAGGGGTACTCCACTGGAGAACCAACTGGTGCCAGAAAGTTAACCAGCTTTGTAAATTACTTCTATAAAAAAAATCCCATTCCTTCCTGTACTTATCAGCTGCTGTATAATACACAGGAAGTTCTTTTCTTTTTTGAATTTTATTTCTGTCTGACCACCGTGCTCTCTGCTGACACCTCTGTCCATTTTAGGAACTGTCCAGTGTAGGAGCAAATCCCCATAGCAAACCTCTCCTGCTCTAGACAGTTCCTGACATGGACAGAGAAAGGAAATTAAAAAAAAAGAGAAGAACTTCCCGTGTATTATACAGCAGCTGATAAGTACTGGAAGGATTGGGATTTTTTAATAGAAGTAATTTACAAATCTGTTTAATTTTCTGGTACCAGTTGATTTAAAAGAAAAAGTTTTCCAGTGGAGTACCCCTTTAAAGTCGTCTGAACAGTTTAGGCCCCGGCGACACTGTTCACACTACAGAGATTAAGCACAGAATTTCCACAAAGAAAATTCTGCTTGGATTCGGCTTGCAGCAGCCTCCCATTGATTTCAATGGGAATTCTGCACGGTTCACAATGGTATTGGGATGTGGAAGATTGTACATGTCCAATCCACCGGAGAAGTGCTGTTCGACCTTGGGATGACTCGGACATAAGCCCAAATTTCCACTGAGGAAATGCAGCAAAAAAAAAAAACCTCAGTGTAAACATAGCCGGCAAAACACATCGGACATTCCGCAAATAGCTGGCGGTGGCAGAACATGCGAGCGTTCGGACTGCTCAGAGATGCGCCGTCTCTATAGACTTCAATGCATTTCTGACAGGATTCCAAGGAAAGAGTTGACATGTCGATTCTTTTGTCTCCCATAGACTGCTATGTGTTCCGCTAGGTTTTTCGCCTGAAGAAAGAGCATCCCCTTTCTTCAGGCGGAAATTTTCTAGCGGATTTTTCATCCGGATTTTCCGCTTCACAAATTCCGAAGTGTGAATTTGTGAACGGAAAACCATTCACTACACTATGCATTATAGTAAGCGGAATTTCTGCCGGAAATTTCAAAGCAAAAATTCCGGCGGAAATTCCGTAGTCTGAACCTAGCCTAAGGCTAAATTCACACTGCGTTTGTGTTTTACAATTAATGCATGAATTTTATACTCTTTTTAATGGTCTATTCACACGTACAGTATTCGGCGCTGATTTAATGCGCAGGATTTTCTGCTGCAGATTTCATTGTAAACTAAATGACTGAACACAGCTTTAAAGGGGTATTCCGGCCCTAAGACATCTTATCCCCTATCCAAAGGATAGGGGATAAGATGTCTGATCGCGGGGGTCCCGTCGCTGGGGACACCTGCAATCTAGCATGCGGCACCCACCTGTGAGGACTGCAGGAAGCTATGGAGGCTCCAAGTGTTATGCTTCCCGACCACGGGGACAGAGTATCGTGACGTCACGACTCCGCCCCCCGTGTGATGTCACGACTTTGCCCCCGTGTGATGTCACGCCCAGCCCCCTCAATGCAGGTCTATGGGAGGGGGCGTGATGGCACGACTCCGCCCCTCTGTGACATCACACCCCGCCTCCCTCAATGCAAGTCTATGGGAGGGGGCGTGGCGGCGCGACTCCGCCCCCGTGTGACGTCACGCCGCACCCCCTCAATGCAAGTCTATGGGAGGGGGCGTGACGTCTGTCACGCCCCCTCCCATAGACTTGCATTGAGGGGGCGCGGCGTGACGTCACACAGGGGGCAGAGTCGTGCCGCCACGCCCTCTCCCATAGACTTGCATTGAGGGGACGGGGCGTGACATCACACGGGGGCGGAGGCGTCACAATACTCCGTCCCCGTGGTCGGGAGGCATAAGACTTGGAGCCTCCAGCGCTTCCTGCAGTGCTCACAGGTGGGTGCTGCATACTAGATTGAAATCAGACATCTTATCCCCTATCCTTTGGATAGGGGATAAGATGTCTTAGGGCCGGAGTACCCCTTTAAATCCTGCGCAGAATACTGTACGTGTGAATTGACCCTAAAGAGGATGAAAACTTATATTAACGGATCCTACAAAACTGATTCTGTTGTGTGATATACAGCAAAATCTGTTTCCCATAGACTTACATTATAAAAGTATAATACACTGAATTATTATTTTTTTTTTTTACTGTATACAACACAGTAGTATACTAGACTCTTGTATACAGCTGATGTATTATGGGTATGTGGACATGACCTTACATAGCATGTACACTGAAATTGTTCAGTTCACAAGCTGTAACCAAGCCTAGACCCAAAGGAGCAGGCAACGCTTTTCTTTTTCCATTGGCCGCCCTAGGCGCAGGCCTCTTGTGTTTAATTAACCAGATGCTATGATGTCAAACGGCATGGAAGCTAGATGCATTATTAGTGTGTGTATGCGATTCGTGCAAAAAATGTTAAACTTAAAGGGGTATTCCAGGCAAAAACTTTTTTTTATATATCAACTGGCTCCGGAAAGTTAAACAGATTTGTAAATTACTTCTATTTAAAAATCTTAATCCTTCCAATAGTTATTAGCTTCTGAAGTTTTCTGTCTAACTGCTCAATGATGATGTCACGTCCTGGGAGCTGTGCATGATGGGAGAATATCCCCATAGGAACTGCACAGCTCCTGGGACGTGAGTCATCAGAGAGCAGTTAGACAGAAAACAACAATTCAACTTCAGAAGCTAATAACTATTGGAAGGATTAAGATTTTTTAATAGAAGTAATTTACAAATCTGTTTAACTTTCCGGAGCCAGTTGATATATAAAAAAAAGTTTTGGCCTGGAATACCCCTTTAATACAGTAGAATCTTTAAAGCGGTTATCCAGGAAAAAAACTTTTTATATATATATATATATATATATATATATATATATATATATATATATCTATATCTCAACTGGCTTCAGAAAGTTAAACAGATTTGTAAATTACTTCTATTAAAAAATCTTAATCCTTTCAGTACTTATGAGCTGCTGAAGTTGAGTTATTCTTTTCTGTCTAAGTGCTCTCTGATGACACCTGTCTCAAGAACCGCCCAGTTTAGAAGCAAATTCCCATAACAAACCTCTTCTACTCTGTGCAGTTCCCGAGACAAGCAGAGATGTCAGCAGAGAGCACTGTGGTCAGACAGAAAAGAACAACTCAACTTCAGCAGCTGATAATTATTGGAAGGATTAAGATTTTTTAATAGAAGTCATTTACAAATCTGTTTAACTTTCTGGAGCCAGTTGATATAAGAATTTTTTTTCTTCCTGGAATACCCCTTTTAATAGTGGACACTCACGGGGAATAAAAGAGTGTCCGCTTTGGGAGATATCCCCTATTGGAAAAAAAAAAAGGTTTAACAAAATCTTTCTTAAAGGGGTACTCCGCTGCTCAGGGGTACTGCGCTGGGAGTTTGTGACATCATAGCCCTACCCCCTCATGATGCCTCGCCCCTCAATGCAAGTCTATGGGAGGGGGCGTGACAGCCATAGACTTGCATTGAAGGGGTGGGGTGTGACATCATGAGGGGGCGGGGCTATGACATCACGAGTTCCAAACACTGAGCAGCAGAGTACCCCTTTAATGACCGAATACTATACTGTACCCACTCTAGAGTGTAAATACCTATAAAACACGATAAAAAGCAACATTACAGCAGAATCTCCCAGTGCAGTGTAATCACCCCCGTATCATTTCATCCCCCCTTTATACCCTGTGCCACCTTTTGCCTTAGGCCAAATTATCCCCCCTTACCCCCTGTGCCACATTGTTTTTCCATGATCCTTCTGTGCCATTTAATTCCCCCCATTATTACCCTCTGTTTAAATTGATCACCCCCATTTTATAAAGTGGCACGGGGGGGGGGGGGGAAATGGCACAGGGGGTGGTAAAGAGGGAATGAATGGCTCTGGGGGATCAGGGAAGGCTGGCATATGTACTGATGTGACTGGCATATGTACAGAAGAAGGAGACCACTGTTTAAACAGCGCTCTGCTGCTTTTGTACTGGGGCTGCTGCAGCGGGGGCCTGGGCCCCCTGGGAGTCTGGGACCCTTAATGGGGTATTGACTGTACAAGGCCCTGTGTACAAAGTAGGGCTGGCACATGAGCCTGGTTTTCCCCTATTGGGAGTGTCCGCATCCACTATTGGGAGTGTCCCCTATTTGGAGACTGCAAAAACATTCAATCTTATGGGACTCTTTTTGGGAATTAAAAACTGTCCCCTATTGGGAGGTGTCCACTAAGGGAGATTTTACTGTGTACATGTATATACACTGCTCAAAAAAATAAAGGGAACACTTAAACAACACAATGTAACTCCAAGTCACTGACACTTCTGTGAAATCCCACTGTCCACTCAGGAAGAACACTGATTGACAATCAATTTCACATGCTGTTGTGCAAATGGAACAGACAACAGCTGGAAATTATAGGCAATTAGCAAGACACCCCCAATAAAGAAGTGGTCCTGCTGGTGGTTACCACAGACCACTTCTCAGTTCCTATGCTTTCTGGCTGATGTTTTGGTCACTTTTGAATGCTGGCGGTGCTTTCACTCTAGTGGTAGCATGAGACGGAGTCTACAACCCACACAAGTGGCTCAGGTAGTGCAGCTCATCCAGGATGGCACATCAATGCGAGCTGTGACAAGAAGGTTTGCTGTGTCTGTCAGCATAGTGTCCAGAGCATGGAGGCGCTACCAGGAGACAGGCCAGTACATCAGGAGACGGGGAGGAGGCCGTAGGAGGGCAACAACCCAGCAGCAGGACCGCTACCTCCGCCTTTGTGCAAGGAGGAGCACTGCCAGAGCCCTGCAAAATGACCTCCAGCAGGCCACAAATGTGCATGTGTCCACTCAAACGGTCAGAAACAGACTCCATGAGGGTGGTATGAGGGCCCGACATCCACAGGTGGGGGTTGTGCTTACAGTCCAACACCCTGCAGGACGTTTGGCATTTGCCAGAGAACAGCAAGATTGGCAAATTCGCCACTGGTTCCCCGTGCTCTTCACAGATGAAAGCAGGTTCACACTGAGCACATGTGACAGACGTGACAGAGTCTGGAGATGCCGTGGAGAATGTTCTGCTGCCTGCAAAATCCTCCAGCATGACCGGTTAGGCGGTGGGTCAGTAATGGTGTTGGGTGGCATGTCTTTGGGGGGGGGGGGGCATGTGCTTGCCAGAGGTAGCCTGACTGCCATTAGGTACCGAGATGAGATCCTCAGACCCCTTGTGAGACCATATGCTGGTGCGGTTGGCCCTGGGTCCCTCCTAATACAAGACAATGCTAGACCTCATGTGGCTGGAGTGTGTCAGCAGTTCCTGCAAGAGGAAGGCATTGATGCTATGGACTGGCCGCCCGTTCCCCAGACCTGAATCCGATTGAGCACATCTGGGACGTCTCGCTCCATCCACCACAGACTGTCCAGGAGTTGGTGGATGCTTTAGTCCAGGTCTGGGAGGACACCCTCAGGAGACCATCCCCCACCTCATCAGGATCATGTCCAGGCATTGTAGGGAGGTCATATGGGCACGTGGAGGCCACACACACTACTGAGCCTCATTGTGACTTGTATTAAGGACATTACATAAAGTTGGATCAGCCTGTAGTGGGGTTTTCCACTGTGATTTTGAGTGTGACTCCATATCCAGACCTCCATGGGTTGATACATTTGATTTCCATTGATAATTTTTGTGTGATTTTGTCAGCACATTCAACTATGTAAAGACGAAAGTATTTCATACGATTAGTTCATTCATTTAGATCTAGGATGTGTTATCTTAGTGATCCCTTTATTTTTTTGAGCAGTGTGTGTATATACCGTATTTTTCGCCGTATAAGACGCACTTTTTTTTCCCCAAAACTGGGAGGAAAAAGTCGGTGCGTCTTATACGGCGAATACACCCCTATCGTGGCGGTCCCTGCGGCCATCAACGGCCGGGACCCGCGGCTAATACAGGACACCACCGATCGCGGTGATGCCCTGTATTAACCCTTCAGACGCGGCGATCAAAGCTGACCGCCGCATCTGAAGGGAAAGTGACACTAACCCGGCTGTTCAGTCGGGCTGTTCAGTCGGGCGCCCCGAACAGCGCGACTGAATAGCCGGGTTAGTGCTTACAGGTCACCGGGAGGGACCTTACCTGCCTCCTCGGTGTCTTCTCCGTTCAGGGATCCCCTGTATGGCCGGCACTCTCCTTCCTCGTCATCACGTCGTCGCGTACGTGCGTCGGCGTGCGTAACGACGTGATGGTGGCGACGGAGAGCGAGGATACCCGGCCGGCAGCAGAGACGTTCCGGAGCGACGGGGACAGCGATGGAGGGCGACATCCAGGGCAGCGGTGACGGGTCCGGAGCGGCGGGGACACGTGAGTATTACCTCCTCCTATGCAGTGGTCTTCAATCTGCGGACCTCTAGATGTTGCAAAACTACAACTCCCAGCATGCCCGGACAGCCAACGGCTGTCCGGGCATGCTGGGAGTTGTAGTTTTGCAACATCTGGAGGTCCGCAGTTTGAAGACCACTATTGGGTTCAAAATCTTTTATTTTTTTAGATTTTGCACCTATAAATTGGGTGCGTCTTATACGCCGGTGCGTCCTATAGGACGAAAAATACGGTATATAATGTTGCATTACTTGTTTTCACACGCTTGTGACCAGGGCCTTATAGACGCGGAGATAGATTCACGGCTGAGCATATGATATATTGACGTACACAAGTCCACATGAAGTTGATACGTCTATATAAGCAGCTGCAGCACAGCTGTCCGTGTGGATGTTTGTTAATACAGGACGAGCAGCTGACAGGAAGACACTTGTGTCGGCGTCCGTATACTCATTCATACCGTACTGCCAGAAAATGCATGGACGGGGTCACTTCCTGAACACTGCTGCATAGAGGGGAAATCCATTCACGTTTACGGCTCTTTGTGACACATCTACGCCCGCCTTCCTCGCCCTCGTTTTTTCCTTTTTTTTTGTGTTTCCAGCCAGGATGTAGGGGGGCCGGTCAACGAGGCTTAAATGGTAAGGCCTGACACAAACCCTCAGTGCAAAAAAAATAAAAAATAAATAAAAAAATTCCTTTATTCGGTTATAGCGTTTGCAAACCCGTGTGAGTAATAATAATACGCTTTGGCGTTGTGTACTGCGCAGATATGACACATGCTTGGGTGTGTATTTTCTCTGCCGGTCTTTTTTTCTGAGTCACTGCTGAATATACGCTCTCACGTGGCGCCGTCTCTTTAAAAAGGGGGAGTGTCTGCCAGCTCAGTGGTTTGTGTGACAGCGATGCACTTAACCCCTTTTTCACCGAAAATAAAACACACGATCCTGGATGTGGCGATAGGTTTCCCTGCACGCTAGTTGGCGGCTTGAAGCCGTAACGTCGACGGTCTGAATATTTATGGTTTGCATATTTATTTTTTATTTTATTATAATTTTTTTTTTTTTGCCTTTTTGTATTCTATTTTGTATGGGCGGTTCATTTTTATTTATTTATTTATATTCATTGTGGTTAGCATTTGCCTTTTATAAAGAATGGATTCTTTTTTGTACAGTGGGGTGCAATGCTCTGCAGGGTGCGGTGTGTCTATGTGCCATTACTCACCACTTATGTAAGACTATGTAATTCAACACACAATAGGGTGGTACTGAGTATACACCCAGCTCAGCATCCCGCAAGACCGAAGATTCACTCCAAGTACAGACGAGGACACTCCAGGTCTGTCCCTGTATGGCTGCCGCTGTTAACCCTTAGATTTTTGCGCTCTTTTCTGCTGGGCTATTGCGTTAACCCTTTGCATCATCCTTGGCAAGGCTTGCAATATGGGATAGTATACAGAGCAAGGTTTCCCAACCAGGGTGCCTCCAGCTGTTGCAAAACTACAACTTCCAGCATGCCCGGACAGCCGAAGGCTGTCCGGGCATGCTGGGAGTTGTAGTTTTGCAACAGCTGGAGGTACCCTGGTTGGGAAACACTGATGTAAAGGATGTGTGCCACATCCTTTTTTTTTTATTTATTTTTGTTTTGTTTTTTTTTCCAGCATGGGGCACGTTTGCTGTATTCGTATTGTGCATGTATTTTATTATGAGATTTTCTGTATGTTTTATCTCTGAAATTTACAGTGTTTGGCTATTACTACTAGCAGGTAGGTTCATACTGTGAGTTATATTGCATCATAGGTGTCACAATGTGTCACGTAGTGTTTGCTTTTCTTTCCAAGGATGGGTGACTATCTTACAAATCTAACTTTTCCTTCCTCTCTTAGAGATTATCTGTCAAGAGAGGGTTCTCCAACCGGTGTGCCTCCAGCTGTTGCAAAACTACAACTCCCAACATGCTGGAAGTTGTAGTTTTGCAACAGCTGGAGGCACACCGGTTGGGAAACACTGCTCTATAGCAATGGTCTCCAAATTGTGGACCTCCAGCTGTTGCAAAACTACAACTCCGGGCATGCTGGGGGTTGTAGTTTTTTAGCAGGAGAACCACAGGTTAGGAAATACTGCTCCATAGTAATGGTCTCCAAATTGTGGACCTCCAGCTGTTGCAAAACTACATCTCCAGGCATGCTGGGGGTAGTAGTTTTTAGCAGGAGAGCCACAGGTTGGGAATCGCTGCTCTATATCAATGGTCTCCAAATTGTGGACCTCCAGCTGTTGCAAAACTACAACTCCGGGCATGCTGGGGGTTGTAGTTTTTGAGCAGGAGAGCCACAGGCTAGGAAATGCTGCTCTATAGCAATGGTCTCCAAATTGTGGACCTCCAGCTGTTGCAAAACTACAACTCCGGGCATGCTGGGGGTTGTAGTTTTTGAGCAGGAGAGCCACAGGCTAGGAAATACTGCTCTATAGCAATGGTCTCCAAATTGTGGACCTCCAGCTGTTGCAAAACTACAACTCCGGGCATGCTGGGGGTTGTAGCTTTTTAGCAGGAGAACCACAGGTTAGGAAATGCTGCTCTATAGCAATGGTCTCCAAATTGTGGACCTCCAGCTGTTGCAAAACTACAACTCCGGGCATGCTGGGGGTTGTAGTTTTTAGCAGGAGAGCCACAGTTTGGAAAATGCTGCTCTATAGCAATGGTCTCCAAATTGTGGACCTCCAGCTGTTGCAAAACTACAACTCCGGGCATGCTGGGGGTTGTAGTTTTTAGTAGGAGAGCCACAGGTTGGGAAATGCTGCTCTATAGCAATGGTCTCCAAATTGTGGACCTCCAGCTGTTGCAAAACTACAACTCCGGGCATGCTGGGGATTGTAGTTTTTGAGCAGGTGAGCCACAGGCTAGGAAATACTGCTCTATAGCAATGGTCTCCAAATTGTGGACCTCCAGCTGTTGTAAAACTACAACTCCAGACATGTTGGGGGGGTTGTAGTTTTTAGCAGGAGAGCCACAGTTTGGGAAACGCTGCAATGAGCCCTTGAGTTGTTCACAAAAGTAGACATTTTTGACAAATCCCAGATTTCAAAGATTGATAGTTGACAGATCTTCTTCTTCTTTAATTTTTGAAGTATCAAGCTGCGTCAATAATATTCCAATGCAAGACTACTTTACCATTCAGGAGCCTGTAAAAGCTGGGTGACAATCCCTTAAGGAGCTTTTATTAGACACTTTACACACCGCCATCGTGGCTTCTATTACAACGGAGGCCATGACTGCCCGTTTGGACCTTACAGTCGACTGGCACAAACTGTGCCTGACAGATGCCATTGGCTTAAAATGGGGTCTGCTGCGTTCCGTCATTTTGATGGGAAGAGTAAATAACTTTTTCTTTTCTTTCTGTTCCCATCAAATCTGACGGAACTACCGACAAAGCTGCTGATGGCAGTGAGACGAATTGTTAGGCTATAGTCACACTACACAATTTCCGCAATTAAACAGATCTGTAAGTTACTTCTATTTATAAATCTTAATCCTTCCAGTACTAATCAGCTGCTGTATGCTCCACAGGAAGTTCTTTTCTTTTTGAATTTCTTATCTGTCTGACCACAGTGCTCTCTGCTGACACCTCTGTCCATGTCAGGAACTGTCCAGAGCAGGAGAGGTTTGCTATGGGGATTTTCTCCTGCTCTGGACAGTTCGAGGTGTCAGCAGAGAGCACTGTGGACAAGACAGAAAGGAAGTTGAAAAAGAAAAGAACTTCCTCTTTAACATACAGCAGCTGATAAGTACTGGAAGGATTAAGATTTTTAAATAGAAGTCATTTACAAATCTGTTTAACTTTCTGGCACCAGTTGATTTAAAAACAAATAGTTTTCCAGTGAAGTGCCCCTTTTAACAACTTCATGAAGATAACTGAGCGATCTGATGACAGGAGAATGAAGTGGCTTTATTGTACGGTATTTCACGAATCAATAAGGAGCGTGTTAATGTGAAGGTAGTGTATAAACAATCTTGCCACTTAAGGTGTCAGATGTGGATACCGGTTTGACAGATACTTGATGCCATGCCAAGAGGAGGTGGCGAGTTTTCTGGCATTTAATGAGACGGAGGCTTAGTTGGCCATGATGTCTATAGTGATATTATAAATCCCTGTTTCCCGAATTAGCACAGCACACGCCCGGCCCCTGCTGATCTGCTCGTCTGCTGCTGATGCAATTGTGTGGAAACAGTACGGCGCTGGAAATAATTCTATATACACACAGAGCGCCGGGGTTTTATTGTTAGAGTCTCCTCTAAAATGTCTTTGTCCTTTATTCAGATCTTTTTTTTTTTTTAAACTATGCTGATAAAAACATTTTAAAAAGTGGCACTATTTTTGTGTAATCCGGTGTCATAGGTACCATAATGAGAGGTTTCAGATGCATGCAACATGTGCCGTGTCCAGGACCCTCAAAAACTATGTAAAAAATAAATAATCTTTGTTATGAAAATGATACAAAAATGAGGTTAAAAGCAAGAGGCATGGACACAGAAAAAGGGGGTCATTAGGGAAAGGAGGAGTAGAGAATCAAATAATGGCCATATAGCACTAATAAGTCACGGCCAGCTATATAAAACAAAAACAATAATACAGTAGTCCCACACGGATGTATATGGCAGGACCAGGTAGAAATATAGATAAGTGCATTCGTGCAAGAGAAGTGCGCTGTGACATTCCTATGTACTTATATGTATTTATTTGTCACTGCGCACTTTTCTTGCATTTTTTGCACGAATGCATTTATCTATATTCCTGATTTTGGGCGTTATCGGTATCGGCAATTACCTTGCTGATAATCCGATAATGCCGCACCGCCCCCACCGCGCCGCACCACCCACCGCACCGTGAACGCCCCCCCCCCCCCACCACACTACGTCGCACCCCCCACCGCCCCAGCCCCATTGCCTCCCCCATCCCCGGTTTTATAATTACCTGTTCCCGGGGTCAACGCTGCTTCTGTCTCCTGCTGCGTCCATCGTTATGCTGTGCATAGTGACGAGTGACATCCTCAGCGCGACGTCACCGTCAGTGCGCACAGTGACTGCTCAGGAGGACGCCACCGGAGCCAGATGTAGAGTGGACCCCGGGAACGGGTAATTATAAAACCGGGGATGGGGGAGGCAATGGGGGCGGTGCGGTGGGGGGCGGTCGCGGTGGCGGTGAGCGGGCGGTGGCGCGGAGGCCTATGGCATCGCAAAAGCCGCTGCAGTTCGTTGATTTAAAGCGCCGCTTTAAATCAATGATATGCAGCGGTGTCGTGGGGGGGGGGGGTAAATTAGCCGATAACTTATACCGAAATATCGGTATAAGTTATCTGCTATCGGTCCTAACCTCCACAGATTATCGGTATCGGACGATCCCTAGTCTGAACCACGAGTCACTGGGAGCGGCTTCTCATCGTCTCCCCAATTCTTGATGCATATCATTTTTTATTTTTTTGGCAGGTGCCTTAGGGCTTAGGCAGTATGAGGCCTTATTCACACGGAGGAATGTAAACATATCAATTGTTGCAGGAAATAGCATTGCTGACTATGAAGACGCCATATTTCTGTGCAGTTCCAGCACTGGCATCTTCTGTCGGCGTCCACTGTCTGCAGAATATCCCCATTCTGCAAAATATCCGCATGTGAACATAGCCTGAAAGTGATGGCAAGGTTCCCTTTAAAGGGGTACTCCACCCCTAGACATCTTATCCCCTATCCAAAAGATGTCTGATCGCGGGGGTCCCGCCGCTGGGGACTCCCGCAGTATAGCATGCGGCACCCACCTGTTTCTTGTCCGGAAGCGCTGGAGGGTCTGGGTCCCGACCACGGGAACGGAAGTCCGTGACGTTGCGACTCTGCCCCCGTCACTCCCCGTCCCCTCAATGCATGTTTATGGGAGGGGGCGTGACGGCCGCGAGACTCGTTCACACTGAGCAATTTCAGCGGCGGACAATTCCGCCGCTGAAATTGTTCGGCGCAAATAATGAACATGTCCATTCTTTGAGAGGAATTCCGCAAGCTCTGCAAAGCCGTCAATGGTGACTGCACGGTAGAGATGAGCGAACTTACAGTAAATTCGATTCGTCACGAACTTCTCGGCTTGGCAGTTTATGACTTATCCTGCGTAAATTAGTTCAGCCTTCAGGTGCTCCGGTGGGCTGGAAAAGGTGGATACAGTCCTAGGAAAGAGTCTCCTAGGACTGTATCCACCTTTTCCAGCCCACCGGAGCACCTGAAAGCTGAACTAATTTATGCAGGAAAATCCATCAACTGCCGAGCCGAGAAGTTTGTGACGAATCGAATTTACTGTAAGTTCGCTCATCTCTGCTGCACGGTCCTGGCGGCTGCCAGGCTGAATCTCACGAGCGGAGATTCATCGAGATTTCCGCAGTGTGTGCTTTAAATTGCAGACTTTTTCAGGGCCCCAGGAAAGCTGGATGAAACTCTTTTTTTGAGGCTGTTTAAAAAAATAAAAAATAAATAAATAACAAATTTGTAAAATATATTATTTTGATATATTTTTATATGAAAATACAGGCCAAAATAACGGCCATATTTTGGTTACATAAATGGCGCAAAGAAAGTTACGTCTGTAACAAATACTGAGTGAGGGGCTACGCACCTAGACTCGCTGTCTCTGGACCAAAATAAGTCGCACAACCAAAATAATTAGCTTGCTCGACGTTAGAGCCACATGACTTGCATTGGGGTCAGTTGTGGGAAAGTCACGTGAACTTGTGACTAAAAATCCACAAAAGATTATTATTTTTTTGCCTCAGTTGTGTGACTCGCCCCCACCCCCCCCACCCCCCCCCCCCCCCCCCAATTCCCTTTTTTTTTTTTTTTTTAGCTCAGTTACAGTCTATAGTAGAAAAAAAAAACATATAAAAACACCATGTGGGTTTAGTTTATGTATTTTTTTTATTTTTCTTCAATAGAAATCCATTAGTCACATGAGATGTCATGATAAAATAAAAAAAATGCCCCCCCCCCCCCAAAAAAAAAACCTACAATCCACTATTTTTGAGAAAAAAAAACTCAACAAAAAACTGCATTTTTTTTTCTTTTTTTATTAGGTAAAAAAAATAAATAAATGTGGAAATATATCTTAGATCAATGGTCTTCAGCAGTTACAAAACTACAACTTCCAGCAGGCATGCTGGGAGTTGTAGTTTTGCAACAGCCAGAGAGCCACAGGTTGGAAACCATTGTAGCTCAATGGTCTCCAAACTGTGGCCCTGCAGCTGTTGCAAAACTACAACACCCAGCATGCCCAGACAGCCTTCGGCTGTCTGGGCATGCTGGGAGTTGTAGTTTTGTAACAGCTGTAGGGCCACAGTTTGGAGACCACTGTGTAGAGGAATGTTCCTTCTTTTTTGTGGGGGCTATGCTGAACAGAAGGACCATGTGGACGTGTCACCTGCTTTGTTCCCATTTGGCTGCTGGAGACACTGACAAGTCTATAAATGTCTCAGACGGGACACTTGACCCTCGACTCACCCGCCATTACCCTGAATAAACCGCGGCGAGTTTGGTTTTATCCGTTTTGCGGGCATCAGGTCGAGCACTTGCTACAACTCTCTCGTATCAAGTACTCCGCACAGAAGTGACATGGCGGAGAACCTTAAAGGGGTACTCCACTGGAAAACATTTTCTTTTAAATCAACTGCTGCCAGAAAGTTAAACAGATTTGTAAATTGCCTCTATTAAAAAATCCCAATCCTTCCAGTACTTATCAGCTGCTGTATGCTTCACAGGAAGTTCTTTTCTTTTTTTAATTTCCTTTCTGTCTGACCACAGTGCTCTCTGCTGACACCTCTGTCCATGTCTGGAACTGTCCAGAGCAGGAGAGAGGTTTGCTATGGGGATTTGCTTCTACTCTGGACAGTTCCTAAAATGGACAGAGGTGTCAGCAGAGAGCACTGTGGTCAGACAGAAAGATTCAAAAAGAAAATAATTTCCTCTGTAGTATACAGCAGCTGATAAGTACTGGAAGTATTGGGATTTTTTTTAATAGAAGTAATTTACAAATTTGTTTAACTTTCTGGCACCAGTTGATTTAAAAGAAAATGTTTTCCAGTGGAGTACTCCTTTAAGGAACCTAAATGTTGTTCTGGCAGGGGAGCGACTAAGGTGACGCTTGCGTCCGTCCTTCTCTTCTCATTCCATTCATTCCTGCTCGTGCATTATACCGGCTTGGGACTAACTTTGTTGCTGTAATAACAAAGGGGTTAAAAAGGACGCTGCTTGGGTGACTGTTGTCACGACAACGGTGTAAACGAGTCTGTTGCTTGGTAACCACCATCTGAGGCCCGGCGGCCATTTCCTGGAGAGTAGACGGATGGATGGGAGACTGGAGACAAAGGGGGAGATTTATCAAAACCTGTGCAGAGGAAAAGTTGCTGAGTTGCCCATAGCAACCAATCAGATCGCTTCTTTCATTTTTGCAAAATGAAAGAAGCGATCTGATTGGTTGCTATGGGCAACTCAGCAACTTTTCCTTTGGACAGGTTTTGATAAATCTCCCCCAGAGTTTAATATGAAGGATTACTGTATATTGTATACAATACAATGCGGCGTATACTTTTACTGTAATAATCCGACCAAAATTGGAAATTTATTGGGAGGGGAGGGGTATATCAGATCTGGTGCTAAGGAAAAGTGACGCAGTTGCCCATAGCAACCAGATTCATTTTGTTTCAGAGGCCTTTTTTTTAAATAAGTGAAGGAATCCAGTTGCTATGGGCAACTGCTCCAGGGTTGACTTACATTCCGTCCAGAGTGCTTGCTAGCCAGGGTGCCTCCAGCTGTTGCAAAAGAACAACTCCCAGTATATCCGGATAGCCAAAGTCTAAACATAGCCTAAAGGTAATGGCAGGGTTCCCTTTAAGGAAAGGTAAATCTACCTAGTTATTCTTTTATATAGCAGTTTTCAGGGGCCTAGGAAAGCTGGATGACCAACTTTTTATAAGAGATAAAGGGGACATCACAAGGACTTTTGTATTAGGCTATCTTCCACAAAAAAAATTTTGAGGCTGTCTTTTAAAAAATGTTTGTAAAATATCAAAAGTCAACGCCATTGTTCAGGCGGAAATTTTCAAGCGGATTTCCCGTTCAAAAATTCCGCTTCAAAAATTCCAATGTGTGAGTTTGTGAGTGGAAACCCATTCACTACACTATACATTTTAGTAAGGCTGGGTTCACACCACATTTTTGCAATACAGTTCCCGTATCAGTTTTTGATTAAAAAAAAAACCTGACTCCTCAAAACCGGACTAAACTGTATCAAAACGTGTGTACAAATTTTCATCTGTTTATGGTTAAAAACCATATACGGTTTGAAAAATGATGTCCGGTTGCATCAGTTTTTTAAGAAAAAATTGTATCCGTTTTTAACTTTTCATTCCATTTTGAATAAATAAAGTTTCACTTGTTTGATTGAAATTCCAAGAAAAAAAAACATGCAAAGTCAAAAACCGTATGGTGAAAACCGGATGGAACTGTACGCACATACAGTTCTGTACGGTTCCCATTGACTCCCATGTTAAAAAAAAAACGTATACGGTTTAATACAGTTTTTCACCCGGATCGAAAAACTGACAAAATCGTACAGGTTGCAAAACGGACACAACCTGATGCATTGTTTGTCATACGGTTTTCAATGGAGAGTCAATGCATACGGTTTTCAATACGGTTCCGTATGGTTTTCACATAGAAAACGTATACGGGAACTGTATTGCGAAAACGTGGTGTGAATGCCCCCTTAGTAATGCTGGGATCACACCACGTTTTTACAATACAGTTCCTGTATCAGGTTTTTGATTTAAAAAAAAAAACGGATTCCTCAAAACCTGACTAAACTGTATCAAAACATGTGTACAAATTTTCATCTGTATATGGTTAAAAACCGTATACGGTTTGAAAAATGATGTCCGGTTGCATCAGTTTTTTAAGAAAAAACTGTATCCGTTTTTAACTTTTCACTCCATTATGAATAAAGTTTCAATTCCAAGAAAAAAATCTTCGGCTCTGCCATAGAACTGTATAGAGGGGCGTAGCGGCCTCCGCTTTCGGCGGGGGTCGTGACTTGCCGCTGTAAAAGAGGGCCAGGGCTCTAAACAGGAGATCACGGGGGGGCCCCAGGACTCGGACCCCCTGCGATCTAAATAGGGGATACATTTTCTTTAGATACATCTAAAACGTATCCCCTATTCGTAGGATACATTTTTTTTTTTACATGTTAACAGATGTGGAATCTGGCTAAGCCGATGTCCGGTGCAGAAATCCAACTTGTGGCTGGACAGGCGCACGCCCGAGGATGGACACAGAGCCGAAATGGATTTTTAAGGCTTTATTTTTGGTGCAGAACAACGCGTTTTGAGGGAGCACCCCTCTTCGAACCTGACGAAGAGGCGTGCCCCCTCGAAACGCGTTGTTCTGCACAAAAAATAAAGCCTTAAAAATCCTTTTCGGCTCTGTGTCCATCCTCGGGCGTGCGCCTGTCCAGCCACAAGTCGGATTTTCATGGGACATCGGCTTACCCAGATTCCACATCTGTTAACTCGTTCCTGACCGCTTGCAAAGCGGGACTGACGGCCGGCTACCTCCCAACATACTTCTATCCAAAGCGCGAATCAGTGTTGTGCCTGTCGGCACAACACACAAAGGTGAGCCTCTTTCCACTTCTCCTAAAAATTACCTATCCCCTACGATCTTCACCATTCGAGCGCTGTCTCTGTGTTTTCTCTCTCTCTCTGCTTTCTACGTTTTTTTTACATGACACGTGTCCTTTTAATAAATGTATGGATGCCATGAGAATGATGTGCCGCCATGACCGGAGACAATTGACAACGTGCTTGTAAGTGTAGAACAAGCTGGACAGCTCGAACACGTAATACTTGTCAACATGTCTCTCGGTTGTCAGTATATAATGGCCCTTTGGTGTGGAGAACGTTACAGGCCTGTTTTAATGGTGACTTTTTCTGCCATCGTAAAGGTGCAGGACAGTATTTCCCAACCAGTGGCTCTCTATAAATTGGCATGCTGGGAGTTGTAGTTTTGCCCCAGCTGGAGTTACCCTGTTTTGGGAAACACTGGTCTATAGCCATGTGGACCTCCAGCTGTTGCAAAACTACAACTCTCAGCATGCCCGGACAGCCGTTGGCTGTCCGGGCATGCTGGAAGTTGTTGTTTTGCAACAGCTGGAGACACCCTGGGATAGAAAAATGGAGACAAAAGACCAGTTCACACTATGGGAATTCATAAGGAATCTCCTCATGGAACATATTGTTTTGTAACATCTTGAGGGCCGCAGTTTGTAGACAAGAGATGAGCGAACTTACAGTAAATTCGATTCGTCACAAACTTCTCGGCTCGGGGGTTGCTGACTTTTCCTGCATAAATTTAGTTCAGCTTTCCGGTGCTCCGGTGGGCTGGAAAAGGTGGATACAGTCCTAAGAAAGAGTCTCCTAGGACTGTATCCACCTTTTCCAGCCCACCGGAGCACCTGAAAGCTGAACTAATTTATGCAGGATAAGTCATCAACTGCCGAGCCGAGAAGTTCGTGACGAATCGAATTTACTGTAAGTTCGCTCATCTCTATTGGAGACCACTGGTGGCAATAAGGCTAAATAACAGCAAGACCTATAGATTAGGACTGTAAGGGTGCGTTCACACTACGGAAGTCCCGCGGAATTCGGCGGTGTGAACTTAACATAAGTGTGAATGGGTCTCCGCGAGACCCGTTCACACTGCGGAATGTCAGCGGTGGAATTGAAATTGTTCCGCGCAAAGAAAGAACATGTTCATTCTTTGCACGGATTCCACGTGCACTGCATAACCGTCAATGGTGACGGCACAGTGCCCCGCGGCCCAAGCGCCGAAGCATCTTCGGCAGCGACCGCCAGGCGGAATCTCCGGATTCCGCAGTGTGAACGCACCCTAAGGCTCGGTTCACATCATGTTTTTGCAATACAGTTCCCGTATACGTTTTCAATTTGAAAACCGTATGCATTGACTCTCCATTGAAAACCGTATGCCAAATGATGCATGCAGTTGTGTCCGTTTTGCATCTTGTACGGTTTTGTCCATTTTTTCCCGTACCCAAAATCGTAACCTACCACGGTTTTTGGTCCGGGTGAAAAATCGTATTGAAACCGTACACGTTTTTTTTTTTTTTTTTTTACATTGGAGTCAATAAGAACCGTACAGAACTGTATGTGCGTACGGTTCCATCCGGTTTGCACCATGTGTTTTTTTTTTTACTTTGCACATGCGCAGTGCAAGCCGAAAGTTTTTTTTTCTTGGATTTTCGATCAAACTATTGAAACTTTATTCATAATTAAAGGGATACTCTGGTGCTAAGACATCTTATCCCCTATCCAAAGGATAGGGCATAAGATGCCTGATCGCATGGGTCCCGCCGCTGGGGACCCCCGTGATCTTCCACGCCGCACCCCGTTAGAATCGGCCCCAGGAGCATGCTCGCTCCGGGTCTGATTACTGGCAATCACGGGGACGGAGCATTGTCATGTGACGGCTCTGCCCCCGTGTGACGTCACGCTCCGCCCCCTCAATGCAAGGCTATGGAGGGGGCGTGATAGCTGCCACGCCCCCTCCATAGGCTTGCATTGAGGGGGCGGAGCCGGGACGTCACTATGCTCCGTCCCCGTGATCGGCAGTAATCAGACCCGGAGCGAGCACGCTCCTGGGGCCGATTCTAACGGGGTGCGGCGTGGAAGATCACGGGGCTCCCCAGTGGCAGGACCTCCGCGATCAGGCATCTTATCCCCTATCCTTTGGATAGGGGATAAGATGTCTCAGTGCCGGAGTACCCCTTTTAGTGAGAAGTTAAAAAATATATACTTTTTTTTTTTATCTTAAAAAAAACTGATGCAACCAGACATCATTTTTCAAACCGTATATGGGTTAAAATTTGTACACGCATTTTGATATGGTTTTGAGGAATCCGTTTTTAATCAAAAACCTGATAAAGGAACTGTATTGCAAAAAACATGGTGTGAACCCAGTCTGAGACGACAAGTTATGCGTTTCCACCTAATAGTCAATAGCAATGCATCTGGAGTCTCGTGACAATTAATAAGTAAATCTGTGCTATATACCAGTGGTCCCCAACTTAGTCCTTGAGACACACCAAGATTTTTTTTTTCTTTTTTGACTAAAACAGGGAATTCTTTTTATCTTGGACTGTTGATGGGCCTTGAGGACTGGGCTGGGGACCTCTGCTCTATACTGTACGAAGTTTCTCTTCTTCTTACACTTTTCTGTGCAAACATTTGGAATGTAATGAACCCAGTGCAAAAAAGCCCAAAAAGATTCCAATAGAATCTTGGCACTTCAGTCAAGAAACATCTTCTTTTTTTTTGGGGGGGGGGGGGGGAATTAGGGATAATGAAATTGTACAAAACACCTCTATGGCTTATATTCAAGAAAAAGGCCTTGAGCATAAGTGTCACCCAGCTCCAAATTCTGGAGAGATTTAAAGGGGTACTCCGGTGGAAAACATTTTTTTTTAAATCAACTGCTGCCAGAAAGTTAAACAGATTTGTAAATGACTTCTATTAAAAAATCTTAATCCTTCCAGTACTCCTTAGCAGCTGTATGCTACAGAGGAAATTCTTTTCTTTTCGAATTTCTTTTTTTGTCTTGACCACAGTGCTCTCTGCTGACACCTGATGCCCGTATCAGGAACTGTCCAGAGCAGGAGAAAATCCTCATAGCAAACCTATGCCGCTCTGGACAGTTCCTGACACGGACAGAGGTGTCAGCAGAGAGCACTGTGGACAAGACAAAAAAGAAATTCAAAAAGAAAAGAATTTCCTCTGTAGCATACAGCTGCTAAAAAGTACTGGAAGGATAAAGATTTTTTAATAGAAGTAATTTACAAATCTGTTTAATTTTCCTGTACCAGTTCATAAAAAAAAAAAAAAGAATATTTTCCACCGGAGTACCCCTTTAAGCAGAAATGGGTCAACTCGTATTATGTGGACTGAAACCAGGCATAAAACGTGATATAAAAGAGGATTTATAAGCTATATTATTCACGTGGAACATTTACATAGAGAATTCTGCTATTCCCCATTAATCTAGGTGGGGTTGTGAGGGCGATGATGATTTAATGGCTTATAAAGTGTTGTATCTGTGACAGAACCTGCCATACACCGCAATTATTCGTCTGTCATGTGACAGCGTTTGGCACGGCAAACTTAACATGTATGCAAAGCAGTCAGTCAAACCATTTCTCTTTTGTCAGATATTTACCAACATGACAGTAGAAGGTGATTGAGCCTGGCGTTATTTTTAGCGTAGGTGTCTTCATATGAACAAGATCCGCGCTATGTTCATAATGTGTTCTACGTTCTGCTAATAATCCAAAAGTAACTTCTCCCATAATCCGAACCTGTTCCTCCTCCAAGTCTCCTAGACTCTACTGGTCTCCTCTATTATCATTATGTCCCAGTTACCACCCCCCCCCCCCCCCCCTTCATGCACTTTAGACCTTCAGAGATTGGCTGGTGACTGGTTCACCCACCTTTAAAGGGGTTATCCAGGAAAAAACTTTTTTATATATATATCAACTGGCTCCAGAAAGTTAAACAGATTTGTAAATTACTTCTTTTAAAAAATATTAATCCTTTCAGTACTTATGAGCTTCTGAAGTTGAGTTGTTCTTTTCTGTCTAAGTGCTCTCTGATGACATGTGTCTTGGGAACCGCCCAGTTTAGAAGAGGTTTGCTATGGGGATTTGTAGAGATGAGCGAACTTACAGTAAATTCGATTCGTCACGAACTTCTCGGCTCGGCAGTTGATGACTTTTCCTGCATAAATTAGTTCAGCTTTCCGGTGCTCCCGTGGGCTGGAAAAGGTGGATACAGTCCTAGGAGACTCTTTCCTATGAATGTATCCACCTTTTCCAGCCCACCGGAGCACCTGAAGGCTGAACTTATTTACGCAGGATAAGCCATCAACTGCCGAGCCGAGAAGTTCGTGACGAATCGAATTTACTGTAAGTTCGCTCATCTCTAGGGATTTGCTTCTAAACTGGGCGGTTCTTCGAGACACGTGTCATCAGAGAGCACTTAGAGAGAAAAGAACAACTCAACTTCAGAAGCTCATAAGTACTGAAAGGATTAAGATTTTTTAATAGATGTAATTTACAAATCTGTCAAACTCTCTGGAGCCAGTTGTTATTTAAAAAAAAAAAGTTTTTTCCTGGATAACCCCTTTAAGGGGTATTCCGCTGAAAAACATCTTATTAGGGGATAAGATGTCTAATTGCTGGGTCCCGCTGCTGGGGACTAGTGTTGAGCACGAATATTCGTAATGCAAATTTTTATCGCCAATATCGGCACTTCGCAATTTCGCAAATATTTAGAATATAGTGCTATATATTCATTTTTCACATGCAAATTTTTATGCAAATTTTTCATGCAAATTTTCACATGGGCAAAGAAAGTGAACAAACGTAACGAATATGCGAATTTCGCGAACATTGCATGAATGATCGTCAATATATTTGCGGAATATCACAAATTTGAATATGGCCCCTGCCGCTCATCACTACTGGGGAGCACTGTGATTTCCGGCGTGGCACTCTAGTCATCCATGCACGGAGCGAACTCCGCTCCGTGCCGGATGACTGGCAATTACAGCCGCCACGCCCCCGATCCATTCATGTCTATGGAAGGAGGCGTGGCGGCTACTCCGTAGACATGAATAGAGGGGCCGTGGCGTGACGTCAGGAACACGGAATCTGCAAGTTTCCATGTTCCCGGGCACCGCTGCTGTCGGCCCGGGGTTCGTGGCCCCGCAATCAGACATCTTATCCCCTATGCTTTTGGATACGGGATACAATGTTTTTCAGTGGAGTACCCCTTTACGCAATCGACCCTTATTTATAAAAAATGGACACCTTATCATACTATTAGGTATGTTCTCAGAGAATCGCACCATGATGTCCACATTCTAATACCCTGCGCCATGAAGCATTTTGGTAAAATGATAAACTTTCTGGGTATTGGGCCACGATATAGAGTTCCCTTAGTTCCCATCATGGAAAATCTTTCAAGTGCCATACACCCCACAGCCAACCATTTATCGATTAAAGGGGTACTCCACTGCTCAGCGTTTTGGAACAAACTGTTCCGAGCGCTGGAGTCGGCACCGGGAGCTTGTGGCATCATAGCCCCGCCCCTCATTACATCATGCCCCACCCCCTCAATGCAAGTCTATGGGAGGGGGCATGACAACCGTCACACCCCCTCCCATAGACTTGCATTGAGGGGGCGTGACCCCATGAGAGGGCGGAGCTATTACGTCACGAGCTCCCGGCTCCAGCGTTCGGAAACGCTGAGCAGTGGAGAACCCCTTTAAATGTAAATGAAGCTGCGAACAAAGGACGTCTGTCCGAAACGCGTCATAGGGCCCCAGGGTCACTGCTACCTCGTCACCCCCTATAGTTATGCCCCTGTATTGCCTTCCTTTATGACCTCTATAAATGTCATCCCTTTTTTAAAGGGCGTCCGATAACCCTCGCTGGCTTGTGTCCCTCGGGACATGTGTTCTAACCTCGGTCTGTACATTGGCGGAATACTTGTTACGGGAAAATCGTATTAATATTCTCCCGCTCGCGTTCCTAATTTCGGTTAAAGCAGAGTTGGACGGTGCGAGCAGTCCTCAATATGTCACCGACTGATGTGTGCAGGAAATGTAGGTCAGACATCAAGGGAAGCAATCAGGATACGGAGTCAGACACTAATCCCTGAAAGTGTCTCTGCTGGGCGTGTGTCTGCATATGTGCGCGGTGTGGAATGTAATACTATGCGTCTGGTATGCAGCGTGTATGCCTATTGTGCAGGCTCTGGTATGTTGCGTGGCTGCTGTCTTCGGGCGCATACGTTGCTGTCTGTTTTGGTTATTACGTGTGTCTGTAATACATAGTGGAGTGTGTGAATTGTGTCTGAGTATTTTAATAGACCAAGTTGCATTCCAAACCTTTTCCCCCCCTTTTAGGTCTCTCCTTTACTGGTAAATGCTTCAGTTTTTCCATGAACTGTATACCCGGTCTACTATGTTGTCGTAATTCATTGCAGAACCTTGTGTCTTAGCTCTGATCCTTATAGGGACATCGAGATCACTTTCTGCATTGATGTCTGTGTATTTCGGTAGCCTTAAAGCCCTGATCCATGTATGTCGAAGATTACCCCGAGAGCCTTGGCGCAGCATTATTTCCATATTCTGAGCCCTTTATCACCAAGTCCCAGATGTATTAATGAAGGTGGCGTAACGGAGACCCATAGTCACAGAAGGAATAGCTTGGGAACGGCTTCCTCGCTCTTCTTATAACCATTAGTAAAGGCGAATCTGTTTTGACAATTGCTGTTCTGTAGCTGCAGCTATCGTGGACACCAGAAGTGGTTACAGTCTCCAAAAATATTTGGTGACATTTCCTCCTCTATGACAAATGTCAGAGGCAGAATAAATGTCATTCTTTTATAGGGGGACTTAAATGGGCACTGTCAGATACAAAAACTTTTGATATTATAGTAAAGCATGTATAACCAATCGGTTTTGCAATTGCTTTCATTAGAAAATTTTCAGTATTTCATACTCAAAAAGCCAGTCAAACAATGGCCCCCCCTGCCTGCTTGGACACATACTAGTCCTGCTGTGTCCATGAGTCATCACCTATGTCATGGACACACTTCCTTGATTGACAGCTGTGAGCACAGGGGAAACATCCTCCCACTGTCAGCTTGTGTCCCGATACTGTCAGTGAGGACAAGCTGGGAGTTGTAGTTATGCTAATGCTAGGGGAGATGTGAGCAGAAAGCATACTGAGGGAGGGGGCGGAGACCTGCACAGTGAGGCCACGCCCCCTCCCATTGAGAGCAATTCAGACTAGTGAGCTAAATTAAAAGTGTAATAAAAAAAGAAATAAAGGTGCTAGACACATAAAAATTAGATGTACATGGTCAGGATTAGGTATTGAGTGATAGATTTTTTTGTGTTGGATCTGACGGGTACGCTTTAAATAAAAAAAAGTACGACTGCGTCCTATCCGGCAAAAGAGAACACACAGGTGCATAGCCATACTTCATAGGAATCTGAGAGTAAAAAGAGGAATCCTAACATTTGGGAACTTCTCAGAAGAGTAGTTTTTAGCTTTTGGGCCCCAATGCAAAATTTGCAACAGGGCCCTATATCTACCATTTATAATACTGGTCTCATATAGGGAAGGCACCAGGACCCTGTTGCCACTGCTACCTCTGCACCCCGAGGGTACGGGGCTAAGTAGAAGAGGCATGTCCTGGCAGATTTACTATAATTTACACCAGAAACTGGCCTAAAAATATAGCCCCAGCTCATATGGCTGGCATAGATTTAAAGCGTACCTATGGTAGTCGTTTTTCGAAATAACATGCATTTTAAATTCGGCACCTAAATCCCTTAATGTGTGCCTTTACCCCTGTATATAACTATGTGCTAGGAGATGGAGCTACCCGCTTCAGCGCAAAACCCTGTGCAAAACTACAGCGCAAAACTGTGCCATAGATTTACATTACACTGTGTCTCGTGCTGGAGGTGGGTGTTGTGGGGACGGAGCGGGAAGCTTCATATCGTTGCCCAAATATTCTGCAGTGAGCGGCAGGAAACAGACAAAACTGTTCTGGGATTTAGGCAACGAAAATGAAGACGTATGCTTTAAATATATGGTGCATGAATGGCCACACGTGACAAATTTATTAAGAGGCGGGGATCTTTAATTTGTTGCATCTGACTATAACGTGGTTTTTATTGAGACCGTCAAATAAATTGCCAATCTTAGGCGGGGTTCACATATGTCTGGAGCAGTGTTTGCCAACCGGGAAACCTATGTCAGATGCCAGGAACGATCCCATGTGCCGATATGGCAATCCGGCTCCGTTTCCTGCCGGCATCTATTGTAAACATGGGTAAAAAAAAATTATTTTTAGTTTAATTTCATCATTCCTATACAGGCGTAAATAAATCTATGTTGAACTAAACATACAATAGCAATGAAAACTATGTTCACACGGGAGAATGTCCGCACGGAAAATGTTGGCGCCAGGACCACTCGGAAATGCGCCGTCTCATAGAAGGCAGTGCATTTCCGTGCGGACTCTGCAGAAAGAATAGACATGACTATTCTTTCTGCGGACACCAGAATTTGAAGATTCTGCCTTGTGTGCATAGTGCAGCAGAATCTTATTGATATCAATGGGATGCATTAGAATTCCGCATGGGCATTCTGCAGCAACAGAGCCTTATGTGGAATCCTTTGCGGGAATTCCATCGTGTGAACATAGCCTAAGAAATATATAATTAATTAATTAATATACGGTATATAACAAAAAGTTTTTTCCTGGAATACCCCTTTAACGAAGAGTGCCATACTACACATACAAAGTGCATACCGAATTGAACTAGTACAATACATTGATATACTACTGATAGGTAGTGTCATACTGTGCCCACCTAAAGCCAAACAGTAGTCACCATATCCCACTCCCGGCTCACATAGTCTCAAAGAGTGCACAGAGGGTGTCAAACTTTGGTTTATAATAGAGCCGAAATATGTGAATATATAGTGGTTTCTGCTGGTGAACTTTGCACTGTTAGGACTTTCTGTGTATAGTGGTGTGCTACATGTTTCACGCTTAGATCATATGCCAGAAACCATATCATCATGACCCATATGTTGATTGTAAATGTGCATCCTCAATGTTAATACAGTCTCTTCTCTGTTTTCACAGGCTCCTCTTGTCTGGTGGGTTACAAGAAGACCCCCCCACCTGTACCCCCTCGCACCACCTCCAAACCCTTTATATCTGTGACTGTACAAAGTAGTACTGAATCTGCCCAGGACTCTTATCTGGATGCACAGGAAGGGCAGAGTGAAGGCAACAGCCAGTCAGGGCTCAGCACCTCCACCGAGAGCCTTGAAAGCACCCGGGCACCAAGTGTAACCCGTATCTGTCCCCCAACTCCAATCAGGCAAATCCCACCCGAGGTGCCCCCAAAAAATGCGGCCGTAAAAATCATCAAAGAAGAGCCGCGGGCCCCTGAACCCCTCCCGAAACGTAAACTGTCCTCCATTGGAATTCAGGTGAGTTTAGAACTTCAAGCAATAAAGGAGAACTCCGGTACTGCTGCTCGGCGTTTGGAACAAAATGTTTCGAACGTTTAGAGCCAGCTCCGGGGCTCGTGACGTCACGGCCCACCCCCTCAATGCAAGTCTATGGGAGGGGGCGTGCACGCCCCCTCCCATAGACTTGCATTGAGGGGGTGGGGCGTGACGTTAAGAGGGGACGGAGCCGTGACGTCATGAGCCCCGGGGACAGCTCTAAGCGTTCGGAACAAAATGTTCCAAACGCTGAGCAGCGGACAACCCTTAAGTGTCTGATCACAGGGGTCTGACTGCTGGGACTCCCTGGCTCTGATGCCCCAGCTCTCCCCATGCTCAGAGCGGCCACCGCTTCGTGCTGTGGTGGACACAGGTCCGTGCAGCCACCTGCAGGTTTCTCTTCCTTTTTTTTCTTTTCTTCACTTTTATATAATTAATTCGTCTTCCTTATTTATTTTTTCGTACTGAGGACTTAGAGAACACTGCAGTGTATAATGACACAGTAAGTTAAAGGGAAGTTAAACCTATCATTAGATTAGGGAATTATATTAATAGAAATTCCCTTACATAATGTTATTATTGGAATCTATCCCATTAGCTAGATGTGCGTTGTGTGTGCTCCAATAATAACCTACAGGGTGTTGGGAGAGTCTTGTACTACAGACCCATCGGGAGACGCATGCAGAAAACTGTAGTGTGAAATCGACAGAGTACAGGCTGCTACAAACGGCTGCTTGTCTCCGTCTGATAGGTCTGCAGTGTTAAAGGGGTATTCCAGGAAAAAACTTTTGTTTTTTATATATCAACTGGCTCCAGAAAGTTAAACAGATTTGTAAGTTACTTCTACAAAAAAAATCTTAAACCTTCCAATAATTATCAGCTGCTGGAGTTGAGTTGATTTTTCTGTCTGGCAACACTGCTCTCTGCTGACACCTCTGTCTGTCTCGGGAACTGCACAGAGTAGAATACGTTTGCTATGGGGATTTGCTTCTACTCTGGACAGTTCCCGAGACAGGTGTCATCAGAGAGCACTTAGACAGAAAAGAACAACTCAACTTCAGCAGCTCATAAGTACTGAAAGGATTAATAATTTTTTAATAGGAGTAATTTACTAATCTGTTTAACTTTCTGGGGAGCCAGTTGTGAGATATATATAGGGGAATATGCAAAGCAGCTCATTACACCACCTTTTCAGGTAGTGTTCCCTGGTATCAGCTTGGCTCCTGTTACGGAATATAAAAAGCTGATCGGGATTTATGCCAAGCCAGACTACTCCCCAAAAGGGAAGTTTCTACCCATCTGCAGACAGCTGTTTCGTGGTGTTTGCCACTCGTCAGTACAGAGCAGGGTGATCTGGCTTGGCTGAGGTGAGAGGCCTCAGACCAACTAATATTCCCCTACCCAGAATGCCCGCGGAGTGCTAATTGGCCTTTTGAAGCTCCGTCACACCAGAAGTTATCCCCTTTAGTATATATATATATATATAAGTTTTTTCCTGGATAACCCCTTTAAATCTTGTATCAATTTTGCAGTAGATGTTGAGAGTGAATAGGGCAGCAGTGCACACGTGTGTCTGAAGCTTCGTTCCAATAGGAGGCTCTTATTCTTGATATTGCAGAAGGTCACAGCAGTCCGACCCCATGTGACCACGCTCTTTTTCCCTTATCCTGTGGGTAGGGGATAAGTGTTAATGGTGAATCCCTTTAAAGGGGTTTTCTGGGCTAGTGTGATTGATGGCCTACCCAATTGGTCATCTGTTGATCGGCACGTGCACTATACAGTGAATGGGGCTGGAAGCAGTTCACTGCTTAGGGTGCGCTCACACGGCCGTTTTTTTTTATACCCGTTCTTGCTGTAAACGAATTAAAGCGGTTTTAAAAAAATCCCATTCCTATCAATGGGATTTTTTTACAATCCGTTTGTACCCGTCTGTACTCATTTCCATTTTTTTGACGGCAAAAAAAACTGCACTTGCAGTATTTTTTCTTCTGTCAAAAAAAACTGAAGAAAAAAACGGATACAGTAAATTTAACATTGAAGTCTATGGAAAATGGATGAGCCTTTAATGTCATCCGTTTGCATCCATTTTTTTTTATCCGTTTTTACTTCTGAGCATTTTTTGCTTTATTAACTGAACCATAATGGATCCAAACAGATAACATCCGTTTGCATCCGTTATTGACCGTTTTTTTGTTTGTTTGTTTTTTAAAGTCTGTTTTTATTTTTGACGGGAGAAGAACGGGGCGGGTCTAGACGGCCGTGTGAACGGAGCCTTAGTGGCCGGAGCTGGTTACTGCAGCTTAGCTCTCATTCACATGAACCATTCTCATTCACATGACCATTGAGGGAGGTTTATCAAAACTTGTGCAAAAAAAAAGTTGCCCGTAGCAACCAATCAGATCACTTCTTTCATTTTGAAGAGGCTGTGTTAAAAATGAAAGAGGAAATCGTTCATGGTTGCTATGGGTGACTGGGCAAATTTTCCTCTGCCCAGGTTTTGATAAATCTCCCCCATTGTACATTCAGGGTCCTTTCTTTTGTTTTTGTTTTTTTAGGAGGGGGTGGGGGTTCCGCCTAACGGACCCTGAACGGATAAGAGCACAGCTGACACCGCTGGGTTCCGACAGATCCCATTGACTTGAATGGAGTCTGTCGGATGTCGAGTATTTTACAAAAGTTGAGAAAAATATGGGACATACAGTATTTGTTTTGGCACCCAATGGCCGTCCTTCCAACGGACTGACCGGCGTAGCTCCCTTTAAGCGTAGCGCGCTGTCAATGTAAATGAGCCCTAAGCAGCGTTAACGAAAAGCCATTGCTACACTATGAACCGAGCCTAGCGCTTCCTACCCTGTTCACTGTGTAGCGGGCGCAGGACAGCTGATCGGTGGGGCTGGCGGGTTTCGGCACACTACAGATAAGAGATTAATTGGTCTGTCTTGTGCGCCATCACTCATACTAGCCTGGGAAAACGTCTTTTTTTATGTTTTGAACTACTTTTTATGGCCGTTATTCATCATAATGGAATTTTAAGCTCCTACATTCATCATTCATTCAGTATTTGCATCATGTATTTATCCGGAAATGCTTCACATATTAAAGCTATGATGGGGCCTTCCAGTGGCATCAGACATGTGTAGACTAATATGAGATTTGTTTAAAGAGTACCTCTCATAATCTTGTTCCCTGACCTAATCATAATAAACCACCCCCTGCCTTTATTTTTTAGTTTTCTACCTTGATATTGCTCTGTATGTTCTGCTCAGTCTCAGTCAGATTCACAGACTGGGAAGGGGTGTTCCCCAGCAGGCGGGACATCATCTGAAGCCATCCAGGGGAGAACTTCCTCCCTCACTCTGCTACACAATTTAAGGGATACCTAAACATTATACAGGGGTGTGGAAATTTTATAAAAAACTACTTGTCCACGGGACTAAAATGGAGCAAAATCTACTTGTCCCTCATGACGATCCACTTGTCGGGCCAATTTTCGCTTTTACGTGCTGATTTTTTTCCTCCTCGCCCTATAATAGCCATAACTACCTACTAGGAGGTTATAAGGATACCTTTTAATTTTTCAATAACATATTCTCTGAACCAAAATATATATATATATATATATATATATATATTTAGGGAAGTGATATTGAAATAGTAAAAGATAATTTTGCAGATTTGGTGGATTTTCTTTTCTACGCCATTTACCTTGTGGTCAGATAACATGTTAGTTTTATACTTTAGGCGCCTGATTACAGCAATACCAGATTTGTATCGTTTACGTCATGTTTTACTAATACTGAACTTTTTCTAATTTTTTTAGTCCAATTTTTTAACCCCTGTAGCTTTATTTTTTTTTTTCCACATACCAGGCTGTATGAGGTCTCATTTTTTGCGCCATAATCTGTTTTTTGTATCGGTACAATTTTGGTATTGATCTGACTTTTTAATCGCTTTTTAACTTTTTTTTCTGGGATATTATAAAAATTGCAAATCTGTGGTTTGGTATTTTTTTTACATTTTCCGTACGGGATACATAATGTTATATTTTAATAGGTTGTACAATTACGCACGAAGCGATACCAAATATGTTTATTTTTATTATGTTTACGTGTTTTTATATAGGAAAAGGGGGTGATTTGAACTTTTAACATGGAAGGGGTTAAAGGAGAACTACGGGATTGAACATTTTATCCCCTATCCTAAGGATAGGGGATAAGTTTCAGATCGCGGGGGTCGGACCGCTGGGGCCCTCCACGATCTCCCGTACGGGGCCCCGGCTCTCTGCATAGAGAGCGCGTATCGACCACCGCACGAGGCGGCGGCTGACACGCGCCCTCCATTTACTGCCATGGGAGAGCCGAAGCGCTGCCTTTGGCAATTTCCGGCTCTCCCATAGCAGTGTATGGAGGGGGCGTGTCGGCCGCTGCTTCGTGCGGTGGTCAACACGCCCTCTCTAACCAGAGAGCTGGGGCCCCGTACGGGAGATCGTGGGGGACCCCAGCGGTCGGACCCCCCGCGATCTGAAACTTATCCCCTATCCTTAAGATAGGGGATACATTTTTCAATCCCGTAGTTCTCCTTTTGTGTGTCTTTCAAACTTTTATTAAAGCTTTTTATTTTTTTAACACTTTATTACACTTATATGAGGAATCATTAGATTCCTCATACAAATTAATAGAGTTCTATTGAACTCTATTAATCTGTGTGCTCTGTGATCCATTGATAGAGCCTGGTCCAGCCAGGATCTATCAATGACAGAGTGGGACAGCAGGGAACAGAGGCTACCTCTATAGTGGATCTCCCCCCGCGATCGCGCTGCGGGGAGGCGATCCACCCCTCTAGCCCACCAGGGAGCATACACATGTCCCTTTAGACGACGCTGTCAGCTTTGACAGCGGCGATCTAAAGGGTTAATAGCCAGCCGCGGCGATCGCCGCATGCTGGCTATTAGCGGCGGCCCCCGGCTACTGAGAACAGCTGCAGAGTATGGGGGCTGCAGAGTATGGAGCGGGCAGGAGTCGGCAGCCTGCTCCATACAGACTGCAGATCGCCGCTGCGCTTGTCAGGTCCAGCCCTGCTTGCCCGAAACAAATTCACCTGCCCGGCGCCCAAAACTGCTTGTCCCAGGCGTCGGGCGATAGGAATTCCACATCCCTGATTATACGTATTTCTAGCCCAGTGTTTCCCAACCAGGGTTCTACCAGCTGTTGCAAAACTACAACTCCCAGCATGCCTGGACAGCCGAAGGCTGTTCGGGCATGCTGGGAGTTGTAGCTTTGCAACAGCTGGAGGCACCTTGGTTGGGAAACACTGGTCTATAGCCACGAGGGCGCCCAGCTGTTGCAAATCTACAACTTCCATCTTGCCCCCACAGACTTTGGCTGGGAGATGTAGTTTTGAAACAGCTGGAGGCACCCTGGTTAGGAAACACATGCCAATCATACAGTCATTTGCCCTTTGTCTGACAATGAATCCCTATTGAGACTTTTTACTTGTACGTTAGGAGCTTTTACGTGTACACCCCCTCCTCCCGATAACTGCTCCTATATCTGAGGGAGTATACACTATTTTTACACAGTGGTATTATACTGCTAGGTGAGATTTCTCACTTCACGTTGCCTGACATGCGAATCGTGGTTTGGTCCCAACTCGAAAAAAAATAAAATTACGCTTTGCACTGTTCAATTACAAGCCTTTTATTATAGGGCTCCGAGAACACTGTGGGAAAAAAAGATACAAGTGTTCATTAAAGTAATTGCTGGGAGAATAAATCTACCTTTTTTTTTATTTTATTTTTTTAATTATTTTATATATATATATATATATATATATATATATATATATATATATATATTTTTTTTTTTTTTTTTTTATTTTTTTTTATATAGAGGAACATGTTCTTCCCCTATTGAGTTCCTTATTTCTAGCATATCCTATGTAGAGAACATAACCATAGTGCAGATAGGCAGCTGGGTTATATAAAAACTGGCCCCCGAAATTTTGGCCCTGTGATGTTTTGCAGTGAATGCCAAGTTCAGACATTAGTGCTCTTCACGGCCGTGTGAAGGAATGGAAGTGACAACTGCTCGGAGCATGTTCCTGGCTCGGAGCGATGATTCTCACGTTTGCAGCACAGATTTCCATCGTACTGTAAAGAATAGAACCACCTCTTGGTGATCTCTTGTGGATATATACGTTTTGCAGGGGGGGTGTAGTCTCCCTGTCTACAGCTCGTTTTACAACCCGTGGCAGAACTACAACTCCCAGCATGCCTGGACAGCCATTGTGCCTCCAGCTATTGCAGGACTACAACTCCCAGCATGCCTGGACAGCCATTGTGCCTCCAGCTATTGCAGGACTACAACTCCCAGCATGCCTGGACAGCCATTGTGCCTCCAGCTATTGCAGGACTACAACTCCCAGCATGCCTGGACAGCCATTGTGCCTCCAGCTATTGCAGGACTACAATTCCCAGCTTCCCTGACAGCCATTGTGCCTCCAGCTATTGCAAAACTACAACTCCCAGCATGCCAGGACAGTCGGAATTACTTTCTTGTTACTCCCCAATATATAATGATTTACTCCTTGGCTGATTATCTGTATTTTTATTAAAGGAGATGTCTCATCCTAAAGATTACTTAAAGGGGTACTCCGGTGAAAACCTTTTTTCTTTTAAATCAACTGGTGCCAGAAAGTTAAACATATTTTGTAAATGACTTCTATAAAAAAATCTTAATCCTTCCAGTACTTATTAGCTGCTGAATGCTACAGAGGAAATTTTGGCCCTGTGATGTTTTGCAGTGAATGCCAAGTTCAGACATTAGTGCTCTTCACGGCCGTGTGAAAGAATGGAAGTGACAACTGCTCGGAGCAGTGGCAGACTGCAGGAAGAGACACGTAGCACTCGTGTAACCTCGTGTATAATTGTAAAGTTCTGTTATCGGAATATGACGATCTATGAATATTTGCATAATTTACAATGATCTATATTTATCCTCCTGTAGTCATACCTAATTGGTTACCAAAGTTTTTTTTATATTTTATTTTTCTTTGCTCATGTCTCTACCAGTTATTTTATTTTATGTGTATTTTATACAGGTGGACAGTATACAACCAGTGCCTATTCCCGAGCCGCCCCCTCCCGCCAAATTTCAGTCCATTGGAGTCCAAGTGGAAGAAGAGTGGAGGTAAACCTAAATCCTACTGTACGGGGATTCTTGAAGGGGTACTCCCGTGGAAAAAAAATGTTCCAGAAAGTTAAACAGATTTGTAAATTACTTCTATTAAAAAAATCTTAATCCTTCCAGTACTTATCAGCTGCTGTATGATCCACAGGAAGTTCTTTTCTTTTTGAATTTCTTTTCTGTCTGCCCACAGTGCTCTCTGCTGACACCTCTGTCCATATCAGGAACTGTCCAGAACAGGATAGGTTTTCTATGGGGATTTGCTCGTACTCTGAACAGTTCCTAAAATGGACAGAGGTGTCAGCAGAGAGCACTGTGATCAGACAGATAAAATGGACAGAGCACTGTGGTCAGACTAAAAGGTAATTCGAAAAGAAAAGAGATTCCTGTGGAGCATACAGCAGCTGATAAGTCCTGGAAGGATTAAGATTTTTTTAATAGAAGTAATTTTAAAATCTAACAGCAAGGATGTATAAGTGTGTATATAGAGAGCTGTCAGTCACTGCGTAGGACCGCCCACTTGACTACTGAAAATAGCGCACAATAAGATGATAATTTTTTCGGAAAAAACACACTGCGTACGCAATTTCGCAGGTGCACACCCGTTGCTCATTCCCCCCCCCCCATCATTGATTGTTTTTTCTTGTTCACCAATAGGAACAGCCGATCCAGCAGTATGACATCCAAGCAAGAGACAGATTCCGATACGCAAGAGCCCAGCAATTCGTCTGACAAGAGCGTCCCCGACTGCCCACCTCCTCGCCAGCCCACCCCAGGTCCTCCAGTGCCCCTCCCCAAAAAGCACCTCTCCTATGGAGATGGTGGGGAAACCGAGGCCTCTGCCCTTCCTCCTCCCGACCCTTGGCTGGACTCTGCAGCCTCTCCTCCCTCTACTGAGCCCGCCCAGGCAGGCGCTTGCCGCAGGGATGGACACTGGTTCCTGAAATTGTTGCAGGCCGAGACGGAAAGACTGGAGGGCTGGTGTAAACAGATGCAAAGAGAAACGGGCGATAACAACCTGTGCGAAGAAGGTATTTTTTCTTAATAATATCGCCTATGATGGTAGGCTCCAAACTGTGGACCTCCAGCTGTTGCAAAACTACATCTCCCAGCATGCCCGGACAGCCAGCGGCTGTCCGGGCAAGCTGGGAGATGTAGTTTTGCAACAGCTGGAGGTGCACCGTTTGGTGACCACTGACCTATGATGATCAGGCTCCATTTCCCGTAGCCCATCTGGCAACTCGCATCCCAGATAAGTATGTCTTACTCTTTTGATATGTGTCCGTCCTGACCTCTGCCCTCTGCTTGCAGTGATCGGGAAGCTTCTTAGTGCTGTTGGCAGCGCTCAGCTCCTGATGTCACAGAAGTTCCAGCAGTTCCGCGGCTTGTGTGAGCAAAACCTGGTAAGAAATCCATAGAATACAACAAAGGCCATGGACTGAGCCTATAACCTAATGTTTTTCCAACCAGGGCGGCTCCAGCTGTTGCAAAACTACCACTCCGATCATCCCCTCATGCCAGGACAGCCATTGTATGTCCAGGAATAATGGGAGCTGTAGTGAAGATGGTGTTATCACTGACATCTCTCTTTTATTTATTTTTTTGGTGTATTAAAGGGGTACTCCGCTCCAGGACATTTTATCCTTTATCCAAAGGGGAACTATGGGTACGGTGCAGCTGTGGTCGTGATGTCAGTGACCACAGCCATCACGCCCCCTCCCATAGACACGAATGGAGGAGGTGGGATGTGGCGTCACGACTGTGGCCGCCCGAACCCGGCGTTGGGAATGGAAATGTTCAGAACGCTTGGGTGACGGCCTAGAGATAGCAGGGTGTCCCAGCGGCCGGACACTCCACGATCAGACATCTTACCCCCTATCCTTTGGATAGGGGGTTAAAGGGGTACTCCGGTGGAAAACATTTTTTTTTAAATCAACTGGTGCCAAAAAAGTTAAACAGATTTCTAAATTACTGCAATTTAAAATTCTTGATCCTTCCAGTACTTATCAGCTGCTGTATGCTCCAGAGGAAGTTGTGGAGTTCTTTCCAGTCTGACCACAGTGCCCTCTGTCCTTGTCAGGAACTGTCCGGTGAGAGGGCGAGGTTTGCTATGGAGATCTGTCCTGACACGGACATAGGTGTCAGCAGAGAGCACTGTGGTCAGACTGGAAAGAACTGCACAACTTCCTCTGGCGCATACAGCAGCTGATAAGTACTGGAAGGATCAAGATTTTTAAATAGAAATAATTTACAAATCTGTTAAACTTTCTAGCACCAGTTGACTAGATAAAAAATTATTAGGGTACTCTGCCCCCTAGATATCTTATACCCTATCCAACAGATAGGGGATAAGATGTCAGATCGCGGGGGTCCCGCCACTGGGGACCCCCGGGATCTCGGCTGAAGCACACCGGTGTCAGTACTGCACAGAGAAAGCTCGCTCTGTGCATAATGACTGGCAATACGGGGGCTGGAGCATCGTGATGTCACGGCTCCGCCCCCTCATGATGTCACGGCCCGCCCCCTCAATACAAGTCTATGGGAGGGGACATGGCGGCCGTCACGCCCCCTCCCATACACTTGCATTAAGGGGGCGGGCCGTGACATCACGAGGGGCGGAGCCGTGACGTCACGATGCTCCGGCCCCTATATTGCCCGTCATCACGCACAGAGCGAGTATGCTCTGTGCAGTAATGACAGCGGGGTGCTGCAGCCGAGATACCAGGGGTACCCAGCAGCGGGACCCCCGCGATCTGACATCATATCCTTTGGATAGGGGATAAGATGTCTAGGGGCAGAGTACCCCTTTAAGATGTCCAGTGGTGGAGTTCTCCTTTAAGCTTCGCTTCAGGCTTTTCATAGCAATTTTGTTTCGAACAAGTGCACTATATGTATTGGACAACAACATCTTCCATGCTACCACGATACAGGCAAGAAGTCAAGGTCATAAGTTTGGCAGAGGAACTTTCGCAGAAGATGGTTAATCTGTTGCGGCCTTGCAGTCTGTCTGCAGTTCATACACTGCCTTCCCATCATATCTATTATGACTTTGCACATTCTTGAATAATTGATCCCATAGTTTTAATTCTGCCCAGACTAAATTATTTAGTTGCTTTACTGTTGACCTTGGTGGATTTTAGATATTGGTTCCCTTTCTGTCTAAATGAACGGATGTGGTATGCAACATTTATAAATACTCTAAAAGGAGATCCCAAGATTAGACCATCCGTATCAGATGGGGGCACTTGTATATAAAGGGAAGTATTCTGGTCAATGAACTGATGGAATATACTTTTAAAGTGACGGCGTAACTGTCCTAGTAACATGTGCGTCATACACCATTTGGTGTTATTAAATCCACAGCATGACAACTTGTGTTGCAGAAGCATAGCCTGAAATATGGCGCCGTGTGCCTAAGTTGTGCCTGGCAATATAGAGGGAGTGCAACCAAGAAAACAAAATGGTATCGCACCTATTTGGGATACCCCTATATAAGTGCGAAGGAAAAAAGGAGGAGAAAAAACAACGGGGCGCTCGCTGTGTAGTACTTCTTAGAAAATGGATGATGAAAATACCCGCCACCAACACCCAAGGTGACGTACTGCCCTTGAGTCGATGTGCACCGAGGTGGGTGGGGCCCCTGTGATATGGAGGGGGGTGACAAAATTGAGATAGCAACAGTCTGCTGCTCTCACCCCTTATTTTTCCGTATTCCCGAGGGAGTGTAAAGTGTAAAAAATTGGTTTTTTTGAGAGCGCTACTGTTTTGCGACGGGGGTCAAATGAAACAGAGGTATGAGCCAGCACTTATGCAGGACTAACTTTTATTAGAAAAATAAGTCAAAGGTAAAACAGGACAACGCGTTTCGGTGCACACTCGCGCCTTCCTCAGGTCCACAATCACAAATCTGTGTAGTCCTGGCCAGGGTTCCTGCGGGTGGGCTTGTCCGCTGGCTCATACCTCTGTTTCATTTGACCCCCGTCGCAACACAGTAGCGCTCTCAAAAAAAAAGATTTTTTACTCTTTACACTGCCTATATAAGTACGTTAGTTTCTTGTATAATAGAGAGCTGTTAAAGGGGTACTCCACTGCCCCGGCATCCGGAACATCTTGTTCTGAAAGCTGGGTGTGGGCTGCGGGGGTTGTGACGGGCACACCCCCTCGTGACGTCACGCCACACCCCCTCAATGCAAGTCTATGGGAAGGGAGCACTGTGTTCCAAAAAGAAAAAAAAAAAGTTTTCCACTGGAGTAACCCTTTAAAGGCTATAGACACCTTTTTATTAAAGGAGTAGTCCGGCATGCACTTTTCTCATTTTATCTGGTCCGGGCTGCAAAATAAAAGAAAACAAACTTTCCCTTACCTGCCAACGAGCCCCTGATGCTCCGGTACACTCCGGTACAGGTGTTCGGTCCCGGGGCTGTATTCTTCTTACTTCCTGTTAGCCCGGCACGTTACACGGAGCTTCAGCCTATCACCGGCCGCAGCGATGTCCCGCCTCGGCTGGTGATAGGCTGAAGCTCCGTGTGACGTGCCCGGGGACCGAACACCTGTACCGGAGCATCGGGGGCTCGTTGGCAGGTAAGGGAAAGTTTTTTTGCAGCCTGGACCAGATAAAATGAGAAAAGTGCGCACCGGACTACTCCTTTTAAGCTTTTTTTTTTTTTTTTTTTTTTTGCCATATGCCTCTTTTGCCTTAGATTTAATTTTTTTAACAAAAATGTTAAGTTCATAGTTTATAGCTTCTGTTATAAGTAAAGTCCGTCAGAGAAGCAATTCTGTCACAGGCTTCCCCCCCCCCCCTTCTAATTTCTTCTCAAGGAATTTCAAAGCCGATTTGTGACTTCAACAAAGTTGACCCTTGATGTGGTCATGAATCAGCTTAGAATATGGTTTAGAAGAAAAGGGCAGATAAGAAGCCTGTCAGAGAGTAGCTTCTCTGACCGACTTTACTAATAAAAGATGCTGTAGAAGTAGAACGCAAGCTTAATGTTTATTTATTTATTAAACAAAACTGCGGAGAATATGTTTTAAGTACCAAAAATAAGCAAAAAAGAACAATAAAATAATGTATTTTTTTTTAAAGGTATCCACAGCCAGTAAGGTATATTCTTATAACCTAGATTTTGTCTTTAAACCACATGAACAGAAAGGTCTATCTTGATTCTAATGGAACTATTTCCGACCTAACATTTGCATTTCTCTGTAAATTTTTGGCTTTTAATTGAAAACAGATGTAAGAGGAGAGAAGAAGCATTTAGTTCAGATCTATTTTAAATGTATCTTAAACTCATTGTGGCCTCCTAGAAAGATGAGCTGTTAAAGGTGGCAGCAAGATTATAGGATTTGTCAGCAGCTATGCATAAAATACCAGGAAAAATGGTTAGTCAGCCAGTAAAGGGATTTACATTTTCAATAGAAGAGCAATGTGGGAGTGTAAATTTTGCATGGATTGGGCTAAGGGCTTTTTGGCCATGTTGGAGGAAGTTGAGGTGTTTAAGGATATGTTGCAATAGGTGGATTAAAGGGGTACTCTGCTGCTCAGCGTTCGGAAAAAGCAGTTTCGAATGCTGGAGCCCGCAGCTCGTAACGTCAGAGCCCTGCCCCCCCTTGACGTCATGCCCCTCCCCATCAATGCAAGTCTATGGGAGGGGGCGTGACAGTTCAGACTTGCATTGAGGGGGCGGGGTGTGATGTCATGAGGGGTGGGGCTATGACATCACGAGCTCCTGGCTCTAAGCGTTCGGAACATTTTGTTCCAAACGCTGAGCAGCGGAGTACCCCTTTAAAGGGGTACTCCGGTGAAAACCTTTTTTCTTTTAAATCAACTGGTGGCAGAAAGTTAAACATATTTGTAAATTACTTCTATTAAAAAATCTTAATCCTTCCAGTACTTATTAGCTGCTGAATGCTACAGAGGAAATTCCTTTCTTTTTGGAACACTGATGACATCACGAGCACAGTGCTCTCTGCTGACATCTCTGTCCATTTTAGCAACCAGGCATAGCAGATGTATGCTAAGGGCAGCATGGTGGCTCAGTGCTTAGCACTGCTGCCTTGCAGTGCTGGGGACTTGGGTTCAAATCCCACTAAGGACAACAATAAATAAAGCATTATTATTATTATTATAATAACATCAGCAGAGAGAACTGTGCTCATGATGTCATCAGAGAGCATTCCAAAAAGAAAAGAATTTCCTCTGTAGTATTCAGCAGCTAATAAGTACAGGAAGGATTAAGATTTTTTAATAGAAGTAATTTACAAATATGTTTAACTTTCTGCCACCAGTTGATTTAAAAGAAAAAAGGTTTTCACCGGAGTACCCCATTAATGCACCAGTCATATGGTGCACCAATAATAATTCCCCCCCTAAGTAGGTTCCTAATAACTGCTATGTTCTGTGTAATTGATGTAACATAGTTACGTAGTTGCCCAACCAATTATTCCAAAGCCCTATGAGACTTGTGCCAATTGCCTCATATTGGGATATTTCCTCTAGGAACTTGTGATATTATCTTTCAAGCAAGGCACCCAACTCGTTCATCCATCACAACATCAGAGTCTCACTACTCTTACAGTAAAGAATCCCTGTCTGTGATCATGGTGAAACCTTTTTTCCTGTAGATATAAAAAGAATGCCGCCTGGTCACAATTACCTTCCTGTCTATTTTCCAAATTTTTGTAACTTAAAATTGTGGAAATCTATCTTGGTAGTATATTTAACCTATTTCCCAAAATACCTTGGTCGCCCTTCTCAGCACCCACCTAAATTCAGCTATAATTTTTTCTGCTAATCATTGTAGAGATTTGGGATTCAATTATTCTCTGCAGTTTCAAGGACGTTCTTCCTGCAGCTTTGGATTTATGCATGATCCGATGTATACGCAGTTACGGTGCCGCCCATTGTCCCCAGTCATCTGGTCCCCTGCTGTGCCCAAACCTTCCTGTCTGCGCTCTCTCTCCTCATCCGTGAACCAGTATGAGGGGCTATCAGTTTGGCACATTTGTCTAAAGGAAATTGTATCAATGTTATCAGTCTCATGCAGATTGATAAATCTGAACATAAAAGTGGTGTACAGATTGCACTCTGTCTATAAGAAAAGTTCTAACAGAATGTTGCCCAAATATAAAATAAAATGTGGTTAATTAGGTGTGGCAATTACATTTGAGCTATCTATTAAATTTAATAAATCAAATTTTTTTTTTTTTAAAGGGGTACTCCGGTGAAAACCTTTTTTCTTTTAAATCAACTGGTGGCAGAAAGTTAAACATATTTGTAAATTACTTCTATTAAAAAATCTTAATCCTCCCTGTACTTATTAGCGGCTGAATACTACAGAGGAAATTCTTTTCTTTTTGGAATGCTCTCTGATGACATCACGAACACAGTTCTCTCTGCTGACGTTATTATAATAATAATAACGCTTTATTTATTGTTGTCCTTAGTGGGATTTGAACCCAAGTCCCCAGCACTGCAAGGCAGCAGTGCTAACCACTGAGCCACCATGCTGCCCTTAGCATACATCTGCTATGCATGGTTGCTAAAATGGACAGAGATGTCAGCAGAGAGCACTGTGCTCGTGATGTCATTAGTGTTCCAAAAAGAAAGGAATTTCCTCTGTAGCATTCAGCAGCTAATAAGTACTGGAAGGATTAAGATTTTTTAATAGAAGTAATTTACAAATATGTTTAACTTTCTGCCACCAGTTGATTTAAAAGAAAAAAGGTTTTTCACCGGAGTACCCCTTTAAATGTCACAGTTGAATTAGTGTCTTTTTTAAAAAGACAATACAATTTTTTCTTTTCCTCCAGGTATCAGCCTATTTTTCTGCCCTCCACCCCTACTAAAATCATGATTTATCCTTAAAATAATAGAAATGGTTACTGAAGTACAATAATAATCAGTCCTTTTATTTTTTTTTTATTTTTTTTTTTTTTACTTTTGTTGACAAATGCATCAAGTTTATGCAAAGATTCGATATTTACAGTGTTGACCCTTCTTTCTCACGACTTCTGCAGTTTTCCCTGGCAGGCTGGAGGTCAGCTTCTAGGCCAGTATCTGACTGGTGACAACACATTTTTGCCTAGTCAGTTCTTGGAGTTTTTTACAATTTCTGTGTTTTTGTTCAGACACTTTTTAAGGATTTTTGGGATTGTGATCTGGGGAGTTTTCTGGGCATAGGCCTAAAATGTCTATGTTTTGTTCACTGTTTGTTATCACTGTTACCTTGTGACATGGTCTCCATCATGCTGGGAAAATCCTTGTTCATCACCAAATCGCTCCAGAATTGTGTGTGTGTGTGGGGGGGGGTTATTTATTTTCTTTTTTTTTTATTTTAAAGGTCACATGCGTTATAAAGGTTAAAGGAGATATCCAGTGCTGAACAACTTATCCCCTATCCTAAGGATAAGGGATAAGTTTCATATTGCGGGGAGTCCGACCACTGGGGCCCCCTGAGATCTCCTGTACGGGGCCCCGGCAGCCAACGGGAAAGGGGCAGGTTGACCACCTCGCGAAGCGGCGACTGACACGCACGCTCAATACAACTCTACGGCGGAGCTCCTGCCTTCGGCAATCTCCGGCTCTGCCATAGCGATGTATTGAGGGGGGGTGTCGACCACCACTTTGTGCTATCTGGCCAGCAAGCCGGGGCCCCGTACAGGAGATCGCGGGGTGCCCCAGCGGTCGGACACCCCCCGCAATCTGAAACTTATCTCCTATCCTTAGTTTAGGGGATAAGTTTTTCAGCACTGGACTACCCCTTTAACGCTGCTCAGCGTTTGGAACAAAATGTTCTGAATGCTTAGAGCTGGCGCCGGGAGCTCGTGACTACATAGCCCCGCCCCCTGATGAAATCACGCCCCACCCCTTCAATGCAAGTCTATGGGAGGGGGTGTGACGGATGTCACGCCCCCTCCCATAGACTTGCATTGAGGGGGCGGCGGCGTGGTGTCGTGAGGGGGCTGGGGCTATGACGTCACGACCTGCCATCTCTAAGCGTTCCCAACGATGAGCAGCGGAGTACCCCTTTTAACACAACCTTTTTAGTCCTTCTTAATAGCCTGTCATTGTGAACGCTGCTGTTCTCTAGAATGGTATTGATGTAGCTCCTTGTCTGTATGTAATATTGTAATCCCTCGGAGCACAGTTTTCCATTATGGAATTTAGGTTTCAAAATACAAAGTGCTTTAAGACAGCAGCCGCCTTAAGAAAAGGCTTGGACAAATACCCTTTTTTTTTTTTTCTAATGCACGGCTATTGTTGCTGTGTAATGAGGTATAACACGTATGCAGCCATTTATCAGAGTACTTCCCATACTGCCGGATTTCCGGAAAGAATCCTGTGACATTTTTACAGTGCACAAATGCCTTTTGGGGATTGTACAAAAGAATGTAATACTGAAAATCAATTTATTCTTTTTAGATTTATCTACATAGATTTCCTATTACATTGTAACGTGTTATTATCAGTAGTGCCCAAATAGCAGAACAGTGTACTTACTGATCATGCTGGACTGTGACTGGAATTTGAAATAGCTTTTTGGAATGCTCTCTGATGACATCGCGAGCACAGTTCTCTCTGCTGACGTTATTATAATAATAATAGCGCTTTATTTATTGTTGTCCTTAGTGGGATTTGAACCCAAGTCCCCGGCACTGCAAGGCAGCAGTGCTAACCACTGAGCCACAATGCTGCCCTTAGCATACATCTGCTATGCATGAGCATGAGCAGAGAGCACTGTGCTTGTGATGTCATCAGTGTTCCAAAAAGAAAGGAATTTCCTCTGTAGCATTCAGCAGCTAATAAGTTCTGGAAGGATTAAGATTTTTTAATAGAAGTAATTTACAAATATGTTTAACTTTCTGCCACCAGTTGATTTAAAAGAAAAAAGGTTTTTCGCCGGAGTACCCCTTTAAATGTCACAGTTGAATTAGTGTCTTTTTTTAAAAGACAATACAATTTTTTTCTTTTCCTCCAGGTATCAGCCTATTTTTCTGCCCTCCACCCGAGTGCGGCCAGCGCTGACTGAATCAGTCGGCACTAGGACCGCGCGGACACTGCAGTCTCCAATAGACTGCAATGTGTTACGCGCGGATTTCCGTCCTGAAGAAAGAGCAACGCCTTTCTTCAGGCGGAAATTTCCAAGCGGATTTTCCGTTCACATATTCCGCAGTGTGAATTTGTGAACGGAAAACCATTTACTACACTATACATTTTAGCAAGCGGAATTTCCGCCTGCAATTTCAAAGCGAAATTGCAGGCGGAAATTCTTTAGTCTGAACCTGGCCTAAGGGTTCTCATTTCTGCTGCAAAGCATTTCCTGCAGTCATGGTCTCAGTACAAGAAAGGGCCCACATCACTGGTCAATGGGGTTCACTGTCTGAGCAGACAATTTCTTGTGTAGAAACCAAGACCAAGAAGTGGTACACAGTGGGACTGGGCACCATTGGAATGGCGGCAGTGGGTGAACGGGGGGCAGATCAGTAAGTTTTTTTTTTTTTTTTTTTTTACCCAATGTACGTGTCTGCCCCACTCCCCCGCTGCCGCCCAGTCTCGCTGCGCTCCACTTCCTCGTTTTGGTCTTTACACAACACTGACCTTACTTAATATAATGCCTCTAGAGATGAGCGAACTTACAGTAAATTTGATTCGTCACGAACTTCTCGGCTCGGCAGTTGATGACTTTTCCTGCGTAAATTAGTTCAGCTTTCCGGTGCTCCGGTGGGCTGGAAAAGGTGGATACATTCCTAGGAAAGAGTCTCCTAGGACTGTATCCACCTTTTCCAGCCCACCGGAGCACCGGAAAGCTGAACTAATTTACGCAGGAAAAGTCATCAACTGCCGAGCCGAGAAGTTCGTGACGAATCGAATTTACCGTAAGTTCGCTCATCTCTAAATGCCTCCATTTGCTTCTATCTTTGGTACATTACTCTATCATCTACCCAGTAGACCAGATAAACAGGATACTCTGTGTAGAATAAGCGATTACGTCATTGACAATATGTCTCATATAGTGATGAATTATATAAACCTACGTTATATAAACCTGTATTGTCGAAAATGGTGGAGGAGGATGAGGATGAGGATCACAGCTGGTCATCGCCATACCATTGAATAATGCAATAGGTGAAGATATTAGCGCAGTCGGTCAGAGCAGAGATAATGTGGAAGGGGCAGGAGATTTCGAGGACAGATAAAACCCCTGGCATACTGATGGGCATGTGGTACTAATTGAGTGGGTTCAGCTAAACTGCACAGCTGATCTCACATGGCTGTGGGGGATGTATGTGTCTCAGCACGTTGAAGGTTTTAATAATGATGTACAGTATGTTTTCACATTCAGTTTGATGGAATGAAAGGAATGATTTGTAAAGACTCACTCCTACCCCCTTTCTTGCTTTCTAGAACCCGAACTCCAACCCTCGTCCATCGGCACAGGACCTTGCCGGATTCTGGGACCTGTTGCAGCTTTCTATAGAAGATATTAGCATGAAATTTGATGAACTCTTCCAACTTAAGGCCAATGGCTGGGTATTGACCGAGACCCCTGATAGAAATGTAAGTAGAAATGTCCTGGGCCTGTTCTACAGTGTAACGTGCAGGTGAAATGTATCCATCGGGGGTCCAGGCTACTTAACTATAGAGTAACCCAACCCCCCCCCCCCCCGACCTACGATGGCCCCGACATACGAGCCTCTCAGAGACCATCGCATGTTGAAGGCAGCATCAACATACGATGCTTTTGTATGTCGGGGCCATCGCATAAACGGCTATCCGGCAGCATAGACTGCTTCAGCTGCCACCGGATAGCCGTTTACGGTGCCCCGTGTGGTCCGGTGACGATCACTTACCTGTCCTCGGGGCTCCGGCGCGTCCTCTTCGGGATCCCCTGCATCGTCGGCGCTCTCTATCGACGTCATCGCTGCGCACGCCGTCCCGTCATCCAATAGGAGCGGCGTGCGTAGCGACGTGATGGCGGCGACGGAGAGCGAGGATGCCGGGGAAGCAGAGGCCTTGCCGGAGCGTCTGGGACGCGGCGACAGCGATGGATGGCGACATCCTGGGCAGCAGTGACGAGCGGCGACGGTCCGGAGCGGCGGGGACAGGTGAGTACAACTTCCTTTACCAGTGGTCTACAACCTGCGGACCTCCAGATGTTGCAAAACTACAACTCCCAGCATGCCCGGACAGCCGTTGGCTGTCCGGGCATGCTGGGTGTTGTAGTTTTGCAACATCTGGAGGTCCTCAGGTTGTAGACCACTGTCCTATACTTTACATTGCACGGATCCCTCAACATGTGATGGTTTCAACAAACGATGGTCCGTTTGGAACGGATTACCATCGTATGTTGAGGGACCACTGTACATTGATGGACTATGCTTGGGACTAGGCTGCAGTTCCCGGCACCACCACATGCACTGATAGAAGAGTCTGTAGGTTTTATTCTGTTGTTCGACCTTCAATGTTTGTAAAATTGCTTTAATGGGGTTTTCTTATCCGAACACTTGAAGCAAACACACAGGATATGCCATAAATGTCTCATAGATTCAGATAAAGGAGTACTCCGGGATATGAAAACTTAGGGGATACGTTTCAGATCGCGGGGGGGGTCCTGTACTGGGCCTCGGCGAGAGGGGTGTCTGACCACTGCATAATGCGGCTGCCGACACACCTCCTCAATACATCTCTATGGGAGAGCCAGAGCGCTGCATTCGGAAGTCTCCGCTTCTGCCATAGAGATGTATTAAGGGGGCCGGCCGGCACGCCATGCGATGGTCCACGCACGCTTTTTCGGCAAATACGGGAGATCGGGTGGAGGGGGGGTGTCGCGCTTGGATTATATTATTATTAAAAAGGTCTCTGAAAAATAAAAACTAGATTCTGATTGGTTGCTATGGGCAAGTGCTTCACTATTCCTTTGCACAAGTTTTAATAAATCTCCCCCATCGTCTCGAAAAAGCAATTCTAGGATATCCAGTAGATTGCAGCCATGAGGGCAGCATTTCTTACTGATAATATACAATTATTATTATCTGTTAAATAAAAATATATTCATCCTCTTATTAAACTTTGATCTTTCATATCCTTCCATAATCCCGGGGCTCTGAAGCAGCATCAAACTCTCCCTTAAATCTCTCTTATCTAAAAGGGACCTAAAGTGCTTTTCTGTCTAATCTCCATAGTTTAGAACTTCCATGGAGACTGCTGCACAGTCAGATAAGTAGATAATTATGCCATTCAGGGTTTGTAGAAAGGATTGGTGGCAATGCCATTGAGCAATAGTTAAATGGGCACTATCATTAAAGGACATCTGCAGCGTGATTAACACTTATCCCCTATCCACAGGATAGGGGATAAGTGTTTGATCGTGAGGGGTCCGACCGCTGGGACCCCCTGTGATCTCCTGTACGGGGCCACGGCTGTCCCGTGCAGGGGGAGTGCTGGCCGCAGCATGACGTTACAGCCGGCACGCCTCCTCCATACATCTCTATGGGAGAGGCGGGGAGGCAGCGTTCGTGCCTCCCCGTCTCCCCCATAGAACTGTATGGGGACGGGGAGGAGACGGGGCGTCACCATGAGCGCTAATGGCGGCGCCCCGTTAAGGAGATCGAGGGGGGTCCCAGCGGTCGGACCCCCCGCAATCAAACACTTATCCCCTATCCTGTGGATAGGGGATAAGTGTCATTCCGCTGCAGTAGTCCTTTAACGCAGATTTTTGCTATTGCACTCCTTATGGTAAATAATCTTTCTAATGTACTTAGATTGAAAAAATTAAGTTTTCTCTGTTTTTATTTGTGTTTTAACCCCTTAACGACAAAGGACGTAAATGTAAGTCCTGGTGATGCGGTACTTAACGCACCAGGACGTACATTTACGTCCTAAGCATAACTGCGGGCATCGGAGCGATGCCCGGATCATGCACGGCATGTCCCGGCTGTTGATCGCAGCCGGGGACCCGCCGGTAATGGCGGACATCTGCGATCCCACGGATGTCCGCCATTAACCCCTCAGATGCCGTGATCAATACCGATCACGGCATCTGGAGCATCGCGGTCACTTAATTGGATGATCGGATCGCCCGCAGCGCTGCCTCGGCGATCCGATCATCCTGCCTTCGCTGCCTTCCCGGCGTCTTCTGCTCTAATCTGCCTTCCTGCAGACCAGAGCAGAAGATGACCGATAACCCTGATCAGTGCTATGTCCTATACATAGCACTGAACAGGATTAGCAATCGAGTGATTGCTATAAATAGTCCCCTATGGGGACTATTAAAGTGTAAAAATAATATTAAAAAAAGTAAAAAAAAATAAAGTAAAAAAATGTGAAAAACCCCCTCCCCCAATAAAAAACGTAAATTGCCCCATTTTCCCTATTTCACCCCCAAAAAGTGTTAAAAAAATATTTTATATACATATTTTGGTATCGCCGCGTGCGTAAATATCTGAACTATTAAAATAAAATGTTAATGATACCGTACGGTGAACGGCGTGAACGTAATAAAAAAAAAAGTCCAAAATATCTGCTTTTTTATAACATTTTATTCCCAAAAAAATTAATAAAAAATGTATTAAAAGTTTTATATAAGAAAATATGGTATCAAAAATGAGCCCTTATACCGCCGCTTATACTGAAAAATGAAAAAGTTATAGGTCTTCAAAATAGGGGGATCTTAAACGTACTAATTTGGTTAAAAAGTTTGTGATTTTTTTTTTAAGCACAACAGTAATAGAAAAGTACGTTATCACGGGTATCATTTTAATCGTATTGACCCAAAGAATAAAGAACACGTCACTTTTACCATAAATTGTACGGTGTGAAAACGAAACCTTCCAAAATTTGCAAAATTGCGGTTTTCTTTTTAATTTCCCCACACAAATAGTATTTTTTTGGTTGCGCCATACATTTTATGGTAAAGTGAGTGATGGCATTACAACGGACAACTGGTTGCGCAAAAAACAAGCCCTCATACTAGTCTGTGGATGAAAATATAAAAGAGGTTTGATTTTTTTGAAGGAGAGGAGGAAAAAATAAAAACGTAAAAATAAAATGTTCTGCGTCCTTAAGGGGTTAAAAAAGCTGCCACTAGGTGTCTCCCTACTTGTCCAGAGCACATCCCCCCCCCCCAATCTTTTGTACAGACTTTGGACTCCTGCTGGCTTGGCAGGAGTCCAAAATTAGGAAATGCAGTCTGGAGTTCTGGGGTGTTGTGTGCAGACTTAGCCAATCATAGCTCATCTCACACTGAACAGCTCTGGGCTGTGTGTAGCAGAGTGAGGGAGGAAGTTCTCCCCTGTATGGCTTCAGATGATGTCATGCCTGCTGGGGAACGCCCCTTCCCAGTCTGTGAATCTGACTGAGACTGAGCAGAAAATTCAGAGCAATATCAAGGTAGAAAACTAAGAAATAATAAAAATAAAGGCGGTGGAGGTGGTTTATTATGATTAGGTCAGGGAACTGTGAGGATTATAACATTTAACAAGATCATGACAGGTACTCTTTAAACAGGTTGTTTGCTAAAGACGACCTCTTTCTATATTCCCTATAGGTTGTGGCCAGTGATCACCGGATGTGATGGCGCCTTAAATGGGTTGTGCGCTGCCCTGCCTTTCGGAGCTCCGCTCGCAGCGTCCGGAAGTTCAATACTCCAAACGCTGTGTGCAGGCTTCCGTATTCGAGGCCGCCCCCTCGTGACGTCATGCCCGCCCCCTCGTGACGTCACGCCTGCCTCCTCAATGAAAGTCTATGGGAAGGGGGCGCGACCGCTGTCAGGCCCCCTTCCCATAGACTTTCGTTGAGGGGGCGGGCATGACGTCACGAGGGGGGCGGCCTCGAACACGGGAGCCTGCACACAGCGTTTGGAGTAATGAACTTCCGGACGCTGCGAGCGGAGCTCCGGAAGGCAGGGCAGCCGACAACCCCTTTAAAGAGTACCTGTCATGATCTTGTTAATTTATTTATAATCCTCCCACTGCCCCATCATGATAAACCCCCTGCCTATATTTTTATTATTTGTTTGTTTTCTCTTGATATTGCTCTGTATTTTCTCCCCAGCAGGCATGACATCATCTGAAGCCATACAGGGGAGAACTTCCTCCCTCACTCTGCTACACACAGACCAGAGCAGTTCATTGTGAGATGAGCTATGATTGGCAAAGGCTGCACACACAACCCTCAGCACTCCAGGCTGCATTTCCTGATTTTGGACTTCTGCCAAGCCAGGGAGACCTAGTAGCAGCTTTTTTAAACACAAATAAAACATAGAAAACTTCTTTTTTTTTTATTTTTTTTTTATTTTTTTAAACAAAGTATATTAGAAAGATTATTTATTTTACCATAAAGTGTGCAATAGCAAAACTTTAGTTTTAATGACAGTGGCCATTTAAGAAGCAGCCACCCCGAACACTTAACTCAAAGACTTCTGTTTCTGAGTACAGTCTGTATCTTCTGATCTGTACATGGGAGAAAACTAAAGCAATAGACCCGAATCCTATTTCATTCAAGGACTCTCGAAGCTTCTTGTGCAAAAGCTAAAAACAGATAATTTCTGTGCTATGCCTTATAAACCACGGAGTAAGGCTTCGGTAAAACTGGTGCCATTAATAAGTATTTGGGCCACTTTGCTGCTCTCCATATGTCTTTTCATTTTGCACAGTATCCTTCATGCATGACTTAGTCCTGACATTTTTCCAAATTCCCACATCTACAGCACTCCCCTCCGAGCAGCTGCTGCCTGCTTTCTCCCCGGCATATCCTTCATCCCATTTTTCCTGTTGTAAGACCTTTTTTTTTTTTCTTTTTTGTGCCCTGCCCCAACTTCACGTAAAAAAGTGACAGAATCAGAATATATGAACTTTATATTAGATGACCTCATTTGAAACACTGCCATGGATGCTTCCTTCGCAGGGATGGGTCAATTATGGAGCTTTATAATGCTATCTGTTATAGAATATATATATATATATATATATACATATACACACACACATACAGTAGGGATAAAAAGTTTGGGCACCCCAGGTAAAAATTTGTATTAATGTGCATAAAGAAGCCAAGGAAAGAGGGAAAAATCTCCAAAAGGCATCAAATTACAGGTTAGACATTCTTATAATATGTCAACAAAAGTTAGATTTTATTTCCATCATTTACACTTTCAAAATAACAGAAAACAAAAAAATGGTGTCTGCAAAAATTTGGGCACCCTGCAGAGTTAATATCTTGTACTGCCCCCTTTGGCAGGTATCACAGCTTGTAAACGCTTTTTGTAGCCAGCCAACAGTCTTTCAATTCTTGTTTGAGGTATCTTTGTCCATTCCTCCTTACAAAAGTCTTCCAGTTCTTTGAGATTTCTGGGCTGTCTGTCACGCACTGCTCTTTTAAGGTCTATCCATAGATTTTCAATTATGTTGAGGTCAGGAGATTGTGAAGGCCATGGCAAAACCTTCAGTTTACACCTATTGATGTAATCCCCCGTGGATTTCGAGGTGTGTTTAGGATCATTATCCATTAGTAGAAGACATTCTCTCTTTAACTTCAGCTTTTTCATAGATGGCATCAAGTTAGCATCCAAAACTTGCTGAAATTTTATTGAATCCATTTTTACGTCTGCTCGTGAGATGTTCCCTGTGCCACTGGCTGCAATACAACCCCAAAGCATGATTGATCCAACCCCATGCTTAACAGTTGGACAGAGGTTCTTTTCATTAAATTCTGTTCCCCTTCTTCTCCAAACGTATCTTTGCTCATTCCGGCCAAAAAGTTCAATTTTAACATAATCGGTTCACAGAACTTGTTTCCAAAATGCATCAGGCTTGTCTATATGTTCATTTCCAAAGTTCATTTGTGGTGAGGACATAGAAGAGGTTTTCTTCTGATGACTCTTCCATGAAGACCATATTTGTACAAGTATCTCTTTATAGTGTAATAGTGTACCACAACTCCAATGTCTGCCAGATCTTTCTGGAGGGATTGTGCAGTCAAACGTGGGTTTTGAATTGTTTTTCTCACAATCCTGTGAGCTTTTCTGTCTGATATTTTTCTTGGTCTTCCAGATCTTGCTTTAACTTCCACTGTTCCTGATGAATGCCATTTCTTAATTACCTTCCGAACAGAGGATATTGACATCTGAAAACGTTTTGCTATCTTCTTATAGCCTTCTTCAGCTTTATGAGCGTCAACTATTTTCAGTTTCAGATTTCTAGACAACTGCTTAGAAGAACCCATGGTGCTGATTGTTGGGGCAAGGTCAGATGAGTCTGGGCATTTAAAACCTTTGAGATTGACATCACCTGGTCTTCCCAGATGATGATTGAGAACAATCCATGACACTGGCAGGTCTCAGCTTTGCAAAGGGGGCAGTGCATGCTATAAATTCTGCAGGGTGTCCAAACTTTTGCAGACGCCATTTTTTTGTTTTCTGTTATTTTGAAAATCTAACTTTTGTTGACATATTATAAGAATGTCTAATCTGTAATTTGATGCCTTTTGGAGATTTTTCCATATTTCCTTGGCTTCTTTATGCACATTAATACAAATTTTTACCAGGGGTGCCCAAACTTTTGATCCCCACTGTATATATATATATATATATATATATATTTATACATACACTTGCCAGACATTAAAGCAGTTTTTCCCAACCAGGGTGCCTCCAACTGTTGCAAAACTACAACTCCCATAATGCCCTTCATGCTGGGAGTTGTAGTTTTACAACAGCTGGAGGCACTCTGGTTGGGAAAACTGCATTATAGTGTCCTCCTAAGGCTGGCCGTACACATACATATAGATAGCCGTCACCGAAACACTTGTTCAGTCAACAACTGTTCTTTCCAACCTATACACAAGCATGCTTGGCTTGACTGAGCGTGCATATGCTCTCAGAAAAAAGCCGCTGCCAGGCATTTCTGGTGGAGGCTTATCTGCTGCCCAATTCCTCATTGCTCCAACATCTTCTGTAGGGAAAGCCTCATACAAATTAAATGTTAGGGCAAAATTGGTCAGTTTGGCCGACATTTATCTATCATGGATGGCCCACCTTAAAGGAAACATGTCGCCTTTTTTGTTTTTTACTGAAAAAAAGAGAGATTCCGATACATATTTTATTTATATATTTTTTTTTTATTCTATTTTCTATGTATATGATTATATGGGCAGACACCTTGCTGCAGAGATCATTGTGCAGGAAGGGGGAGGTGGGGAGCTGTTACCATTACCTGTTGTGAATGGTGGATCCTGTGTTATCTATATATAGGTGTTACACTTGTTGATGACAAGGATAAGACTGCTGAAAAGTTTTCTTTACAGAACAGAAAGTGTCCTCTTATTGTTAGGCTTAGTGGCCGGATAGAAAATTTCAGTATTAAAAAATAATAAATAAAAAAAAAACATCAATTGATTAGGGCTGGGCGGTATGACCAAATATGTGCATCACGGTATTTTTTTAACTTACGGCGGTTCCACGGTATATAACGGTATTTTCACACACACCCCCCCCCCCAAATCATGTGACCCGCCAGCGCTGTTCTGCCCCCCCCCAATCATGTAATCAGCGTGCGGTGTTCGGCTTCCCCCCCCCCCAAATCATGTGACCCGCCAGCACTGTTCTGCTCCCCCAATTAATGATCAGCCCAGCGGGGTACTACTCACATATGTCAAGCACTGCCCTCCTCTTTGTTGGGGGCCGCCGGCAATGGAAATCACTGTACACCAGTTGTCTCAAACCTGCGGACCTCCAGTTGTTGCAAAACTACAACTCCCAGCATGCCCGGACAGCCAATGGCTGTCCGGGCATGCTGGGAGTTACAGTTTTGCAACAGCTGGAGGTCCGCAGGTTGGAGACCACTGCTGTACGCTGTATCCCTATGCCCGGGTTGCAAAACATACAGAAAATAAACTTTAACTCACCTACGTCGGCCTCACGCTGTTCCTTGCGACTGGAACGTCGGAGAGCCGTCAGCCTATCACCGTCCGCAGCGATGTCCCGCTCCGGCCAGTGATAGGCTGAGCGCACTGTCATGTAAGAAGCCGGCCAGAGCTTCTTACATGACAGTGGGCTCAGCCTATCACTGCCCGGGGCCGGACATCGCTCCGGCCGGTGATAGGCTGACGGCTCTCCGACGTTCCAGTCGCAAGGAACAGCGTGAGGCCGACGTAGGTGAGTTAAAGTTTATTTTCTTTATCTTTTGCAGCCCGGGCATAGGGATACAGCATACAGCAGTGGTCTCAAACCTGCGGACCTCCAGCTGCTGCAAAACTACAACTCCCAGGCATGCTGGGAGTTGTAGTTTTGCAACATCTGGAGGTCTGCAGGTTGGAGACCACTGGCGTACAGTATAGAGTTCCAGCGCCCGGCGGCCCGCAACAAAGAGGAGGAGGGCAGTGCTTGCGGGTGACATATGTGAGTAGTACCCCGCTGGGCTGATCATTAATTGGGGGGGGAGGGAAGGCAGAACAGCGCTGGCGGGTCACATAGGATTAGTTCCCCAATGTGGGGACAGCGCTGCGCTGGGCTGATAATACATTCCCGAGGGGGAGGGGCCCAACCAGTATTGCGGTATGGGGGAAAATTCATATCGTGCAGCCCAAAAAATTCGGTATTTGGTATGAACCGGTATACCGCTCAGCCCTACAATTGATCTCATTTTCTGAACCATCCACAGCATAAACCAGAGCCAGGATGCAGCAAATTAAAGGGGTACTCCGGCCGAATACATCTTATCCCCTATCCGAGTGTGAAGCGTGACGACCACACGACTCCGCCCCATGTGACGTTACGTCCCGACCCCTCAATGCAAGTCTATGGGATGGGGCGTGACGGCCGGGGGCAGAGTCGTGACGTCACGATACTCCGGCCTCGTGGTCGTCACGCTTCACACTCTGAGCCTCCAGCGCTGCGGAGAGCTCACAAAGGTGGGTGCGGAATGACAGATTGCAAGGGTCCCCGGCAGCGGGTTCCCCGCGAACATACATTTTATCCCCTATCCTTTTGGATAGGGGATAAGATGTATTAGGGCCGGAGTACCCCTTTAAACTATGATTTTACTCAGAAGTGTCAGGGCCCCCGAACTTCCTTTGGAAATTCCGGCCGGAAAAATTCTGGTCAGCTGCCGACAGTATCAATCCCAATTGACGGCAATGCAATACGGAATTAGAATTTTCACGACAGAATTTTCCGCCACAGAAATGCCACCATGTGCACAGAGCTGCAGAATTCCACTAAAAGCAATGGGAGTGTGTTGCAGCCAGAATTCCACTTGGAATAAATATGAGGGGTATTTCATTGGCCCTTGGGGTTGTGTCAGAGAAATCATAATTTCACAAGCCATCAGTGGGGTAACCAGTCACGGGCGGGTGGTCCCTACAGCTGCTCGTCTCTCACTATGTGCTCCTAAGGCTAAATCACACGAGAGTTTGTGTAAATTATAGTTTACGGTGTTACTGCACCTGTCCCTGTGGTTCAGGCAGCATGAAACAGCTGTCTGGTTCCCTTTGCCAGGGAGAGGGATAGGGTCAGTGAAACAATGCTTACCCTGTTTCACCCTCCACATTAAAATTTTCAGTATTGTAGCATTGCTAACTTATAAGAATACTACTCACCAGTACTTTATGCCATGTTAGTGAATGCTTTATTATGTATATTATTTAATGAAATATTAAAATCTCATTGTTTATATTTATCTATTTACCAGGAGATAAAAAGGCCCCCTCCCCCTGTGCCAAAGAAGCCAGCCCGACCCAAGCCTCCCCTCAGTCGTGACAAGGCACCCGGCCCCTCCAACAGTGACAAGCAGCGACAAGAAGCCCGTAAAAGGCTGATGGCAGCCAAGCGAGCAGCCTCCGTGCGCCAGAATTCTGCTACAGAGAGCGCGGACAGCATCGAGATCTATGTGCCAGAGGCACAGACGCGGCTCTGAGAGCGAGCGAGAGAGAGAGAACCACTGGTGTGCCAATCATGGGGTAAATGGAGGGTCTTGGCAACTATAGACTTACTGACAGACTCAAGTGGGAGACACAGGGAGAAAGGCACAAGAGCACACTAATTCTATGCGGCTATGCCTGGCAGACACGCGGTGCTGTCAGGAGGGTTCCACGGCTGGTGTGCCAGGACTTTTCAACTAATTATTCTTTAAAATTTAAGGCAATTTTTCTTGGGGAAGAGACATAAAGTGGAAGTTTTTTTTTTTTGGAAGGGGTATCCCTGTTATGCAGCCCCACTACCCCTTCTCCTTATCTGGGCCGAGGCAATAAAGCACCCCCAAAATCTCACAATTGCACAAAGACTGCACCCTGGTTTTGGACGGTCCGCCATCTTTGTTTCACCCCCCCCCCCCCTTCCTTTTGTCTGTTATAAGTAGCACCTATTGCAATAAGGAACAAACCCCACCCCCTAGCATTCCTCTCCTCTTTAAGCAGGAGCATGCGGATTTGTATGGTTCCGATTTAAACACTCGCTCCTAAAGCCCCAAAATTTGTCGTCTGTTGTTAAGTAGACCGACGGCTTGCATTGTTCTATTCAGTAGACATACACATTGCTCTGCAGCATATGTAGATGCAGTGCTCTGCTCCCCAGCCGAGGTCAGTAATGGTTAACTCTTCATAATTAACGTCAGGCTCTGCGCCGCAATGCGTTGCTGACTTCACTAGCAGAAGAGTCGATTTATTTTAATTTTAATTTTTTCGTGTGTGTGATAATTCCAAAAGTCATTTTTGACAAAAAAATTCCCATTGAAAACTGCAGTCAGCAAGCTAGGTCAGCAATGTTGATTATAAAAAACAAAGCACACTGTACTATGTAAGATCACGTCCCCCCCCCCCGTACACGAATAGTGAACCTACTTAACTGTGCTGAAGCAGAGTATCTCAATACCTTGACCGTTTGCTCTTGGCACTTTCTATCATGATGCTGAGTATCTCTATACATTGATTTTGGACATGCTGCGCTATATACTGATGCTGAGTATCTGTTCACCAATAATATGCAACCTCGTTGTATGATGTGGATTTATTTATTTTATTTTTTACACACCAATGAAAAAAAAACAAAAAAAAAAACACCTCCGTGAATAGAGATACCAAGTATCCTACACATCAACAAGTAGACATATTGTACTGTTTGGCGATGCTGAGGATCCCAATGTGAACGAGCAGGTCACGCTGTATAATGAGGCCGAGTATACTTCACCGGGGACATCATGGACTCCTTTTTTTTTTTCCCCCTTACCCACTTCTTAGATCGATGACATCACTTAAGATGGTAGGTTTCTCTTCCCCACGTGACATGGACAGGAATCAACTTCACGTTTTGCAAACGTGGACGTGGGATTTTTAGGACAAAAAAAACTAAAAAAAAAAAAAAAAAAGGTTTAAATAAAATCAGATGTTTTGGAATTTTGGAAAAAAAAAATAATCTATTCCTAGGGACGCACCCAATAAAGAGCAATAGAGCCTGATATGTGGAATCGACTGTATTCATGCTGTGCCTGAAATAAGGGATTTGTAGCAAAGCAGGTCCGTTCTATGAGGTTCTGCCAATTTATAAATGTATTTTTCACTCACTAATCCCGATACATTACACGAGGGGGTGGAGTTACTGAATACTTGCGGACTAAAGATGCCAAAAAAAATATATATATATATATATGGGTCACCTATTTTTCTTTTATTCAATGGCGGCGAGACTGTGATGTTCTGTGGACGATGCATCCCTTGAGATGTATTCACACTAAGGGCTATTTATATTTAAAGATATATGATGTATCATCAGATGGGTCACGCTGGAGAGTCAATTGTGTCCGAGTTCGTGAATATCGTGCATGTGATATATATTTTTATTAATATATAGCGTTGCTACAAATACACAGAGGTTACACTTTACACACAGTATTTCTTCCTTTATTTTTTTTGGGGGGGGGGTTAACGGAGGATAAAGAAAATCCTTAAACTGTTCTTGCAGCTTGTATTGCGCAACCATGTCTGTTGTCAGCCATTGTGAACCAGAAGTGTACCTGTCATCAACAAAAACCTTTTAGATAACTTTTTATAAACATTTTATGTATACTTGTTAACCCCTTAAGGACGCAGCCCTTTTTCACCTTAAGGACTGTGCCCTTTTTCGCAATTCTGACCGCCGTCGCTTTACGAATTAATAACGCGAAAACGCTTTTACCGAATATTCTGATTCTGAGATTTGTTTTTTTTCGGGACATATTCTACTTTTATTTTGGTGGTAAATTTTTGGCGTTACTTGCATCCTTTTTTGGTGAAAAATCCCAAAATTTCATGAAAATTGCTAAATCTGAAGGGACAGATGTTACAGAACTACAACTCCCACCATGCCTGGGCAGTCTAGGCATGCTGAGAGTTGTAGTTTGGCAACATCTGGAGGGCTACCGTTTGGGCACCACTGTAACAGTGGTCTCCAAACTGTGACCCTCCAGATGTTGCAAAACTACAACTCCCAGCATGCCCAGACAGCCTTTGGCTGTCTGGGCATGCTGGGAGTTGCAGTTTGGCCTTCCTAGTGGTTGCCACAGTAAAGATCACTTTACTTTCACTTTCAATTACCCCCCCCCCCCCCCACTTGTAGTTTCCCTACCTGAGCCAGGATCCAGCAGTCTCCAGCGAAGATCGGGGGGTCCCCAGGCATCTTCTCGTCCAGGTACCGGCCTCCATCTTCTGTCCATGTTCCCCTCAACATCCAGGGGTGGGCAGAACGGGGGGTTGCCATTGCAACCCACTGTCCTGCTCTGCCATTAGTCAGAATCAGTTCTGACCAATGGCAGGGGATAGGAGGAGATCGCAACACTGCGACCTCACTCCTAGCCCTCAGGATGATCGAGCTGTCCCTGACAGCTCCGATCATCGCTATTTTCCGGGTGATCGGGTCACCAGAGACCCGATCAGTCCTGAATAGCAGAAAATCGCATGTCTGAATTGACATGCGATTTTCTGCGATCGCCGACACGGCTAGCAGCGGGGACCAGAATTCCCACGAGCATATGCATAAGCCCCACGTCCTTAAGGACTCGGGATGCAGGGCGTATGCATACGCCTGGCGTCCTGAACAGGTTAATATACATAGGTTAAAAATGTGTATATTTTTGGGTGAAAAAAATGCTGTCCCTGCATCTATTGCCTATGTGTCTGTATGAGGAGTCCAAATACAGGAAGTGAGGGCAGGACAAGCAGGGATAAGTGCAGACTCCTGTCTTGTCAATCATCCTGATGTGTGAGCCGGGGGCATGTCATAGAGCCTCAGTCCTCAGAGCCCTGCTGGCCCTCGGTGCATGGAGCCCTGCTTGTCCACCCTCACTTCCTGTATTTGGACTCCTCATATAGACACACAGGCAATAGCTGCAGGGACAAAAATATACACATTTTTTAATCAATGTATATTACAAATATACATATAATGGTATTATCTACATTATATTAAAAGTTTTTGTTGACGAGAGGTACACTTTAAGTTACAAAAATATTGTACCAATTGCACCAAGGAATGACCAGATCAAGTTCATTCATTTAAAGGTTTTTCCATGACCTGGAAAAAAAATGTTTTCTCTCTCTCTGGAAACCGTGCCATGCTTGCCTATGGGTTGAGTCTGGTTATAGTTACATAGTTGATAAACTTGAAATAAGATAAAGGGCCGTCTATATACAGGGTGGGCCATTTCTATGGATACACCTTAATAAAATGGGAATGGTTGGTGATATTAACTTCCTGTTTGTGGCACATTACTATATGTGAGGGGGGGAACTTTTCAAGATGGGTGGTGACCATGGTGGCCATTTTGAAGTCGGCCATTTTGAATCCAACTTTTGTTTTTTCAATAGGAAGAGGGTCATGTGACACATCAAACTTATTGGGAATTTCACAGGAAAAACAATGATGTGCTTGGTTTTAACGTAACTTTATTCTTTCATGAGTTATTTTAAACTTTCTGACCACTTATAAAATGTGTTCAATGTGCTGCCCATTGGGTTGGATTGTCAATGCAACCCTCTTCTCCCACTCTTCACACTGATAGCAACACCGCAGGAGAAATGCTAGCACAGGCTTCCAGTATCCGTATACACTGCTATATACTACTATATACACCGCAGGAGAAATACTAGCACAGGCTTCCAGTATCCGTATACACTGCTATATACTACTATATACACCGCAGGAGAAATGCTAGCACAGGCTTCCAGTATCCGTATACACTGCTATATACTACTATATACACCGCAGGAGAAATGCTAGCACAGGCTTCCAGTGTCCATAGTTTCAGGTGCTGCAGAATGGGCAAAACAAAAATGTGAACAGGACCCTCAGTTTACGCAGAAGATTTTGTTCAGTGATGAGGAAACTTTTATGTGAATGGTGAAGTTAACAAACAAAACCACCGCTATTGGTCTGACACTAACCCACATTGGATAGATCCCTCCAAGACTGTTGGAACACAAAAATTGATGGTATGGTGTGGTATATGAGGTACAAAGATAGTGGGGCCATTATTCATCAATGGAAACCTCAAGGCCACTGGATATGTGAAATTGCTACATGATGATGTGTTTCCCTCTTTATGCACTGAAGCTGCACGTTCCCTGAGTTTTTCCAGCAAGATGGTGACCACCACATTATGGGTGTCAGGTCCGAGCATTCCTAGATGAACAGTTTCCTGGAAAGTGGATTGGTCGTCGTGGGCCAGTTGAATGGCCCCCAAGGTCTCCCGATCTGACCCCCTTAGACTTTTATCTTTGGGGTCATCTGAAGGCAATTGTCTATGCTGTGAAGATACGAGATGTGCAGCACCTGAAACTATGGATACTGGAAGCCTGTGCTAGCATTTCTCCTGCGGTGTATATAGTAGTATATAGCAGTGTATACGGATACTGGAAGCCTGTGCTAGCTTTTCTCCTGCGGTGTATATAGTAGTATATAGCAGTGTATACAGATACTGGAAGCCTGTGCTAGCATTTCTCCTGTGGTGTATATAGTAGTATATAGCAGTGTATACAGATACTGGAAGCCTGTGCTAGCATTTCTCCTGCGGTGTATATAGTAGTATATAGCAGTGTATACGGATACTGGAAGCCTGTGCTAGTATTTCTCCTGCGGTGTATATAGTAGTATATAGCAGTGTATACGGATACTGGAAGCCTGTGCTAGCATTTCTCCTGTGGTGTATATAGTAGTATATAGCAGTGTATACGGATACTGGAAGCCTGTGCTAGTATTTCTCCTGCGGTGTATATAGTAGTATATAGCAGTGTATACGGATACTGGAAGCCTGTGCTAGTATTTCTCCTGCGGTGTATATAGTAGTATATAGCAGTGTATACGGATACTGGAAGCCTGTGCTAGCATTTCTCCTGCGGTGTATATAGTAGTATATAGCAGTGTATACAGATACTGGAAGCCTGTGCTAGTATTTCTCCTGCGGTGTATATAGTAGTATATAGCAGTGTATACGGATACTGGAAGCCTGTGCTAGTATTTCTCCTGCGGTGTATATAGTAGTATATAGCAGTGTATACGGATACTGGAAGCCTGTGCTAGCATTTCTCCTGCGGTGTTGCCATCAGTGTGTGAAGAGTGGGAGAAGAGGGTTGCATTGACAATCCAACACAATGGGCAGCACATTCAACACATTTTATAAGTGGTCAGAAACTTGTAAATAACTCATGAAAGAATAAAGTTACGTTAAAACCAAGCATATCCTTCTTTTTCTTGTGAAATTCCCAATAAGTTTGATGTGTTACATGACCCTCTTCCTATTGAAAAAAACAAAAGTTGGATTCAAAATGGCCGCCGTGGTCACCACCCATCTTGAAAAGTTCCCCCCCTCACATATACTAATGTGCCACAAACAGGACGTTAATATCACCAACCATTCCCATTTTATTAAGGTGTATCCATAGAAATGTCCCACCCTGTTTTACTCTACTGTGTTGACGCAGACACCATTTACCCCATACTAGGGGACACGGGGGGGAATTAATCACTGGTTTTACCCTGGTTTTGTGGTGTACATTTGTCGCACAGTTTGTCTCAGATGTTAAGAGACTTTTCATTGCGATTTTTTTGCTTTAGAAGGTTTTTCCAAAACATCATACCAAGTGGTGATTTCAGTTGATCTCATGCAGTGGTCAGGAATGTATGATGTGCAACTTTGTCGCATCTTTTGTCACAACTGCGCTAACTTAGGCGCAAATCTACACCAGCCCTGACTAGGCTTACAAAACTGAGTGCAAACAGCATTATTAAAAAGATGCACAAAAGTCACAGAGGGATCAGCATACAAAGCGGAGTTCTGAAGTAAGAAATGTGATCAGCACCAGATTTATCACCGTTTCCGCCACACACATTAATAAAATTAATGTGTAATTAATAGATCCCATTAATTTTAATGGGGGATTTTTCATCTGCGCCATATCCTCAGTTGTCATCAGTACCGCTTAATTTTCATTATTTTAACGGAAAAAATACCTGGCATTCTAACGTATGTTAGTAACTCAACATTGAAGTCTACAGTGACTGAAGTAACCTCCATTAGTCTCCGTTATTTTTACCTCCGTTATTGCCAGTGAGCAGAAAAAAAGCCGGCTCCAGCGTTCGGAACTGTGTTTTCCGAACGCTGAGCAGCGGAGTACCCCTTTAATCCCTCTAGTATTTATCAGCTGCTGTATTCTCCAGAGGAAGTGTTTTTGTTATCAGTCTGACCACAGTGCTCTCTGCTGACATCTCTGTCCATGTCAGGAACTGTCCAGAGAGGTTTGTTATGGGGATTTTGACAGTTCCTGATACAGACAGAGGTGTCAGCAGAGAGCACTGTGGGCAGACGGAAAAAGAACAACTCAACTTCCTGTGTAGTATGCAGCAGCTAATAAGTACTGGAAGGTTTAAGAATTTTTAATAGAAGTAATTTACAAATCTGCATATCTTTCTGGAACCAGTTGATTTGAAGGGGAAAAAAAAAACCTTCATTCTGATTCTAAACAAACCCTTTAAAGCGTAACTCCGATAATGTTTTTGCAGCAGAATACGTGATTAAATCTCCAGGCAAATTTGTAGCATGAGACTTTCCCAAAAGCGACCAGGATACGTATTTGCTGTAAGTCCCATAGACCAAGATCCTGATTGCTGTAGTCGCTATACTGCCCTTTGACCATCATTTGGAGTAACTCTTTCAGTGCCCATTCACACTGCGGAAGCTTCCGCTCTGAAATTTCAATGCAGCAGCCTTCAACTGTTTAGCAAAAAGCTGAATTTCCGCAGCGGAAAATGCTGCCATGTATATTCAAATTCCGAACAGGAATTCAGGACTCAGGTAATTGCTTATTCAAAGTTAAAGGGGTACTCCGGAGGGGAAAACATTTTCAAATCAACTTGTGCCAGAAAGTTCAAAAGATTTGAAAATTACTTTTATTTAAAAAATCTTAAAGGGGTACTCTGGTGGAAAACTTTTTTTATTTTTATTTATTTTTTACTTTTATTTCTTTTTTTTTTTAATAATAAAAATTTACAAAACTACAGTGTACAATTCAGATATAATAACAGCACCAGTCAAAAAAAAAAGAAAAAAAAAAAAAAAGGCCATATAGCCATACTTATACATGTTTACATCTGAAAAGTATACCCAATCATTATTTACACCCCACCCCCACCCCACCTTCTGGCACAGAGAGAAGGAAAGAGGAAAAAAAAATAAAAAATTTTTTTTTAAATGAACTGGTGCCAGAAAGTTAAACAGATTTGTAAATGACTTCTATTAAAAAATCTTTATCCTTCCAGTACTGATTAGCAGCTGTATGCTACAGAGGAAATTTTTTGCTTTTTGAATTTCTTTTTTTTTTTTTGTCTTGTCCACAGTGCTCTCTGCTGACACCTCTGTCCGTGTCAGGAACTGTCCAGAGCAGCATAGGTTTGCTATGGGGATTTTCTCCTGCTCTGGAGAGTTACTGATACGGGCATCAGGTGTCAGCAGAGAGCACTGTGGACAAGACAAAAAAGAAACTCAAAAAGAAAAGAATTTCCTCTGTAGCATACAGCTGCTAAAAAGTACTGGAAGGATTAAGATTTTTTTAATAGAAGTAATTTACAAATCTGTTTAACTTTCTGGCACCAGTTGATTTAAAAATAAAAAAGTTTTCCACCAGAGTACCCCTGGTATCACAGGGCAATTCAACCCTACCCTATATGTCTTCATGTGACAATTGTTTTAAAGGGGTACTCCGATGGAAAACTTTTTTTTTTCTTCATATAAGCTGGCTCCAGAAAGTTAAACAGATTTGTAAATGACTTTTATATAAAAAATCTTAATTCTTCCAGTACTTATCAGCTGCTGTCTGCTCCAGAGGAAGTTGTGTAGTTCTTTCCAGTCTGACCACAGTGCTCTCTGCTGACACCTCTGTCCGTGTCAGGAGCTGACCAGGGCAATTGCAAAAACCTCTCCTGTTCCGGACAGTTCCTGACCCGGACAGAGGTGGCAGCAGAGAGTACCGGAGTATCCCTTTTAAGCCATGTAAGTATTTGGGTATACTGTTACATTACTAGAAGAGAAGAGCCACTGCCATTCCCCTGCTGTAGAAAGTGGTGTAAAACCTGCAAGAGTTTTTAAAGGAAAAAAAAAATACAAAACACTTTCATTTCCATTCCAAGTCTATTTTGGGGGGCAAGTACAGCGGACCCTCTTTTGTTTCCTATCTGAAATAACCCCTGAGGAGGAGTCTCTCATTTGGCCCCCTACAGGCTATTGTAACATACTGCACCTCAATAGAATTTCTGTCAATTATTATTGTCTTGTCATTGAATAGTGCAGTGTTTTCCAACCAGTGCGCCTCCAGCTGTTGCAAAACCACAACTCCCAGCATGTCCGGACAGCCTTCGGCTGTCCGGGCATGCTGGTAGTTGTGGTTTTGCAACAGCTGAAGGCGCACTGGTTGGAAAACATTGGAATAGTCATTGCTTAGAGATAATTTCAGAATCCATAAGGATCTAATTATTTAAAAATTAACTTTTTTAGGCATTGTTTAGGAGATGTCGTTACTATTTAACAAAACTAAAGGGATTGTAAACCCATGCTACACAATAAATACTTTTTTTTATTTCACGTGACTTGTATTACCTACTCAAACGTACTGCTAGGACTTGGTTGAAAGCATGGTTAGTCACTAAGGGGCGGTTAAAAATGGACATATTTAGCCTTTTTTGCCGAATCTGGAATGCAGAATTTCTGCAGCGGAAATTCCGCCATGTGAATGGGACAGCGAAAAATTCCATTCGTGTAGCGGTATTGCCGAGCTGAATTTTTCCTCCGTATTCCGCATGGATATTTTGCCGTGTGAACATACCCTAATAGGAAATGTGTAGGCAAATGGCTTCTTGCAGGAAAGGGCCATATGAATGATCACATGGCTCTCTGCATGTTTATTTTTTTTTAATTAAAGAAAAAAAAATTCTTATTCAAAATACAAAAAAACAAAAACAAATCATCACATCCAACTTTGTCAATAGAAGAAAACCCCTTACCTCCCCACCCCAGTCCTACATACCGTGTGGTTCTTGAGCATTGTGTAGGCTCTGTAAATAAGCGCTGATCTACAAGCTCGGCGCCTATTTACGGCGAGCATACGGCGGTCTAATAGGGCCCAAAGGTATGAGTATCTATATACAAAAATGTATACTGTAATACAGTGGTCCCTCAAGTTACAATATGAATTTGTTTCAGGACGACCATTGTATGTTGAGACCATAACTCTATGGAAACCTGGTAATTGGTTCTGAAGCGCCAAAATGTCATCCAAAAATAGGAAAAAGTGAGGATTAAAGAAAAATAAGTAGATAACTGATATGGATAAAACATATCCTTACATATAAAAGTAAGAAAAATCTGCTGGGAGCTGTAATCACTGTATATGTAGAGGACAGGAGCTTCTTCAGGGTCCTGTACAGTACACAGTGTCCTAAAAAAGTAATGGAGCCGCCCTCACCTGGTGTCCAAAGGAGCAGCTAACCCTGGTAAAGGTTAAGAGTACAGAACAGGTAATACCTCCCTGTACTGTAGGGGGCGCTACCAGACACCAGTCAGGGCATTCACTTCAGTAATACTGGTAAAGAGTAGTACAGAACATGTAATACCTCCCTGTACTGTAGGGGGCGCTACCAGACACCAGTCAGTGCATGCACTTCAGTAATACAGGTAAAGAGTAGTACAGAACATGTAATACCTCCCTGTATTGTAGGGGGCGCTACCAGACACCAGTCATTGCATACACTTCAGTAATACAGGTAAAGAGTACAGGACATGTAATACCTCCCTGTACTGTAGGGGGCGCTACCAGACACCAGTCAGTGCATACACTTCAGTAATACAGGTAAAGAGTACAGAACATGTAATACCTCCCTGTACTGTAGGGGGCGCTACCAGACACCAGTCAGTACATGCACTTCAGTAATACAGGTAAAGAGTAGTACAGAACATGTAATACCTCCCTGTACTGTAGGGGGCGCTACCAGATACCAGTCAGTGCATACACCAGTAATACAGGGGTTTTACCAGTGAATGCCCATTCAGATTGGTCAGATCTTCCGGCCATCAACATTTTTTGTAGATCTGGACTGTCTGTAGTATTGGATGATGAGTCTGGTTTCAACTTGCAAGGTCCAGAAAAGACCATTGTGTGTTCAGAATATTGAATGTTGAGGCCGCTGTATGCCCACTGGGCACTGTTGTATGTGAAAAGTGCGTCGGACAAAGTGGAGAGCAGTTGCAAAGAGTGCAAATCTTCGACCATTCATTTCAATTAGCCATGTAATGCCCTTTTTCTACTGGGGTGGCGCTGCAACATATGCTCTAAAAGCTTGCGCATCTAGTTGCCAAATAAAGATATAATTCCTAGTATACTTGGCCTTTTTTTTTTTTTTTTTGCCACGTAGGTATCACATGGAAGCATGCCACGATTTTTGTTTTGTTTTACATGACCAAATCTATCACGTGGCATATCGTGGAGGCCGTCTCTGGCTTCACATATAGACATTATAAGGCTGTACAAGGATACTGGGTTGTAACATGGACTTAAAAGGACTCTGTGATATACGTAGTATATATATATATATATATATATATATATATATATATATATATACACACACACTATCTTTGACCATAACAGCACAGTTTCTCAACATAAAATGCCGAATGCCCCGTACTGGTCATCTCAGATAAACATTGTTGGCCATGAGTACAATGTTACCGGTTGGTGCTTGAAATCAGGGATAAAATCCAAATATAGGACGATACCTCCAATTTTTCTTTGCAGTTAATAATTTATTTCCCCCCCTATATCTTCACTGTGTGCTTTGAAAAAGGTTTGAAAATTGTTAAACAATGTAACCTGGCTTGGGGGGGTAGGGGTGGTGAGAAATTAGGGAAAAAAAATTATTATAATAAAAATTAAATGAAAACAATAACTGTGTGGTATTAAAAGTAGACTTGGTACCAATACATAGCAGATGGAAACCATTACCAATTAAAGGTTTATTAACATATTTTTGGGGGTACGTCGATAGTCTACCACGCGTTTTGAGTCCTGTGACAAGACATAATCACTACTAAACTACATATAGGCTATAAAAGAAAAATGCTGATTCTTTTTTTTTTTTTCTTTTTGTTTTGCAAACACAGCACCACCGCCTGTCCACATGTTGTGTCTGGTATTGCAGCCCAGCTCCATTGAAGTAAATGGGACTGAGTTGAAGTACTACACACAACCTGTGGACAGGTTGCAAAACTACAACTTCCAGAATCCCCGGACAGCCTTTGGATGTCCAGGGATTCTGGAAGTTGTAGTTTTGCAACAACTGGAGGCACCCTGGTTGGTAAATACTGATATAAAATATGTTCACATACCATTTTTTAGCCTTATTTGGGTCATCAGACCCGCAGTCAGGCTGCAGTGTGTGGCCTTAAAGGGGTACTCCGCCCCTGGCATCTTATCCCCTATCCAAAGGATAGGGGATAAGATGTTAGATCGCCGCGGTCCCGCTGCTGGGGACCCCAGGGATCGCCACTGCTGGGGACCCCGCCATCATTACTACATAGAGAGAGTTCGCTTTGTGCGTAATGACGGGCGATACAGGGGCCGGAGCAGCGTGACGTCATAAGATGTCTAGGGGCGGAGTACCCCTTTAAGGCTGGAATTCCACTGAGGTATTTTTTGCAAAAACGCCGTAAAAGACGCCAATTTTCCCACACGGCGTTTTTTCACTGAAAAAACGCCGTGTGGGAAAATTGGCGTCTTTTACGGCGTCCAGATGTTAGCTGCAAGTCAATAGTAAACTGCAAAATGCCAGATTCACTTGGTGTTTTTCAGTTTGGCGTTTTTTTCTTATCCTTTTGGCGTTTTTCAGCAATTTCGGGCTCAGAGGCTGGATTTTCAAAATGCCCGACAAAACCTAGTTTGGCGTTTTTGCTCTGAAATTGTGCCGTTTTCCTCCCATAGGAGTCTATGGGAGAGCAAAAACACCAAGAAAAACGCCATGTTTGTTTTAAATTTTGCGTTTTTGCAGGCGGTTTTTATTCTTTTTTGGACTTTAGCGATCCAAAAAAGTGATGGAGATACCTTTTTTATTAAAATTTCGTAGGGTACCATTAAACAAATAATAATAAAAAAAGATACAGTAGTGATGGAAAAAATTGTATCTAATGAAATTTTTTTTTTTTTTTTTTTATTACAAAATGTTTATTAATTTTTAAACAGGGATCAATTTATGTGAGCGGGTAAAGCACTAAAAATGTAGCCGACAATAATAAAAATGTAGTGTGTGTTTTTCACTTTTTTGTTTCCATGATGGGAGTAGTAGTACCTGTACTAATTGACAGATCGCCCGTTGCGATCCTCCTGTATAATGTATAGATGAGGTGGCCGCTCTTCTATGGTCCCCTGCACTGACGTATATATATATATATACACATATTCATATTTCCTGCAGAGAGCTGTGATTGGTCAGATGGTTCCAGCCAATCACAGCTCTCTGTGGGAAATAGGAATATGTATATATACATCAGTGCAGGGGACCATAGAAGAGCGCCGGCCGCATCCATACATTATACAGGAGGATCACAGCGGGTGTCAGTACTGATACCCGCAGTGATCTTTCCTTAACTACAAGTACTACTACTCCCAACATGGAGCACACTCTGCTCCATGCTTGGAGCTGTAGTACCTGCATTAATAGACAGATCGCATCATGTGTCAGAAATTACACTTGCTGCGATCTGTCTATTAATGCACGTACTACAGCTTCCAGTATAGAGCAGAGTGTGCTCCATGTTGGGAGTAGTAGTACCTGCAGTTAAGAACAGATCACAGCGCGTATCACTACTGACATCCACTGCAATCGTCCTGTCTATAGCAGAGATGCAGAGCGGCTGTATAAATCGCTCGCATCCATGCTCTGTACTCCGGCCACTCACTCATTCATATTTTCCTCAGAGCTGTGATTGGCTGCAACCATCCGGCCAATCACAGCTCTGGGCGGAAAATATGAACGGCCAGTGATGTGAATAGAACATCAATCATCATACAGAGCAGAGGTGCGAGCGCTGTATAGAGCCGCATCTCTGCTATATTATGGACGATCGCATCGGGTGTCAGGACTGACACCCGGGGTCGATATGTCTATAGTACAGGTACTACTACTCCCATCATGGAACAGTGTGTTCCATGCTGGGAGTAGAAGTACTACATAAAGAATGTGGAAAAAAAGAGAACAAAAAGATAAACACACACACTTTATAAAAAAAATTATAAAAATGTTGTTATAAAAAATCAACATTTAGTTAAATACATTTTTACATCCCTACTGCATACTTTGGCGTTTTTCTTTTACAAAAAAATAAAAATTTAAAAAATAAAGGGGCCAAAAAAGGCAAATTCCACACAAAGGTAAAAAGGCCAGAAAAAACGCAGGGAAAAACTGTGGCAGTTTTTCTGGCGTTTTTTCGGGCATTTTTAAGCCAAAAAAATCGCAGGGCAAAAATCTCTGTGGAATTCTATGTCACTTCCATTAACCTGTAGGCAGAGACCTAGACTTTTTGAGACCTTTGGTGAAACTCTGTCATAAGGCCCCTCCCCGACAGCCTGCGAACGTAAGAGAATGGCGGTGTATACAGAGTATTTTTTTCATAGGTTGGGGAAGATTTATCGAAACCTGTCCAGAGGAAAAGCTGCTGAGTTGCCCATAGCAACCAATCAGATGGCTTCTTTCATTTTTCAGAGGCCTTTTCAAAAATAAAAGCGCTCTGATTGGTTGCTATGGGCAACTCAGCAACTTTCCCTCTGGACAGGTTTTGATGACTCTCCCCCAAAATAATGCCTCCACACCAGGTCGACAAATTACTTCCTTCATACTATTATATAAAAACCACTATACACAGACTAATACACTGCTCAAAAAATAAAGGGAACACTAAGATAACACGTCCTAGATCTGAATGAATGAACTAATCGTATGAAATACTTTCGTCTTTACATAGTTGAATGCGCTGACAAAATTACACAAAAATTATCAATGGAAATCAAATGTATGAACCCATGGAGGCCTGGATATGGAGTCACACTCAAAATCATAGAGGAAAACCCCACTACAGGCTGATCCAACTTTATGTAATGTCCTTAATACAAGTCACAATGAGGCTCAGTAGTGTATGTGGCCTCCACGTGCCCGTATGACCTCCCTACAATGCCTGGGCATGATCCTGATGAGGTGGGGGATGGTCTCCTGAGGGATGTCCTCCCAGACCTGGACTAAAGCATCCGCCAACTCCTGGACAGTCTGTGGTGGATGGAGCGAGACGTCCCAGATGTGCTCAATCGGATTTAGGTTTGGGGAACGGGCGGGCCAGTCCATAGCATCAATGTCTTCCTCTTGTAGGAACTGCTGACACACTCCAGCCACATGAGGTCTAGCATTGTCTTGTATTAGGAGGAACCCAGGGCCAACCGCACCAGCATATGGTCTCACAAGGGGTCTGAGGGTCTCATCTCGGTACCTAATGGCAGTCAGGCTACCTCTGGCAAGCACATGAAGGGCTGTGCGGCCCCCCAAAGAAATGCCACCTCACACCATTACTGACCGACCGCCAAACCGGTCATGCTGGAGGATGATACAGGCAGCAGAACGTTCTCCACAGCGCCTCACGTCTGTCACATGTGCTCAGTGTGAACCTGCTTTCATCTGTGAAGAGCACAGGGCACCAGTGGCGATTTTGCCAATCTTGGTTTTCTCTGGCAAATGCCAAACGTCCAGCACTGTGTTGGGCTGTAAGCACAACCCCCACCTGTGGACGTTGGGCCCTCATACCACCCTCATGAAGTCTGTTTCTGACCGTTTGAGTGGACACATGCATATTTGTGGCCTGCTGGAGGTCATTTTGCAGGGCTCTGGCAGTGCTCCTCCTGTTCCTCCTTGCACAAAGGCGGAGGTAGCGGTCCTGGTGCTGGGTTGTTGCCCTCCTACAGCCTCCTCCACGTCTCCTAATGTACTGGCCTGTCTCCTGGTAGCGCCTCCATGCTCTGGACACTACGCTGACAGACACAGCAAACCTTCTTGCCACAGCTCGCATTGATGTGCCATCCTGGATGAGCTGCACTACCTGAGCCACTTGTGTGGATTGTAGACTCCGTCTCATGCTACCACTAGAGTGAAAACACCCGCCAGCATTAAAAAGTGACCAAAACATCAGCCAGGAAGCATAGGAACTGAGAAGTGGTCTGTGGTCACCACCTGCAGAACCGCTCCTTTATTGGGGGTGTCTTGCTAATTTCTTATAATTTCCACCTGTTGTCTGTTCCATTTGCACAACAGCATGTGAAATTGATTGTCAATCAGTGTTGCTTCCTGAGTGGACAGTGGGATTTCACAGAAGTGTCATTGACTTGGAGTTACATTGTGTTGTTTAAGTGTTCCCTTTATTTTTTTGAGAAGTGTGTATCAACCACTATACCAGGGATAAATAATTGACCCACACCATGACTACTACCATTACCTTCATATAGTGACGGGATAATACCACCATACTGATACTGAATAACACCACAATACACAGACCAGTATCACCAATAACCCCCCTATACACAGACCAATATCACCAAGAACACCACAATACACAGACCAGTATCACCAGCAACACCACAATACATGGGACAAATAATTGTACTACTCCATGACTACACATTACTCCCACATAGTAACAGGATAATACTACCGTACTGATACTGAATAAACCACTGTACACAGATATCGGCTCTGCACAGGCTCTGCAGGCCATATTAGTGACTACATACAGTAACATCACGTGATGTCTTCTCTAATTGGGGTTGTTCACTTTACCTTTTCTTCTCCATCCGGCCCAGACCGTCATGATGATTTCTTCCAACCACAACTCGTCTCCACAGAACCTGCCAGACAAACATTTTAGACTCTGCACTTTTCCAGCACTTATAGTAATAACAATTAAAGGGGTATTCCAGGAAAAAAACTTTTTTTTTATATATCAACTGGTTCCAGAAAGTTAAGCAGATTTGTAAATGACTTCTATTAAAAAATCTTAATCCTTTCAGTACTTATGAGCTTCTGAAGTTAAGGTTGTTCTTTTCTGTCTAAGTGCTCTCTGATGACACGTGTCTCGGGAACCTCCCAGTTTAGAAGAGGTTTGCTATGGGAATTTGCTTCTAAACTGGGCGTTTCCCGAGACAGGTGTCATCAGAGAGCACTTAGACAGAAAAGAACAACCTAAACTTCAGAAGCTCATAAGTACTGAAAGGATTAAGATTTTTTAATAGAAGTAATTTACAAATCTGTTTAACTTTCTGGAGCCAGTTGATATATATAAAAAAAAGTTTTTTCCTGGATAACCCCTTTAAAGTATGCCAATGTATTATGCACACATGCTTATTTTCAGTAAAGCTGCATTCACACACACTAGATCCTCTGCGGATTTTACAAGGCAATCGCTTTATTCACATGCCAATAAAAATACATAAGAATTGCCTTGTAAATGCTGCAAATCCACACAAAAATCCACACGTTTTGATGAGAATTTTCTGTTGTGGATTTTGGTGTGGAAACATTGCAAATGTGCATATAATATCCACCATGTGTGAACAGACGAATAGCAGCAAAGTGCATGCCCCCTTGTGACGCCATGCCCCCTCCATTCAAGTCTATGGGAGGGGGCGTGACGGACGTCACGCCCCCTCCCATAGACATGAATGGAGGGGGCATGGCGTCACGAGGGGGCATGGTCGTGACGTCATGTCTCGTTGGCAGCACCTAGCACAGAATGCCGGGGGCTACACCGAGATCGCGGGGACCCCTGCCATCATACATCTTATCCCTATCTTTTGGATAGGGGATAAGATGTATAAGGCTGGAATACCCCTTTAAATCCACAGGATGTTAGTTTTCTTGCTGGATACACTTGTGGATTTATTGCAGAATTTTCGTATTGACTTAAATTGGAAAATCAAAATGTGCAATAAATCTGCAGGGTTGTGGATCTTGCTGTGGATCTGCAGCAGTGTCCAAAATTGGGATTTTTAAAACACGCTGCGGGAGATTTAGCAAAACCTGTGTAGAGGAAGAGCGGTGCAGTTGCCCATAGCAACCAATCAGCTTTCTACTTTCATTTTTCACAGGTCTCTTTAAAAATGAAAGCAGCAATCCGATAGGTTGCTATGGGCAACTGCACCGCTCTTCCTCTACACAGGTTTTCAATAATCAACTTATTAAAACTTTAGGCCCCCTTTAAACCGTCCCTCCAATGAAAATGTGACAAATAACTATCATACAGCACTGGGCATAATAGTCGTTGTTTTTAAATTGATGTGTATTTAAAATTCGATGTCTAAACTGTGAAACAAGGCGCCGTTCTCCCCGCCACATATCCCCATTCATATAGTAGGACCCTCCAGATACGTCCCCATTGCAGTAGTCTGCGGTGCGATACCCAGCGTAAAACTATTCTAAGGCGCTGATTCTTGGGCTGAGATGGCTGCTATACAGACTAAATGGGAAGCTCCATCCCATAATGAAGGCGGAACATTCTGGCGTTTAGGTGGCGATTTTTAAATACATGTCAATTTGAAAAGTGCTGAATAATAGTCATTTCTCAGAAAGTTTACTACGTCATTAGAGGTTCGCTATACACATTATATATACATATATATATACCGTATACATGGACACATATACACAATAGGAAGACATACAGATCACACACATATACAGTATATATATATCACACTTATACATATAGTACAGTACACATACATATCACACACATATACAGTATATATATATATCACACATACATATAGTACAAGACACATACATATCACACACATATACAGTATATATATCACACATATAGTACAGTACACATACATATCACACACATATACAGTATATATATCACACTCATATAGTACAGTACACATACATATCACACATATATACAGTATATATATCACACTCATATAGTACAGTATATATATCACACACATATATACAGTATATATATCACACATATAGTATAGTACACATACATATCACACACATATACAGTATATATATCACACTCATATAGTACAGTATATATATCACACACATATACAGTATATATATCACACTCATATAGTACAGTACACATACATATCACACACATATACAGTATATATATCACACATATAGTACAGTACACATACATATCACACACATATACAGTATATATATCACACTCATATAGTACAGTACACATACATATCACACACATATACAGTATATATATCACACTCATATAGTACAGTATATATATCACACACATATATACAGTATATATATCACACATATAGTATAGTACACATACATATCACACACATATACAGTATATATATCACACTCATATAGTACAGTATATATATCACACACATATACAGTATATATATCACACTCATATAGTACAGTACACATACATATCACACACATATACAGTATATATATCACGCTCATATAGTACAATACACATACATATCACACACATATACAGTATATATATCACACTCATATAGTACAAGACACATACATATCACACACATATACAGTATATATATCACACTCATATAGTACAGTATATATATCACACACATATACAGTATATATATCACACATATAGTACAGTACACATACATATCACACATATATACAGTATATATCACGCTCATATAGTACAATACACATACATATCACACACATATACAGTATATATATCACACTCATATAGTACAATACACATATATATCACACACATATACAGTATATATATCACACTCATATAGTACAATACACATACATATCACACACATATACAGTATATATATCACACACATATAGTACAATACACATACAGATCACACACATATACAGTATATATATCACACTCATATAGTACAGTATATATATCACACACATATAGTACAGTATATATATCACACACATATACAGTATATATATCACACTCATATAGTACAGTATATATATCACACTCATATAGTACAGTATATATATCACACACATATACAGTATATATATCACACATATAGTACAGTACACATACATATCACACATATATACAGTATATATCACACTCATATAGTACAATACACATATATATCACACACATATACAGTATATATATCACATTCATATAGTACAGTACACATACATATCACACACATATACAGTATATATATCACACTCATATAGTACAATACACATACATATCACACACATATACAGTATATATATCACACACATATAGTACAATACACATACAGATCACACACATATACAGTATATATATCACACTCATATAGTACAGTATATATATCACACACATATAGTACAGTATATATATCACACACATATACAGTATATATATCACACTCATATAGTACAGTATATATATCACACTCATATAGTACAGTATATATATCACACACATATACAGTATATATATCACACATATAGTACAGTACACATACATATCACACATATATACAGTATATATCACACTCATATAGTACAATACACATATATATCACACACATATACAGTATATATATATCACACACATATAGTACAATACACATATATATCACACACATATACAGTATATATATCACACTCATATAGTACAGTACACATACATATCACACACATATACAGTATATATATCACACACATATAGTACAATACACATATATATCACACATATATACAGTATATATATCACACTCATATAGTACAATACACATATATATCACACACATATACAGTATATATCACACATACATATAGTACAATACACATACATATCACACACATATACAGTATATATATCACACACATATAGTACAGTACACATACATATCACACACATATACAGTATATATATCACACACATATAGTACAATACACATATATATCACACACATATACAGTATATATATCACACTCATATAGTACAATACACATACATATCACACATATATACAGTATATATATCACACTCATATAGTACAGCATATATATCACACACATATAGTACAATACACATATATATCACACACATATATAGTATATATATCACACTCATATAGTACAATACACATATATATCACACACATATACAGTATATATATCACACTCATATAGTACAATACACATACATATCACACACATATACAGTATATATATCACACTCATATAGTACAGTATATATATCACACACATATAGTACAGTATATATATCACACACATATACAGTATATATATCACACTCATATAGTACAATACACATATATATCACACACATATACAGTATATATATCACACTCATATAGTACAATACACATACATATCACACATATATACAGTATATATCACACTCATATAGTACAGCATATATATCACACACATATAGTACAATACACATATATATCACACACATATACAGTATATATATCACACACATATAGTACAATACACATATATATCACACACATATACAGTATATATATCACACTCATATAGTACAATACACATACATATCACACATATATACAGTATATATCACACTCATATAGTACAGCATATATATCACACACATATAGTACAATACACATACATATCACACACATATACAGTATATATATCACACACATATAGTACAATACACATATATATCACACACATATACAGTATATATATCACACTCATATAGTACAATACACATACATATCACACATATATACAGTATATATCACACTCATATAGTACAGTATATATATCACACACATATAGTACAATACACATATATATCACACACATATACAGTATATTTATCACACTCATATAGTACAGTACACATACATATCACACATATATACAGTATATATATATATATATCACACTCATATAGTACAATACACATACATATCACACACATATACAGTATATATATCACACACATATAGTACAGTACACATACATATCACACATATATACAGTATATATATCACACTCATATAGTACAGCATATATATCACACACATATAGTACAATACACATATATATCACACACATATACAGTATATATATCACACTCATATAGTACAGCATATATATATCACACTCATATAGTACAGTATATATATCACACTCATATAGTACAGTATATATATCACACACATACAGTATATATATCACACTCATATAGTACAATACACATATATATCACACACATATACAGTATATATATCACACACATATAGTACAATACACATATATATCACACACATATACAGTATATATATCACACTCATATAGTACAATACACATATATATCACACATATATACAGTATATATATCACACTCATATAGTACAATACACATACATATCACACACATATACAGTATATATCACACATACATATAGTACAATACACATACATATCACACACATATACAGTATATATATCACACACATATAGTACAATACACATACATATCACACACATATACAGTATATATATCACACTCATATAGTACAGTATATATATCACACACATATACAGTATATATATCACACATATAGTACAGTACACATACATATCACACACATATACAGTATATATATCACACTCATATAGTACAGTACACATACATATCACACACATATACAGTATATATATCACACTCATATAGTACAGCATATATATCACACTCATATAGTACAGTACACATACATATCACACACATATACAGTATATATATCACACTCATATAGTACAATACATATATATATATCACACACATATACAGTATATATATATATCACACTCATATACAGTATATATATCACACTTATACATATAGTACAATACACATATATATCACACATATATACAGTATATATATATATATATATATCACACTTATACATATAGTACAATACACATACATATCACACACATATACAGTATATATATCACACACATATAGTACAATACACATATATATCACACACATATACAGTATATATATCACACTCATATAGTACAGTACACATACATATCACACACATATACAGTATATATATCACACTCATATAGTACAATACACATATATATCACACACATATACAGTATATATATCACACTCATATAGTACAGTACACATACATATCACACATATATACAGTATATATATATATATATATATATATATATCACTCATATAGTACAATACACATACATATCATATACAGTATATACACTTATACATATAGTACAGTACACATACAGATCACACACATATACAGTATATATATCACACTCATATAGTACAATACACATATATATCACACACATATACAGTATATATATCACACTCATATAGTACAGTACACATACATATCACACATATATACAGTATATATATATATATATATATATATATATCACACACATATAGTACAATACACATACATATCACACACATATACAGTATATATATCACACTCATGTAGTACAATACACATACATATCACACATATATACAGTATATATCACACTCATATAGTACAGTACACATACAGATCACACATATATACAGTATATATATATATCACACTCATATAGTACAGTACACATACAGATCACACACATATACAGTATATATATCACACTCATATAGTACAGTATATATATCACACACATATACAGTATATATATCACACTCATATAGTACAATACACATATATATCACACACATATACAGTATATATATCACACTCATATAGTACAATACACATACATATCACACATATATACAGTATATATATATATCACACTCATATAGTACAGTATATATATCACACACATATACAGTATATATATCACACTCATATAGTACAATACACATATATATCACACACATATACAGTATATATATCACACTTATACATATAGTACAATACACATACATATCACACACATATACAGTATATATATCACACTCATATATACAGTATATATATCACACTCATATAGTACAGTACACATACATATCGCACACATATACAGTATATACACTTATACATATAGTACAGTACACATACATATCACACATATATACAGTATATACACTTATACATATAGTACAATACACATACATATCACACACATATACAGTATATATATCACACTCATATAGTACAATACACATATATATCACACACATATACAGTATATATATCACACACATATAGTACAGTATATATATCACACACATATACAGTATATATATCACACTCATATAGTACAATACACATATATATCACACATATATACAGTATATATATATATATATATATATATATCACTCATATAGTACAATACACATACAGATCACACACATATACAGTATATACACTTATACAATTAGTACAATACACATATATAGGTACATCTGACCAATAAGAATTGGCATTTTACTGGTAAAACCCCTGAATTCCTAAAGTGTATGCGCTGACTAGTCTCTTGTAGCGCCCCCTACAGTACAGGGAGATATTACATATTATGTACTACATGTTACCTGTACCAGGGTTAGCTGCTCCTTTGGACACCAGGTGAGGGCGGCTCCATTACTTTTTTAGGACCCTGAAGAAGCTCCTGTCCTCTACATAGACAGTGATTACAGCTCCCAGCAGATCTTCATTACTTTCATATGGAAGGATTTGCTTTATCTATATTAGTTTATCACTTATTTTTCTTTCATCCTCACTTTTTCCTATTTTTGGATGACATTTTGGGGCTTCAGGACCAATTACCAGGTTTCCATATAGTTAGCCCAGATTTATCAAACTGTGTGAGAGAAGAGAGAGAGATTTCCCCACAGTGACCAATCACAGCTCAGCTAAGGAGCTGAGGTAAAGTGAAAGCTGAACTGTGATTGGTCACTGTGGGGAAATCTCTCTATTTTTTCTCTCACAGTTTGATAAATCTGGGCCAACATGAATATGTGTTTCTAATGCAGTGTTTCCAAACCAGGGTGCCTCCAGCTGTTGCAATATTACAACTCCCAGCATGCCCAGACAGCTTTTAGCTGTCTGGGCATGCTGGAAGTTGTACTTTTTCAACAGCTGGGGGCACCCTGGTTGGGAAACACTGCTCTACTGTATTTATGCAATATACCTATATATGTGTACTATGTATGTGTACTGTATGTGTGGAATATACCTATATGTATGTGTACTGTATGTGTGTACTATGTATGTGTACTGTATGTGTGGAATATACCTATATGTATGTGTACTGTATGTGTGTATTATGTATGTGTACTGTATGTGTGTACTATGTATGTGTACTGTATGTGTGGAATATACCTATATGTATGTGTACTGTATGTGTGTATTATGTATGTGTACTGTATGTGTGGTATATACCTATATGTATGTGTTCTGTATGTGTGTATTATGTATGTGTACTGTATGTGTGTTATCTGTATGTGTACTGTATGTGTGGAATGTACCTATATGTATGTGTACTGTATGTGTGTATTATGTATGTGTACTGTATGTGTGGTATATACCTATATGTATGTGTACTGTATGTGTGTATTATGTATGTGTACTGTATGTGTGGAATGTAACTATATGTATGTGTTCTGTATGTGTGTGTGTATGTATGTGTACTGTATGTGTGGTATATACCTATATGTATGTGTACTGTATGTGTGGAATATACCTATATGTATGTGTACTGTATGTGTGTATTATGTATGTGTACTGTATGTGTGGAATGTACCTGTATGTGTGTATTATGTATGTGTACTGTATGTGTGTATTATATATGTGTACTGTATGTGTGGAATGTACCTATATGTATGTGTACTGTATGTGTGTATTATGTATGTGTACTGTATGTGTGGAATGTACCTATATGTATGTGTACTGTATGTGTGGAATGTACCTATATGTATGTGTACTGTATGTGTGGAATGTACCTATATGTATGTGTACTGTATGTGTGTTATATGTATGTGTACTGTATGTGTGGTATATACCTATATGTATGTGTACTGTATGTGTGGAATGTATCTATATGTATGTGTACTGTATGTGTGTATTATGTTTGTGTACTGTATGTATGTATGTGTACTGTATGTGTGGAATGTCCCTATATGTTTATGTACTGTATGTGTGTATTATGTATGTGTACTGTATGTGTGTTATATGTATGTGTACTGTATGTGTGTTATATGTATGTGTGGTATATACCTATATGTATGTGTACTGTATGTGTGGAATGTATCTATATGTATGTGTACTGTATGTGTGTTATATGTATGTGTACTGTATGTGTGGAATGTACCTATATGTATGTGTACTGTATGTGTGTTATATGTATGTGTACTGTATGTGTGGTATATACCTATATGTATGTGTACTGTATGTGTGGAATGTATCTATATGTATGTATGTGTACTGTTTGTGTGTATTATGTATGTGTGTTATATGTATGTGTACTGTATGTGTGGAATGTATCTATATGTATGTGTACTGTATGTGTGTATTATGTATGTGTACTGTATGTGTGTTATATGTATGTGTACTGTATGTGTGGAATGTCCCTATATGTTTGTGTACTGTATGTGTGTATTATGTATTTGTACTGTATGTGTGTTATATGTATGTGTACTGTATGTGTGTTATATGTATGTGTGGTATATACCTATATGTATGTGTACTGTATGTGTGGAATGTATCTATATGTATGTGTACTGTATGTGTGTTATATGTATGTGTACTGTATGTGTGGAATGTATCTATATGTATGTATACTGTATGTGTGTATTATGTATGTGTACTGTACCACAGTCCAGTCATTACAAAGTTTCTGAGGAGGGTGGGTGGGGACCTCAGAGTCCGCTGCTGAGGAGGCGCCCAGGTGCCAGGTATGACAAAGGCGGAGAAGATCCTCCAGAGATGTCGCCACATGCTTAGAGCCACCATGGGTGACTACAATTTTAGTAGGGAATCCCCATTTATAGGGTATCCCATTGGCTCTGAGAACCCTTGTACCTTCAGAGAACTCCCGGCGGCGTGCCATGGTCGCAGCAGATAGATCCGCAAAGATAGTAAGCTGGGCAAATCTATCCGGGTGAGCATGAGGTTGTCGTGCTGTCGATACGATGCTTTCCTTAACATGGAAGAAGTGTACCCGTAGGATGACATCTCTCGGGGATGAGGCCGGGATGGACTTAGGTTTTGGCAGGCGGTGGATACGATCCAACAGGAGATCTTGGGACGAAGCAGAAGGGAGGAGAAGGGCAAAATAATCCGTCACGAAGCTCCGCAGATCTTCTGTTTTAACCTCCTCCGGAATGCCTCGGATGCGGAGGTTGTTCCTCCGGGAACGGTCCTCCATATCAGCCAACTTTGCCTTGAGAGCCGCAATATCATCTTCCATCGTATTCACACTGTCCACCACAGAGTTATGGGCCGTGGTCAGTTCTCCCATCTTACTTTCAATGTGCGAGGTACGGGAGCCAAGGGAGTGCAACTTCTTTTGGAGGCTCGACACAGCCGATCTAATCTCCTTTTGTATAGTAGACGTGAGCTCAGCTGCAACTGCCCGTAAAGCTGCTTCCGTTAGGGCCGGGGAGGCCCCATCCTGTAGCCGCAGAGGAGAAAGGCCGCCGCCAGAAGGAGGGGAAGGCGGATGAAGGCTCACCGGGGAAGTCGCAGGGTAAGCATGAGGGGATCCTGCTCCGGACGATCCAGCAGGGCTCGAGGAGGGAGTTCCCCTGTTAGACTGAGAATCCGCCGTTGTAGGAGCCTGAGAATCTGCAGCACCACAGGCATGTGGGCCGCCGGCGCCATCTTAGGCGTCCGCAGCGGGGAAGAACTGAGTTGTTTTAAGAGAGCTTTTTTTTGCTTTTCTTAGTGCGGGCCATCTCTCACCCGGCTCAGAAGACCTCCAGAAGTGCTATCGGGAACGGAAAGGTAGGTAATAGCCGGTTAGTGCCGTTATACAGTCGGAGACTAGCGGAGCTCACTCAGTAAGCGTCCTCCACCATGCGTGTCCAGGCCACGCCCCCTAAACCACGCAATTTTATTCAAACCAGCTACATCTTATTTCTCTAGATATATTCCTATAATTGGAAGGTATACACCTTAAACTCTTATCTAGTTTACACCTTGAGGTCTGATTCCTATTCTTTGGTTTTAAATAATTTTTTGGCACTCTTGGGTATAGTGCAACTCAGTACCTTGGTCTGAACTTAAAGGGGTACTCCGCTGCTCAGTGTTTGGAACAAACTGTTCCGACTGCTGGAGCCGGCAGCTTGTGACATCATAGCCCCATCCCCTCAATGCATGTCTATGGGAGGGGGTGTGACGGCTGTCACGCCCCCTCCCATAGACTTGCATTGAGGGGGCGGGACTATGACGTCACGAGCTCCCGGCGCCGGCTCCAGTGTTCGGAACAATTTGTTCCAAATGCTGAGCAGCAGAGTACCCCTTTAACATATATCATATTAGTGTGTAGCCACCCAATCCTTGTTTTTTTTTCCATTACAGATTAAATTTTTAGTTTAGAAAGAGAGAAATAGAATCACAAATAGATATATATACTTCTGAACTTATGGCGTCAGTTGGTGCTGACAATTCACAGAGATTTATGTAAATATTCCGCCATCTAGTGGTCACACTAAGAAAGTAGGCGATAATACTGTTAGGGTGCATGCACACGTTTTTGCTATACAGTTCCGGTATACGGTTTCAAGTTAAAAACCACACGGAACCGTATAGAAATCCGTATGCATTGACTCGCATTCAAACGCATCATCTGGTTTAGTCCGTTTTGCATCTCACACGTTTTTTTTCCGGGTTTTTACCTGTACCCAAAACCGTAGTCTACCACGTTTTTTGGTACTGGGTTAAAAACCGCATACTTTTTTTTTTTAAACATGGAAGTCAATGGGAACCATACAGAACCGTATGTGCGTTCGGTTCCATCCAGTTTTCACCATACGGTTTTGGACTTTGCACAGTTTTTTTATTGGAATTTCAATCGAACAAGTGAAAATGGAGTGAAAAGTTAAAAGCGTATACGTTTTTTTCTTAAAAAACGGATGCAACCAGACATCATTTTTCAAACCGTATACGGTTTTTAACCATATACAGGTTGAAATTTGATACAGTTTAGTCAGGTTTTGAGGAATCCGCTTTTCATCAAAAACCGGGAACTGTATTGCAAAAACGTGGTGTGCATGCGCCCTAAAACTCTAGTTTGCCTACAGCATCACTTAAAAAAAAGGTTAAAATGTCGAAACTTATTTTATTAACTCTGGAAATCACATGAGATGCACCTGATCCACATTTCGCTGTTTCCGTTTCATTAACTTTTGGTTTGCCATACACAAAATTTTTAGTCGACTACGCCATCGTATACAGATTATCCTGTATGGCGCACTGTATATTTTAGCAGAGCATAAACTTTATAGTCTCATGGGGAAATTTATCCAAACCTGTCCAGAGGAAAAATTGCTGAGTTGCTCATAGCAACCAATCAGATCGCTTCTATCATTTTTGAAAGGGCCTCTGAAAAATGAAAGAAGCAATCTGATTGATTGCTATGGGTAAGGCAGCAACTTTTCCTCTGTACAGGTTTTGATAAATCTCCCCCTAAATGTACATTAAATGTCAACAAAAACAGCTTTACTTAAAAGCATAGCCTTGATTAAAGGAGAACTCCAGCCAAAACAAACTTATATCCACAGCATAGGGGATAAGTAGCTGATTGTTGGGGTTCCCACCACTAGGACTCCCTGCGATCTTCGGAACTGGACTGTGCTGCAGACAACATGTGCCCCATTAATTTCTATGGGAGTGCTGAAAAGACCAGAGTACAGCACTCTGGCTTTACCGGCCCTCCCATAGAAATGAATCAAGCGAGTGTCGGCTGCAGCACGCGCTCCTCACTGAGCGCTGGGTCCCATCTCTGTGATTGTGGGGAGTCCCAGCGGTCAGACCCCCCGAGATCAGCTACTTATCCCCTAACCTGTGGCTAGGGCATATGTTAGTTTCTCCTTTAAAAAAAAAAAACTTTGCTTTTAATTTATATATTTTCCTATTAATAAATGTCACAAAGTACTTAAGTAGTAACAAAGTTTTCTCTTCCCATTTGAACCCCCCCCCCCCTAACAAATTAGAAAAAACAAAAAAAACATTACAAAGTCGTAATAAATGTTGCAAGGTCCTTATGAAGAAGTTTTATTTTATTTAAGTAGAGAAAACAAACATGGTCGCACATCCACAATTTGTATTTTGATAGCATCAAATGGCGTAGCACTGGGCAGCGACCATCGCTGCCCAAAGGGGGAACGACCAACTGGCAGAGCGGCCCCAATACCACTCAAACCAGTCCCTGGGCCTCACCTCCCCACAGACACGGCGCCACGGCAGCAATGGACGCCGCACAGCACCATACCAGTGTGAACAAGGTGCAAAAGCTCACTTACCATGTGTCAGACTGGAAGGCTGCCAGAAATGAAAGGGCCCTGTGTAGCTACCTGCTACTTAATATAGGTCTACATGCTTTCAAAGGGAATATATATATATATATATATATTTTTTTTTTTTTCTTATTTATTTATAAATTTATACTTTTTCAATCCCCTTGAAAGCGTAAAAAAAGTTTAAAAATCTAAAAAAATTAAATAAAAAAAAGCACCCCTACTTTCCCAAAAAAACAAACATTTAATCCCTCTAGGAACTTAAAAGGCAATCTGTCAGCAGTATGACCTGCACTAACCGGTCGGTAACGGACACTGGTGACAACGGTACTTACCTTGTCCCGTTCCATAGCTGGGATCTTTTGTAATCTCTTGTGTTAGTTTCACTCCGGGCACCCAGTTTGGGGCACGGGCGGAGCTTACTGACATCACCGCTTCTGTTCTCTCATAGCGAGACCCAGCAGAGAACAGCAGCGGCTTGGGCGGAGCTTAGTGATGTCACCAATGCTGCTCCCTGCTGGGTCCCACTGTGAGAGAACAGCAGCGGTGACGTCAGTAAGCTCAGCCCGTGCCCCAAGCTGGGTACCCAGAGCAAAGCTAACGGAAGAGAACAGGGGATCCCCCGCCACGGAACGGGACAAGGTATGTACCATTTGTCACCAGTGTCACCTGCACTACCTTTCGGTAGCGACCAGTTAGAGCAGGTGACACTGGTGACAGATTTCCTTTAAAAAGCATCAAAACAAAAAATAAATTGTTTGTATATATAAAAAAAAAAGCCCATCCCATAATCTTAATAATTAGATTGCCAATACTGATCAGTTCTATGCTATAGTATAGCCTCGATCAGTTAGATCAGCACCAATATGTCCAGCACCGAGGCCTTCATTAACGGTGAGTCCAGTCTGTCCCGTCATAGTCCCCGATTATATGAATGTCATGTGTCAAAGGGTTAATTTCATGACTAAAGGACAAACGACCCAAAATTTGCTTCAGGTCCGATTTGCCGAATCTGAAAATTGTTTTGAAAGTGTCCCAATTATAACCGCCCATGCAACGGAGCAGGGACTATTGTCAAAGGCACAAGTCCCTGCTCCTGTACAATTCACTGGGCGGCTAAACTGAGTGCAGGACTTGCTGGAAGCGCTTGGCTACCATGACATCCAATCAACACCCTGCTATTGGGTTGCAGGGGTGCAGAGTGAAGGCCAGAAAGGACTGGCATGCAGCACACAGCATTGACCACACGCATTTTGGGAATAGGAGTTTTCTATAATAAAGACAGAAGAATGCTAAAGTTTGCAGAGAGTTTATTACAATCAGAAAGAAAAAAAAAATTTTTTTTGCAATGTGTACCAGTATAATAAACCATTAAGAGTTTTGGGCAGCATTCCAAGTAACAATATTTTTACTATCCCACCCACAACCATCATTCTCTGGAATTAAACACATTTTTTGTTTTTAATGCAACATAAAACCCAGTTATCACAAACAGGAGCCTGCCACAACTAGAGGCTGCCAAGACATTTAAAGCACACTTTACCATAGAGTTCAATGTATAACAGTATGCAGTGAACTCTTAAGCTCCCCTAGTGGTGGCTGCAGTGTATCAGAAGCCTTAAAAGGGGTAGTCCAGTGCTGAAAAACTTATCCCCTATCCTAAGGATAGGGGATAAGTTTCAGATCGCGTGGGGTCCGACTGCTGGGGTCTCCCACAATCTCCTGTACAGGGCCCCGGCTCGCTGGCCAGATAGTGGGTGTCGATCACTGCACAAAGCGGTGGCCGACACACCCCCTCAATACATAGCTATGGCAGAAACGGAGATTGCCGAAGGCAGTGCTCCAGCTCTGCCATAGATCTGTATTGAGGGGGCGTGTCAGCCGCCGCTACATGTGGTGGTCAACACGCCCCCTTCCCGTGGGCTGCCGTGGCCCTGTACAGGAGATCGCAGGGGGCCCCCAGCAGTCGGACCCCACGCGATCTAAAAACTTATCCCCTATTCTTAGGATAGGGGATACGTTTTTCAGCAGTGGATATCTCCTTTAAAAGGGGTACTCCAGTGGGAAAGTTTGTGTTTTTTTTCTTCTTCTTCAGAAAGTCACAGATATGTAAATTACTTCTATTAAAAAAAATCGTAATCCTTCCAGTACTTAACAGCTGCTGTATAATAGAGGGAGTTCTTTTCTTTTTTAATTTATTTTCTGTCTGTCCACAGTGCTCTCTGCTGACACCTCTGTCAGCATCAGGAACAGTTCCCCATAGCAAACCTAGTCTGCTCTGGACAGTTCCTGAAATGAACAGAGGTGTCAGCAGAGAGCACTGTGGACAGACAAAAAGAAATTCAAGAACAAAAAAATAAAAAATAAAATAAAAAATAAAAAACACAACCCTATCACCGGAGTACCCCTTTAACTTTTATGAAGATCAGTTGAGAAATGAATCTCAGAATTTTGAATCCCCCAAAAAATTGAAATTCACAGAAAGCATAGTTCCTTACTAAAATAAGGTCTGTTTTTTTTTGTGGGTGTCAATGGATTGGAGCATTTGTGTGTGGATCCTAAGCATGTAGTGACCCAACACTTCTTGTCAGGGGGTTTGTTACACTCCCTAGGTAAGTGTTTCCAAACCAAAGTGCCTCCAGCTGTTGCAAAACTACAACTCTTAGCATGCTAGGAGTTTTAGTTCTGCAAAGAGTTGTAGTTTTGCAACAGCTGGAGGCACCCTGGTTTGGAAACACTGGCCTAGGGAGTGTTACCCAACTTGTGGCTGTCCGGCTGTTGCAGAACGTCAACTCTCATCATTGTAGTTTTGCACCAGCTGGATAACCACAAGTTGCGGGAAAACACTGGTCTATGTAATCTTGAGATGAGAATTGTTGTTCTTTCCTACACCAATACATTGGTACCAACCCGCAGAAGGGAAGATATATGTACTGTAATGTAGTTCCCTTACTATAATAAAATCAAGTCTAGGAATGCAGAGATCTTATAAAACACTTTTATCAGAAAGATTTTTTTTTTTAACAAAAAAGTTTACAATAAAGTTTCATGACAAAAAAAATTAAAAAAATTGCTGAAAGGCAAAAAACCATTATCACTTTTTGGTCCTTGTGAAGTGTTTAAAGGGAAACTGTCATATTAAAATGCAGATGTCAGGCTATAGAGCAGGAGCAGCTGAGCAGATTGATATATAGGTTTATCGGGGAAGTTTCAGGATAACTTCGTCATTAGTTGAAATCTCTGCTTATTCTGGGGCAAGTAGTCAAGTGGGTGGTGCTAATCAGTGATTGACAGCTATCTGTGTAGAAATGTGCATGAGATAGCTGTCAATCACGGATTAGCACCGGCCACTTGACTTATAAAAAAAAAAAAAAAAAAAAAATTATATATACCCTGAAACTTTTCCCACCAAGTTATACATCAATCTACTCTGCTCCTCCTGTTCTCTAACAGTAGATTGGACAGAATTTTTATTTATTTATTTTTTTAAACATGATGATAGGTTCCCTCCTAGTCTGTCTTTAGAGACCAATAATATAACGAAGCCAGCAAGGATAAGTCATTTTGCATTCATCCCAAGACTCGGCTGCTTCTTGTAGTTTTAGCTTAGCACTAGAGACGAGCGAACTTACAGTAAATTCGATTCGTCACGAACTTCTCGGCTCGGCAGTTTATGACTTATCCTGCATAAATTAGTTCAGCTTTCAGGTGCTCCCGTGGCCTGGAAAAGGTGGATACAGTCCTAGGAGACTCTTTCCTAGGCCTGTATCCACCTTTTCCAGCCCACCGGAGCACCTGAAGGCTGAACTAATTTATGCAGGATAAGTCATCAACTGCCGAGCCGAGAAGTTTGTGACGAATCGAATTTACTGTAAGTTCGCTCATCTCTACTTAGCACCATGCTTTGAAAGTGCTCAAAAATTGCCCACACAGGTGATGTGCAGAAAAATGGCTTCCCACAGCTTTCGAAGACAGGGTGCAATTTAGGAGACAATTCGAGCAGCGCAGAACAATGAAACATCACATCCAAATTATACAGATCACCAGAAGGAGGCTTTCTGAACACAAGTAGATCAATCCAAGTTAATTTTCCATATAAAAATTGTATTTATAGAGCAGTGTGGACAATACTGGCTATGTCCATGGGATACTTACATATCACATTTATTTAATTAAAAGGGAAAAATAAAAACAAAACAATGACTATGAAGACCTCTGGAAACCTTTTAAGACACTTGCAAAGGTTTTCTCTTACAAATATACAAACCTAACTATTTACATTTTTTGATCAAAAAGAGGTAAGACTTTTGTTTGTTTTTTTATACATGCAAAACACGCAAAGAAAAAAAAATCATATACGTAGAAAAAGTTTAAAGTATGCTACCCTATTCACAATATAACAAGGAAACATTGCACAAATAGATATACTTCTAAAAAAAAAAAAAAAGTATCACGTTGGCTGGCGCTAATACACAGAAATATAAGATCATGTTCAAAAATTGTAGCATCTAGCTTAAAACTGTTGGATTGCTCCACTGTTACCCGTTATATAGAATATATAATAAAGAATAAAGTGTAGGGGGACGGGAACAAGTACAGAGGTACCTTATACCACTCTCTGAAATGCAAACTACAGAGAGTGCCATCTTGGGGAGAAAAAACAAAAAACAAAACAACAAAAAAAAAAAAAACCCTATTGAAATTTGTGTAAATATCGTGCCATCTAGTGGTTATACCAGGAAAGTATTCATACAGCATAAAACAAATACATTAAAATCTAAGTTTGCATACATCACTGTATAAAATTTATTTTCATATTTTAACCCCTTATAAACAACAAAAAGGCATGTATACTCAGCACATCTCTAAATAAATGGCACATATATATATATAAAAGTAATACTGTATTTTCTATTTCTTTCTTACTAAAATTCATTTGGCGGCTGCCAACAGTCACACTGTGATACAAAGTTATCAATTTAAGAAGAAAAAAAAAAAAATAATAATTTTGTTATAAAGTAAATCAGCCAAGTAAATACTGAACATTTTGTGGCTATATAACAGCAACTAACATTCACAGTATCAAAAAAATTCAAAAGGGGAAAAAGAAAAAAATAATTGTATAGGACAGTGTCTAGAAGGAAGCTCAGTTAATACAACTTAATCCCCCCTCCTCCCCAACAAACACTTGAAAAGTAACCGGGGGGCAATGTAAGACAAGGGTGCTGAGCAAGTCAGAGAAGGTTGTATATAGTCCTGTGCGAGTGACCTCCTCCGAATGCCAGCCGTAGTGATCTTATACATTGCCAATAACCAATAAAGTGCAGATGGGGGGGTAGCAGCATATCTGCAGAACACTATGCTCTAAGGGTTCACATAATATGGCCACCCCACCTGTAGTGTCCCAAGGTGCCTCTTTGCCCTTATATCCATTCCAACTACGGAAAAAGCAGTCGGGGATTCAATGCGAAGTGTAAACAGTAAGTACTGGAAGTCCATAAAATTAAAAAAAAATATATATCTATATGACCTGTTATCTTGGCTATCTGCTAAGAGCCCCCACATAAGATGAGGGTTTGTGCGTTCTTTGCAGACACTGAAGTGAATATGTTCCATCTTGGCCCACTCTTTCCTTGAGGTAACAAAATTAAATTCTTGTATATAAAAAAAGGCAAATAAAAAATAAAATAAAAAAGATACTCAAGGAAGTAGATGGACTCTTGTAGCTGTGTAAAGAGGCACGGAAATATATATGGTCCATGTTAACCGGGTCATAAGGTTTTTGAGTTGTGAAGAGAGCTGAGAGCACTACTAGCGGCTTTACGCTTGGCCTCCTCGGCCTCCATGTCGGCGATAAACTGTGTGGCTACGTGCGCCAAGATGTGCAATCTGCTGATCTTTGCACCTTCAACGAAGCAAGGGGGAGAGATAGACGGAGGAGATTGTCCAAGCTCGTCTGTGGAGTGGCAAGTACGTTTGTTGGGCAGTTCCGCTATAAATTTGTTGGGCAGCTCCGCCGGTTTGCCACCTTCTTCAGCTTTCATGGCGGGGGCCACCTTGGGCATGATGATGTCATGACTTACTGTAGCAACAGCATGAATTGGGTGTCTAAAGGGGTAAAGCAGAGGTACTATGCCAGCAGCAGTCATAGGGGGGACCACCAGCATACCGGGAATGGTTTGGTGCTCCATTTTTGTTATTGTTGTGAGCTCAAGAGGTTTCATTGTAGGGATTTCCATCGGTGTATGAGAAACAGGAGCAGGAGGCTCCGGGGTTTTGTTCCCTTTTCGAGAGATTGTATACTGATTTGGGTCTTTTCCATCTTTGCGAAGCATGTCAGGCAGGATTCTTCGTCTAGCATTGATAAACCAGTTGCAAATCTACAGATGGAGAAGAACAAGGTCAGTTTAAGTGTTACATGTCCAAACCATTCTATACCTGTATACCTTCTGATCTAAGAGTCTTTTAGGCTCTATTCACACCTACAGTATCCTGAGCATATTTGATGCTGCAAATTATAATGTAAACTAAATGATTAAAGACAACTTCAAATCTACAGCTTTAAATAAGGGTCAGGTCCCACGTGTCGTATTTTGCTTCGCGTTGGCTTTAAATTCTTGTAATCCTACCCTAAAAGGGGATTGTCTACTTTGTTTTCCCTAAAAACAGTCCCGTTATTGGCCTTCAGCAGCATCTGGTAGTGCAGGGCAGCCCCATCACTTGAATGAGGCTGGGTTCACATCACGTTTTCTCGCATACGGCAGGGGGGAGCTAAAACCTCGCGCTCCCGTATGTAATTCATTTCAATGAGCCAGCGTGAAACGTTCGGTCCGGTTGACTCATTTTTGCGCCGTATGCGCTTTTACAAATGGACCTAAAACAGTGGTTGACCACAGTTTTAGGTCCGGGGAAAAAGCGCAAAAATGAGCCGACCGGAACAAACGTTTCACACTGGCCGGCTCATTGAAATGAATTACATACGGGAGCGCGAGGTTGTAGCTCCCCCTGTCATACGTGCTCGCGTATGGGAGAAAACGTGATGTGAACCAGCCCCGAGTCTGAACTGCAAAACCAGTCACAGCCCATTAAAACGAGTGCAACATTTTTTTTTTGTTGGGGGGTGTAGGCACTTTCTCTCCCCAGACTCAACATTGCTCATAAATAAGTTAGAGGCACCGTGAGGGAAAATAAATCTGATCTAATAAGGGCTCCTGTCCCCGTGTCATGTTGCTCATGGTTCAGGCAGCATGGAACTTGACAGGTTCCCCTTAAAGGGGTATTCTGGCGCTTAGACATATTATCCCCTATCCAAAGGATAGGGGATAAGATGCCTGATGGTGGGGGTCCCGCCGCTGGGGACCCCCGTGATCTTGCACACCGCACCCCGTTAAAAGCAGTCCCCGGAGCACGTTCGCTCCGGGCCCGATTACTGTCGATCACGGGGCCGGAGCATTGTGATGTCACGGCTCCGCCCCCCGTGTGACGTCATGCTCCACCCCCTCAATGCAAGACTATGGGAGGGGGCGTGACAGCCTCCAATAGGCTTGCATTGAGGGGGCGGAGCATGACATCACACGGGGGCGGGGACGTGATGTCACAATGCCCCGTGATTGACAGTAATCAGACCTGGAGCGAACACGCTCCAGGGACTGATTTTAACGGTGTGCAAGTTCACGGGGGTCCCCAGCGGCGGGACACCCGCGATCAGGCATCTTATCCCCTATCCTTTGGATAGGGGATAAGATGTCTAAGCGCCGGAGTACCCCTTTAAGGTCTAGTTCACGTCAACGTTGTGCTTCATTGTGAAGAGCTGAGCCAGTCTTAATAACGGGACTTTAGCGCAGTATTTTTTTTTTCCTCCACTAAAACATATGACATCCGGCAGAGTCCGTTGTGTTCCGACTCATTTAGGTTCCGCCTGGCGCAAAAAAAAAAAAAAAAGGAACGGACATCAAACGGGACAGAGCACAACACTGATGTGAACTTAGCCCAGCAGTCACCGTTATATAACAGTAATTTATACCTGTAGCACAGTGAGGCGAGTTTGTCCTGACAAGATGCTCTTCTCAGCTTCAGAAGGATATGCATTGTGTCTATGCTCATATAACCAGTCACGCAGAATTTTCACAGACTCTTTTGGGAGATTTCCTCTGCGCTTCCTCTTCGCACCAGGTAGCTCCATCTCCACACTGCTGTCATCTTCTCCAGCGTCACTATCGGTCTGATGGATGTGTTCCATTTCTATCATTGTGGATGGTCCTGTGATGGAAAAATATAAAAGTAAATAAAATATGGGGGGGGGGGGTTTACATACCCAAAAGATATTATAATATATATATATATATATATATATATATATATATATATATATATATATATATATATATATATATTTTATTATTAATTATATGTCACACAGTGTAGAAGCAGTCTACCAGGACTCGGTAACATAGGACTAAAAGAGTTCAGTATCCCACAAAATGGCTACCTACAGGGAGTGGTGAGGGGCTAAGTCCACACCTAAAATGGTCATCCTCATTGCATCTAGATAGTCAGTAACTTTGTGTACTCTGGAAAAAGCCCATTCACCTTTTGTTTCATTAGCACATTCCTCTTCTCACCTCTCTGCAATTCCAGCACCCCCTCCCCCAGACCAAATACTGGACATATGGAGTCAATAGTCCTAGTATAGGACCCCCTGCATGACCAAGACAAGCTTAGCTACTGCAAAGCAAACACCCCCTCTGGTGGACCCTGGTACTCTAATGGACCACCCCCTTTAATTCAATAGGAGCCATGTAAGGTTGGGTTCCATTTATGTCAGTATTTTTAGCCAAAACTAGGAGTGGGTCAATAAATAAAAAATAAAAAAATGGGCAAATCTTCCTGATATATATTTTTTGGTTCTATTCCATTTTTTTTTTTTTTTTTTTTGCAAAAAAACTAAAACAATTAAAATAATAAAATAAACTACTGCACATGGACCCAGCCTAAGGCTATGTTTACATGAAGCAGATACACTGCAAAAGAAATCTTAAAAAAAATAAGAAAATTGCAGAAATCTGCAAATTGTCTGAAAATACCTAAGCAGATCCCATCGAAACTGAAACAAAAAGGTTTCTAGCGGTCCGATGAATGTGCCGATAATCTGACAGCTCTAATAACAACCTGTCAGATCGATAACCTGCAAGTCTATGGCGTCAAATCAGCTAGGAATCTGTGTTGACAATTTAGGGCAGGGCTTCCCCAATCAGTGTGCCTCCAGCTTTTGCAAAACTACAACTCCCAGCATGGTAAGATTAGATAGATATATTATTTTTATTTTTTATTTATAATGAAAAAAAATAAATAATAATTATTAATATATATATATATATATATTTTTTTTTTTTCTATAATTAAAAAAAATTATATATAATTTTTTTAATTGATTAGATAAATATATATATTTTTTTATTTATAATCAATTTAAAAATTCTATATATAAAAATGTAAATTGATTCTCTCTCTCTATATCTATATCTATATCTCTATAAAAAATTTGGTGCATGTTAAAAAAAAAAAAAAAAAAAAAAAAAAAAAAAAAAAGCACAAATCTCAGGTCAGACAGTATCAGACAATAACGAATTCCTTTTAACACTTTGGACACAGAAGCGTATTGCATTGTCTTTCTTGCAGCCAGTCCATCCCATCCCCAGCAGCAGATGATTGAATTCAGCCCCCACAACAATCCCCTGCATGCAAGACAATAGGCTGAAGACCCCCTACAGCCTGTGTCTGTTCAAATGCAAAAGAATAAGCCCCCTTCTCCCTCCAAAAAACAAGAATAGAACAAGGACCTTCCCACAAACTCCAAGACAGAGCAAATGGATGTTCCTCACCCCCCACCCTTCACTCCTCCTCTCCCAAAAGATGTGGGGCGGTGGGCTGTGTACGTGCACAGGGCATGTGGACACAGGACGTCGCCTTTTACCTGATGCAGCAAACTATGGTGGGAGCCCCCCACCCCAAAACCTGATGGGCACAGCAGCACAGAGGTCCAACAATATAAGAAGAGTGGATTGTGATGAGCAGATGTTAAAGCCCACAATACACCCGGCTACACAGATTAAAGGGTCAGAGATCCGAGCACATGGGAACAAAGACAGCACATGGCCTGTACAAGGGCCCCCCTAACTCTACACCAGCCCCCCAAAAATACAGCCTTTCTATACTTACTGATCACTTCCATAGTTAAGGGGTGACTATCACTATGTGGGGGTGCGGGTTTCCCCCCTTTCCTGGCTCCTTCAAAGTTAAACTTCTCCTCACTGACAGACTGTTTCTTTGTTTCAAAGAGAAACAGGAACTTGTGTGAGTCTCCCCCCTCCTTTTCCCTCCCTTCTCTCTCTCTCTCCCTCCAGCTGTCACTTCAAACTCCAGACTCTCCAATAGAGAACAACCCTCATCCTGCAGGGGCAGGTAGGGTGAGACATCACAAGCCACAAACTTTGATGGGTGGTCTTTGTTCACACACACACACACCACTTATAAAAAAAAAAAAAAAAAATCTAAAATATAATATATAAATCAGCACACACACACACACACACACACCACACCACTTAAAAAACAATATAAAAATAAATCTGCACACCACAAAATAAATAAAAAATATCAGCACACACACACACCATTTAAAAAAAAAAAAAAAACTAATTTATATTATATATATATATATATATATATATATATATATATATTTTTTTTTTTTTTTATAATAAACACACACACACACACACCACTTAAAACAAATAAAAAAAAAAATAGGCACACACCTAAAAAATTATTTTAAAAAAATCTGCACACACACACACCACTTAAAAAAAAAAAAAATAAGCACACCATTTAATTTTTATTTATTTTTTTATCAAAACACACGCACACACACACTAAAATATATATATATATATATATATATATATATATATATAAAAAACACACACACACAAACTTAAAAATATAACTGAAATATATATCAACACACACACACACACACACACCACTTAAACATAAATATATATCAGCACACACACACCACTTAAACATTATTAATAATAATAATACTTAAAAAAAAAAAAAAAAATCAGACTGACATTTATTGTTCCCCTTTTCAGCCAGATTTAAAAGCCTCCAGCTTTATTTTAGGTTAAAAACTGCATTCCCATAGGATTAAAAACTATAGGATGTCAGGATGTGCCTTCTGCTTTAATCAGACTTACCAGAAAGGACTTGGCTCATGTCAGATCCCCCCCGTGATCGGTGCAGCCCAGGTAAGATTCCCCCCCGTGATCGGTGCAGCCCAGGTAAGATTCCCCCCCGTGATCAGGCACAGATCCAAAGTTAAAGTGTCTAGATTGTATAGAACGTTAGGTGACAGATATAGCAGCTCCCTCTCCTGGTTTCCTTTGACAGGGGCGGGGCGTCGTTTAAATGCGGCGCTGTGATTGGCCGCCGCTCTCGAGTGGGCGGTTGGTTTAGAACGTTGGGGTTTCTGTCACTTGTCTTGTGAATGAAACTTTTCTATTCGTATTTAATTAGCTTCTAAAGAAAAGGAGAAAAACAAAAAAATAACGAACGCGCTTAACCCTTTGTGCGGCGCACATGTATTGTTATGTAATTAAATAAAAATAAAAATAAATACAAATAAAATAAAAAAACAAAAAACGTGGTGGCTGGGGGGGGGGGGGGGGGGGTTTGGGTGTCTGACTGCAAGCAAAGCGGATATTCCCGCCAATCCGGCATCGTCGCTTTACGTGACTGTGGCACATGGCGTCTTTATACTCACCCCTTGTGTGGCAGACGTGAAGGATGGCGTCTCTCATGTCATGGGCAAGTCAGTTTTCTGTCATGGACAATGGTGGAAATGCAGCTAGGGTTGGAAGACTACGACTCCCAGGGTGGATGGGGATTGTAGTTTTTGTCACAGGGATAGTTTCTTTAAAAAAAATACACTGAGGTGGGAGTTTTATGTAGGCATGCTGGGAATTGTAGTTTTACAACTGGTTGGGTCTTTCCCAACCAGTGTACTTCCAGCTGTTTCAAAACTACAACTCCCAGCATGCCCGGACAGCCTTCGGCTGTCCGGGCATGCTGGGAGTTGTAGTTTTGCATCTGCCAGGGGCACCTGGTTAGGAAACCCTGCTATACTTGATTTTTCCAAAATGGCTTTTGAATGAGGAGAATTTATCATAAGGCTAAGTTCACACAGCTGTTATGAAGAGTAGAAAACAATACGCCAATGTTAAACCCGTATTGCGTTTTTCTTGGTGTTTTTTTCTTTTTTTTCTCCCATAGAATTCTGTTGGAGAAAAAACGCCATTGTCTCTCAGCGTGTTGCGAATGTTGAACACCGCCACCGAGGCAAAAAACAAAAAAGCAAACAAAAAAATAAACGCCAATGATGAGTGAATCCCCTAATGTTCTATACAATCTGGACACTTTAAGGGTACGTTCACACGCGCTGATTTTTCCGCTGCGTATTTGAAAGTGGGCGGGCTCTTCTTGGCTGTCCGCAGCAGATTTTCTGTGGCGGAATTTACGCTGCGGAAAATCCGGCACAGTTCCTATGGGGCTTGCGGTGGATTTTTCCGGTGTACATTCCGCTGCGGAAAATCGGCTGCACACAGCCGAGAAGAGCCCGCCCACTTTCAAATACGCAGCAGAAAACCCACTAAAAAAATCTGCGCGTGTGAACGTACCCTTACTTTGGATCTGTGCCTGATCACGGGGGGGGGGGGGGGGGGGGGGGGGGAATGCCAATGTTAAACCCGTATTGCGTTTTCCTTAGTGTTTTTTTTTTCTTCTCCCATAGAATTCTGTTACCCCGGCCACCACGTTTTGTGTTTTTATTTTATTTTTATTTCATTACATAACAATACATGTGCGCCGCACAAAGGGTTAAGCGCGTTTGTTATTTTTTATCTTTTCTTTACAAGCTGATTAAATACGAATAGAAAAGTTTCATTCACAAGACAAGTGACAGAAACTCCAACGTTCTAAACCAACCGCCCACTCGAGAGCGGCGGCCAATCACAGCGCCGCATTTAAACGACGCCCCGCCCCTGTCAAAGGAAACCAGGAGAGTGAGCTGCTATATCTGTCACCTAACGTTCTATACAATCTAGACAATTAAACTTTGGATCTGTGCCTGATCACGGGGGGAATCTTACCTGGGCTGCACCGATCACGGGGGGAATCTTACCTGGGCTGCACCGATCACGGGGGGAATCTTACCTGGGCTGCACCGATCACGGGGGGAATCTTACCTGGGCTGCACCGATCACGGGGGGAATCTTACCTGGGCTGCACCGATCACGAGGGGAATCTTACCTGGGCTGCACCGATCACGGGGGGAATCTTACCTGGGCTGCACCGATCACGGGGGGAATCTTACCTGGGCTGCACCGATCACAGGGGGGGAATCTTACCTGGGCTGCACCGATCACAGGGGGGGAATCTTACCTGGGCTGCACCGATCACAGGGGGGGGGGGGGAATCTTATCTGGGCTGCACCGATCATGGGGGGGAATCTTACCTGGGCTGCACCGATCACAGGGGGGGAATCTTATCTGGGCTGCACCGATCACGGGGGGGAATCTTACCTGGGCTGCACCGATCACGGGGGGAATCTTACCTGGGCTGCACCGATCACGGGGGGGAATCTTACCTGGGCTGCACCGATCACAAGGAGGAAAAAAAATTGCCAATGTTAAACCCGTATTGCGTTTTTCTTGGTGTTTTTTTTTTTCTCCCATAGAATTCTGTTGGAGAAAAAAACGCCATTGTCAAACACGAAGAAACAAAAAAAAACGCCAATGATGAGTGAACCCCCCCATTGGACTGGCCCTCAATTCTCCTTTAGAAAATTCTGCATCAATTCTACTCCAAACTCAGGAAGAATACCATCCCAATGACTTCAGTGGGCTTTTACCCGCCGATTACGCCAAAGAGCGAACATATTTAACCTTCTTGTGGCAGATGGTTTTTGCGTCGGAATTTCACCCGCAAAAAGAGCGACCGAAAGGTCATTTATGTCAGTAGAACTTTTAAATGTTTACACTTTGGAATGTCCGCACAGTAAATCTCTTTGCGGACATCCAGGAGACTGCGGACGCCGGCACAATGTGCTAGGAATGCGCCATCTCATAGAAGGCTATGTATTCTGTGCAGAGTCCGCAGAAAGAATGGACAGGTTCATTCTTTCTGTGGACACGGAAAACAAAATTTCCCTTACAGAAACACCTGGTGCGGAAATTCCGCCATGTGCACAACGCAGCAGAATCCCATTGACTACAATGGGACTGTGCTGCTGCGGAATATCCGGCGGAATTCTAGTGCAGAATTCCGCATGGAAATTCTGATGCTGAATTCCGTCGAGTAAATTCCTTATCAATTTTTCAGTGTAGAAAAAAAAACCCACAAAAACTGCATAATGGAAAACCACAAACTAAGACATCCAAGGCAAAAAAAAAACAGACCTTAAAGGAGTAGTCCAGTGGTGATTCAGTGGTTTACAACTTATCCCCTATCTTAAGGATAGGGGATAAGTTGCAGATCGCGGGGGGTCCGACCCCTGGGGCCCCCCCGCGATCTCCTGTACGGAGCCCCGACAGCCCGCGGGAAGGGGGCGTGTCGACCTCCGCACGAAGCGGCGGCTGACACGCCCCCTCAATACAACTCTATGGCAGAGCCGAAGCGCTGCCTTCGGCAATCTCCGGCTCTGCCATTGAGATGTATTGAGGGGGCGTGTCGGCCGCCGCCTCGTGCGGGGGTCGACACCCGCTATCTCGGCGGAGAGCCGGGGCCCCGTACAGAGAGATCGCAGGGGGCCCCAGAGGTCGGACCACCCGCGATCTCAAACTTATCCCCTATCCTTAGGATAGGGGATAAGTTTTTCACCACTGGACTACCCCTTTAAAGGGGTACTCCAGTAGAAAACACATTTTTTCAAATCACCTGGTGCCAAAAAGTTAAACAGATTTGTAAATTATAAACCGCATTAGGAGGAGAAAGCACACCATACAGCTAAACATGCAAATATAAGATACCGCTGGTAATCACTGGCAGCGTCCGGACCCGATGTATAACAAATGCAGCACCTGCGGGGTGCACACACTAGAGAAAGTATCAAGATTTGTAAATTACTTCTATTTAAAAATCTTAATCTTTCCAGTACTTATCAGCTGCTGTATGCTACAGAGGAAGTTGAGTAGTTTTTTTCTACCTGACCACAGTGCTCTCTGCCGACCCCTCTGTCCCTGTCAGGAACTGTCCAGATCAGGAACAAATTTCCATAGCAAACCTCTCCTGCTCTGGACAGTTCCTGACAGGGACAGAGGGGTCGGCAGAGAGCACTGTGGTCAGACAGAAAAGAACACGAGAAGAAGTAAAGAGACTGCACTCACCATTGGCAACGGAGCTTTAATGCAGCATACCAGGTAACAAGCAGGTGGAGGGAGGGAGGGAGGCGGGGAGCGTACACCAGGACAGACTGTTGCGCTTCTTCAAGCTTCTCGTATTCATCTTGCTTCATTGCACCTCCGTTATTGGCACATCTACAGGGGCTACACGTGCACTCCACCACAGCCTTATATCACTGACGCTACAGCCTTAATCCTGCTGTGACGGGCCACTCTATTTCTTGTTTTGCATTAGGCAGAAAAGAACTACTCAACTTCCTCTGTAGCATACAGCAGCTGATAAGTACTGAAAGGATTAAGATTTTTAAATAGAAGTAATTTGCAAATCTGTTTAACTTTCTGGCACCAGTTGATTTAAAAAAAAATAAAAAATGTTTCCCAGTGGAGTACCCCTTTAATAGGGAACCATGGCATGGACTATAAACAGTACATTTTTTTGTGGTGAATTTTCTAGGCTTGTATTGCATATTATGGGTCCATTTAAAATGCAGCATGCTCTATATGTGGCTTTTTTCAGGCAATTTGTCACCTATAGCCGTTATTTTTATTTTTTTATTTAATTTTTTGCATTTTTCATATTACAAATAGACGGGTTGTCTGGCATCTGAAAATTTTCACTAAAGGGAATGGACTCCCTGAAGATATGCCACGATATATATATATATATATATATATATATATATATATATATATTTATTTCCTTTAATACCAGATACCACAGACCTATTGCGCTTTTTTTAATGTGAACCTATCCTTATAGGGGTATTCCGAATAGGTAAAAAGTTTCAAACTGTAAGGCTAGGTTCACACTGCGGAATCTCCGGGCAGGACATTTCTGCCCGGAGATTCCGAGAGTGGCCAGCGCCAGCTGAATCAGTCGGCGCTAGGACCGTGCGGACACTGCAGTCTCCAATACACTGCAATGTGTTCCGCGAGTATCTCCGCCTGAAGAATGAGCAACGCCATTCTTCAGGCGGAAATTCTCAAGCGGATTTTCCGTTCACAAATTCCGCTTCGCAAATTCCGCAGTGTGAATTTGTGAGCGGAAACCCATTCACTACACTATACATTTTAGTAAGCGCAATTTCTGCCTGAAATTTCAAAGCGAAATTGGAGTCGGAAATTCCGTAGTGTGAACCTAGCCTAAGGGGGCTCTAGAACGGGACCCTAACACATTGTTATGAACGTAGCTGCGACTTGCGCTTGAATTGTCCATGGAGCTACCGCAGGGGTCAAGTCCTGGGGAAGAAAAAAAGCGTGTGAACTCACCCAAGATTTCCACTCAAGGGCTGGTCCTGCTAATAGGAATGGTGTTCCTGCTGTGGAAAAAGTGCAGGAACTCAGTTCCCACAGGACTTGAGCCCTGAGCTATTACAGGTTTCCTAGCACTATGCTCGGCTATCTTCTGCAGCTCCATAGACCAGTGTTTCCTAACCAGTGTGGCTTTTTAACTGTTGCAAAACTACAACTCCCAGCATGCCCAGACAGACAAAGGCTGTGCCAAAACTACTTGGATTTTCAGGACAGAATATAGTGGTCCTGTTGTAAAATAATGAGAAAGTCCTATCCTTTATATCTCATATTTGTTAAAATGTATACGCAGGATTTGTTTCTGAGGTAATTTTTTTCCCCCCAAAACGTTGTTTTTCTTCATCTATTACCTCATGATGTTCATAAGAAAAGACTATGGGGGAGATTTTTCAAAACCTGTCCAGAGGAAAAGTTGCTGAGTTGCCCATAGCAACCAATCAGATCGCTTCGAAGAAGCGATCTGATTGGTTGCTATGGACAACTCAGCAACTTTTCCCCTGGACAGGTTTTGATAAATCTCCCCCTATATATTTCTTACATGTATCGATGAACGATGGAATGGATTCCAGTCACGAGAAAGGTAATTGGTTTGTCAATAAGTTTTTCAATGCTTTTTCTGAGGAGAATATTTTTACAGATATGGCACAGGCTCTTCCTCCGATTATCTGGGTATCTGTTTCCTCGTCCTAGTGCCCATGGTGCCCACAGCACAAGGCGTTACAATGTGGTGAAGTTTTGTTTTTGTGGTGTTTACGTTGTTTCATAAGCACATGCCATCATTTACCTGCAGCTATACTTCTGTTTTTACCAAACTTTGAGACACAACTGATAATGGATTAATGTCTGACATCCACCGCCTCATATACGGTACATTGTTTCCTTCACATCTGTGTAAGGCTGGGTTCACACCACGTTTTTCAAATACGGTTACCGTATACGGTTTTCTGCTAAAAAAACGTATGGCAAAAACCGTATGCAACCATATGACTCCAAATTAAAACGTATACGGTTTTTCCCCGTACGGTTCTATCCGTTTGCATCAGTTTTTGCCAACGGTTTTGCTATTTTGTTGGAATTAGTTTTTCAGCAATTTAATAAAGCTACTATTGTTCTATTGAAATTCCAATCTGCGCATGTGTCAACTCCAAAAACGGATTAGCAAAACCGTGTGCAACCGTATTCTGGAATTCTGTGTACGGTTCTCATAGACAACAATGTTAAAAGAACCGCATACGGTTCGCATCCGGTTTTCCAACCGGAGGCAAAAACGTGGTCTACAGCGTTTTGGCCTACGGTTGAAAAATCGGCAAAACCGTATCCGAGGCAAAACGGATGCAACCGTACACAACATTTGGAATACGGTTTACAATGCATTCTCTATGCATACGGTTTCGGATACGGTCGTATACGTTTTTTTGCGGAAAACCGTATACGGTTACCGTATTTGAAAAACGTGGTGTGAACCCAGCCTAAGGCTGGGTTCACACTACGTTTTTGCCATACTGTTTTCAATCCGTATTTCTAAAGAAAACCGTATGGCAAAAAAACGGATGGAACGGTATGGAAAAAAGTAAACCGTATTCGTTTTTAAACAGTCTTCTGTTTTTAAAAGTGCATACAGCTCCGTCAGTTTTTATAGAAAAAAAAACCCATACGTTTTTGAAAATTTTGTCCATTTTTAATGGGAGGGGTCTTGGGTGGGGACTTTAGGATTCAAATGCGCATGTGCAAAGTAAAAACGTATACGTTTTTCCCGTATGGAACCGTATACATGTGCGTTTCCCATTGACGTCCATGTTAAAAAAAAAACGTATGCGGTTGCAGTACGGTTTTTAAACCGGAGTCAAAACCGTGGTTGACCACAATTTTGTATCCGGTTTAAAAACCATACTGCAACTGCATACGTTTTTTTTTAACATGGACGTCAATGGGAAACGCACATGTATACGGTTCCATGCGGGAAAAACGTATACGTTTTTACTTTGCACATGCACATTTGAATCCTAAAGTCCCCACCCAAGACCCCTCCCATTAAAAATGGACGAAATTTTCAAAAATGTATGGTTTTTTTTTCTATAAAAACTGACGGAACTGTATGCACTTTTAAAAACAGTATACTGTTTAAAAACGCATACGGTTTACTTTTTTCCCATACTGTTCCATCCGTTTTTTTGCCATACGGTTTTCTTTAGAAAAACGGATTGAAAACAGTATGGCAAAAACGTAGTGTGAACCCAGGCTAAGGCTGGGTTCACATCTCGTTTTTGCCATACTGTTTTCAATCTGTTTTTCTAAAAAAAAACGTATGGCAAAAAAAGCTGATGGGAAAGTATGGGAAAAAGTAAGGGCTGGTTCACATCACGTTTTCTCCCATACGGGAGCGCATACCGCAGGGGGGAGCTAAAACCTTGCGCTCCGGTATGCTTTCGTATGCGCTCCCGTATGTAATTCATTTCAAAGAGCCATCCGGAGTGAAACGTTCGGTCGGCTCATTTTTTGCGCCGTATGCGCTTTTACAACTGGACCTAAAACCGTGGTTGACCACAGTTTTAGGTCCGGGGAAAAAGCGCATACAGCGCAAAAATTAGCCGACCGAACTGAACGTTTCACTCCGGCCGGCTCATTGAAATGAATTACATACGGGAGCGAATACGTAATGCATATGCGCTCCCGTATGGGAGAAAACGTGATGTGAACCCAGCCTAAACCGTATGCGTTTTTAAACTGTATACTATTTTTAAAAGTGCATACAGTTGCGTCAGTTTTTATATAAAAAAAAAAAAACATACATTTTTGATAATTTTTTCCATTTTTAATGGGAGGGGTGTTGGGTGGGGACTTTAGGATGCAAATGCGCATGTGCAAAGTAAAAACCGTATACGGTTTCCCGTATGGAACTGTATACATGTGCGTTTCCCATTGACGTCCATGTTAAAAAAAAAAAAACGTATGCGGTTGCAGTACAGTTTTTAAACTGGAGACAAAAATGTGGTTGACCACATTTTTGTCTCCGGTTTAAAAACCGTACTGCAACCGCATACGTTTTTCTTAACATGGACGTCAATGGGAAACGCACATGTATACAGTTCCATACGGGAAACCGTATACGGTTTTTACTTTGCACACGCATTTGCATCCTAAAGTCCCCTCCCATTAAAAATGGACAAAACTATGTTTTTTTTTATTTTTTTTTTATAAAAACGGACGGAACTGTATGCACTTTTAAAAACAGTATACAGTTTAAAAACGCATACGGTTTACTTTTTCCCTTACTGTTCCATCCGTTTTTTTTTGCCATACGGTTTTCTTTAGCCTAAGGCTGGGTTCACATCACGTTTTCTCCCATACGGGAGCGCATACGGCAGGGGGGAGCTGAAATCTCGCGCTCCCGTATGCCTTTCTATGCGCTCCCGTATGTAATTCATTTCAATGAGCCGGCCGGAGTGAAACGTTTGGTCCAGTCGGCTCATTTTTGCGCCGTATGCGCTTTTTCAACCGGACCTAAAACCGTGGTTGACCATAGTTTTAGGTCCGGGGGAAAAGCGCATACAGTGCAAAAATGAGCCGACTGGACCAAACGTTTCACTCAGGCCGGCTCATTGAAATGAATTACATACGGGAGCGCATAGAAAGGCATACGGGAGCGCGAGATTTCAGCTCCCCCCTGCCGTATGCACTCCCGTATGGGAGAAAACGTGATGTGAACCCAGCCTAAGTGTTTCTGCTGCTTGGACTCATGATTGCAGAGATCTGTTACCTCACAGACATTGATGGCACTTGACAGACCCCCATTGACTTTCAATAGGTCTCTATCATGGTGTGAGGTAATTTCATGGTGTAATGTATTTTTCTTCAAAATCTGCAATGGAGGCTCCTAAAAGAACTTCCGATGTAGGTATAAATAAAACCTACATCAATGCGTACACGGCAGAAGTCCCGATTCCGGCATCTGCAAAAACGTTGAACCTGTTCAATGCTTCTGCGGATTCTGCTCGCAAATGTGTTGCCTCCATAGACAGCAATGCACTTCTGAGCGGAATCCGCAGAAACATTGAACAAAAATAAAAAAGCAAATGTGCGGGATGCCCACCTGTATTTTCTGGGCGGACTTTCGGCACACTTTTTGCCAAGTGAACATGGCCATAGCCTACGTTTTCACAGCGTAATTTCTGAGCGGATTTTCCTGGTGGAAAATTCCGCAAAATATAGTGCACATTGTGTTAATTGGGGATACAGCTGTTCCAATCTTCCTGTATTTTCGCAAAAAGAATGAACCCCATTGAAGTCAATGGGGCTATGAATTCCGGCCAGAATCTGTGTTGAAATTCCGCAAAACTATGAAAATTCCACAGCAAGCTTTACAGAACATAGGGTACGTCTACACAGGCGGGTTAGGAGCGTGTCGACGTCAATGTAATCTGCTTCGGATTTTCTGCTGCGGAAAAAGGGCTGTGAAACACCCCCAGCGGGAAACACACACATAACCTGGTCTTATAGAGGTTGTCTAATTTAGAAAAGGATGCCTGTCTCTTTAAAAAAAAAATTGTGTTTTTTTGTGTCCTGAAAAAAAGCCACAAAAAACTGTCCTGTCATTTTGCACTCCCAAGAAGCTACTTTCCTTTGTTTTTTTCCTTTGGCGCTCCCATAGAAATGAATGGAGATGACTCGCGCTCCTCACTGAGAGCGCCGGGGTCCCATCCCGGTGATCGCGGGAGGATAAGTTATTTTTCGCCAGTCTGGGGTCCGTAGTGTGAATGGTATAGCAGGCTGCTGCACTGTATTTTTCAAGCGGAATTCTGATGCGTTCACACAGTGGAAAATCTGCAGACATTTCGCAGACAGCCACAGTTAGGCTAGGTTCAGACTACGGAATCTCCGGGCAGAAAATTTCCGCCTGGAGATTCTGAGTGCGGCCAGCGCCGACTGAATCAGTCGGCGCTAGGACCGCTCTGACACTGCAGTCTCCAATAGACTGCAATGTGTTCCGCAAGTATATCCGCTGGAAGAATGAGCAACGCCATTCTTCAGGCGGAAATTTCCAAGCAGATTTTCCATTCACAAATTCCGCTTCACAAATTCCGAAGTGTGAATTTGTGAACGGAAACCCATTCACTACACTGTACATTTTAGCTAGCGGTATTTCTGCCTGCAATTTCAAAGCGGAATTGCAGGCGGAAATTCCGTAGTGTGAACCTAGCCTGAGGACCGCTCCATGGACGGGGATGGATTTCCGAACGGAAGAAAAAATTACATGCTAATTCTTTTTGCGGAGGACAGAATCGGAATTTACACAGCAGATGTTTCTGCTTCAGAGTTCCGCTGTGTGCACCGTGCAGCAGACTTCTAATGAAAACAATGGGACTCCGCTGCAACAGAATTTCCGAGTGGAATTTTTCGGATTTATCTGATCGCAACATAACCTAAGACTGGACCACAATAGTACCAAAGGGTACTCTGGTGGGCCAGATCCTGACACAAAAATAGCCCCATTTGAGGCAAAAAAAGGCTCCGACCCATCTCCCTGTGCACCCGCATACCTTACTATAGATCAGCACACAGGGTCGGCCTAATGTAGATATGGAGCCCAGAGAAGCCAAAAAGTAGATAACACCAGGTAGTAGAAAACTCCACAAGGCTGTGCATAGGGGGATGGGGCCCATTTGTTAGTAATTGAATCACAAAAAAAGTCTCTTCACTGAAAGGATTAGTAGAGCAGATTCCTTTAGAAAAGATAGGAAATTAACCCCTTGCATACCATTAAGACTGTCATTGTTTGTCAGACAAGGTCTTCTGTTTGGCATGTATCTTCACGCTAAGGGGGATCATCTTCCATGGCAGAAGGAGAAGTCAAGAAATCCTTTACCTGTCCAAGAGTTATTCCTTATATATTCTGCGTACATTGCTGTGCAGTATATTGGTGCAATATATACATAATACACGTCAGTATAACATACAGTATGTGTGTGTGTGTGTGTGTGTGTGTGTGTGTGTGTATATATATATATAATTATTTTATTTATATTTATCTTTGGCATATCATAGTTTTGGTCCAATGGCTCCCACATACACATTACTGAAAATATGACAAGGCCAGCCAACCGTCTAAGGCTGGGTTCACACTACGATTTTCAAATACGGTGACCGTATTGCTAAAACCGTATGCAACCGTATAAACCGTATACGTTTTTTTACGATATACGATTCCAAAACGTATGTACGGTTCTATCCGTTTGCATGCGTTTTTGCCTACGGTTTAGTAATTTTTTTTTTCATGGAAAGGGAGGGGGGATTTCTGGGGAGAATTCTAGAAAGATCTGCGCATGTGTGAACTACAAAAAACAGATTAGAAAAAACTGGTGCAACCGTATTCTGCGATTCTGTGTACGGTTCTCATAGACAACAATGTTAAAATAAACGTATACAGTTTGCATACGGTTTTCCAACCGGAGACAAAAACTTGGTAGACAACGTTTTTGCCTACGATTGAAAAATCGGCAAAATGGATGCAACCGTACACAAAAATTGAAATACGGTTTCCAATGCATTCGCTATGGATACGGTTTCGGATACCACCGTATACGTTTTTTTACGGAAAACCGTATACGGTTACTTTATTTGAAAATCGTAGTGTGAACCCAGCATAACACAGTATTTACCAATTAATGTGCCTCCAGCTGTTTTAAAAATACACCTCCCAGCATGGCCAGTCAAAGGCTGCAGCAGAATCCCTTTAAAAACAATGGTAGGCTGCTGTGGTGGAATTTCTGAATATAAATAAATATGTAATATATATATATATATATATATACATATTTATTTATATTAATTTATACAATACATAGCCATTAAGGGCACACACACACACATATACATATATATATATATATATATATATATATATATATATATATATACGGTATGTGTGTGTGCCCTTAATGGCTATGTATTGTATAAATTAATATAAATAAATATGTGTATATATATATATATATATATATATATATATATATATATATAAAATTATACATATTTATTTATATTAATTTATACAATACATAGCCATTAAGGGCACACACACATACCGTATATATATATATATATATATATATATATATGTATATGTGTGTGTGTGTGCCCTTAATGGCTATGTATTGTATAAATTTATAAAAATAAATATGTAAATTATATATATATATATATATATATATATATATAAAATTATACATATTTATTTATATTAATTTATACAATACATAGCCATTAAGGGCACATCAAGACCCCTTTCAGAAATTCCACCACAGCAGCCTACCATTGTTTTTAAAGGGATTCTGCTGCAGCCTTTGACATGCTGGGAGTTGTATTTTTAAAACAGCTGGAGGCACATAAATTGGTAAATATATAAAAAAAAAAATTTTTTACAAGTATTTTTTTCTTTTTTAATTTATTGTACTATTACAGTTTTTGGGTGTTAGTTCACCTCACATCAGCACTTTGGGCTTCCTGTATTATGTGACTGGAAAAAAAAACAAGCGTAGCCTGCAGCAATATTCTTGCCATCAAAAGAAACCCAATAGAGACCTGCTGGACCCCAGCCATGACAACTTGTGATGGTAAAGGGGATCCGGACTCATTTTGTAGAATTTGCAGTTTTTGATAACACTGGGTGGTCTTCACTTTGAGATGAGGGTGATACCAAATATGTATAAGTAAATTTTTCTTAAATTACACCTAAAATGTACAGACGTCTGTATAGATGAAATACGTGCATAGATCGATCCCTAAGGCAGTGTTTTACAACTAGTGTGTCTCCAGCTGTTTCAAAACTACAACTCCCAGCATGCCCGGACAGCCTTCGGCTGTCCGGGCATGCTGGGAGTTGTAGTTTTGCAACAGCTGGAGGCACACTGGTTGGGAAACACTGCCCTAAGAGCTTTGCCATGTCTATGGATTTGCATATATAAACAGACATTTTACTCCTTCCTACCCCATTGCCACTTTCCCAGATATACCAAGGGCCATACACTTAACAGCGTATACTTACCATAGATCATCCGTAGAGTTTTAGATACATTATTTTGGTTTGCTTACAAACTATCACAGGTTAGAAGTGCATACAGCTCTAAAGCATGGTTGAAGTTGTAGTTTTGCAACAGCTGGAGGCACACTGGTCGGGAAACACCGTCTTTTACTAACAAAAATAATACATTTTGCAACACATCTGCATGTTCTCTCGGGGTGTACAACGTTTTGCGTTTTCTAGAGCAGAAAATCTACAGCTGAAAAATCCTCAGGGTTTCTGCAATTGATCCCTCCACAGACTTTAAGGACAAGGACATTTCCGAGCGGAATTCCGCCAAAATGTAAAGCTCATTATGTTTAATAGCATTCTGCTGTCACTCAGCGGAATTTCCACGGAGGACATTCTGCAAAATTAAAGACCTGTCTTGAAATTTTGCAGCATTGCGGGGCGGAATCCCATTGAAGTCAGTGGAGCTCGAATTTCGGCAGAATTCTGTGTTTAGAGAACACAGAAATTCCCTCACAATTCAAGCAGAATTCCGCAATTCTGTTCTGCAAGCTTTGCTAAACGGGATTTGTGTGAAATTGCGCAAATTCAGCCAATGTAAACGTACCCTAAATCAGTGCAGAAATGCTGCAGATTTTCCGCTGTAGATTTTTCAGGTCACTTGTACTGTATTTGCTACTGACAGATTTAAAGGAAAACATTTTATCTCCTATTCAAAGTATAGGGGATAAGATGTCTAATCGCGGGGGTCCCACTGCTGGGGACCCCCGCGATCTCTGCTGCGGCACCCCAGTCATCCGGTGCACGGAGCGAACTCCGCTCCATACCGGATGATTGGTGACTACAGCCGTCATGCCCTCTCTATCCATGTCTATGGGAGGAGGTGTGACGGCTACGTACTAGCTGTCACACCCCCTCCAATAGACGTAAATGGAGGGGGCGTGGAGTGACATCACAAACACAGAAGCTCCAAACTTCCCTGTTCCAGATGCCACCACTACCAGCCCGGAGTTTACGGGGGTCCCCAGCGGTGCAACCCACGTGATCAGACATTTTATCACCTATCCTTTGGATAGGGGATTAGATTTTTTTCCGGCGGTGTACCCCTTTAATGCTACAGATCTTATCAGTGATTTACCAAATATAGTACGTGTGAACATACCCTTCTACTGCATGAGAACACAGAACATATATATATTTACAGGGGTCAAGTCCTGGGAAAAAAAGTGTGGGAACTCACCCTAGGTTTCCACTTAAAGGGGTACTAGACATCTTATACCCTATCCAAAGGATAGGGGATAAGTTGTCTGATCCCGAGGGTCCCGCCGCTGGGGACCCCCACGTTCTCCCTGCTGCTCACGGCGTTCATTTAGAGCGTTGGGTGCAGTGCCAGAGGCTCATGACGTCACGGCACCTCAATGCAAGTCTATGGGAGGGGGCGTGACGATCGTCACGCCCCCTCCCATAGACTTGCATTGAGGGGGCATTACTGTGATGTCACGAGCCTCTGCCCTGCTTCACCAGTCATCTGGCACGGAGCAAAGTTTGCTCCGTGCACCGGATGTCTGGGGTGCCACAGCCAAGATCGCGGGGGTCCCCAGCAGCAGGACCCCCGCGATCAGACATCTTATCCCCCTATTCTTTGGATAGGGGATAACAAGTCTAGGGGCGGAGTAACCCTTTAAGGGCAGGTCCTGCATGATTCCTGCTAATGGGAACTGCGTTCCTGCTATTGGAGAAGTGCAGAAACTCCGTTCCCATGGGTTCCTGCAGGACTTGTGCCATATATATATATATATATATATATATATATATATATATATATAATTATAGTTAGGGCCATTGAGGCTGGACTCCCTGACAGATACTGGCAAACACTGACAACAATAATGTCCCTACATCTTTTAACTAGGTAACTTTACTCGTATTTCAACACCCCCATCATCAGGATTAAATTGCCTTTTAAAAACATGTCTGTTATGGTTGGACATGTCACATGAGGCTGGCCCTGGCGTCCCCACTGATCTCCAGAACAGGGGTCCTATACCTTTGCATGGAGGTGGCTGGTGTGATCCCTCCAGTGCAGTGTTTCCCAACCAGGGTGCCTTCAGCTGTTGCAAAGCTACAACTCCCAGCATGTCTGGACAGCCAAAGGGTTTAGTGAAATCAACAGGGGTGGGTGGATTCACACATAATGTATTTGTTGCTGGATTTCAGTGTTGAATCCCACAAAAATAAAATATATATATAAATATATATATATATATATATATATATAAATATATATATATATATATATATATATATATATTGCCGCAAGTATGCAATGTGTAAGCCTAAGTTTCCACTTGTTTCTGGTAGTTTTTGGATATCTGCCACTGCAGTTTTTGAGCCAAAGCCAGAAGTGTATTCAAAAGGAATGGGAAATATAATGCAAGGACTTACACTTCTCCTCCCTTATGGATCCACTTCTGACTTTGGCTCAAAAACTGCAGTGGCCGCTTTCCAAAAACTGCCAGAAAAAAACCCAAGAGGAAACTTCGCCTAAATCTGCCAAAATTCAGCTGCAAAGTAATGTACGGTGTTGGTGAATGGGATTTTAGTTTACTAACTCACGGCAGAGTGCAGCAGAATTCTATTGAAAACAATGGGTCTGAATTTTTCCACCAGATTCCTCTTGGCCATTCTGCTGTGTGAACAAGGCCTTAGGGTCTATTCACATGGCAGAATTTCTGCCTCAAATTAAAGGCCATAGACATCTATGGGATTCTGCAGTCCCATTCACGCTTCTGAATTTCTGCTTGCAGAATTCCATTAGCAGAACTCATCAAGTGGATATTCAGAAGTGTGAATGGGAGTGCGGAATCCCATAGAAGTCTATGGCCTTTAATTTGTGGCAGAAATTCTGCCGTGTGAATAGACCCTTAGGCTGTGTTCACACAGTGGAATTTCTGGGCAGAATTTCTGCCGGCGAACGAGCCTGCGGCACTAGGACCACGCAGACTGCATTGCCATCCCCGGCAATGCATTTCTGGGTGGATCTTTTGGGAGATCTGCTCAGAAGTGTATTGACATCTATGGGGACGGCAATGCAGTCCGCGTGGTCCTAGTGCCGCTGGCTTGATCTCTGGCAGAAATACTGCCCAGAGATTCCACAGTGTGAACCCATCCTTAGGGTCCATGTACACTACAGAATTTCTGCTCAAAGATTTCAAGGGCGGCCAGCAGTGCTTGCCCTCATAGCCGGCAATGCATTCCGCTCAGTATTCTGCCAAATTCAGTGGATGAATTTCAGAGGTGTTGGAAGCTGTCAGGATCCGGAGTGGTATGCGGGTTAGACACAGGTTGTGGATCCTGTATGTCAGTGGGGTGATGACGTGGGCCGTACCAGGGGAACAGAATCTAAGGGGTTACTGGTTTTCACCAGAGCCCGCCGCAAAGCGGGATGGACTTGCAGCGGCAGGTAACCCCCAGGTCGTTCCACCCGATAGCGACTCAACCTCACTGACTGCTGAGTCAGGCGCGGTACAGAAGGACTAGGCAAAAGGCAAGGTCAGACGTAGCAGAAGGTCAGGGCAGGCAGCAACGGTTCGTAATCAATGGCAACGGCAAGGGTCTGGATACACAGGCCAAGCACACACGGGAACGCTTTCACTGGCACAAGGCAACAAGATCCGGCAGAGACAGGAAGGGGAAGTGGGTTTAAATAGTGTAGGGAGTGCTTGGAACTAATTGGGCCAGGCACCAATTAATGGTGCACTGGCCCTTTAAATCTGAGAGACCCGGCGCGCGCGTGCCCTAGAGAGCGGGGCCGCGCGCCGGGACTGAGCAGGAGGACAGGGCCGGTGAGTGACATGGGACGCGATCCGAGAGCGGGCACGTCCCGTGCCTCGGATCATGTCCCCTCCGATGACACGGGAGCAGCGCTCGCGGTCAGCGGTGCCGACCGGAGCGCTGCATGCAGTGGCACGCCGCGAGCGCTCCGGGGAAGCAGCGGGACCCGGAGCACTCGGCATGACAGAAGCTCTACCACTGAAATTCCCTTAGTGTGCATGGGTCCTAAGGCTGAAAATTTCCAGGCTTACATTCTGCAGACAGCAGGACTCCGGAAATACGCCATCTCCATAGACCAATGCATTTCCAAGCGGATTCAGCAGAAAGAAATCACACGTCTTTCTGCAGAGGCCGTAATTTGAATTTAAAATATGAAATTCTGCCGTGCGAACAGTGCAGCAAAATCCCATTGAAAGCACTAGGACTCTGCTGCAACAGAATTTTTTAGCAGAATTTTTCCGGCGGATTCCGCTCGGAAATTCCACCGAATGAAGGAGGCCATTGAATGCCAAGCTGTTATCAGGGAATGTAATGTATTTTTTTTTTTCCTGCTCTATATTCTTATACACCCCCTAATTTTTTATTGATAATAAATATATAAATAATTTTTGTTTTTCAGTAACTTGAGGTTATGTAAGGTCTGCTCTTGTTTTTCGTATGCCAGCAGGATCGCGTTTCCCACACTGGATGTTTGTCCTCGTGTCTGTGACCATTTACAAATGACTCGAGCAAATAAGTTTTTTTTTTGTTTTTTTTTTTTCATTATGGTCAGCCAGTAGTTCGGGGGTTAAGGCATTTCCTTGTCTCTTCAGGGTTATCACTTGCCCCTCCACCACCCTGACTGACCGGTTTTCTCCAGCCAGGAGATCTACAGCCAAAAATTCTTTCAGAAAACAAAATCCCCCCCCCCCCCCCTCTTCTGCCCACCTCCCACCATGTAATAGCCCTGGTGCAGAGTGCACGTGAAATCTGACACTATGGGTGATAGGAGAGAGGCTTCCCCCCCTTATAGCAATACAGCTTCCTGTAGCCACAGGCTACATTTTGTGACAACCCCCCCCCCCCCCCACACCTCTTCAGTGTCCTTTGCCCACTCCATTTGACGGAGCGGAAATAAAAAAAATGTCAACTAAAATGCCAAACAAAAAAGACATAAAAAGAAATCTATTTCTTGTGAAAAGTCTCTCAAGCCAAAATATGTGTAAGCCCCACCTGTGATTGTGATGGAAATGTTACCAACGTCCCTTTAATTCCAGGAGATCTTGACCCCCGGACCCATATGAATCGCCCTTCATTTACATGGGTCCTTTCAGAGGAGGGACATTTCCATACTTGCCCAGCAGGACGAGTGCTTGCCCCATGCTACACGAATACTCTACTTCCAGAGGTGACACAATAAAGATTATTTTACAAGTTATCTAAAGAAATACAAAAAAAAAGTAAAGTGATATTTACAGATCTATAGTAAGATTCTAATGAAGCTGTTGACTTGTTTAGTCTTGGAAAAGAAGTTGCAACGTTCCAAGTGTTCCGGTTCCATGTAAAATGAGTGGAGAAGCTTTTCGGGAATAAAGGAATTGATGAATGGTACATAAGATTGGCCAAATTTTATTGTAAATTCACTCCTGTCTATTAACCACATCAGAGAGAATCTATAGCCGTAGTCTGTCCGGGCATGCTGGGAGTTGAAGTTTTGCAACATCTGGAGGGCTTTAGGGTCTATTCACACCGCAGAATTTCCGCTTGCAGAATTCCGCCTCAAATTGAAGCCCATAGACTTCTATGGGATTCCGCACTCCCATTCACACTTCTGAATTTCCGCAAGCGGAAATTCAGAAGTGTGAATGGGAGTGCGGAATCCCATAGACGTCCATGGGCTTTAATTTGAGGCGGAATTCCGCAAGCGGAAATTAAGAAGTGTGAATATGAGTGCGGAATCCCATAGAAGTCTATGGGCTTTAATTTGAGGTGGAATTCCGCAAGCAGAAATTCGGAAGTGTGAATAGGAGTGCGGAATCCCATAGAAGTCTATGGGCTTTAATTTGAGGTGGAATTCCGCAAGCAGAAATTCAGAAGTGTGAATGGGAGGGCGGAATCCCATAGAAGTCTATGGGCTTTAATTTGAGGCGGAATTCCTTAAGCGGAAATTCTGCCGCGTTAATAGACCCACAGTTTGAGACCACTGATCTATAGTGAGATCTAATGAAGATGCTGTTGATTTGTTTCATCTTGAAAAAACACTTTTCAAGTGTTTGGATTCCCTGGAAAAGTTGACAAACAAAATTTCAACAGTTATTTACAATTGATCACTAGTACCCTAAATTTCCCATCCACTATTAAAATATAAGCCATTGAGAAAGCCACAGCTTGTGGCGAAACGTTGGGGTGGGCGGGAAATGCGTGATTGATTTTAATTTTAATTCACTTAGAGAATTGTGGACTGCAGCCACAGTTCTCTCACACAGATCGCTAGCATGCAATTGCATGCAACCACTATCACTTGAGCACCTGTGAATTGGATTTTAATCATGGCTCAATAAACGTCATATCTCTGGAAAAGTTATCCTAGAAGTGGAGACACCCTTTAACAAATTGACGGCTGCTTGATTAGATTCGGATTTGCCGAATCTTACTGTAGTTTCTTACTGTAGATTGAAGGGGTTCTGCAGCCAAAATGAACCTATCCTCTATCCACAGGATAGGGGATAAGTAGACGATCACGAGAGCCACTCTGCGATCTCCAGAACGGGACCCCGTCTCGCTCAGTGAGAAGTGCGTGTCGTCTACCGCTATACGGCACGCGCTCCATACATTTCTATGGGAGCGACAATGATGGACTGGACTCGGGTCGCTCCGGGTCCCGTTGCGGAGATAGCTAGGGGTCCCAGTGGTTGGACCTCCTGCGATCAGCTACTTATACCCTATCCTGTGGATAGGGGCCTTAGGCTGGGTTCACATCACGTTTTCTCCCATACGGGAGTGCATACGGCAGGGGAGAGCTAAAACCTCGCGCTCCCGTATGCCTTTCTACGCGCTCCCGTATGTAATTCATTTCAATGAGCCGGCCGGAGTGAAACGTTCGGTCAGCTCATTGTTGCGCCGTATGCGCTTTTTCCCCGGACCTAAAACTGTGGTCAACCACGGTTTTAGGTCCGGTTGTAAAAGCGCATACGGCGCAAAAATGAGCCGACCAGACCAAACGTTTCACTCCGGCCGGCTCATTGAAATGAATTACATACGGGAGCGCGTAGAAAGGCATACGGGAGCGCGAGGTTTTAGCTCTTCCCTGCCGTATGCGCGAAAACGTGATGTGAACCCAGCCTAAGTTAGTTTTGGCTGCATTGATAACATATCGATTAGATATCGCTGGGGTCTTGGGTTCTTATCCAACCAGGAGAACATCTTCATGGACTTTGTGCGTCGTCCTTGTGTTTTTGTGGGTATCTCCTCCCACACGTCCTAAAGCAGGATTGTGAGCTGCAGCGGAGAAATGTCCGATGTGATAAACTCTGTACAGCACTGCAGAATAGGTCGGTGCTATATAAATTAAAAATATAGCTATCGGACTACAATTACTAGTGGGGAAATGAATGGAAACCATACTTAAGGGTATGATTGTTGAGATTACAGCATTGGTTTACGTCACGGAGATCATGTCAAACTAATCTTATTGATTTTTTTCTTATTTTTGTTGTTGTAGTCAATGGAGCAAGTTGGGGACCTCAGGGATCTGGACTTGGACCCATTCTGTGTCATATTTTTATTAGTGATATTGCAGAAGGTCTTGATGTCTTTTTGCTGATGACACAAAGATTTTCCACTGGGTTGATTTTTCTGGAGGAATGCACCAAATGGAAAAGGATTTAGATAAATTAGAGGAATGGTCAGAACTCCGGACACTGTCATTTTAAGTGGTAGCGGCAAATACAGTGAAGGTGTTTAACCCTTTGCATTTTCATTTTTTTTCCTCCTCGCCTTTTAAGAGCTATAAGGCTATATTCCAACGTCGGAATGTCCACATGGAAAATCTCTGTGTGGACATTCCGCAGACTGCTGGTCCCTGCATAACATCTCATAGATGGCAATGCATTCTATGCAAAACCCACAGAAAGAATGGACATGTTGGGTTTTTTTTTCTACGGACACCGGATAGGAATTTTTCCGTGTGCATAGCGCAGCAGAATCCCATTGAATTCAACGGAACTCTGCTGCTGCTTAATCTTTCACACGGAAATTCCGACGTGTGAACATAGCTTTCTGGGCATGCTGGATGTTGAGCCTGGGCGTGCTGGGAGTTGTAGTTTTTTTTTAACAGCTGGAGGCACACTGGTCGGAAACCATTCCCCTAACCCATACTTTTCAAAAAAAAAAAATGTAAATCCATACAAATCTATAAAGCACGTGTTAAGATGTTGCCACCGGGGGCGCCAGATGAACTTATGACATTTGCGTGAAAGAATAATTTTTTTTTACTTTGTGATTTGGAGAAATTAGAGGCAAAATATTTGTCAACACGAAAAGCTCAACGTTTGAAACTCTGCCTTTCTCACCATTATTAATACAGATCTATACACCTATCTATCATATAATTAAAAAATGCAGAATTGAATGCTTTTTAGCTTCAAAACACTTAACCTTACTATAAGACTGGTCTGTGCTGTATTTTAAGCTTGTCACATCTACTAAATATGTAATATACATATTGGCTACACAAATAAAAAGCAGATCTGGAATTTTAGATAAAGAAGATATCTAAATTAATTCCATTAAAAAATATATCGGAAAGAGAAAAAGACTGACGCATTTCTGCCTAAATTAGCCCTTACTCATGATGAGATTGACTACTGAACCCTTGTCTGTGTCAGTCATAATTTTGACGGGATAGATTTTCTCCATCAGATTCTATTCCCAGCACCAGCAAGGAGAATTTTTGGCATCTTCCCCACAACCTCGTAGAAATAACATGCATGTCCAGCCAAGTCGAATGTGAAATCAGATGAATTACCGACGCACATTTATTGTCTATAGCCAGTTTTGTGTTTTATTTTACTTTGAATTATAGACAAGTGTCTTGTGTATTCTGGACATTACATGGTGAGACCAGCACTAGACTAGTCACATTTGTTGACACTTGACATTTGTCTTTTATCAGTAGGTAATTTCATTAAGTGTATCAGTAATTCCTAGTGTACATTCCAAGGACTCTTCTGTTTGTCCATAGCCATTTACATAAAGGAGTAAAGCTGACCTTAAACAATGGGAATTCTTTGAAGCTGTAAAGCTGATAGAGACATAAAAATAAAATAAAAAAAATACAATGCATACACTCTGTTCCAAATTATGCAAATTCTATTTAAGTGTCACAAAGATTAACTATTTTGTTTTTCGGTGTAACTCATGGATGACGTTGTGTCTCAGGCTCTTTTGATCACTGAAAACAATCTCAGACACCAGTGATAATTAGATTGCCAGGTGAGCCCAATGTAAGAAAAAACTACTAAAGGTGGGTGTTCGACATTATTAACTCCTTGGGGACGGAGGGTGTACCTATACGCCCTCAGCCCCCTCCCTTTCTATAAGGCGGGGCCATGACGGGCGTATAGGTATAGGGTCGGGCCTGGCCTCTTACAACGGCCGGGACCCGTGGCTAATAGCGCACGGCACTGATCGCGGTGCCGCGCGCTATTAACCCTTTAGACGCGGCGTTCAAAGTTGAACGCCGCGTCTTAAGAGGATTGCCGGTTAGCACTGGGAGCTGTTTGGGATCGCAGCTGTTTGGGATCGCAGCCGGAGGGTCCCTACCTGCCTCCTTGCTGTCCGATCGCCAAATGGCTGCTCAGTGCCTGAGATCCAGGCAACAGCGGTCAAGCGGCAGAATCATTGATCAGTGGTTTTCTATGAGAAACCAATGATCAATGTAAAAGATCAGTGTGTGCAGTGTTATAGGTCCCTATGGGGGCTATAATGTTGCAAAAAAAAAGTGAATAAAGATCATTTAACCCCTTCCCTAATAAAAGTTTGAATCACCCCCCTTTTCCCAATAAAAAAACGAAATAAAAATAAACATATGTGATATCGCCGTGTGCGGAAATGTCCGAATTATATTTATATACTTTTTATATCATGAAAAAATGAATAAAAAGTGATCAAAAAGTCAGATCAATACATAAATGGTACCGCTAAAAACTTCAGAACTCTGCGCAAAAAATTTGCCCTCATACCACCCCATGTGCGAAAAAGTTAAAAAGTAATAGGGGTCAGAAGATGACAATTTTAAACGTATACATTTTCCTGCATGTAGTTATGATTTTTTCCAGAAGTGCGACAAAATCAAACCTATATAAGTAGGGGATCATTTTAATGAAGTCTATGTTTACACAGCAGGATTTACCTGCAGAATTAAAGGGGTACTCCCACCCTAGAAATCTTAACCCCTATCCAAAGGATAGGGGATAAGATGTCTGATCTCCTGGGTCCCGCCGTTGGGGATCCCCGCAGTATTGCATGCGGCACCCACCTGTTTTTTTGTCCGGAAGCGCTGGAGGGTCTGGGTCGCGACTACAGGAACGGAATTCCGTGACGTCAGGACTCCGCCCCCGTGTGACGACACGCCACCCCCCATAGACTTGCATTGAGGGGACGGGCGTGATGTCACACGGGGGCAGAGTCCTGACGTCACGGACTTCCGTTCCCGTAGTCATGACTCAGACCCTCCAGCACTTCCGGACAAAAAACAGGTGGGTGCCGCATGCAATACTGCGGGGGTCCCCAGCGGTGGGACCCCCGAGATCAGACATCTTATCCCCTATCCTTTGGATGGGGGATAAGATGTCTAGGGTGGGAGTACCCCTTTAAGTCTAAGGCTATGTTCATATGGCGGAATTTACGTGCAGAATTCGGAAATTCCACCATAATTTGCTCCCTAATGATTTCAATGGGATTCCACAGTTCCATTCAGACGGCGGAATTTTTGCAGCGGAAATTTCGGAAAAATATAAGACCAGTCTTAAATTTTGCACAATTCCGTAGCAAAACCCTATTGAAGTAAATGGCCCTTGAATTTTGGCAAAACTCTGTGTTCTGTTGGAATTTCGGCAGAATTCCGCAAATCCGTTCGGCAAGCTTTGCTGAACCAATTTTTTTGCGGAATTTTCTAAGGGTGCGTTCACACGCTATTACTAGCAGCGGGTTTCTCGCTGCGGGAATCCTGCTGCGAGTTACGCTACCATTGATTTTAATGGGCCCACAGACAGTCCGCAATGGTGTCAGATTTGCGGACTGTCCACGGACCCTTTCAAATGAATGGTAGCGTAACATGCAGTGGGATTCCTGCAGCGGGAAACCCGCTGCTAGTTTACTAGCATGTGAACGCATCCTAAGGGTATGTACACACAAGCGGATTTACAGCGTATTTTACGCTGTGGATCCGCTGGTGAAGGCCCGCTCTATGCTGTCTTTACATGTGCCTGCTCGTAGCGGCAATACGCCGCGACAAGCAGACACACTGCAGCGATGTGCGCGGCGTACTCTCACATCGCGGCCACTCTCCCTGCTCTGATGTAGGCAGAGAGCTCCTGTGATGTGCGAATATTCTGTGACTAGCAAATCGCAGTGTGTCTGCTCGTAGCGGCGTATTGCCGCTAAGAGCAGGCACATGTAAAGACAGCATAGAGCAAAATCCGCTGCGAAAATCCGCTCATGTGAACGTACATTTAGGCTATGTTCACATGGTGAAAAATGTGCGGAATGTCGGCACTTTTGCATGCTCTACCAGCGCTAGGACTGCACAGAAATGTGCTGTCTCCATAGACGGCAATGCATTTCTGAGCAGAATCCGCAGAAACAATGAACAGGTTTAGTGTTTCTGCAGATGGCGTAATCTGGATTTTCCCGCAGAAATTCCGCCGTGTGCATGGGGCAGCAGAATCCCTTTGAAATTGACGGGACTCACATGGCAAATTTCCGCCCGGAAATACCACTGAACATGCTGGTGCTGCAACTGCTCAGAAATGCGACATCTCCATAGACAGCAATGCACTTCCGAGCAGATTTCGCAGAAAAAATTGACAGAATTGTCTAATGTGCGCACTTAAAGGGGTACTCCACTGGAAAACATTTTCTTTTAGATCAACCGGCTTCAGAAAGTTAAACAGATTTGTAAATTACTTCTATTAAAAAATCTTAAACCTTTCAGTACTTATGAGCTTCTGAAGTTAAGGCTGTTCTTTTCTGTCTAAGTGCTCTCTGATGACACGTGTCTCGGGAAACGCCCAGTTTAGAAGAGGTTTGCTATGGGGATTTGCTTCTAAACTGGGCGTTTCCTGAGACAGGTGTCATCAGAGGGGACTTAGACAGAAAAGAACAACCTTAACTTCAGAAGCTCATAAGTACTGAAAGGATTACGATTTTTTAATAGAAGTCATTTACAAATCTGTTTAACTTTCTGGAGTCAGTTGATATATATAGAAAAAAGTTTTTGCCTGGAATACCCCTTTAAATGAAGTGGTGTCATATTGTGCTATGTAAACGTGTGTTCAAGACATTGTTTCGGCAACCTGTGGCTCTCCAGCTGTTGCAAAACTACAACTCCCATCATGCCCTGACAGCCGAAGGCTGTCAGGGCATGATGGGAGTTGTAGTTTTGCAACAGCTGGAGAGGCACAGGTTGGGCAACACTGCTGTAAGGATTTATAAGGTACCACTTCAGTATTGCAGTACAATGTAACATGTCCTTAGAGGAATTGGCACTCAGTGTCATCTACCAACCCCCACAGGAAACAATGAAACTCTTTAGTGGGATTGAGAACTAGATTGTATCCCAAAAAAAAAAAGAAAAAAAAAAAAGGTTCCCTGCTTTGAAGTGTCATTGTTTTTTTTCTCTGTCTCAGTGTTTTTTAAATCAATGAGGTTCACCACAGCCAAACTAGAAACATCAGAAGAGAAGAAAAGTCATGGATGAGCAAGTAGAAGTTTTTTTTTAAATTAAAGGTAGTCCTGAGTAGAAAAAAAGGAATCAAGTCAACTAGTGCCAGGAAATTTTACAGATTAATAAAATATGTCTATTTAAACATTTTAATCCCTCCAGTACTTATCAGCTGCTGTATTCTCCATAGGAAGTTGTGTAGTTAAAGGAGTACTCCAGTGAAAAACTTTTTTTATTTTAATCAACTGGTACCAGAAAGTTAAACAGATTTGTAAATTACTTCTATAAAAAAAATCTTAATCCTTCCTGTACTTATTAGCTGCTTAATACTACAGCGGAAATTCTTTTCTTTTTGAAACACAGAGCTGTCTGCTGACATCATGAGCACAGTGCTCTCTGCTGACATCTCTGTCCATTTTAGGAACTGTCCAGAACAACATATGTTTGCTATGGGGATTTCCTTTTACTCTGGGCAGTTCTTAAAATGAACAGAGATGTCAGCAGAGAGCACTGTGCTCGTGATGTCAGCAGACAGCTCTGTGTTTCAAACGGAAAAGAATTTCCACTGTAGTATTCAGCAGCTAATAAGTACAGGGAGGATTAAGATTTTTTAATAGAAGTAATTTACAAATCTGTTCAACTTTCTGGCACCAGTTGATTTAAAAAAAAAAAAAAAAAGTTTTTCACCGGAGTACCCCTTTAATTCCAATGGGACCACATTGCTCTCTGCTGCCACCTCTGTCCGTGTCAGGAACTTTCCACAGCAGAAGAAGATTGCTATGGGATTTTACGCATGCGCTGGACAGTTCCTGGCAGTTCTCCCTATGATAACATATACTTATATAAAAGCAATTCTTTTATTTAAGACACCATGAAAAACATGGTCCAAATTCAAAACGCGTCACACTGTATTTAGCATGAAAGGATGATTGTATATAAGTATCCATGATCCTTTGGATTATAGATTTTTCTGATTTACCTTTTTTTTCACTTTGCCTTTATTTTTATTTTTTTATTTGTTTTCTTTCCAATAGCTACAATAGTAGCAAGAACAATGATAAACCTAGAAACACATTTCAAACCTGGCCCAATTTCGTTTTGCGTTTCATTGTATTAAGAATAAAAGGATTGCCTTTCTATAAGTAGCCGTGATCCTTTGGACCACAGATTTTTCTGATCTACCATTCCTTTCTTCTTTTTTTTTTTCACTTGGACTATATTAGAATTGTTTTAGTTGTTTCTTTTCCAATAGCTACAATGGTATCGAGAACGACGAGCAACCGAGAAATGCGTTTTGAACCTGAACCAGGTTCTTCATCAGGCCTGATGAAGAATCTTGCCCAAGTTCGAAGTTCATTTTACTGTATTTAGAATAAAAGGATTGCTTTTACTTTAGTATCCGTGATCCTTTGGATCGCAGATTTTTCTTATTTACTATTGCATTGCTTTTTTTTTCTCTTGGCCCATATTGGAATTTTTTTAGTTGTTTCTTTTCCAATAGCTACAATGGTCGTAAGAACAATGAGCAAGAATTTCGAACCTGGACTAGTTTTAGTTGTACTTTATTTGGAATAAAAGGATTGCTTTTATTTAAAGGGGTTATCCAGGAAAAAACTTTTTTTTATATATATCAACTGGCTCCAGAAAGTTAAACAGATTTGTAAATTACTTCTATTAAAAAATCTTAATCCTTTCAGTACTTATGAGCTTCTGAAGTTAAGGTTGTTCTTTCTTGTCTAAGTGCTCTCTGATGACACCTGTCTCTGGAACCGCCCAGTTTAGAAGCAAATCCCCATAGCAAACCTCTTCTAAACTGGGCGGTTCCCGAGACATGTGCCATCAGAGAGCTCTTAGACAGAAATGAACAACCTTAACTTCAGAAGCTCATAAGTACTGAAAGGATTAAGATTTTTTAATAGAAGTAATTTACAAATATGTCTAACTTTCTGGAGCCAGTTGAGATATATATATATATATATATATATATATATATATATATATATAAAGTTTTTTCCTGGATAACCCCTTTAAGCATCTGTGATCCTTACTTTTTTCTGATTTACCATTGCATCTTTTTTTTTTCTTCTCTTGGCCTATATTTCAATTTCTTAGTTGTAAAACAACTACCAAAAAGAACTTGGGGGTTCTGCTCAGCGTTTCAAACAAACTGTTCCGAACGCTGGAGTCGGTCGCTCATGACGTCATAGACAAGCTCCCTCATTACATCACACCCCGCCCCCTCAATGCAAGTCTATGGGAGGGGGCGTGACGTCTGTCACGCCCCCTCCCATAGACTTGCATTGAGGGGGCAGGGGCGAGCTCCCGGCTGCAGCGTTTGGAACAGTGAGAAGCGGAACTACATATGGAGTATTGTGTCCAGGTTATGGCTGAACTAGAGAGAGTGCAAAGGAGGGCAACAAAGATAATAATGGTACGAGAGCATTACAGGGCCAAGACAGGTTATCAACCCTGGGGTTATTTCGTTTACAGAGAAGACATCTTAGGGGCGATCTGATCACAATGTACAATTATATGATTGTACAATGAGATTTTTTTAGATTTTTTATTTTTTTTATACCTCATAAGAAATATCCATGACAAGGGGGCATCCTCTACATCTAGAGGAAAGAAGGTTTCACCTTCGGGGATTCTTTACTGTTAGAACAGTGAGACTATGGAACTCTCTGCCACATGATGTTGTGATGTCTGACTCAATGAACAAATTCAAGAGAGACCTGGATGTTTTTGTATTTTTATTATTATTTTTTTTTACTAGAAAAATATACAAATTTTGGAAAAATATACCATTATGGATGCCAGATTTATGGGGGATAGAACCTGGTTCCAGGTATTTTTTCTGATTCCATATTGCAGTCGGGAAGGAATTTTTCCTCTGTCATGGGGCATTTGGCATCAGCCTCATGTTTTGTTTTTTTGCCTTCCTCTGGATCAACACAGTTGGGTTTTAGGTTGAACTCAAACGATTCTTGTCTTTTTTCATCCTTACAATTACATTACAAACATTAAAAAAAATCTCCATTGTTATTATTACAATTCCCCCCCCCCCCCCAGCCCTTATACCAAACTACCCCTCCCTTCTAGTACTAGCTACCTCCATTACCCCCACCCGTCTTGTGCTCAGCCAGCCTGTTAAACTTGCCCATTCAAAATCCTATATTTACTTCCAATCTCTTTCTTTTCTTGGGCCTATCTTTTTCCCTTGATAATACAGTGACCTCCCCCCCCCCCCCCGACCTACGATGGCCCCGAGGCCATCGCATGTTGAAGGCAGCATCAACATACGATGCTTTTGTATATCGGGGCCATCGCATAAACGGCTATCCGGCAGCGCTGACTGCTTCAGCTGCCGCCGGATAGCCGTTTGCGGTGCCCCGTGTGCTCCGGTGATGGTCTCCTACCTGTCCTCGGGTCTCCGGAGCATCCTCTTCACGATCCCCTCCATTGCCGGCACTCTCCTTCGTCGTCATTATGTCGCGCGCACGCCGTCCCGTCATCCAATAGGAGCGGCGTGCGTGCGTAGTGACGTGATGACGGAGAGCGAGGATCCCGAGGAAGCAGAGACGTCCGGAGCGTCGGGGACACCACAGCGATGGAGGGCGACATCCAGGGCAGCGGTGATGGGTCCGGAGCGGCGGGGACAGGTGAGTATACCTTCCTATACTTTACATTGCACGGATCCCTCAACATACAATGGTTTCAACAAACGATGGTCCATTTGGAACGGATTACCATCGTATGTTGAGGGACCACTGTGTATGACCTCATATTTTTTTACTTTACCGACTAAGTTGTACCATTCTTTGATGTGTGGTGACCGAGGCGCAAACCAATTTCTCAATATTACAATTTTCATTAATCCCAATAGTTTACTACTATGTTTACTACTACTAATTATGTTACTGTCTTCTTTTCCAGTTCTTCACCACCACATCCTGATGCATTGCACACGTAAGATCGTGCCAAGATTGACAGCAGGAGTGCGAAGCGAAATTATGACGTCTTCCTAAAATCAGAGAACAAATCATCGGTGTCATGCGGAGAGAGGAGACCCCCCCGCTGTCCTGCGTTAAGTGGCTCATATACCTGGAGGAAAGAAAGGCACAAAAGGTGGGACATTTACACCTTCTGTCACAGGGAACTATCCCGCCATTGTTACAAGAGACAGGTAGAGTCCAGCAGACAATGCCAGCTCTTTTGCATATTGTTTTTCTTTTCAATGCCTCCTGATTGAATTAGCACGTTAATGCCTAACCCTCTCAGTGCCAAACACTGCATTGCATTCCTCCATATGAGAACGAGCTGCCCAACCTCCGCCCATTAAACCTGGTCTTCACCCATTGTCCCGCCATTGATATACCTTTGTTTACGTTTATATCAGCCATGTCATTGTGTCATGGATCCTTCATATCATAGGTCTGCTGCTCCCTGCTGTCCTATAGAACCGTCCTATACAACTGACAGTCTATTATGTCACATCCTGACACAGTCATTGAAGTCACTGGGAGAGTTTACCTGTATGTGGCTCTTGAGATCTTAGACGCAGCTAGCTACATCATCTTTGAACCTTCAGATTCTTACTAGAGATGAGCAAACTTACAGTAAATTCGATTCGTCACGAACTTCTCGGCTCGGCAGTTGATGACTTATCCTGCATAAATTAGTTCAGCTTTAAGGTGCTCCCGTGGGCTGGAAAAGGTGGATACAGTCCTAGGAGACTCTTTCCTAGGACTGTATCCACCTTTTCCAGCCCACCGGAGCACCTGAAAGCTGAACTCATTTATGCAGGATAAGACATCAACTGCCGAGCCGAGAAGTTCGTGACGAATCCAATTTACTGTGAGTTCGCTCATCTCTAATTCTTACATTTAACGGGGTATTCCAGGAAAAACTTTTTTTAATTTTTTTTTATATCGACTGGCTCCAGAAAGTTAAACAGATTTGTAAATTACTTTGAATAAAAAATCTTAATCCTTCCAATAATTATCAGCTGCTGAAGTTGAGTTGTTGTTTTCTGTCTGGCAACAGTGCTCTCTGCTGACATCTCTGCTTGTCTCGGGAACTGCACAGAGTAGAAGAGGTTTGCTATGGGGATTTGCTTCTAAACTGGGCGGTTCCCGAGACACGTGTCATCAGAGAGCACTTAGACAGAAAAGAACAGCTCAACTTCAGCAGCTCATAAGTACTGAAAGGATTAAGATTTTTTAATCGAAGTAATTTACAAATCTGTTTCACTTTCTGGAGCCACTTGATATATAAAAAAAAGTTTTTTCCTGGAAAACCCCTTTAAGTATCTATTGGCTAGAGCAGTGGTCTCCAAACTGTGGACCTCCAGATGTTACAAAATTACAACCCCCAGCATGCCCGGACAGCCAACGGCTGTCCGGGCATGCTGGGGGTTGTAGTTTTGCAACATCTGGAGGTTCACAGTTTAGAGACCACTGGGTTAGAGGACCTGCTTAGAGCAGTGAAACTCACCAAATGCCAACAGCTGTCCGGGCATGCTGGGGGTTACAGATACTGGACATTTGCATGAGTACTTGTACTTGCGCAAATGTCCCCGATACCTAATCCTATACTCGCCAGCGGGACCCCCGCCGGCAGGTTTCACGGAGTTGCCGAACTATGTAACGCGCCCAGCAGCTGAGCGTGCGTCATAGCCGGGACCTGTGGCTAATGCTGAACATCACCAACATTGCGGTGATGCCGGCATTAACCCTATAGATGCCACGAGCAAAATTGATCGTGTTGTCTAAAAGTCCTGAGATTAACTGCCGTTTAGCTCAGGAATGCTGATCGGGATCACCGCTCTGAAATTGCGGTGTCCCGATCAGCTATGAGGATGGCTGGAAGTCCCGTACCGTACTCTGTGCCGTCCAATCGACGCTCCTTTACTACAGCCATGCATGGCAGGCAGTAGTAAACCAGCGCCGATAACACAGAACAATGCTATGCTATGGCATATCATTGATCAGTGTATGCAATCTACATATGGGGACTAAAAAAAAAGTAAAAAAAAAGGGTAAAAATAAATAAGTGTGAATTAACCCCTTCCCTAATAAAAGTTTGAACCCCCCCCCTTTTTAAAATAAAATAAAATCTTTTTTTTAATATAAATAAGCCCTTCCTCTAATAAAAACTAAAAAAAAACAACCCTTTTTCCCATAAAAAAAGCTGTCACATGACATAGAAAAAAGTATCGATAATTGGTATTGCTCAGAACTTAAAGTAAAAGTATCGGTACTCTTACTCAGTCTTAAAAAAAATGGTATCGGGACATCCCTACTGGAGGTTGTAGTTTTGCAACATCTGGAGGTCCACAGTTTAAAGACCACTGGGTAAGAGGACCTGCTTAGAGCAGTGAAACTCACCAAATGCTAACGGCTGTCCGGGCATGCTGGGAATTAGGGATGTCCTTATATTGGTATCGGGACCAATACTGGACATTTGCACAAGTACTTGTACTCGTGCAAATGTCCCCGATACCTAATCCGATACTCGCCAACGGGACCCCCGCCGGCAGGTTTCACAGAGTTGCCGAACTATGCAGCGCGCCCAGCAGCTGAGCGTGCATCATAGCTGGGCCCTGTGGCTAATGCTGAACATCACCTAATGCGGTGATGTCTGGCATTAACCCTATGAACGCTGCAATCAAAGTTATAGTTTTGCAACATCTGGAGGTCCTGAGTTTAGAGACCACTGGGTTAGAGGACCTGCTTAGAGCAGCGCAACCCACCAAATGTTACCAAACTACAACTCTCAGCATGGAACTATTCAGGCATGCTGTGAGTTGTAATTTAGCAGCAGCTAGAGTATCATTGTTTGGAAATGAAATGCACATTCTTTGGGTATGTTCACCCGACGGAATTTCCACACGGAATTCCTTGAAAGAATTCCAAAGGAAAATTCCAACGTAATTTACTTCAAATTAATTTGAAATTCTGTTTCTGGCATTCTGTAAAACTATAAGACTATTCTTTTATTTAGATAACACTTTATTCCGCTGAAATTCTGTGACGGTTCCGTCACAATGCCACCGCATTCCAGTGGGAAAATCTGTTGCAGCAGACTCTCATTGTTTTCAATGGGATTCTGCTGCACTGTGCACATGGCAGAATTGGAAAAATGTTTTTTTTTTTAAATCAACTGGTGCAAGAAAGTTAAACAGATTTGTAAATTACTTCTGTTTAAAAAAAAAAAACGTAATCCTTCCAGTACTTATCAGCTGCTCTATGCTCCAGAGGAAGTTCTTTTCTTTTTGAATATTTTTTCTGTCTGACCACAGTGCTCTCTGCTGACACCTCTGTCCATGTCAGGAACAGTCCAGGGTAGAAGCAGATCCACATAGCAAACCTATCCTGCTCTGGACAGTTCCTAAAATGGACAGAGGTGTCAGCAGAGAGCACTGTGGTCAGACAGAAAGGAAATTCAAAAAGAAAAGAACTTCCTCTGTAGTATACAGCAGCTGATAAGTACTGGAAGGATTAAGATTGTTACATAGAAGTAATTTACAAATCTGTTTAACTTGCTGGCGTCATTTCATTTAAACCTTTTTGTTTTCCAGTGGAGTACCCCTTTAAGGTGGCCATACATTTTCAATAACTGTTGGACAATCCGTTTTCCCTCCCGAAATCCCCATACAGGTATATGCCTTTATTCTTTTTAAAAACAAATAAAACATAGAGTAGTGAAATTTAATATTGATCAAGTCTAAGTTCTTGTGAATGCATTATCCGCTCATGTAATGATGCCCACTGACTTACACCAGGCTTACACGTAACACGCATGTGAACTAGCCTATGGCTGCGCCTCCTCTCTGCCGCCGGTCCCAGCGTGTCATCAGGTAACTGCCGCCGGTCCCCCCCGCTATCTTCCCCCGCTATCCTCCCCGTCTCTGCCCGGACTTCCAGGGGCGGGCAGAGCAGGTGATCTGAACTTTCACCCCCCTCCCCTGCGATTCACTAGTCAGCTGAGACACTGTGATTGGTCCACAGGGACCAATCACAGTGATCGCTGACCAGGACCAATCACAGATGGTCCTGGGATGTCAGGCAGAAGTTGTCTCCCGCCGGTAACAGCGAGACTTCTGCCTGTTGACCTGTGTGATGCTGCTCATCGCCGGGTTAACTGACTGCCTTATATAAACGTTGAGATGAGCGAACTAGCTACATAACCCGCCGTTTATATAAGGCACTCTGCGGGAAGGGGTTAAGGGTGAAAAAAAGGAGACAAAAAACACCTTGTAGGTTTAGTGTTTCAAATTTTCCTATTGACTCCCAGCTAACAGGTGGTCACAAATATGGTTGGTATGCGGCAAATATGGGTGTGTGGTGGCCCAGTACGGGAGGTGTTACGCCGTGCTCCTGCTGTCCTGTCAGGCAGCCTCCTTCAGTGTCCCTGCCTTGTTTCCCCATTGTAAATATGTTTTACCCTATAAAGTGTTATAAAATGTAATGTTGCTTTAGTAGTTATACCATGTGATATGTCATGTGATTGTTACCCAGGAGGTACCAGTGACCAGGTGATCCCAAGAGTGACCTATGGGCTCCCTGCTGGTCTCCCCTATATAAGCCCTGGGTGGAGCTTCTCTCTCCTCTGCTGAGGTCCAGTGCAGTCGCCTAGTGTGTGTGTCCAGAGTGTTGGAGACCTCAAAGTCCAGTCCTGCAGCCACCATCAAGTCAAGTAAGATAAAGTCACAGCTTTATGACTCAAGTCAGTCCCTGTCATCTGTCAAGTCAGCGTGGTCTGCATTCAATTGTCCAGTCCTACTACAAGTCCCAGCAAGCCCTTAAGGTCTCTGCATCACTGGTCACCTCCTTGGGCCTTGGCTGAACTGTATAGACTTTACCATCTGTCTACCCTCAGTAAAGCTACCGTTGTCCGTAACTTGGCGTGGAGTCTTTATTGCCCCCGTGCCTAGCCCAAGATTTGGCGGTATACCTTCTGGTGGTTATAGGATAAACCACGCCCTGGCATCACAAATAAAAGGGGTTAATGCCATCTGCTCTGCACCACACACCTCCGCCACCACAGATGAAAGGATGAAAATGACCAAAAGAAAAACGTTGTCATCTTTTTTGCTACCCAGATTTTGCCACCCATTGACTTTAATGGATCTGGAGCAATTTTGTAATAGTAAAGGTACCCCTGGGGGTACCTGTACGCCAGGTTGAGAACCACTGCTCTAGGGTTATCATATAGCAGGCGGACCAAAGCACAGAAACGTGGAGAAGGGAACACAGCGGTGCACGGTGTCTATGGGTCTGTAATATGGGATCATTAAGGGGCATTTATCAAAACTGAACTTGCTTTTAGTTAAGATAAAAACGTTGCAGGCAAAGTGACACCTGTGCGCCAAATTTATCAAGTGGTGCACGGATGTTGAATGCCCGCAGAACTGCTCTGTTTAAATGTTGCAGAGCAGAGGCGGGCCTTAAAGGGGTACTTCGGTGGTAGAAAAAAAAAGAAATACATTTTCAAATCAACTGGTGACAGAAAGATATACAGATTTATAAATTACTTCTATTTTTAAATAATCTTAATCCTTCCAGTACTTATCAGCTGCTGTATGCTCCACAAGAAGTTGTGTAGTCCTTTCTGTCTGACCACAGTGCTCTCTGCTGACACCTCTGTCCGTGTCAGGAACTGTCCAGAGCCGGAGAAAATCCCCATAGCCAACCTCTCCTGCTCCGTACAGTTCCTGATATGGACAGAGGTGGCAGCAGAGAGCACTGTGTTCAGACAGAAAAGAACTACACAACTTCCTGTGGAGCATATAGCAGCTGATAAGTACTGGAAAGATTAAGATTTTTTTATATAGAAGTAATTTACAAATCTGTTAAACTTTCTGGAGCCAGCTTATAAAATTTTTTTTTTCCACCGGAGTTCCTCTTTAATACAATTGTCGCATGAAGACATATAGGGCAGGGTGGAATTTCCCTGTGATTTCTTCTATATCTGGTCCGTGCAGCTTTTCTGCGGCTTTGTCACTCATGATAAATAAGTGACCAGTGCACAAAGTGATCTTAATCAGATCACTTCGTGGTCATGAAAATTAAACAGTGTAAATTAAATGTCGCAGGAAAAGTCACAACGGACCAGCCTGCGACTTTAGACAAAAAAAAAAAGCAGTCTGAATTGTTTTGATAAATTCCCATCATAATATGCATGAATCCTAAAAGTGTGCCCCTTTGGAATAGTTAAAATCTTGCATGGACTGCCCCCTTTGTTCTGTTGTCTCCCCATTGTCCATCCTTAGGTACGTACGGCAAATATGTATATATCACAACACACAAAGACTCACGTTAATAAATCCATTTATTTTACGTTATATATTAAGACGAAATATCCAAATCTGAGCAGCTAAAGTGACGGTAGTCGGCAGTGGTCTTTTCAGTCGCATATTTTCACTTTCGTTTCTGACAAAGGGGGCGCCGCTGAGGCAGCTGTGAACACCTACACTGACCCTTCCTTATCGTATTCAAAAAGCCAACCCCGGACTCTAATGCTAATCAAACAATTGATTTTTTGTGTCCATATAAAACTCTTCTATGAGTGATTGACATATAGCTGCTATGATGATTTTTATTTTTTTTCCCACTATGGCTGCAAAAAAACGAGGAGAAAGGGCTCTGTGATCTACAGAACACAGTCTTCCCAGATCTGCAGTACCATGGCTCCTGAAATGATTACAATCCGTGTGCCGATCATTCCCCCGATCATTTAGTCATCCTTCTCCTTGGCTCCGTGTTTCAGAATACGGGTGAATTCTACATAGTTGAAGTTGCCTTTTTTGTCAATCGGTGCCTCCCTGTACATCTCGTCCACCTCCTCGTCCGTAAAGCGGTCTCCCATCGTGGTTAGGAGCTCACGTAAATGATCCTCATGGATGAAACCTGTAGAGTGCAAACAAAGTTAAATGTCATGTGAACAAGCTTTGCATATATCCAAAGTACAAGCAAATATATGAAACTTTTGTATTATATCTTATTAGAGAAAAATAATTTTTTTTCTTTCCCCTCCCTGTCTGCTGCTAAAAATTTTCTTTCCTAAAAAGCAGCACAGCTTTATCCCGAGTCAAGCAATACAAGTCTATGAAGGGGGAGGAAGGAGCTTCGCTCACCAGCTCTTTGAGAACTGCAAATTATAGATAAAGCCTGCAGAGCAGAAATCTGCTGAAAAATACTATATGCAAGTTATATAATGACCAGAAATAGTGCTGCTCCTCACTAGCTTATCTTGAAAAGTCACCTGAAATGAAAGGGTCACTTTAAAATCAGCAATTAGAAAGGTAGACCATGAAAAAAGAATAAAAAAGGCAGATAAAAATGTATCAAAACACTGTAGACCAAAAGGTAGCAATAGAGAGTGGATTAAAGGTTATGCTGCAAAAAGTTAAATATCCCCTAACATATCCCCTAGAGTATAAGTGTCTGATCATGGGGGGGGGCTGACCGCTGGGACCCCCCGCAATCTCCTGCATGGCACCGGGCCTCTCAGAGGAGTGCATGCTGGGGACGGCACACGTTTCATTTATTTCTATGGAAGCGCCAGAGATGCCCGAGTACAGCACTTGGGTCTCTTCAGCGCTCCCATAGAGAATTAATGGTTCTGTCCCCAGCATGCACTCCTCTGAGAGGCCCGGGGCCTGTGGATAGGGGATAAGTATAATCAAAAACACAAACGGCAAAAAAATATTTGTCAAACAATTGTTGACCAAAAGGTAGCAAAAGGAGGCTCCTGTGTTCACGCCCGCCCCCTCGTGACATCACAGCCTGCCCCTCAATGCAAGTCTATGGGAAGGGGGCGTGACGTCACATGACGGGATGTGACGTCACATGACGGGGCAGGCGTGAACACGGAAGCCCGCACACAGCGTTCGGAACTCAATGTTCCGGACGCTGGATAGTGGAGTAACCCTTTAAATGAACCTGACTGCAGTTTCATGCTGCCTGAACCACAGATAAGGACGAGTCAGTTAGATTTCAACATGTTTGATTCTTTTGATCTAAAGTGGCTGACTTCTCTCTCCCTATTCAGACCATATGCACGCTCAACAAAGCCAAGGGTGCAACTACATGTGGCTAGCCTTAGTTTTCATTGTGATAAAGCTGCATTAGGGTGCATTCACACCACATTTTTTGCAATTTGCCTGCCGCATCCGGCGAGGGCATTTGAAAACTATCCGCTGCCGTATCCCCATTTTGTTGCCAGACTGAAAATCGTGGTCTTCCACGGTTTTTAGTATGTCAATAAAATTGAAACGGTTCACAAATAAGCCCACCGGAGTCACTATCTGACTCCGTCCGGCTCATTTAAATTAATGGGGTGTCCCCCCCGCAAGATCCATCAGCTGAATTGCAAAAACGTGGTATGAATGCGCCCTTAGTGAGGACTGTGTTAAAAACCAAGCAGAAAAAAATAATTTACCAAACACTATTGGACAATGTTTTGAAACAATGATGGAAGTTTCAGTATTTGTTCACTAAGTCTCAGGTGAAAACGTTTTTTTTGGGGGAACGTAAATGTTACATTTATACTATCGGGCAAGGGCTGCATGGCAATTTTGGCCGCAACTGGGGTTCATGTGACCAAAAAAATTGCCATGTTGCACCGCAGGGATTGTGCTGCCCTGCAGCTTATGTAAGTCAATTGGGTTGTGTTGTGATCCACTAGTGAACGCAACTGTAATCTTTCAGTCACAAGTCAACCATCTGTTGGGTCGAAGCCGCTTGTGGTTCGCAACGTGACCATAGCAGTTATGCAGCACAATCCCTGCAGTGCGACACAGTGATCTTAGGTTATGCAACGCCTGTCATAGCCCAAATCACCATGTAGCCCTAGCCTTACTGGACACCAATCGCGTAACTATAGGGGGCGCAGCTGCTCCACCCGTGTCACATAAGACGACACCAGTAATATCTGTGGTGTCCCAGTACTGGACTTGGTCCCTTACCTTAGTCGTAGGTCCCCATAGTCAGAGTTCCTCTGCGCTGATAGGGCTCTTTTTAAAAAATGTATATAATTAAAGGAGTTCTCTAAGCTAAAACTTTTAACCCCCGCTGTGCCCAGTCTGTAAAACTATACATAATAAACTTTCACTTACCTGCCTACGATCCCCCGTTGTTCCGATATCGCTGTCTCGTTCTCCGGTCCCGGTCTCTTCCACTTCCTGTGGGTCGGTGACTTCACTCTGTGCTCAGCCTATCAGCGGCCGCAGCAATGTCCCGTCGCGGCCGCTCATAGGCTGGGCGCAGAGAGAAGTCACCGACCCGCAGGAAGTGGAAGAGACCGGAGAACGGGACGGCGATATCGGAACAACGGGGGATCGTAGGCAGGTAAGGGAAAGGTTATTATGTATAGTTTTACAGCCCGGGCACAGCGGGGGATAAAAGATTTCAGTTGGAGAACTCCTTTAATATATTTTTTTATGGTATAAGTAATGTACAGGACCTTAGGTCATGTGATATTTAATAATTCCGTTATGCTAAGGTTAAGGCCCTTTTGGGTCATGTGATGTAACCAGAATCCTTTGTACTAGGACTGACAGGTTTGGGGAACCAATAAGCTTTGATCCTGCCCCTTTAGATATAAGGGCGCTGTTAGCCAATAATCTCTCTCTTGTTCCTGTGCTGGAAAAGCAGTAACAGCTCCGTACAATTCTGCAAGACAATCTAGGCCTGAATTCAACTCCATCCTGCTAATCCTACGTGACTGCTGGACCTAAACATACCCCTAAATCCAGTAGAACAGCGTATAGAAAGGAATCAAAGCTTATTTCCTACAAAGTCTTAGCCAACCTGTGAGGAGCCTACATCCCGGTCCTCTTGTAAAGACTGTTGTTAATTGCATCCTGCATAAAATCTGCAGTAAAGTTATTTCAAGTTTATTACAATTCCGGCTGTGGACAATCCTTTATTCCTCCCTATCGTTCCTGGGACGGGTGGCGGTATGATATACGTATACAGAGGAACCCGCACCCTGGCGTCACGACATTCAAGAGTTAATGCTAGACCCTGCAACACTACTCAGCATCACCCCTGTTCACCCTACACCCCCCCCCCCAAGCTACCACATATAGTGGTCCCTCAACATACAGTAATAACTGGCTTCAAGGCGACCATTGTATGTTGAAACCACTGTATGTTGAGTCCATGGGGGGAGATTTATTAAAACCTGTGCAGAGGAAGAGTGGTGCAGTTGCCCATAGCAACCAATAAGCATGCTTTTTTTTATTTTTAATGAGGCCTGTGGAAAATGAAAGAAGTGATCTGATTGGTTGCTATGGGCAACCCAGCAACTTTTCCTCTGCACAGGTTTTTGATAAATCTCCCCCTTTACTCTATGGAAAACTGGTAATCTGTTAGTGCAGAGAAAAGCAGTGTTTCCCAGCCACTGTGCCTGTAGCTGTTGCTAAACTACAACTCCCAGCATGCCCGGACAGCCGAAGGCTGTCCGGGCATGCTAGGAGTTGTAGTTTAGCAACAGCTGGAGGCAACCTGGTTGGAAAACACTGGAGAATAGGGTGAACAGTGTTCTTTTGCTTTTGGGCCGGGTCCCAAAAGACATGTGAGTGACGGAGACTCACTATGTCTGTGCTGGGTACAAAGTATGAAGTATCAATATGAACGAATAAAGAAGCACGTACGTGCACACAGCATCAGCGCAGGTGGAATGGCGCTCGGAGGCTACGCCGGCAGTTTCGCACGTAAATGCGTGCTTCTTCCGGCCTCCGTGCGAAACTGCCAGCGTAGCCTCCGAGCGCCTTTCCACCTGCGCTGATGCTGTGATCCAGCTTCCCGTTACCGGACCCCGTCACGCAACTCTCTCCGCTGAGCGGTGAGTGCACGTGCGTGCTTCTTTATTCGTTCAGATTTGTAAATTACTTCAATTAAAAAAAATCTTAATCCTTCCAGTACTTATTAGCTGCTGACTACTACAGAGGAAATTCTTTTCTTTTTGGAACACAGAGCTCTTTGCTGACATCACGAGCACAGTGCTCTCTGCTGACATCTCTGTCCATTTTAAGAACTGTCCAGAGTAGGAGAAAATCCCCATAGCAAATATATGCTGCTCTAGACAGTTCCTAAAATGGACAGAGATGTCAGCAGAGAGCACTGTGCTCGTGATGTCAGCAGAGAGCTCTGTGTTCCAAAAAGAAAATAATTTCCTCTGTAGTATTCAGCAGCTAATAAGTACTGGAAGGATTAAGATTTTTTAATAGAAGTCATTTACAAATCTGTTTAACTTTCTGGCACCAGTTTTTATTTATTTTTTTATTTTTTTTAAGTTTTCCACCGGAGTACCCTTTTAAGTCTATGCTGTATTCAAGGCTGGTGCAAGGATTTTTGCCACCCTAAGCAAAAGGTAATATTACCTCCCCCTGGACTCTGCCCATTGGCTCCGCCCTTTGACATGCCCCACCTTACTACTGGGGTGACACACTGTAACAAACCTCTTCCTCATGCTGCTGGCTGAGCGAGTGGTTCGGATGCTGGTTGTCTAACTTTCTTGCAGCAGGCAGAGCTTATGATGGGATCTGAGAACCCTTGGTAAGTTGGAACTGTCTTATGTCAGTCAGGACTATTGTAAGTCAACGCTTTACTGTTTTGCACATTGGTCCCAACCTGCCGAGGCATCATAAACTATGGAGAGTTCACTTTACAGTGGTCCCTCAACATACGATGGTAATCCGTTCCAAATGGACCATCGTTTGTTGAAACCATCGCATGTTGAGGGATCCGTGCAATGTAAAGTATAGGACAGTGGTCTACAACCTGCGGACCTCCAGGTCCAATGAACTGATGAAGGAAAAATAATAATAATAATATGATCAAATGCACATACCTACAACTAATACCAGTGTACGCTATGCTAGAGATTGAGCATATAACTACATTAAACAAAACTATGGCCTCCCAAAGCAAAATCTGCTATAGGGACAGCTGCTCTTAACGTGAAATGTACAGTGACCCCCCAACCTATGATGGCTCCGACATACGATCATTTCAGCATACGATCACTCTCAGAGGCCATCGAATGTTGAAGGCAGCATCACGATACGATGCTTATGTATGTCGGGGCCATCGCATAAACGGCTATCCGGCAGCGCAGACTGCTTCAGCTGCCATCGGATAGCCGTTTACGGTGCCCTGTGTGGTCCGCTGACGATCACTTACCTGTCCTTGGGGCTCCGGCACGTCCTCTTCGGGATCCCCTGCATCGTCGGTGCTCTCCATCGTCGTCATCATGTCGCTGCGCACGCCGTCCCGTCATCCAATAGGAGCGCCGTGCGTAGTGGCGTGATGACGGCGGCGGAGAGAGAGGATGCTGGGAAGCAGAGGCCTTGTCGGAGCGTCAGGGACACCTCGGGGACGGGGCGACAGCAATGGAAGGCAATGTGAATTTACACAGAAAACCGGGAGAAATGATCAATCCAGAAAAGGGTGAGTTTTTAATTATTGTAACTTTTTTATATCTACAAAGCTGGTTATACATGTGCCATTTGTGAATACAGCTATGTGTGATGTCCCAGTATGGGATATAGTCCCGTACAGTACTTAGGCCCTGTCAAGTTGAGTCCCTCTGTTACCTAGGGGCTCTCCTGCAGCGTCTCCCCCATTGTAATATGTATTCTGTTTAGTGTTATGTGTGTTATGGATAAAGGACATTTAAGGACCTTTGAGTTAGTCACATGATAATGTGTTCACATGATGTGTTTGTTACCCAGAGAGCACCAGCTAACCAGGTGACCTGCAGCTTGACCTATGGGCTTCTGGCTCAGCCCCCCTTTATATGAGGGGCAGCCATTACCATCTCTCTCTTCTACCACACTTCTTACTGAGGCACAGTAAAGTCCAGACGTCTCAGATCCAGTGTCCAGCACATCTGGAGGCCTCAAGCCTACCTACAGCCACATGCCAGTAAGTCAAGTCCTCTACGTCTGCTGTCACTACCTACGGTCAAGTCTATTATAGTCAGCGTGGCTGTCCTAAAGTCTGTCAAAGTCACTGCAAGTCCCAGCAAACTGTGAGGTCCTTCTGGGTTACTGGCCACCTCTCTGGGATCCTGTCCTAGCTGTAAATACTATTTCCATCTTTCTACCTCAGTAAAGCTACCGTTAACCCTAACCTGGTCTTGGACTATTATTGCCCTGCCTAACCTTGGGATAACGGTACTACCGTTCGAGTGGTTACTGGGAAAACCATGCCCTGGCATCACGAACATTTAGGGGTTAATACCATCTGCCCCTGGGCTACAACATCTGCCCCATAAACCTCACCTTCACACCCCCTTGACTCCCCACATGTGTACTGTATGGGAAACCACAATAAGGGGAAGAGGAGTCGTCACATTTTTTTTTTTTAAAGATCTATATAAATTATATTGTAGTAAACAGTGATGTATACCTGTGCCTTCTTCATCGAAACAGGCAAACGCGTTCCTGATCACATCCTCGGGATCAGTGCCGTTAAGTTTCTCTCCAAACATAGTCAAAAACATGGTGAAATTGATGGGGCCGGGGGCTTCACTCATCATGCCTTCCAGGTATTCATCAGAGGGGTTCTTACCTAGAAAACCCCAAAACAGCAGAATAAAAGACTGATACACTTATAAAACTTTTAGCCTAACCTGCTTTTTACTATTGCTTATCCGCCATTATTATCATTGCTTAAAGGGGTACTCCACTGGAAAATATTTTCTTTTAAATTAACTGGTGGCAGAAAGTTAAACAGGTTTGTAAATTACTTCTATTTAAAAATCTTGACCCTTCCAGTACTTATCAGCTGCTCTATACTACAAAGGAAGTAATTTTTTTTTTATTTTTGCATTTCTTTTCTGTCTGACCACAGTGCTCTCTGCTGACACCTCTGTCCATGTCAGGAACTGTCCAGAGCAAAAAAGGAGACAGTTCCTAAAATGGACAGCAGAGAGCACTGTGGTCAGACAGAAAGGAAATTCAAAAAGAAAAGAACTTCCTTTACAGTATACAGCATCTGATAAGTACTGGAAGGATTAAGATTTTTTTTAATAGAAGTAATTTACAAATCTGTTTAAACTTTCTGTCACCAGTTGATTTAAGAAGAAAAATTTTCCAGCGGAGTACCCCTTTAAAGTAACATGGGGAAAAACTTATCCCCTATCCAAAGGATAGAGAATAAGTTTTAGATTGCAGGGGTCTGACCGCTGTGATCCCCTGTATGGAGCCCCGGTTCTCCCCAGGAGCGGCATGTCATGACCCCCCGCCCAAAGCGGCGGCAGCAGACACACCTCCTCAATATATCTCCATGGGAGAGCCGAAGATAGCCGAACGGCTCTCCCATAGAGATATATGGAGGGGGCGTGTTGGCCGATGCTTTGTGCAGAGGTCGTAATGCGCCGCTCCTGGGGAGAACCAGGGCCCTATAACCAGAAGATTGCGGGGGATCCCAGCAGTCGGACCCCCAGGATCTAAAACTTATCCCCCATGATATATCTCCTTTAATAATGTTTATGAGTGATCTTGGTGGGAAAGAGAGAAAATTTTCCTAGATACAATTTATAAATAAATAAATTAAATATTGGTTAAAACCTCACTGACTTTATTGCATTGTTGCGGCGCTGTCTTACTGCAGCTCCGCTCGCATAGAAGTGGATAAAAGCTAAGCTGCAGTAACCCAGCATGACCACTACAGAATGTAGGGAGCCGTCAGCTTCTGGTTCTAACCGCTGATCAACAGGGTCATCATTCCAGTAATGTGGAGGATAGCAAAACAAATTTAGCCCACAAAACTACTTTAAAAAAGGACTTGTCTTTAAAGGGGTACTCCCGTGGAAAACTTTTTTTTTTTTTTTTTTTAAATCGACTGGTGCCAGAAAGTTAAACAGATTTGTAAATTACCTCAATTAAAAAATATATACTACAGAGGAAATGCTTTACTTTTTAGATTTCTCTGATGTCATGACCACAGTGCTCTCTGCTGACCTCTGCTGTCCATTTTAGGAAGTGTCCAGAGCAGCATATGTTTGCTATGGGGATTTTCTCCTGCTCTAAACAGTTCCTAAAATGGACAGCAGAGGTCAGCAGAGAGCACTGTGGTCGTGACATCAGAGAAATCTAAAAGGTAAAGCATTTCCTCTGTAGTATACAGCCCCTAAAAAGTACTGGAAGGATTAAGATTTTTTAATAGAAGTAATTTACAAATCTGTTTAACTTTCTGGCACCAGCTTATTTAAAAAAAATGGGTTTCCATGGGAGTACCCCTTTAAATAACTAAGGGTGACCACACAGTTTCTTGATACTCCCTCTCGTTCCTGAGATATGAAGGTTTATGGTTTGTCTTTCAGGGAATGAGTCAGATGGGCGTGAACTTAAATATCAATAATGGAAGTGACTGTCAGGCAATAGGCGGGGTTATAAAGTCAGGAGGTGTGTATTAGGAAGACGCACCCCTAAATGTACAACATACACCCCCCCCAGACTGTATAATCCTGCCCATCACCTGATAACCACTCCCATTAGTGACATTAAAGGGGTACTCCACTGGGAAATTTTTTTTTTTTTAAATCAACTGGTGCCAGAAAGTTAAACAGATTTGTAAATGACTTGTATTAGAAAAGCTCAATCCTTCCAGTACTTATCAGCTGCTGTATGCTCCACAGAAAGTTCTTTTCTTTTTGAATTTCCTTTCTGTCTGACCACAGTGCTCTCTGCTGACACTGCTGTCCATGTCATGAACTGTTCAGAGTAGGAGAGGTTTTCTATGGGCATTTGCTCCTACTCTGGACAGTTCATGACATGGACAGTGGTGTCAGCAGAGAGCACGGTGGTCAGACAGAAAGGAAATTCAAAAAGAAAAGAACTTTCTGTGGATCATACAGCAGCTGATAAGTACTGGAAGGATTAAGATTTTATAATAAAAGTTATTTACAAATCTGTTTAATAACTATCTGGCATCAGTTGATTTAAAAATTATAATTTTCAGTGGAGTACCCCTTTAAGTTCCCACCCATATTCCCTGAATTGTCAGACAAACTATCTCAGGAACAGAAGGGCGTATCAAGGAACGGTAAAAAAGGTGTTTGATCAGGGTAACCCGAGCTATTTTATTATAATGCTTTTTAATTGCAATACCAGACACAACCCATAGACAACAGTGGCGTTGTTCTAGAAAAATATAAGTGCAATAGAAAAATCCTTGTATACTGAAGATCATTAAGGGTTAAAGGGGTACTCCGGTGGAAAACTTTTTTCTTCTTCTTTTTTCCAAATCAACTGGTGCAAGAAAGTTAAACAGATTTGTAAATTACTTCTGTTTACAAATCTTAATCCTTCCAGTTGCTGTATACTACAGAGGAAGTTCTTTTCTTTTTGAATTTCTTTTCTGTCTAACCACAGTGCTCTCTGCTGACACCTCTGTCCATGTCAGGAACTGTCCAGAGCAGGAGAGGTTTGCTATGGGGGGATTTGCTCCTTCTCTGGACAGTTCCTGACATTAACAGAGGTGTCAGCAGAGAGTATTGTGGTCAGACGGAAAAGAACAACTCAACTTCCTCTGGAGTATACAGCAGCTGATAAGTACTGGAAGGATTGTTTTTTTTTTTTTATTTATTTTAAATAGAAGTAATTTACAAATCTGTTTAACTTTCTGGAGCCATTTGAAAATAAATAAATAAATAAAGTTTATTTTTCCTGGAATACCCCTTTAATGGTTCTCATAGTTTGCCCTACGTAGCCTTTCCCGCAGGGGCACTCAATAAAAAAAATTTCCACCGGAGTACCCCTTTAACATTAGATCTGTCTGACAAGTTGGTTGCGTGATGACCATATATTGGTAGTCTTCAAACTGTGGACCTCCAGATGTTGCAAAACTACGACTCCCAGCATGCCCGGACAGCCGTTGGCTGTCCGGGCATGCTGGGAGTCATAGTTTTGCAACATCTGGAGATCCACAGTTTGGAGGCCACTGCCGTATCTTTATAGGTGATATCAGTGATTATATTCACATATTTCACACCACAATCCCAACTAGTGGTAAAGTCCATGCATTCTTTATCGCTTTGTCATTGGCGCAGTGATACCTGCACTTTCGGCTCATTGGCCGCGTACATACCCATGGACGCCAACATGTCGTGCAGATCTTCCTTATCAATGAAACCGTCCCTGTTTTGGTCAATCATGTTGAAGGCCTCCTTAAACTCCTGAATCTGGGACTGGTCAAACATGGCGAACACATTGGAAGTCGCCCTCTGGGGACGCTTCTTGGTGGTCTTAGCCTTGGTCTTCTTGCTGGACATGTTGGCGGGAGGTAGGAGCCTGGGAATAAACAAAATATTAAGGTAAATCGGTCATATCACTAATTGCTGTGGCCTTCTGTACAGGTTCTTCATCACAGATTATTATGAAGAATCCTGTATCTTCACCATATAAACAGGACAGGTTCATACGAACTGATTATGAAGGTGAAATAAAACATTAGCGCAACACCTGTATATATGAACAGATGGCTATATATGTACAAAAGATATCCATATACGTATGTATTTTTTTAAGTTTTTTGCTAATATAGTGCAGTGTAGGCTATTTTTAGTTTATGTAGAGGTTCTTGTGTACGCCCTTTTTTGATGATGTGGCAGGCATAGGATAGGCTCCATTTTAGTTTACAAATGTACAATGATGTGGTCGTGTAATGCAGCCTACATTTCCCATGAATCCTCAGGCTGAGTGTGGTGTTTTATCACTGCACCTGGTTATCTAAATAGTCAGCTAGTGCTGGAGATCACCCCGGTGAACTCATAATACTCATAATTGGGTTTAGGTGAATTCACACTACATGCACATGTTTTCTTACTCAAAGTATGTTTTTTTTTTTTTTGTTTTTTTTTAGAAAAATATCGTTACAAGGAGAAACTGATTTGACCTGTAATCCCAATTGAGGTGTTTTACGAAGATCTGACATCTTTAGGCTGTGTTTGTAAGTTGAATTTTTGCAGCATTTTTCCCACATTGTAGTTGTTTTTTTTTACAGTGATTTTCCAAAATTGTGGTAAAAATTATATAAGGGGAAATTACAACAAAAATAGAAAAAAGGAGCAAACGCAATGTGTGAACACAGCCTTGGGACGTGTATAACTACTATATATCCTGATCCCATAGAGATAGCAGCAGTATACAGATAGAGCTGGAGGGGAGGTGAATAACTACTATATAGCCTGATCCCATAGAGATAGCAGCAGTATACAGATAGAGCTGGAGGGGAGGTGAATAACTACTATATATCCTGATCCCATAGAGATAGCAGCAGTATACAGATAGAATGGGAGGAGAGATGTATAACTACTATATATCTTGATCCAATAGAGATAGCAGCAATAGTATAGAAATATGGCTGAAGGGGAGGTGTATAACTACTATAAATCCTGATCCCATAGAGATAGCAGCAGTATACAGAAAGAGCTGGGAAAGAAAGTGTTTACTATAAATCCTGATCCCATAGAGACAGTAGCAGTATACAGATATGTGAGGAGAGGAGTCTGGGAGCTAGTAGGAGGGATCTGGTAGTCCACAAGTCAGAAAACCAGGTATGACATCCCGTCACTCACATTAAGCACAGTAACTTTTTCTGAGTCAGACTGGTGATCCCATGACCGATTTACAGTAACAAAAACACATAGAAGCAGCTGTGCTGGAATAAAACAAAAGGCTCATGCTTTTTTAAAGGGGTATTCCAGGCAAAACCTTTTTTTATATATATATATATATATATATATATATATATATATATATATATATATATATATATATATATATATATATATATATATATATATATATATATATATATATATCAACTGGCTCCGGAAAGTTAAAACAGATTTGTAAATGACTTCTATTAAAAAAATCTTAATCCTTCCAATAGTTATTAGCTTCTGAAGTTTTCTGTCTAACTGCTCAATGATGATGTCACGTCCCGGGAGCTGTGCATGATGGGAGAATATCCCCATAGGAACTGCACAGCTACCGGGACGTGAGTCATCAGAGAGCAGTTAGACAGAAAACAACAACTCAACTTCAGAAGCTAATAACTATCTGATCTGAAGAAGGGGGCGCTGTCCCCTGAAACACGTTATCCTGTTTGCTTTGCTGTATTCTCAATAAAGCGGTCCAGTTTGGTTCCACATCACTTCTCTGATCCGGTCTTTCGTCTTCACACTGGAAGCCAGCAGCGCCACCTCCTACGTTTATTTTTTTTTTTGCATCATTCCACAGTATATTCAGATAGGTTTAAGACAGTGGTCTCCAAACTGTGGACCTCCAGCTGTTGCAAAACTACAACTCCCAGCATGCCCGGACAGCCAACAGCTGTCTGGGCATGCTGGGAGTTGTAGTTTTGCAACAGCTGGAGGTCCACGGTTTGGAGAACCAGCATGAATAGTAAATTTCAGGGTGCTCTGCCAACATACTAGTTAATGTGTCCCACTGATTCATAGTTCACAGTCCAGTTCCGTCACACCTGTATGAATAAGACCTGGCCCTTTTATATTCACATAGGTGACGTGAGTATAGAGCATCATAAAAACATGAATAACTGGTTTGCTTGTTGCCCAGGGCCCTATTTTCTATCCAAATAATATTGCAAACTATCAAATTTATTTTCTATTTTCTTTTGTTTCTATAATAATTCTCCCTATTATTTTCTACATAGCACATAAAGTCGCTTAAAGACCACATGCTACAGGTATTTAATCAAAAGATAACTACATAATATTATTATAAATATATAAAAATAATAAAAAATATCAATATTAATAAAATAATAAATAATAATAATAATAAAAAATATAAAAATAATAATAAAGAGATGACCTGTGGTCAGTATGAATAAAAAAACAAACACAAGTTTGTCATTTTGTAGCCTTTTGTGCCATGTTTCCAATGGTGATTTAAAGGGGTTATCCAGAAAAAAAAACTTTTTTTTATACCGTATATCAACTGGCTCCAGAAAGTTAAACAGATTTGTAAATAACTTCTATTAAAAAAATCTTAATCCTTTCAGTACTTATGAACTTCTGAAGTTAAGGTTGTTCTTTTCTGTCTAAGTGCTCTCTGATGACACGTGTCTCGGGAACCGCCCAGTTTAGAAGAGGTTTGCTATGGGGATTTGCTTCTAAACTGGGCAGTTCCCGAGACAGGTGTCATCAGAGAGGGCTTAGACAGAAAAGAACAACCTTAACTTCAGAAGCTCATAAGTACTGAAAGGATTAAGATTTTTTAATAGAAGTAATTTACAAATCTGTTTAACTTTCTGGAGCCAGTTGATATTTCAAAAAATTTTTTTTTCCTGGATAACCCCTTTAATTTTGTTGCTACACCCTTCAGCTCCAAAGATATAGAGATTTAAAGGCGATATTTCATGTTGAAAAACGTATCCCCTATCGGTGCTGGGAGTTGTAGTTTTGCAACAGCTTTAGGTCCTCATGGATATAGACCAGTGTTTCCCAACCAGGGTGCCTCCAGCTGTTGCAAAATTACAATTCCCCGCCAACGGCTGTCTAGGCATGCTGGGAGTTGTAGTTCTGCAATGGCTGGAGGCACCCTGGTTGGGAAACACTGGTCTATGGTGACCGCAATGTCTGCGCGTTCCTAGTGTCGAACTGGTCCTGGCTACAAGATTTTCCAACTCTATTAAAAAGGTGTTATCCAGGAATAGACAAACAGAGCAAATTTTTCTAAAATTTTTCTTAAAACAGCGCCATCCCTGTCCTTTCAGGCTGCGTGTGGTATTACAACTTGGCTCCATTCACTTCAATGGAGACGAGCTGTAATACCACACACAACCCCATGACAAAAGTGGCGCTGTTTCTGGTAGAAAGCCCCTATGTTTTTTCTAACTTTTAAAATCTACTTTTTCAGGACGTGTCACTTTGATACTGCTGGATTTTTCAGGGAACGCTATTCTATGAATCACCGGAAGGAACGTCTGTATAATCAAGAATAGATCCAAAATATTACAGCCGCTCTGCAATCCAACATGAAGATCAACTAGGCTCTTAAGAAAAATATAAAAAATACATATAATAATAATTAAAGGGGTACTCCGGTGAAAAATTATTATTTTTTTTTTTTTTTTATTAAACTGGTGCCAGAAAGTTTAACAGATTTGTAAATTACTTCTATTAAAAAATCTTAATCCTTCCTGTACTTATTAGCTGCTGAATACTACAGTGGAAATTATTTTCCGTTTGAGACACAGAGCTGTCTGCTGACATCACGACCACAGTGCTCTCTGCTGACATCTCTGTCCATTTTAGGAACTGTCCAGAGTAAAAGGAAATACCCATAGAAAACATATGCTGTTCTGGACAGTTCCTAAAATGGACAGAGATGTCAGCAGAGAGCACTGTGCTCATGATGTCAGCAGAGAGCTCTGTGTTTCAAAAAGAAAATAATTTACGCTGTAGTATTCAGCAGCTAATAAGTACAGGAAGGATTAAGATTTTTTAATAGAAGTAATTTACAAATCTGTTTAACTTTCTGGCACCAGTTGATTTAAAAAAAAAATAAAAAAAAAATTGTTTTTCACCGGAGTACCCCTTTAATAATAGATAAAAATAATAAATAATAATAATAATAATTAATCATAACCATAAATAATACAATTAATATAATAAAAATAATAACAATAAATAATAATAAAATAGTAATAAAATAATAATAAATATAATAATAATAATAGAAAAATAAATAATAATAAAAATAGTCAGTGCTTCTCTTGTCTAGTACAAGAGTCATCTCCTTGTAATTTTGCAGTTCTTGAGGATGAAGCCTCCCAGTATCTCTGTAAGCCATACAAGGGCATGTCCTGTTCTGAAGAGAATACGGCTTGGAATGTCTTAGCCTTACCACGTCCCATAGAAAACATCTTGACTGCAGACGCCGCTCTAGTTTATTAGGAGACCGGACACTTAGATGGAACTACTTGTGCTATAAAAGTAGTTGTTAAAGTTTTAAAAAGCTATATAATATGCCACTATTATGTGCTGTGAAGTATACAAGCAACTTGTCTTTATTTGTACCCCATTATTGTAAAGCGCTACAGAATCTGTTGGCCCTATATAAATAAAATTATTATAACTGTGGACCTCCAGCTGTTGCAAAACTACAACTCTCAGCATGCCCGGACAGCCTTTGGCTGTCCGGACATGCTGGGAGTTGTAGTTTTGCAACAGCTAAAGGTCTGCATGGCTATAAACAGTATATATATATATAGGGGAATATGCAAATCAGCTCATTACATCACCTTTTCAGGCGATGTTCCCTGGTATCAGTTTAGCTCCAGTTACGGAATATAAAAAGCTAATCGGGATTAATGCCAAGCCAGAACTCCCTCTCTCTCCAGAAGGAAAGAGTACCCATCTGCAGACAGCTGTTTCAGGGTGCTTGCCCCTCGTCAGTACAGAGCAGGGTGAACTGGCTTGGCTGAGCCAAGCCAGTTCACCCTGCTCTGTACTGACGAGGGGCAAGCACCCTGAAACAGCTGTCTGCAGATGGGTACTCTTTCCTTCTGGAGAGAGAGGGAGTTCTGGCTTGGCATTAATCCCGATTAGCTTTTTATATTCCGTAACTGGAGCTAAGCTGCTACCAGGGAACATCGCCTGAAAAGGTGATGTAATGAGCTGATTTGAATATTCCCCTACCCAGAATGCCTGCGGAGTGCTTAGTGGCCCTTGAAAGCTCCATCGCACCAGGAGTGGTGAACTCTCCCTGAGTTAAATACTCATCCCGTTTATGTATGTATGTATGTATGTATGTATGTATGTATGTATGTATGTATGTATGTATATATATATATATATATATATATATATATATATATATATATATATATAGGCATTAGGCAGAGTGGAAACCTTCTGTAATCAGCTCAGCATCACGGGACATGACAGAGGACATGAAGGGCTTGTCCAAACTGGCTGGTCCCTTAGGCTATGTGCAAACACACAACTTGTGGGGGGGGGGGGGGGGTTGTGATATACAAATTTATCTTTTTTGGGGGTGGAGAAAAGTCGAAAATATGTGGGCAAAGGGTCAAAATGCCGACATTTATTTATAATTTTTTTTTTTGCTATGGGTCAAAATGTCTAAAGTTTTTGCGCAATGGGTCAAAAAGTCAAAAAATTTGGCGCAATGGGTTAAAGAGTTTTGCACAATGGGTCAAAAAGTCAAATAATATTTCGCAATAGGTCAAAAAGTTTTGGACAACGGGTTAAAAAGTTGGAAAGTTTAGCACAACAGGACAAAAAGTCAAAAAGTTTTGCGCTATGCGTTTAGACTCATCCCAGTGGTCAGGGATATGTCAAGGGAAAATTTTCACGCAAGCACCTCCCCAAAAAGTTTTTTGAGGCAAATAACACCCGAATTCCGGAGCATTTGCAGTAGTTAATCTGCCTGAGTATTTTAAGGCGTACCTGTCATATCACAGAAAAATAATGCTTATATATGTTACTCACTAGGGCATGCAGATGCTTTACATGTCTTTTTTTTTTTATATGTCTGGCTTCTGTATTTGGCTCAGAGATCCCTCTGTTCCTCTGCTCACTCCTTCTGACATCCACTGCTCAGGAAGGGGCATGTCCAAGGCAAGCACTGAGCCCGCCCTCACTTACCATGCATTCACTTCCTCCCTGAGTTTGCTCTGCTGGATCGCTTCATCCAATCACTGCAGGCTGCTCTGTAACCCCCTCCTCTCTGTTGTTATGTCTGATAGGACAGGAGTGAGCACAGAGGATGCTGGGACAAAGATGCTGCTGCAGCCGGACAGGATTATGTTCTGGATGGTATCGGGACCCCTAGTGGTCTTTGTAATAAGCCATGGTTTCTATAAAAAGGAGATCATTTTTTTTTTCTAATAGGATATTTGCAAACCAGCCTTTTTCTTGGGATGTAAAAAAACAACAACAAAAAAAGTTTTGTTTTTAACAACAATATATAAAAAACTCCCCTAATTGTTATTTAGAATGAAAAATTTACATCTGAAATACTTGTAAACATCAAATTAAACTGCAATGTTTTCCCTTAAATTCAATGCGATAGAATGGGAAAAAATGTCCGTCTGGTTGTGCGGATTAAAGGGGTATTCCAGGAAAAAAATTTTTTTTTTTTTTTATATCAACTGGCTCCAGAAAGTTAAACAGATTTGTAAATTACTTCTATTAAAAAATCTTAATCCTTTCAATAATTATCAGCTGCTGAAGTGGAGTTGTTTTCTTTCTGGCAACAGTGCTCTCTGCTGACATCTCTGCTTGTCTCAGGAACTGCACAGAGTAGAAGAGGTTTGCTATGGGGATTTGCTTCTAAACTGGGCGGTTCCCGAGACACGTGTCATCAGAGAGGACTTAGACCGAATAGAACAACTCGACTTCAGAAGCTCATAAGTACTGAAAGGATTAAGATTTTTTAATAGAAGTAATTTACAAATATGTTTAACTTTCTGGAGTCAGTTGATATATATATAAATAAAAAGTATTTTCCTGGATAACCCCTTCAATTCCAAAAAACAGCACCAACCCTGTCCTCAGGTTGTGTGTGGTATTGCAGGTCAGTTCCATTGAAGTGAATGGAGACAAGTTGTAATACCACACACAACCTGAAGACAGGTGTAGCGCTGTTTTTAAAAATTAGCTGTGTTTTTCTATTCCTGTACATTTTAAAACCTGTCCTCTATCCATGGCATAGGGGATACGTATCTGATCGTGGGACCCCCTGTTATCTCCAAAATGGGGCACAGAAACTCTCCTCTGAATGGAGCGCGAGGTCGTCCATCATATGGTACTACTCTGAGACACAGTAAGTAAAATTCTAGGCACGCGGAGCAAGATATAGGACCATAGTGGTCTATCTGCGCTGTATTACAGTTACATATATAGATTACACAGATACATAATACGGTTATGTACATCACATGTCTAAGGAGCTTGCGTAATGGTCCCACAAGTCCAAGCCACATGCTAACAGGGGATTTATGTATTATTTATGTATCACTTATGTATTATTTATATATGGGCAGTGTTATCCAACCAAGGTGCCTCCAGCTTTTGCAAAACTACAACTCCCAGCATGCCCAGACAGCCAATGGCAGAAACAGTTATCCTCTAGCACGCAGAAGAGGAACCCCTGTGGAGGAAACCTCTAGGGCAGTGTTATCCAACCAGTGTGCCTCCAGCTGTTGCAAAACTACAACTCCCAGCATGCCCGGACAGCCAACGGAACAAATAGTCATCCTCCAACACACAAAAGTGGAAACCCCCCCCCCCCTGTAGAGGAAACTTCTAGGACAGTGTTTTCCAACCAGTGTGCCTCTGGCTGTTGCAAAATTACAACTCCCAGCATGCCCCCGACAGCCAACAGCAAGCTGGGAGTTGTAGTTTTGCAATAGCTGGAGGCACCCTTGTTGGGAAGCAATGGTCTATAGCCATGAGGACTTCGAGCTGTTGCAAAACTACAACTCCCAGCACTGCCATAGACGATAATGTATGAAAAGAATGAGCTTTCGGCTGTCCGGACATGCTGGAAGTTGTAGTTTTGCAACAGCTGGAGGCACCCTGGTTGGAAAAGACTGCAGTATAGCCTCACACGATAGGTTTGTTACAGAATTCTCAGATCTATGGAACAGATGCAAAGATGTCTACAATAAATCTGCCGCCTGTGTCCATACTGTACATTTATACTGACAGGCTGGAGGTTACGCAAAGTTCAGTGCACGATTATACCGTCCGTGGCACGTATTACGGTATCAGTCTGTCAAAATAATATGCCGCCATATATGTACACGAACATGAACTGGCTACATTGACATATACATGTTTTTACGTGGACTCAAAAGTGCGGTATGCTGTACTGTGAGAACGAATAAATACACATAAGTGCAGGAAATACCCCGAAAAACGTCGCCATCCCATTTTGATGACATGTAAGTGGTAGGAAGAAGCCCTATCGGCTTCTCAGTAGTGATATTGGGCGCATTCACACTACGGAATTTCCAGAGCCGAAAAATTCTGCTCGGAAATTCTGATGCAGTACCCTACTGAATTTCCACCATAGAAATTTAAAGGGGTTATCCAGAAAAAAAAAAAAAAAAAAAAAAAAAATTATATATATATATATATATATATATATATATATATATATCTACTGGGTCCAGAGAGTTAAACAGATTTGTAAGTTACTTCTATTAAAAAAATCTTAATCCTTTCAATAATTATCAGCTGCTGAAGTTGAGTTGTTGTTTTCTGTCTGGCAACAGTGCTCTCTGCGGACCTCTCTGCTTGTCTCGGGAACTGCACATAGTAGAGGTTTGCTATGGGGATTTGCTTCTAAACTGGACAGTTCCCAAGACACGTGTCATCAGAGAGGACTTGGACAGAAAAGAACAACTCAACTTCATCAGCTGTTAAGTACTGAAAGGATGAAGATTTTTTAATAGAAGTAATTTACAAATCTGTTTAACTTTCTGGAGCCAGTTGATATATAAAAAAAAGTTTTTTCCTGGATAACCCCTTTAATGTAGCGTATCACTGTGTTTATATCTATGGCAGTGTTTTCCAAAACAGTGTGTCTCCAGCTGTTGCACAACTACAACTCACAACACGTGTGAGGCTATACTGCAGTGTTTTTCAACCAGGGTGCCTCTAGCTGTTGCAAAACTACAACTCCCAGCATGCCCGGACAGCCAAAGGCTGTCCGGGCATGATGGGAATTGTAGTTTTGCAACAGCTGGAGGCACACTGGTTGGATAACATAGCCCTAGAAGTTTCCTCCACAGGGATTTTTTTCCTCTTCTGAAGGATGACTGGTTGTGCCGTTGGCTGTTTGGGCATGCTGGGAGTTGTAGTTTTGCGACAGCTGGAGGCACACTGGTTGGATAACACTCGTAGGTGCCCGATGTGAATGTATATATATTCCATAGTGTGAATGTAGCCTTTCACTGTGTTTATATCTATGGCAGTATTTTCCAAAAGAATGTGTCTCCAGATGTTGCAAAACTACAACTCCCAACATGCCTGGACAACCAATGGCTGGGACTTGTAGTTTTGCAACAGCTGGAGACACACTCTATGAAACACACTAATCTGTGACTAGGGAGGGAAGACCTTGTCGAACTGGTCAGTAACCACTTCACCCTATAAGTAGGGCGTGATCAGAAGCCTGTCATTACTTCTATAAGTATACTGATCCACCCTCAACCTGTAGCAGAGTATTCTCAGCTGTAGCAGAGCTGAATAGGTAATTTAAAGGGGTACTCCAGTGGAAAAAAATTTTTTATTTTTTTTATTTTTTTTTTAAATCAACTGGTGCCAGAAAGTTTTGTAAACAGATTTGTAAATGACTTCTAAAAAAAAAAAAAAAAATAATATCTTAATCCTTCCCGTACTTATTAGCTGCTGAATACTACAGAGGAAATTATTTTCTTTTTGGAACACAGAGCTCTCTGCTGACATCACGAGCACAGTGCTTTCTGCTGAACTCTCTGTCCATTTTAGGAACTGTCCAGAGCAGCATATGTTTACTATGGGGATTTTCTCCTACTCTGGACAGTTCTTAAAATGGACAGAGATGTCAGCAGAGAGCTCTGTGTTCCAAAAAGAAAAGAATTTCCTCTGTAGTATTCAGCAGCTAATAAGTACTGGAAGGATTACGATTTTTTTTATAGAAGTAATTTACAAATCTGTTTAACTTAAAAAAAAAAAAAATTTCCACCGGAGTACCCCTTTAACTCTTTCTTTGTTTACATTGTAATATAGGAGAACATATGTAGGTTTAATGCAGAGGCGAAACTTGTAGCTTATGGACCCCAATGCAAAAGCTGTAACAGGGCCTCATGTCTACCATATGTAACGTATACAACTGGTGTCTTATAATGGGGCAAAGGTGCCTTGGGGCCCTCTCAGTCACAGGGCCCCGGGGGCGACTGCACGCCATATAGTTACACCCCTAGTTTAGGGTGTGTTCACACGTAGAGTATCCTGGACGTATTTGATCCACATATCAGAAGCTGCAGATTTCAATGTAAACTAAATGACTGAACCCAGCTTCAAATCTGCAGCTTCAAATCCTGCGCAGGATACTGTACGTGTGAATAGACACTTAGGGGGAGATTTCTCAAAACCTGTGTAGAGGAAAAAAGTTGACCAGTTGCCCATAGCAACCAATCAGATTGATTTTTTCATTTTTCACAGGCCTCTTTAAAAATGAAAGCAGCGATCTGATTGGTTGCTATGGGCAACTGGACATCTTTTCCTCTGCACAGGTTTTGATAAATCTCCCCCAAATTTAGGGCGTTTCCGCATGAATACACAGTGCCCGAAAAAAACAAGGGCTTTTATTCATTGCTAAAGTTACATTTTGCGTGGAATCCGCGCAACTTCCACTTAGCTGGGGGGGGGGGGGGGGGTTGCATTCACTGGGCTTCTGCAGCTGAATCCCGCAAAAATATAAGACATGACTTATGTGTTTGCAGATTGGCGCGTGTCCGAGCGGTCCTAGTGCCGACTGACTCGTAGGCTCCTGCTGTGAATGAAATGTCCGCCCGGGCAGATGTTCCGTAGCGTTAATGTAGCGTTTAGCACTGTGTTTATTTCTGTGGGAGTGTATTTCAAAACAGTGTGTCTCCAGCTGTTGTAAAACTACAACTCCCAGCACGTGTGAGGCTATACTGCAGTGTTTTTCAACCAGGGTGCCTCCAGCTGTTGCAAAAGTACAACTCCCAGCATGCCCGGACAGCCGAAGGCTGTCTGGGCATGCTGGGAGATGTAGTTTTGCAACAGCTGGAGGCACACTGGTTGAAAAACATTGCCCTAGAGGGTTCCTCCACAGGGATTTTTTCCTCTTCTGGAGGATGACTACTTGTGCCGTTGGCTGTCCGGGCATGCTGGGAGTTGTAATTTTAGCTGCGGATCATTCCGCAGCACAAATTCCGCAACGTTAATGACAATGCAGAATCCCATTGACGTTAATAGGCTATAAACACATGCAGATTTTTATGCAGAAATTCTGCAGAGTGAACATAGCCATAGGGTCCATTCACACGGGCGGATTACCTGCGGAAAATCCGCAATGTATGTGTTGCGGAAAATCCGCTACGGATTTTGCTACCATTAACTTCAATGGGTCTGAAGGAAAGTCTACAAATCTGCCTGTACTGCTGATTTTCTGCTGACCCATTGAAGTCAATGGTAGCAAAATCCGCTGGATTTTTTTCACAGCAAATACACTGTGGAAATTCTGCAGGTAATCCGTCCATGTGAACGTAACTTTAGGGTGTATTAACACACACACCAGATGTGCTGTGAATTTGAAGTTGGTAAATCCGCAATTGCGGATGTATTTTTGATTGCCGCAACCTCTGATTTGACAACTGCGCCGCAGATCAGGTGTGTGTGTGTGTGAATGCGTTCTAGGTAGGTGCCATATTTACTACAAGTGCAACATATGTGAATTTCTGTTCCAGGCACTAATTGCTAAATAAATATTGCAAAATAATAGTGTTTTTATTTTTTTATTTTTATTTCTTTTAAATATTAGCAATTTTTATTTGCAATTAGTGCTTACAATAAATATTGCAAGTGAAATAAGATTTTATGTCCTGTAACATGTCGTCCGCCCCTTAATATCACAAAAAAAAGAGAAAAAAATAAATAAAAAATAAAAACGAGGAGTTTGCAGCCTATTGTATAAAATGGGATTTCTTGAAATCCTGTTTACTACGCTGTAAGATCTGGGCGGAGCAGTAAATTTCAGCCGCAGGCAAAAAAACACAGATGAAACAACACAGTTTCACAAAAGACAAAAAGACAACCAAAACATTTAACATGTACTGTTCTGAAACTTTCTTAATATGTGTGTCAGGGATAGCGCCCCCTATGAGAGATTTATAAAGAACCTCTGTACATTTGGTTTGGATTAATGCCAATTCTCTCTACCTTTTTGCTAAACTACAACTTCCAGCATGCCCATACAGCCAAGGACTCAAACTTTTTAATATCTGTATTAAGGATAGCGCCCCCTATTACATAAACATTATTTACACTCTGTTTGATTTTACATCAATGCTTTCTAGCAATTTGCAAAATTACAACTCCCAGCATGCCCGGACAGCCAACAGCTGTCCGGGCATGCTGGGAATTGTAGTTTTGCAAGGACTCTTTAAAGGGGTACTTTTTTTTTTATGAACTGATGCCAGAAAGTTAAACAGAATTGTAAATTACTTCTATTAAAAAATCTTTACCCTTCCTGTACTTTTTAGCAGCTGTATGTTACAGAGGAAATTCTGTTCTTTTTGAATTTCTTTTTTTAGTCTTGTCCACAGTGCTCTCTGCTGACACCTGATGTCCGTATCAGGAACTGTCCAGAGCAGGAGAAAATCCCCATAGCAAACCTATGCTTCTCTGGACAGTTCCTGACACGGACAGAGGTGTCAGTAGAGAGCACTGTGGTCAGACAGAAAAGAAAGAAAAAAAGAAAAGAATTTCCTCAGTAGCATTCAGCTGCTAAAAAGTACTGGAAGGGTTTAACTGTTTAACTTTCTGGCACCAGTTGACTTATAAAGACCTAGAAATAAAATGTTTTCCACCGGAGTACCCCTTTAAGAAAGGACTCTCCTAAGGAAGGTTGTCTCCAATCTCTGTCTCATCAGCTTTGGCAAAACTACAACTCTCCGCATGCGCACGGACAGCCAAAGGCTGTCCAGGCATGCTGGGAGTTGTAGTTTTGCATGGAATCTCTAGAAGGTTGTCTCTAGAGATGAGCAAACTTACAGTAAATTTGATTCGTCACAAACTTCTCGGCTCGGCGGTTGCTGACTTTTCCTGCATAAATTAGTTCAGCTTTCCGGTGCTCCGGTGGGCTGGAAAAGGTGAATACAGTCCTAGGAAAGAGTCTCCTAGGACTGTATCCACCTTTTCCAGCCCACGGGAGCACCGGAAAGCTGAACTAATTTATGCAGGATAAGTCATCAACTGCCGAGCCGAGAAGTTTGTGACGAATCGAATTTACTGTAAGTTCGCTCATCTCTAGTTATCTCCAATCTGAGTCTTCAGTTTTTTGCAATGCTAAAACTCTCAGGATGTCTGGGCATGCTAGGAGTTGTAGTGTCGCAAGGATTCTTTAAAGAAAGTTGTCTCCAATCTGTGTCTCTTCAGCTTTTGCAAAACTACAACTCCCAGCATGCTCAGACAGCATACTGGGAGTTGTAGTTTTTCAAGGACTCTTTAAGAAAGATTGTCTCTAATCTGTATGGGTTCAGCGGTTGCAACACTACAACTCCCAGCATGCCCGGACAGCAAAAGGCAGTCAGACATTCTGGGAGTTGTAGTTCTGAAAGAACTCTTTAGGGGAAGTTTGTCTCCAATCTGTGTCTCTTCAGCTGTTGCAAAACTATAACTCCCAGCATGCCCAGACAGCCAACGGCTGTAGTTTTACGAAATCAAAAAAACATTGGTATAAAGTAAGAGTAAAAAAATAATAATAATGTTTCAACTACAGAGAGAATTTATCATCGATCTATATACGCTTCGTATTCTGCTTTGAATTATTGGCGAATTTTTGCGCAAGTTTTACGCAAACGTACGATTTTCCCATATCCCCAGCATAAAACCTTTTGACCATATAACACGCTGAATTTATTCAATGCGACTTTTAATTTTTATCACACACACTAAATAAATAAATAAAAATTCGCATTCTTACGTCACACACGGCGTGCTTAATTTTTAAGGCTCCAATAAAAGGGACAGGCCATACAGTCCAACTAATAATAATATTACAAACTGGGCAAACCAGTCAAGTATTAGCGACGAAGAAACTGAACGAATGAGAAAAGCGAACGATAAATCACTTGTGGGTTTGTGCAGACGTACAGAATAAATACGCCAAGACGAGAAGATAGTAGAGGAAAGATATCTTGTTATAATACCAGGAAAGAGTTAAAAAAGGTTAGATAAGGGGTGTGGTAATAAAAGGTATATGGCAGAGGTATAGACAGTGCACTACTTACCTGCACAGGAGTAGGACGGCAACTCAGAGATCTCCTCTGTGGATCAGGACACAGGGAAGGTCTGCCTTAACATTCCCAGGGTCCTAAATCCAAAACGGAGAGAGCAACCAATGGGGGAAGGAACACTCTCCCCCCCCCCCCTCCTCCGGCTGCCCTCCCGCCTGGGATTTGGCCATACATGGAAAAGGAATTTGAGGAGGATGCGAGATGTGTGGGACACACTGATCCAAACCCAAACACAGGATATTCTCCCTTATATAGTGCTCGGCCCCACTTTGTGACAGTATACAGGGAACCCATTGCACAGGGCTGTGTACACCAGGATAAGCAGACAGTCCTCCTTATAAGGGGCGTATAGGTGTGAGAGTGTAAGGAGGAAGGTACAATTGGTCACGAAATATACTACAGTGCGGGATTCTGCAAAACAAACACGAAAAACAAACACGAAAAACAACATACAGGTTACGGGGCCCGTCATCTCGGGCAGAGATATATGGTCGTAATTTTATATGGATGAAAATCAAGGGTACAGAATAGGCATATGGATACGGCATATCGGTCCCCATAACACACATCCATAATCTAGCCACATGCATTGAGACGTTGTGAAAAAAATGGCCGAACCTAAGGCTGGTTTCACTCTCTGGACAACTTTTTACATCTTTTTTATGGCCGCTATTTGTCTGGTTACCCAGTGATGGATCCAGGGGGGGCATTTGACAGTGGGGCAATTGCCCCCTCCCCGTCACTATTCCAAGTGCGGACATTCCCCCGTGCATATATAGCCTGACAGTGCCCCTCCCGAGATTAGACTTCTGGTGACCCGAACTGACAGATGTCACTAGACCCATAGTGAGTCCGAGACTTGTGTATTTGTTAGGCTACGTTCACACGGCGCAATTTTTGCAGAATGGAAAGTTTTCCGGATGCGGCAGCCACCAACTCATCATTCGCCGCTAGGACCACTCAGAAATGCGCGGTCTACATAGAGAGCAATGCATTTATGAGCAGATTCCGCCGATAGACTTGACTTACTATTAACAAAAGCAGCGGAGCCCATTGATTTCTATGGCTGAACAGATTCACTTGCGTGGGCTACTGTGCTTTCGAAATAGCGCAAAGGTCCCGAACGAAGTCAATAGCGGACTCTGTTCAGTCATAGAAATCAATGCGGTCCGCTGCCTTTGGCTGTCCAAGCATGCTTGGAATTGTAGTTTTGCAACACCTGGAGGCACCCTGGTTGGGAATCACTGCCTTAGGGTATAGAGCAGTGTTTCGCGTTCCAGCTGTTGCAAAACCACAACTCCCAGCATAACACCTGGAGACATAAACATAGACATGTAAACATAGCCAGGCGGATTTATTTGCCGGTTTCCCGCTGCGTATTTGAGGGGGCGGGCTCTTCTTGCCTGTCCACGGCAGAATTTCCGTTGCGGAAGATCCGCCGCAGACCCTACTGACTTCAATGGGGCTTGCGGCGGATTTTCCTCAGCGGAAAAATCTGCTGCGGACAGCCGAGAAGAGCCCGTCCCCTTTCAAATACGCAGCTGGAAACCCGCAAATATATCTGCCCATGTGAACATACCCTAATGCAGTGTTTTGCAAACAGTGTGTCTCCAGCTGTTGCAAAACTTCAACTCCCAGCATGCCCAGACAGCCTTCGGCTGTCCGGCCATGCTGGGAGATGTAGTTTTGCAACAGCTGAAGGCACACTGTTTGGAAAACACTGGTCTAAGGATCTAAGCGACTTAGGTCTTGCAGGGTGTTCCATGTGTGGTGAGCTGGGTGAGGCAATGATGTTGTAGGGTCTGCTGGTATTAACCCTTGGTTTGTCGTGACGCCAGGGTGCGGTTTACGGAGTATAGAAGGCCCAGCCACCAACCGGCCCAAAAACGGCTGGGAATAAACTGAATGTCCACAGCTTGATTTATGAGATGACTGGAACTTTTACTGAACTTCGTATGCAAACAGTCCTTATAAACATACAATCTCTCCGGAGGTAACCGGGATGCAGGTTCCTCACAGGCTCTGCTGGGACTAATAGTCTTTGGCTTTAAGCAGGCCACTGTGCTACTAATTGTATGAGTTGAGTTGAATAGTAGTCACAAGGATTTAGGAAACAGAGCTTTATAACTCACGGTTTTAGTGGCTGCTGGTTCTTTAGGCTTTGGCCTAGTTGAGATGGATTGAGATATGCTGATTGTGCTTGGCTTGATAGTCTGGAACTAGGAGAGAGAATTTACAGACTACAGCCCCTTATATACTAGGGGGGCTGGACAAATCCCATTGGTTGCAAAGCCTGTTAGTCCTGAACCCAGAGAACTCTGGGTACATCACATGACATCATCATATGACCCTGGATGGTCCTAAATATCTATACAACCATTATAATATATCACGTGACCTAGGTAGGTCCTATACATTTGTACACTATACAGAAAAACCTTTATATGAGGCGACCAAGGGGCAAGCCCTGCAGGAGAGCCCTGTGGAATGGAGGGACTCTAGCTGAGGGGACTTTAGACAGGGACAGGGTAAGGTCCTGTACTGGGACACCACACCTGTATGTAGTATACCACCAGAGAACGTCAACAGCTGATTCTAGTGCATATTGCTATAAAATAAATGACATCAAGGAAGCACAAAAAGAGTCATCGCATATAGACTTTGACCCTGTAATTAGACCGCACCTCATATCTGTTCTGTAGTTGCAAGCTATAAACCTGTATACTCCTAACAAACTTTACATAAATCAATAGTCGAGGCAGAAGAAACTTTAATGTATCTTAACAGAGAAAAATGCATCTTTCTCCACTCACCAGGCTTTTTCCTCTCACCCCCTTCATAAACTCATTGGAGTATCTCTGTTTCACCTGTACCTGTTGATCAGTGCTCCTATTGGGCACCTGCCTGTTTAAAAGGAACCTTTAGGGTACGTTCACAAAATCGGAAATCTGCTTCCACCGTTCATTTCAATGATACCGCGAAAAGTCAGCAGTAGTGGCAGATTTGCTGCGAACCCATTAAATTGAGTGGTAGCGTAACTTAAAGAGCTAACCCGCTGAGAGTCGCAGAGGTAGCAGTCGCACCAGGGCCCTGGTGTCTAAGGGGGCCCCGAGGCACATCTGCCCCAAAACAGATCAGTATTATAAATGGCACACAGGGCCCGGTTTCAGATTTTGCATTGGGGTCCAGAAGTTACACCTCTGGTGGGTAACAAATGTGTGAATGTACCCTGAAACCGGGTTTCCACGTGGCAGTTCTTGATGCAAAGCCAGTACTGTAAGAGGAATCGGAATATATAAAGGAAGGCCTTCTCCTTCCTGCTGGATCTAAGTCGAAACACAGCCTTACTGCTAATTTCTGTCTGAAGATGGATCAGCTCACTGAGGGATCAGGTTAAATGTTCAAAGAGGCCGGGGAGAAAAGAGGATATCTGCAGATTGAGAGAGAATTTCAGCTATCGCTCATCCTCCTGCTCTATAATGTCTTCCATGCTGCTGCTGCTGCTGCATTTTAGAGTGTACTATAGAGATATAGGAAAGCAGGATCTCTTCTTTTGTGTGTGCTGTGTATGGGAGACATTATAAAGATTAGGCCCCACCCATAAGATCCGGGACAACTGAAAATGATACATTAAGCCTGCAGAATAAAACAATGGGGAAAAAGCCATATAGAAGTTATAGAATAGCAACAAATACTGCTGCTCCTCATGTACACATACAGCATCTTATCCTGAAATGTTTGTTGAAAAAAAATAAAAATAAAAAATAAAATAAAACGCTTATTAAACTAACGCCATGAAGTTTAATAATGTTTGAAGCTTTGGGTGTGTAAAACTCGGAGCGAACACTAAATAATAGCTTCTAAACCAGTGGTCCCCAAACTGTGGCCCTCCAGATGTTGCAAAACTACAACTCCCAGCATGCCTGGACAGCCAACGGCTGTCCAGGCATGCTGGGAATTGTAGTTTTGCAACATCTGGAGGGCCACAGTTTGGGGACCACTGTTCTAAATAAAAAAACAACATGTAAAATCCCCAGAATTTGTTCATCCGGCTCCTATCCTCCAGTATCGTTTAGATCTTTCTACAGATGTCATATACGTCTCATTTCCTTTTACAGTAGTCGTCCTCCTACACAAGAGGGACTGGAAAGTTAGGCGTACTGCAGGTTATAAATTATAAATATTGTTCCCTCAGTGTTCATTAGGATTAGACTGAGGCAAGTTGTTTTATTTGGTTGGATCAAAAGAAAAGTCAACTCCTACTTAAAGGGGTACTCCGGTGAAAACCTTTTTTCTTTTAAATCAACTGGTGGCAGAAAGTTAAACATATTTGTAAATTACTTCTATTAAAAAATCTTAATCCTTCCAGTACTTATTAGCTGCTGAATGCTACAGAGGAAATTCCTTTCTTTTTGGAACACTGATGACATCACGAGCACAGTGCTCTCTGCTGACATCTCTGGCCATTTTAGCAACTATGCATAGCAGATGTATGCTAAGGGCAGCATGGTGGCTCAGTGGTTAGCACTGCTGCCTTGCAGTGCTGGGGACTTGGGTTCAAATCCCACTAAGGACAACAATAAATAAAGCGTTATTATTATAATAATGTCAGCAGAGAGAACTGTGCTCGTGATGTCATGAGAAAGCATTTCAAAAAGAAAAGAATTTCCTCTGTAGTATTCAGCAGCTAATAAGTACAGGAAGGATTAAGATTTTTTTTAATAGAAGTAATTTTCAAATATGTTTAACTTTCTGCCACCAGTTGATTTCAAAGAAAAAAGGTTTTCACTGGAGTACCCCTTTAAAGGGACACAACTAGTGCATTTTTTTTTACAGTATTTAGGAACAAAATTATATACATAGGGACTAAGACCGAGTTCATACAAAGCAAATTTTGTGTTATACATCAGCAAGTTGGGAGGACAGGATACTGTTTACCTTAACGTGTCCCCGGCGGAATTTGTGAGCGGAATCCGGAGGAAAAATTCTGCTCGGAATTTTCATGGTTTTCAATGGGATTCTGCTGCAGAAACATCTGCTGCGAAAATCCTGAATTGACATTTCAGCTCTTTCTGCAGAATCCGATCAGAAATGCATTGCCGTCTATGGAGACTGCACATTTCCGAGGGGTCCTACTGCTGGACATGTTCTGCTGACACTCGATGTTTGCCGAATGGAATGTCTTCCAGAAATTTTCCGGGTGGACATTCTACAGAAATTCCGTCGTGTGAACATAGCCTAAAGGGGATTTACGTCAACACATATGAGAGCGTATATTGTTGTATTGCGGGACTGGTCGAAACTGGGTGCTCTCCTTTTCTTTTGTACATAAATTGGGGAGATTTATCATAACTTGTGCAGAGGAAAAGTATATTAGATTAATTTTATTTTTAAAAGGGTTCCTGAAAAATAAAAGAAGCAATCTGATTGGTTTCTATGGGCAACTGGTCAACTTTTCCTCTACACAGGTTTTAATAAATCTCCCCCCCATAGGCTAGGTTCACATTTTTATTTTTTTTATCCAATCAGACCCTAAAAAGGGTCGAATGGAAACAGCTACTACTGGGTCCCAACTAACCCAATTCACTTGCATGGGGTCCGTCAATAATCCGGTAATTTTACAGGAATATAGTGGAGACAAAATAATAGTGCTTGCTAGCAGAGTCCGACAGCAATGTGAACGAGGCCATAGAGTTTATGCGACTCCTTTATTGTAACGCACGTTCTTCCCTATTTAGACTAATACCGTACAGTTTGTGTGATCTACCCTTCCTGAATACTTGGATGCCTTCTCACAAATCCACACTTATCTACGCAAGCTCTTCACCCACCATGTTGCTATCTCCAAAGATACCAATGCAAATTAGTGATGGAAACAGGAGATTTTAACCAATGGGTGACATTGGGTAACAATAAAGACTGTTTGTTCTTCGCCCAGTGTCATTGATCAATAATCATGTATGTTTAAACATTTGCAATGGCCAATGGACTAAAATGATCATTTACCAGACCATCATTCATTCAATGGTTATTGGGCATCCACCTACTTCTTTCTAATATGTATGGCCACCTTTAGGCCCCATTCACACTATGGAAATTCCACCTAGAATTTCTAAGAGAAAATTCAGGGCAGATTGCTCCTGCAGCACTCTCCCATTATATCAACGGGATTCCGCTTCTCTTTTCGCACATTGTGAAACTTCTGAAAAGTAATTTGAATCCTCCAGAGAAGTCCCAAGACTATGCTGTTGTGAATCTGATGGCGCTTGATGTCCGTGTGGACAGCAAGCCCGGATTACGGAATAGGCTGCTCCAAGTGGATTTCTCACTAAATTTCTGTAGTATGAACATACTCTTAGGCTCTGAGTGGAAAAAAAAATTCTGTTCAGCAGAATCCCATTGCTTTTAATGGCATTCTGCTGTATCATGCACACTGCGAAATTTCTGCGTCTGAGAATTCAAACTCCGGACTTGGCCCAAAGAATACACTTCTTCATTCTTTTGTCGCTTCTCAGCCTTTTGGCTAAGATCAAGTGTAGAATCTGTTCTTATCAGTGTCATGCTGGTGGCAGGCGACACCAGTGTGGAGCTGGTGGGGATGGGTGCTGCATGGTAGGGAGCAGGTGTACCGGGGCGTTCCGGGGCTGGTTCTGAGGAATCAGCTCAACGGCTTCCCCGATGTGACCTGTTTTCTCCGGGTCTCGCCATGAGGCTGAGAGGGTCTAGAGCCGAGGTACTTTAGTGCCTCGGGGAGTGGTGACCCCGAGGTGCCGAAACTCACTGGGAGTATTGGTTCACTGAGTTGAAGCACGGGCACCATGATCTCTTCACCTTTGTGGCACTCACGTCTTGATTCCCGGCCTTCTGGCTAGGATCAGATAAATTTTTATAGATCTGGCCGGATGTCCGGGCAGTATATCTGCACACATTCACTTATTTATTTATTTTTGTCTCACTGTGTCACTTTTTGCGTGTTGTGTGTCCACAGGATTTGTCAGGATGCGGTAGCCCTTCTGGGTGTCCCTCCTGGCGGTCTAGGGGAGGTGTGTGTGGCCATTAGGTTCCGCACCTCCCTGCAAACACCCTGGGTACTCCTGCTTTGGCAGCTTACCGACTATTATTGGCTCTGCAGGCAGATATCTTGGCTAATGCCAAGGGGGATGCCGGGAGCATTTGTGGTCCCTTAGTAGCTTCGGCGAAAAGGGACATTGAACCTGGAACCTCGCAGGTACCTTTTGGTCCGGAGGCGAAGGGTAAGGTTTGTTGGGGGCCTCTCTCCTATCGGAGAAGGGCTTGCGATAGACCGCATCCTTTGTGCACTTTTTTTTAGTGTAACACGTTTGCACTTTTTCTTGCACTTTGGGCGATTCGAGAGCACGTTCCTCGGCTCTTAGAGGATCTTCCTTCTTTTGTCAAAATCTACTTGGCTATGCATCGCTATTAATGGTGATGGCACAAATTCAAGCGGTCCTACTGCCGATTTATTACAGCAACGACTGTGCTCGAAATGTCTGCCCAGAATTTCTCCATGCGGATATTCTGTAGTGTAAACGTAGCCTTACACTGAGAGAGCGAAGGAGTCAAATACAGAGAGCAAATACATTCGGATCAGTGTGCTGTTAGATCTAGGTCAAATGCATCAGGACAACCGGCTATGTATTAGAGTTACATAGACACTACAGCAACAAAAAGGTAGGATATAAAGACCATTTAGAAAGTTGTTTTATTTTGCATGTCGGAAGTAATAAAAAAAAATAAACACGTAGTGCTGTTTTTTTTTTTTATGGATAAATAAGCCACATTTTTAGAATCCTAGACAACGTGATTAGAGATGAGCGAACTTACAGTAAATTCGATTCATCAAAAACTTCTCGGCTCGGCAGTTGATGACTTATCCTGCATAAATTAGTTCAGCTTTCAGGTGCTCCCGTGGGTTGTAAAAGGTGGATACAGTCCTAGGAGACTCTTTCCTAGGACTGTATCCACCTTTTCCAGCCCACCGGAGCACCGGAAAGCTGAACTAATTTATGCAGGATAAGTCATCAACTGCCGAGCCGAGAAGTTCGTGACGAATCGCATTTACTGTAAGTTCGCTCATCTCTAAAACTTGATGTCTCCATAATGTGAGCGCGCGACAACAGCGGGAAACGTAAATCATTGACACATAATGGGATCTGTGAAGTCTCTAATAGAAAGAATAGCAGTGTATGCCACACAGTCCAGCCGACAAATAGGTCACAGAGGCGTTGAGATCTTTTGGGTATGCCTTGCTTCAAAAGGACTGTGAATTAAATGTTTCTGCTTGATTCCATTTCTAAACACAGCACCAAAAATGGCAGGGAGAATAACAGCAGATGCTCCCGAACATGGCCGCCGAACAGAACACAAACTGGTGGTAGCGTACGCACAACATTGCCATCGTACACTGCATAATATTTCCAGATAAGCCTCGCTCTGTTTGCCTTGATTTGGAACCAAAACAGTTCAATGAATCCTTTTTGTCATCTGTTGTTTGTGTATTTGGACGCGGCTCGTCGCATCGACAGCACTTCAGTAGTAAACTGCGAAAAATTCTGCTGAGACTTAAAAAGGATGACTTGGCACCACAGTGAGGGACCATCTAAAACAGTCAGATGTCTCTCTTTTAGATATGAACGTTGCTATAGCCCCCTTTTGCCCCCCTGTTTGCTGTGAGGGCATGCTGGGAGTTGTAGTTTTGCATCAGCTGGAGGCACACTGGTTGGAAAACACTGGTCTGTCCGGGCATGCTGGGAGTTGTAGTTTTGTATCAGCTGGAGGCACATGGGTAGCGAAACACTGGTCTATAGCCATGAAGACCTCTACCTAGGAGTTGCAGTTTTGCAACAGCAGGAGACACAATGGTTGGTAAACACTGGTCTATAGCCATGTGATCCTCCAACAGTTGCAAAACTACAACTCCCAGCAAGAGGCTGTCCAGGCATGCTGGAAGTTGTAGTTTTGCAATAGCTGAAGTCGCACTGGTTGGGAAACACTGGTTTGTCCAGGCATGCTGGAAGTTGTAGTTTTGCAACAGCTGAATTCGCACTGGTTGGGAAACACTGGTTTGTCCGGGCATGCTGGAAGTTGTAGTTTTGCTACAGTTGGGGGTGCACAGGTTGGCAAACAATGCTCTCCCCCATTAAATAGTTGCACCCCTGTAAATAAGTAATCCTCCTATTGGGTAGATGCCACCAGGGAGAAGTAACTCCTCTATAAAGGTAAACACCCCCAGTAGGTAGGGAATCCCCCCTATTAGGTAGAGGCCCCAGTAAATAGGTAGATAGGTTAGGTAGCCCCCAGCAGAAAGGTAGATAGGGAATCCCCCAGTTGGTAGGTAGGTATGTGGTGGCGTGGTGTGTGGTGCAGGGCAGATCTTGTTACCCTAGGGGCAGATGGCATTAAAGGGATTATCCAGGAAAAAACTTTTTTTTATATATCAACTGGCTCCAGAAAGTTAAACAGATTTGTAGATTACTTCTATTAAAAAATCTTAATCCTTTCAGTACTAGCAGGGAGCCCATAGGTCACTCTTGGGGTCACTTGGTCACTGGTACCTCCTGGGTAACAATCACATGAAATACTGTATCACATGGTATAACTCTTAAAGCAACATTACATTTGATAACACTTTACATGGTAAAACATATTTACAATGGGGAAAACCCAAGTGCAGGGTCCTTGGGGACACTGAAGGAGGCTGTCTGACAGGACAGCAGGAGCACAGGGTAACACCTCCCGTACTGGGCCACCACACACCCATATTTGCCGCATACCAACCATATTTGTGACCACCTGTTTGTTGGGAGTCGATAGTAAAGTAGGAAACATTAAACCGTTCTGGGCCACCACAGGTACATAGGAACCCCCCCCCCCCCTTTGGTAGAACCCCCCAGTTACATTTTCCTCACCAGTACAAAAAATGGCGTATGAGTATGAGTACGAGTATGAGCCTTTGAACATTTTTTCCGTAATCTAGACTAAATCCAACACCACGCAAAACTGAAGCGCCTCCTGTAAATGTATTTTTTAAATGCAAAATGTAGCTCGAGTTTCGTGCCTTTTTTACCACAGTAAAAATGGTGCAAAAAAAAAAATTATAATAGTAAAAATCACACTGAGGGACATTTATCATTGTGGGTCTGTTGACCCCGAGTCCCTTTTCCACCAGGCGTAGCCTATGGACAACAGGAAAAAATGTTCCCCTAATAAAGGAATGTGCTTAAGGCCTAACCTAGAAGTAGTGAGTACAGATAGGTGTGACTATGGGCAGGCAGAGGAGAGGGGGATATTCATGTTAGACCAGTGTTTCCAAACCAGTGTGCCTCCAGCTGTTGCAAAACTACAACTCCCAGCATGCCGGTACAGCCATTGGCTGTCGGGGCTTGCTGGAAGTTGTAGTTTTGCAACAGCTGGAGGCACACTGGTTGAAAAACACTGGTCTATAGCCATGTGGACCTCCAGCTGTTGCAAAAATACAATTACCAGCATGCCCAGACATCCTTTTGCAACAGCTGGAGGCACAATGGTTGGGAAACACTTGTCTCTAACCATGTGGACCGCCAGCTGATGCAAAACTACAACTACCAGCATACCTAGATAGCCTTTTGCAACACTGGTTTGTAGACATTGGTCTATCGCCATGTCGACCTCCAGCTGTTGCAAAACTACAACTCCCAGCATGGCCGCACAGCAGTTGGCTGTCCGGGCATGATGGCAGTTGTAGTTTTGCAACAGCTGGAGGCACACTGGTCTGTCTGGGCATGCTGGAAGTTGTAGTTTAGCAACGGCTGGAAGCACACTAGTTGGAAAACACTGGTCTATAGCCATATGTGGACCTCCAGCTGTTGCAACACTACAACTCCTAGCATGCCCGGACAGCCAAAGCCTGTCTGGGCATGCTGGGAGTTGCAGTTTTTCAGCAGCTGGAGGCCCGCAGTTTGGAGACCACTTTGCATGCTGAGAGCTGTAGTTTAGCAACAGCTGGAGGCACACTGGTTAGGAAACACTGTATTTTTGCTATCGGATTTTGCCTTCTAGAGCTGCAAAACAACAGACCTTCTCCTATTGCATAACATTAACTATTCATACACCGTGGAGTTAGATGACACACACACAGCAGACGTATCAATGTCGCAGGGCGAGAATCGCTACCTATTCCTCGACACGCTTCACAATCCCTAATAAGCGTGTCCCAATCCCTATACCGCAGTCCAACCTGCCCTACACGTGTTACATTCCCTAACATGCCAAAATTCTATCTTCAGATCTATCCTCGCCGTGCCTTGAAGCAGTCACTAAAGAAGCCTTAACCTGCACCACACCCACCGATTGAAAATCTTCAAGTGTCTCTGTTTGCAGTCTCGAAAAGTTACCAGGATCCTTTAAAAAAAAAACAAAAAAAAAAAACTCTAAACCTTCCTCCATTAGATTAGGCATGCACAATAGTATTTTGCAATGAATACCGCACTGTATGCTCGGAGTGTCATAACGATAGCTAACTTTCGAAAGGAGAACTCCCTTGAAATCCCTTATTTCCTTTGCTTCTCGTGACGTTACATAAGACCCGTCAGCTTTCGCATTTCCCCTAAATATACCGCGAGTATACCCGCGCACTATACTTATATTTTATGTAGTGGATATAGTGAATGCTTACCGGCGCCTGTCTCTGCGTGAGTCTCACTTCCAGTATGAGCAATGCAGTGGGTGTGAAGTAAATGAGATCACGAGGGACAGGTATGGGGAGGGACCCAGGAAGATGCAGGGCAAAGTATAAGGAGCACGTACGGAAAGGTAAGGCTTCCCCCTATATCGGGGCTGGGGGTGCGGCTGTGGGGATGAGAGGCGCTTTTTTTTTATTTTCTATTCTCAATTTTAGGTTGTTTGCTATTGTTGTTTCGGACATTTACGTATTATAATTTTCTGTAAACGTTGTTGGACTATGCCAGTGTTTCCCAACCAGGGCGCCTCCAGCTGTGGCCAAACTACAACTCCCAGCATGCCCGGACAGCCTTTGGCTGTCCGGGCATGCTGGGAGTTGTAGTTTGACCGCAGCTGGAGGCACCCTGGTTGGGAAAACACTGGACTATGCTGTGCTCCGTATTCCTAATATGCTTTACATTGAGGAAATTGTCTGTAGGCACCTGTCCGTATGATTAGGATTTACGTAAATGGACTTATTGTACGAGTTAAAGGAGAACTCTGCCAAAAGTAATCTTATCCCCTTTCCACAGGATAGGGGATAAGTAGGATCGCGGGGGGGGGCCGATCGCTGGGATCACCCCCCACCATCTCCGGGACAGGACCCCGACTCTCTCAGGGTGCGTTCACACCACGTTTTTCCTATACAGTTCCCGTATACGGTTTCAAGTGAAAAACCGTATGGAACTGTATAGAAAACCGTATGCATTGACTTAACATTGTAAACCGTATGACACACGCATCATCCAGTTTAGTCTGTTTTGCGTCTTATACGGTTTTGTCCGTGTTTTTTTTTTACCTGTACCCAAAACCGTAGTCTACCACGTTTTTTGGTCCGGGTGAAAAACTGTATCAAACCGTATATGTGTTTTTTTTTTAACAACGGAACCGTACAGAACTGTATGTGTTTACGGTTCTATCCGGTTTTCACCATATGGTTTTTGACTTTGCCCAGTTTTTTTTTTTATTGGAATTTCAATCCAACAAGTGAAACTTTATTCAAAATGGAGTGAAAAGTTAAAAACGTATACGTTTTTTTTCCTTAAAAGACGGATGCAACCGTATATGGGTTAAAATTTGTACACACGTTTTAGTACAGTTTAGTCAGGTTTTGAGGAATCCGTTTTTGATCAAAAACCTGATACGGGAACTGTATTGCAAAAACGTGGTGTACATGCACCCTCAGTCAGGAGCGCGTTTAGACTACTGGTAGACGGCACGCCCTCCATTCATTTCTATGGGGGCTCCAATGATGCCTGAGTGCTGTACGGGTGTTGCGTCTTTTCAGCGCGCCCATAGAAATGAATAACGTGGGTGCCGCCTGCCGCACATGCTCCTCACTGAGCGCCGGGTCCCCGTGATCGCGGGGGTCCCAGCGCTCGGACACTCCCTCCCCCTCCCCCCCCCCCACAACCAGCTACCAATCCCCTATCCTGTGGATAAGGGATAAGTTTATTTTTGCCGTACTTCTCCTTTAAGAGACTACATGACTATAATAACGAAACTGGCAGGGCACCAGGATTCCTGAGCAGAAATGCTGGTAAACTTTCCAGCGTGCCTGTTTTTCTGGGGTTATTGGGGGGCGATTTATCAAAACCTGTGTAGAGGAATGGTGCAGTTGCCCATAGCAACCATTCAGATTTCGTCTTTCATTTTTCACAGGCCTCTTTAAAAATGAAAGAAGCGATCTGGTTGCTATGGGCAACTGCACTAATCTTTCTCTACACGGGCTATAATTGAAATTTTAATTACTGATTGTATTATATATAAAATTACAATATTATATTATGTTACTTGTAGTTGCCCATTTGTTGTTTCCAACAAGAGAGCAGCAGTGACGTATGCGTGCCGGCGTTTTCAGCTTTGGGAATTGGGTCTCCAGAGGTAATGCCATATGGTGCATAAAAAAACGCTTCCGTACGGAACTTGTATGGCTCCTTTTAGTCATGATGTATCATTTGTCATGATACAGAGCAGTGTATCCCAACCAGGGTGCCTCCAGCTGTTGCAAAACTACAAATCCCAGCATGCCCGGACAGCCTTTGGCTGTCCGGGCATGCTGGGATTTGTAGTTTTGCCACAGCTGGAAGCACCCTGGTCGGGATACACTGATAAAGAGATATCGTGCTGTAATGTCTTGCATGCGGAGGACGCAGTTGATAGACAGGATTCACAGGTACTTGGCGGGAGTAATGCAATGAACCCCAGTATCATCCTAGGCTAGGTTCACACTACGGAATTTCCCATTGCTGTTAATGGGATTCTGGCGCACAGTGCACACTGCGGAATTTCACCCGCCGAAAGAATAACTTGGCCATTCTTTCATTGTAATACCACACGGAATACATTGCCCTCTATGGCAGTATTTTCCTACCAGGGAGCCTCAGGCGGTTGCAAAAGTACGACCCCCAGCATGTCCGCACAACCAAACACTGGTCTATAGGTATGGCAATGTCCACTTGGTCCTAGTGCCGACTGATTCTGTAATGTAAACCCAGCCTTAGGCTATGTTCACACAGTGGAATGGAGCGCCGCCAGAACATTCCAGCGCTAGGGCCGCTCTCATAGACGGCAACACATTTTAGAGCGGAATCCGCAGAAACATTGGGGGGAGATTTATCCAAACCTGTCCAGGGGATATGTTGCTAAGTTGCCCATAGCAACCAATCAAATCGCTTCTTTCATTTTAAAAAAAGGCCTCTGAAAAATGAAAGAAGCGATTTGATTGGTTGCTATGGGCAACTTAGCAACATATCCTCTGGACAGGTTTTGATAAATCGCCCCCAATGTTTCTGCGGATTCCGCTCGAAAAAATACATTGCCGTCTATGAGAGCGGCCCTAGCGCTGGCGTTCCTAAATTGCCAATAGCAGCCAATCAGATCGCTTCTTTCATTTTAAAAAAAGGCCTCTGAAAAATGAAAGAAGCTATCTGATTGGTTGCTATGGGCAACTCAGCAACTTTTCCTCTGGACAGGTTTTGATAAATCTCCCCCATTGAACTGGTTTAATATTTCGGCGGGCGCCGGAATTGGGATTTTCGTGGCAGAAGATCTGCCATGGAAATTCTGCCGTGTGCACAGTGCATCAGAATCCCATTGAAATCAATGGGACCCTGCTGCAAAGGAATGTTCCTGTGGTATTCCGCTCGGAAATTCCGCCACGTGAACATAGCCTTTAGGTTACGTTCCCACCTGGCGTATTTTGCTGCTGCGTATTTTCTTACCACCCATTGACTTAAATGGGAAATAAAATACGCAGCAGCAAATACGCAGCACAATACGCCAGGTGTGCTGGTAGGGGCAATACGCCGCTACGAGCAGACACAGTGCAGTGATGTGCGCGGCTTACTCGCACATTGCGGCCGCTCTACCTGCTCTGAGCTAGGCAGAGAGCTCCCGCGATGTGCGAGTATACTGTGACTCACACATCGCAGCGTGTCTGCTGGTAGCAGCGTATTGCCGCTACCAGCAGGTACATGTAAAGCCAGCATAGAGCGGGCCTTCACCAGCGGATTTGCAGTGTAAAATACGCTGTAAATCCACACGTGTGAACGTACCGTTAGGGTGCGTTCCCACCTGGCGTATTTTGCTGCGTATTTGCTGCTGCGTATTTTCCTACCCATTGACCTCAATGGGAAATAAAATACGCAGCAGCAAAATACGCCAGGTGGGAACTTACCCTTAGAGTCACAGCGTAGTTGTCAAAGATGAGGGGTGGCGATGGAGCGTCGTAATTGCAAATTATCATATATTTTCCCTATACTCTAGAACAGTGTTTTGCAACCACTGTGCCTCCAGCTGTTGCAAAACTACAACTCCCAGTAAGCCCAGACAGCCAAAGGCTGTCCATACATGCTGGGAGTTGTAGTTTTCACACAGCAGGAGGCACCCTGTTATAAAAACACTATGCTAAAAAGTTCAGGCACTGTAGGTAGTAACAGCTCTGTGCAAAATGGATAGAGTTGAGCGAACTTACAGTAAATCAGTTCGTAGCGAACCGCGCAGCTCGGCCCTTGATTACTTTAGTCTGCATAAATTAGTTCAGCTTTCCAAGGGCTCCGGTTGCCTGGAAAAGGTGGATACATACCTAGGAGACCTAAGACTGTCATCCCGGACTTTTCCAGGCAACCAGAGCCCGTGGAAAGTTGAACTAATTTACGCAGACTAAGGTAATCAACAGCCGAGCTGCGAAGTTCGCTACGAACTGATTTACTGTAAGTTCTCTCAACTCTAAAAATGGAGCTGTGTGCACAAGGTCTATTTACATGCATCAGATACAGGGCCTTATTTACAGCTCGTGCTGCCCTAAGCACTTGGAGTGAGAACGCCCCATTAGGGCGATTCCACAAACGTTAGTATTTGTTCATGTAGATCTGTCACAAATATGCAGCCATGCTGGGAGTTGTAGTTTTGCAACAGCTGGAGGCACCCTGGTTAAGAAACACTGAGCTAAATGTGTATGGCCAACGTTATACAGTATGTAGCCATGTGGCCAAAATCCAGCGAGAATTAACTCAACCTTTCCGGGAGTAAATGAGGTTTTACAAATCAGTAAGTGCTGTTTGTAAGGCGAGGCCCATCAAGTGCGCTTCATGCCGGCTTCATGACCGGCGCCAATTATTCTTATTAAAACAATGCGTGTCACGTTTCAGCCACTGCAGGTGATAATTCTTTACGTTAAAGTCATGTGTATGAACCTCTGGGGAAAAATCCTAAAAAGCAAGGGGCGTCAGCGTGGTGACCTGTGCCATAAGGGCTTGTTTAAGAAATTACCCTAACCACGGAAAATATTATTGCTTCAGTGTTGATGCTCATTGCTTTGGGAAACAAAGCGTTCGAGTTTTTCCCAACCAGGGTGCCTCCAGCTGTTGCAAAACTACAACTCCCAGCATGCCTGGACAGCCAGCGCTCGCTATTTGCGGGATGTCCACCAGTGTTTTCCAGACGGACATTCCAGCAAATATTCTGCTGTTTGAACATTTCCTTAGGACTCCAAAAAACACAGGGGGACATTCTGCCTTCGAAATTCCAATTCCGTTCTCTGCAGAAAGAATTAACTTGTTCATTCTTTCTGCAGACAACAGAATTGGAATTTTTGCAGCAGAAACATCTGCCGCAGAAAATTCTCCTGTGAAAACAATCAACCGGTGGATTCCGTTCGCAAATTTCTTTGTGTGAACATACCCTTCACACGGCGGAATTTCCGCAATTTCGCATAAATTCCATTCAGAAAAGCTTGCTAAACGGAATTGCAGAATTGCAGCGGAATTATGGCTGAACTCTATGTCATTTAAACACAAAGTTCCGCTGAAATACAAGCCCCATTGATTTCAATGGGATTCCGCCGTGGAATTGTGCAAATCCTAAAACTAGACTTACGGTATATTTTGAGGGAATGTGGAAAGCAGAATTTCCACAGCAGAATGCCCGCTGAGGAAATTCTGCTGTCTGAATGGGACTGCAGAATCCCATTCAAATAGAATTCAGCCATGTGAAACCGGCCTTAGGCTACGTTCACACTGCAGAATGTCTGTGTAGAATGCCACATGAATATTCCGCACAGACATTCCGCAGCAGCAGAGTCCCATTGATTTCAATGGGATTCTGCTGCACTGTTCACACGTTCAGATTCCGTCATCCGCAGAAAGAGTAGTCAAGTCTATTCCTTCTGCGGAGACCGGAAGGAAATGCATTGTAGTCTACGAGATGGCGCATTTCCGATTTGGTCCTTGCGCCCGCTGATTAGTCAAATGGGTGGAATGTCCGCACCTGTTTTTCGTGTAGACATTCCGTACATTCTTTCGCCTGTGTGAACCCGGCCTTAGGGGTTGTTTCTGCAGCAAAGCTTTTAATTGCAATGAATAAATACAAAGCCAGGAAATGGATTTAAAGGGTACCTCTCATCAAATAAACTTTTGATATATTTTAGATTAATGAATGTTGAATAACTTTCCAATAGCATGTTAATGAAAAATATGCTTCTTTCTATTGTATTTTTCCAGATCAGTCCTGTCAGCAAGCATTTCTGACTCATGCTGGAGTCCTAAACACTCAGAGCTGCCAGCCTGCTTTGTTCACAGCCAAACAGGCTGTGAACAAAGCAGGCTGGCAGCTCTGAGTGTTCTCCTTTGTGAACAAAGCAGACTGGCAGCTCGTAGTGTTTAGGACTCCAGCATGAGTCTGAAATGCTTGCTGCCAGGACTGGTAGGGAGACCCCTAGTGGTCATTTCTTCAAAGTGGAAAATTAAATAGAAAGAAGCATATTTTTTAATAACATGCAATTGTAAAGTTATTCTGCATACATTAATCTATAATATATTAAAAGTTTTTTTGATGAGAGGTACCCTTTAAATAATAAAAAAATGTAAAAGTCTCAGTCTGTGTTCACATGTTGCGGCACCACAACTAATTACCACATGCATTTTTACTGCACATTTTACCGTGCTTTGCATAATCGCGGTAAAACTTTTTTCCAGCATTGTAGCTTATTAGCAATACCGCATGCGTTTTTGCCACAACTAGGGAACACAGCCTTGGTCGTTCCTTTATATACAGTTACATTTATGTGTTATTTATGTTTTATACTTTATGTACGTTATACAGGTTTCCTTCCGTTCAATGACTTTGCTTTCAACAATTGCAATTCCAAAAAACCTGAACGTAGTGTGAACATACCCTTAAGATGATCTCCACTTCCAAGACACGTAGACAAGTATAGTTATGCCCTCCTCAGTGCAGATTATAGGGGGCATACGACATCTGTAAAAGTGATTTCCCTGTTGTGTGTAAGAGGTTCAAAGGGGCTTTATCACTTTGCTCTTCTGCATTTCAGATATCAGGGACAGGCGCAGACATGGAGGACACTGGACAGAAGGAATGTCTGGAATCTGTTAGGGGGGGAGAGGTCAGGGAGAGGAGAGCCGAGCGTCCCACTGGGATGTTTACAATAGATTACACTGTAACCTCTTTCTGTATAATGGGGCGCTATAGTCACGAACCTGATTCCATGCAAACCATGTATACAATATAGTCTATATTATTTGTCGAAAGTGCACCGTATCAAGTGCTTTAGCATTCAGTGTTCTAAACTGAGTTGCGCCATTGTTAGCATGACAGCCAAAGGTAAGACTTTTTCTTTGCTTTTTGCCCCCCCCCCCCCCTAATAATCTATATAATCCTATGTAATCCATAGAATCCTATGGGGTGCCTCATGTCTTGGGTCTTTTAGTACATTGTTTTATTGACCTCTTTTGCAAGGACTGTGCGAGTAAATCCTGTACCTGACAGCAAGGTGGCTCAGTGGTCCTGGGTTCAAATCCCACCTAGGATAATATCTGCAAAGAGTTTGTATATTGTTTACGTGGGTTTCCTTCCACATTTCAAAACATACTGATAGGTTTAGACTGTGAGCCCCAATATACATAGGATTATATAATCTATATAATCCTATGTAATCCAGATAATCCTATGGGGTGCCTCATGTCTTGCATCTTTTAGTACGTTATTTTATTGACCTCTTTTGCAAGGACCGTGCGAGTAAATCCTGTACCTGACAGCAAGGTGGCTCAGTGGTTAGCGCTGGGGTCCTGGGTTCAAATCCCACCTAGGATAATATCTGCAAAGAGTTTGTGTATTCTCTCCCGAGTTTACGTGGGTTTTCTTGCACACTACAAAACATACTGATAGGTTTATATTGTGAGCACCAATGGGGACAGGGACCAATTTGAGGGTACAGTGCTGCGGAATCTGTATGCACTATGTAAATGAAGAGTTAATATCATACCAGTGTTTTCCAGCTGTTGCAAAACTACAACTCCCATCATACCCGGACAGCCTTCGGCTGTCCGGGCATGATGGGAGCTGTAGTTTCGCAACAGGTTGGGGAGCAATATGTGTAAATGCTACTTATGGTAGACATTAGGTTTGATTCATATCTAAGGCTGTGTTCACACCGCCTCAGTTTCCCTTGATTCGCATTGATTTATGATCGGTCCTTGACTTCATTGTCTTATTGCAATTGAAATCCTGAACGCGTGACGGGCGGAAACATTTTCTGACATATCCCTGCCTGTTGCTCGGCTTTCTCCATAACTCCCCTTAGGGTCGGTCGTGCACAAGCGTTGTCCCCTCTCCACTTACTTCTACGCAGAAAACAATTGGCATGACATACCCAATGCACATCTATCAGACATTTATACCGTATCCTGAGATGGCGAAACAATCTATCGCCTCTTCTATCGAATTCTATAATTAGAACGGCCGCGCTTATAGGTAAGTAATACTCTAATAAGGTAACCTACCTTTTTTTGGGATTTGCAGTTGCGTATCTCCCGTCTCCTTATTTTCGCTCTTCTACAACCACTGATCTCATCGAAACACTTGCTCTTTTTTTTTTCCCCTCAGCTGTAGTAAGATTGGTGGATCTACGTCAATACTAAAGAAATATCGCTGTGCAATATCGCCCTCTAGTGGTGGCATGCTATAATTACCAGTGGAGGGCGGATGAATCCTGCAAACTGCTGATAGCTGAATAGGAAAGGGAATTGGGAGCAGCAATAATAGTTTCGGAAGTAAGAGGATTATTACTGAATATAAAGAAGAGATATTTATAGATAGAAGCAGCGCCTTGGCTCGTCGCGTTTTTTTGTTTTTTTTTTGGGTGCAGGTTTTTGCACGTGCTCCGTTATATAAACCGCTATATGAGATATAGGGCGTAATTTATCAATGCTCGGTTTCTTGTGCTTTGCAGATGTTGCCCAGGCTATTTATAGACAGGTTTTCCCAGCATGCGATTTATCATAGCTCGGACGCCTGTTATCCATTTCATAGGCAGGGGGCGCTGTTTGCTGTTTGTTTTTGTTTTTTAAGAATTGTTGCACATTTTTGAAAATAAATAAATGAATATATATATATATATATATATATATATATATATATATATATATATAAAACACACACACACAAAAAATATATATATATTATATTTACACACACAAACACACATATATATATTATATATATATATATATATATATATATATATATATTTACACATACACACACATATATATATATTATAGTTACACACACACACACACACACACACACACACACACACACACACACATATATATATATATATATATTATATTTACTAGAGATGAGCGAACTTACAGTAAATTCGATTCGTCACAAACTTCTCAGCTCGGTAGTTGATGACTTATCCTGCATAAATTAGTTCAGCTTTCAGGTGCTCCGATCGGCTGGAAAAGGTGGATACAGTCCTAGGAGACTCTTTCCTAGGACTGTATCCACCTTTTCCAGCCCACTGGAGCACCTGAAGGCTGAACTAATTTACGCAGGATAAGTCATCAACTACCGAGCCGAGAAGTTTGTGACGAATCGAATTTACTGTAAGTTCGCTCATCTCTAATATTTACACACACACATATATTTTTATATTGCGCAGTGTATTAAAATGTCAAAACTCATTACCTAGGTTTTCCAAACAGCCTTCGGCTGTCCGGGAATGCTGGGAGTTTGGTTTTGCAACAGCTGAAGGCACGCTGTTTAGAAAACACTGACCAGGGCTGGACTGACAGGGGCTTGGAGGCCCGTAGCTGCCAGTTCTGTTTTTATTTATTGAATTTTTTTTAATCATTTGTAATTCTCAATCCCCCCCCCCCCCCCCCCCCCCCCACCATCATGCAGGTCCTATTTGGGCAGTCACAGAGAAGCAGCGATCTCCACACACAACATTAGGGCAGTGACTGCCCAACTAAGACCTGTTCTAAATCTGCTGCATATGCTGGAGGTTAAAGGGGTACTCCACTGGAAAACATTTTTTTAAATCAACTGGTGCCAGAAAGTTAAACAGCTTTGTAAATGATTTATATGTAAAAATCTTAATTCTTCCAGTACTTATCAGCTGCTGTATGCTTCGGAGGAAGTTGTATAGTTCTTTCTAGCCTGACCACAGTGCTCTCTGCTGACACCTCTGTCCATGTCAGGAACTGTCCAGAGTAGGACCAAATCCCCATAGCAAACCTTTCCCTGACATGAACAGATGTGTCAGTAGAGAGCACTGTGGTCAGACAAAATAACTACACAACTTCCTGTGGAGCATACAGCAGTTGATAAGTACTGGAAGAATTAAGATTTTTAAATAGAAGTAATTTACAAATTTGTTTAACTTTCTGGGACCAGTTGATTTAAAAAAAAAAAATTCCACCGGAGTACCCCTTTAAGGACCTGGGGTGATGTCACAATCATGTGACCTGTGGCGGGTGGGGCTTGACGTCCTGTTGAGCAGAGCAGTCTGGAGAAAAGAGGGAGGAAAAAGCCCGGTGAGTATTCTTCCTGTAGAATACTCTGCTGGTGTGGAGTCACTGTATACGGCAGTGTCCCCCAATCAGGGCCAAAGGATGTCCGGGCATGCTGGGAGTTGTTGTTTTGCAACAGCTGGAGGCACCCTGGTTGGAAAACACTGATATACAGTATATACACCCATTTACAGGGTAAGTAATGTAATTGTGCACAGTACGGGAGATTTATCAAAACCTGTCCAGTGGAGTTGCGGAGTTGCCCATAGCAACCAATCAGATCGCTTCTTTCATTTTTCACAGGCCTTTTCAAAAATGAAAGAAGCGATCTGATTGGTTGCTATGGGCAACTCAGCAACTTTTCCTCTGGACATGTTATGATAAATCTCCCTCAGTGACCCGCCCAGCAGAACAGTGAATGCAGCTCTGGACCAACTCGGGATCAGGAGCAACATTATATACTCCAGACTGCACTCACTATTCTGCTGGTGAGGTCACTGTGTACTTACATTACATTACTTATCCTGTACTGATCCTGAGTGATATCCTGTATTATACTCCAGAGCTGTACTCACTATTCTGCTGGTGAGGTCACTGTGTACTTACATTACATTACTTATCCTGTACTGATCCTGAGTGATATCCTGTATTATACTCCAGAGCTGTACTCACTATTCTGCTGGTGAGGTCACTGTGTACTTACATTACATTACTTATCCTGTACTGATCCTGAGTGATATCCTGTATTATACTCCAGAGCTGTACTCACTATTCTGCTGGTGAGGTTACTGTGTACTTACATTATATTACTTATCTTGTACTGATCCTGAGTTATATCCTGTATTATACTCCAGAGCTGTACTCACTATTCTGCTGGTAGGGTCACTGTGTACATACATTATATTACTTATCCTGTACTGATCCTGAGTTATATCCTGTATTATACTCCAGAGCTGCACTCACTATTCTGCTGGTGAGGTCACTGTCTACATACATTACATTACTTATCCTGTACTGATCCTGAGTTATATCCTGTATTATACTCCAGAGCTGCACTCACTATTCTGCTGGTGGGGTTACTGTGTACATACATTACTTTACTTATCCTGTACTGATCCTGAGTTATATCCTGTATTATACTCCAGAGCTACACTCACTATTCTGCCGGTGTAGCCACTGTGTTCATACATTACATTGACTCACCAAGCCCTTTAAAAACTGAGCAGTGGCTGGCTGAGTAGCAGACATGGGTGCCTTGCGCAGGCACGTCTGCTAAAAAGCAGCAAGACATCAGGTACCCACCAGAGAGGAGGGCAGAGAACAACGCCCCTCTGCCTCTTTCATTCTCTGCAGTGAACACAACAGACTCCATTTCGGGTCCTTCGTTCTGGCTGCCTGTTAGTTACTAGTATGAAATGTAATGGGAGTTCTGTCAGGGGATGATGTCAGTAAGCACTCAGTGGTGATGTCAGTGAGCACTCAGTGGTGATGTCAGGGGGTGATGTCAGTGAGCACTCAGTGGTGATGTCAGGGGATGAAGTCAGTGAGCACTTAGTGGTGATGTCAGGGGATGAAGTCAGTGAGCATTCAGTGGTGATGTCAGGGGATGAAGTCATTGAGCATTCAGTGGTGATGTCAGGGGATGAAGTCAGTGAGCATTCAGTGGTGATGTCAGGGGGTGATGTCAGTGAGCATTCAGTGGTGATGTCAGGGGGTGATGTCACAGAGCACTCAGTGGTGATGTCGGGGGTGATGTCAGTGAGCACTCAGTGGTGATGTCGGGGGATGATGTCAGTAAGCACTCAGTGGTGATGTCAGTGAGCACTCAGTGGTGATGTCAGGGGATGAAGTCAGTGAGCACTCAGTGGTGATGTCAGGGGATGATGTCAGTGAGCACTCAATGGTGATGTCAGGGGCAGATGTCAGTGAGCACTCAGTGGTGATGTCAGGGGGTGATGTCAATTAGCACTCAGGAGTGATGTCAGTGAGCACTCAGTGGTGATGTCGGGGGATGATGTCAGTAAGCACTCAGTGGTGATGTCAGTGAGCACTCAGTGGTGATGTCAGGGGATGAAGTCAGTGAGCACTCAGTGGTGATGTCAGGGGATGAAGTCAGTGAGCACTCAGTGGTGATGTCAGGGGATGATGTCAGTGAGCACTCAATGGTGATGTCAGGGGCAGATGTCAGTGAGCACTCAGTGGTGATGTCAGGAGACGACAGTGAAGGCCATAAACGTCACTTCATATGCCATAAAAAAAATGAATAAAAAGTGAACAAAAGGTCCCATCTAAGCAAAAATGTTACCAATAAAAACTGAACATGGCGCAAAAAATGAGCCTCATACAGTCCTGTATATGGAAAGTAGGGGGGTCAGAATAGGACAATTTAATGCATGTAAATTTTCTAACAAAAAGTAATAATAAACAGTAATAAACAAAACCTATATAAATTGGGTATCATTGTTATTGTATTGACCGACAGAATAAAGATATTTCATAACCGTAAAATATACTGCATAGAAACGACGATAATTTTTCTATATTTTCTTCATGTATTTATAAGATTTATTTATTGTATGTGGGTGGGGCATCTATATGGGTGTGTCCTACACATGGGTGGGCGCATGAGGGCCTCATGATCCTCTATTGCCTGGGGGACCCATGAGTTGTCAGACCACCCCTGACACTGACCAAGTGCAATGTACACTATAGACAAGTCTTAAAACTTTCCATTAATCAAAATAACACTTACACTGATAAGGTAAGTACAACAGCATCACTTACCTGTAAGTCCATGGAATAGCTACCACCCCATAAGCAAAAATAAGCCATATGTCCAATGTAGGAAAAGCATGTAAGTTTTGCCTCCGTTACGAACATATGCAGCAGGGTATGCATCCAAAATAAGCATATCTGTAATGTATATGTTGGAAAATTCAACCCTACGTGGATAACAACGGTCAGGGCAGAACAGTGTAGGATAAGAGTTATTTTTAACATATAAAAAAATACATCTCTAATTAAATGTATCATCCTGTCATATCACAGAAAAAAATAATGCTTATATCTATTAACCTCTAGGTCATGCAGATCCTTTACATGTCTTTTTTTATGTATCTATCTTCTGTTTTTGGCTCACAAATCCCTCTTTTCTGCTGCTCACTTATTCTGACATCCACTGCTCAGGAAGGGGTGTGTCCGAGGTGAAAATTAAACCCGCCCTCACTCACCATGCATTCACTTCCTCCCTGATTCTGCTGTGCTGTGCTGGGTATCTTCATCCAATCAATACAGGCTACTCTGTAACCCTCGCCTCTCTGTTTTCATGCTGCAGCATGCTGGACGTTGTACTTTTGCAACAGCTGGAGGCACCCTGGTTGGGAAATTCTGGATTTTGGTAACCCTGTATGCCGCATGTGTCCGTTGCTGAGAAGTTCCATAAACATTTATAGACATGTATGTGAATATTATGACCATCCCTTACGACATTATTATAGGGCGCACATTTAGAAGCTATGTTCAATGCCGTGGTTTAGAGTTCCTTTAATATAAACAAAGAATTTATCGGGTCATTACGTTTCGCTGTAAAGTAGTGCTGGCTTTTTCCATTCTAAGTGTGTGTGTGTGGTCCCCCTATAACCCTCGTAGAATGGCGCACAGTATCGCTCGCGGGTGACGTGCCCGCCCTAAAACCAATTGCCCACCTAGTAGCAGCTATTGGAGTTCTCACAACAGCTGCCATTGCTTACAATAAAACACATGTATTTAATTGAAGTCTTCTGGATGGACGACAGAAATCCCGACTAATCCCATGATGTAGTCTCACACCCTGCTTGTTGTGAACATGTACAAGGAATGAAAGAAAAGGACGATGGTGTTTTCTAGAACAGGATGTTTTTCTTGGGGTAAGCGCAGCTTTTCATGGTAAACAACCATGGCGGGGGATCATATCTAGTTCCGGTTCTGGCCGCTAAGAATGATGTAAAAAAAGGTCTATAATCATAAAACGTAACTTCTTGGTGTAATGTAAATACTGGGACCAGCAGATGATCTAATGTGTATGGCGGCAGCCCAACATAAAGAATTAGCAAGTTGGATTTATGCGTCTGGTCGTGTCTAATTAACCTCCCTCTCTTTAAGGGTTATCCCAAGATTCATAGTTACAGCTATTGTGGGTAACTGCAAAAAATTCCTCTAAAATGGGACATCAGAAAGGGCGCAGACCTCAGGAATTAATGTAATTAAAAGTTAGTTTATTCCAATAAAAAATCATGCAATGCAAAATAAAACAGCGTTTCCAGCCCGGACTGGGCTCTTTGTCAGGCACATGTACAATGTTGATTTTAGGCAGTAATAAAGCAAACGGGAAAAATGCTTCCGGGTGTCTGTGGCAAACAGGAAAAATGCTTCCGGGTGTCTGGACCATGCCGACGACCAAAGGTCGTCGGCATGGTCCAGACACCCGGAAGCATTTTTCCTGTTTGCTTTATTAATGCCTGAAATCAAGATTGTACAAGTCCCTGACAAAGAGCCCGGTCCGGGCTGGAAATGCTGTTTTATTTTGCGTTGCATGATTTTTATTGGCATAAACTACCTTTTAATTACATCAATTCTATTTTAGAGGAATTTTTTGTCCTATATTGTTGCCTATATACGACCAGACATCACCACCAGATTGCCGGAGGGATCGTGAGGCTACGACCGCTATACATATGCTACTCCAGATGTTATGCTCTTAGCTGTCAGGTAAGGGACCATCTAATTGTCCCTTTGTGATTCATTTCTTACCACAGGATAATCTGCACAAGGTGCGCACCACTTGTTTATCTTTTTGTTCACTTATTGTGGGTAACTAGCTCATAGGTGGGGGTCAATCACTAGATTCCCCAAAAATGGAGATCAATTTTCAATCGTGAATCAAGTGGCAGGCAGCATGCTTAGCCACCGTTTCTTTTATTCTCTATGGGACTTCTGGATATTGCCAAGCGCTGAAGTCAGCAATGGTGAGAAAGTCCACAAACAGTGGATGGAGCTTTGGCCAAGCATTTGCCCTGGTGCTCCATTCACTCAGGGGACACTTGACTTATGTTGTCATAACTGGGTGAAATCCCAGTGGTTGCCCCACACCGATCAGCTAGTTATCCCCTATCCTGTGAATCGTGGGGGGGGGAATGGTCTGACTACTGAGACTTCCCCACGATCTCCAGAACATTAGCCCATCCATCCCTGTGTATGTAGCCTATCTTGATGGGAGCACCGGAGAGGAAAGAACGCTGTACTCTAGTATGTCTGGCTTTCCAATAGAAAAGCATAAAGTGGGTGCCATCGCGCATGCAGGGAGAGATGCGCATAGGGGATAAGCTTTAAAGTACTGAGATAACTCTTTGAATTTGAATAAACATGAAAGGTGGGGTGAGCTGAGCTCCATGTTTGTGGGGTTGGGAGACAAGGCATACAGCTATCTAAAGGTCCTCATACTTCTTAGACCACTGTTAGAAAAGTTAATGTTCTTGCACCATTATGTGTCAGCACATATCTGCAGTTTTACAGTGTGCAGATGGGCTGAATAGTCCTTGCTCAGCTATTCCCTCTTCTGGCTAGACAATTAATTCTCTGTCTCGGAGCTGTACAGGATAGTGTGGAGATGGATGCCCTCTCAGTACTGACTGAAGACAATTCTTGGGTTCAACTTCCCAAAATGCCACACGGTGCCATGATCGACCCAGAGCTGACTCATGTTAGACTTCAGCAACTTGTTATTGGATTTGGATATTCTCTGTCAAAGCCAGGGCTAATCTGTCTTGCTTCACAGCAGGTTTGTCTGCAAAGGAAACACTGGACTAGACCTAAACCTAATTCTCCTCACAGGCCCAGCAGGAGACACAGGCTAGATGCTCTCACTCTTCTGGTCAGGGTCAGACTAACTAGTTTAGGCTGGTTTCAAGAGGGAAGAGACTCCCTTTAAGAACATTCTAATAGTTTCTAGCAGAAGCTTGTCTGATGGAATGTCATGTGACCAAAGCCCCATGTATTCTGTGGCGGCAGTGCAGAGTTAACATTAAAGGAGTACTCCACTGGCCAGCGTTCGGAAGTGAATGTTCCGAACACTTTTTTTTTTAGCGCTGCGGGGGTTGGCCGTGCCCCTTGTGACATCATGGCCACGCCCCCTCAATGCAAGTCTATGGGAGGGGGCGTGACTGACGTCACGCCCCCTCCCATTGACTTGCATTGAGGGGGCATGGATATGATGTCACAAGGGGCGTGGCCGACTACATCGGCCCGAAAACAGCGTTCGGAACATTTACTTCCGAATGCTGGCCAGTGGAGTACCCCTTTAATGTTAACTCTGCTCTGCCACCACAGAATACATGGGGCTCTGGTCAAATGACATTCCTCCGGGAAACCCCTTTAACTCTTGCACATCCTAGTAGTACTCAGTGTATGCATGTATAGCAGGGTGACATTTACAAACATGACAGATACATGTGAAACTCACGATAACCAGGAAAAGATTGTTACTTGGAGAGAGATTCCTTAGCCATACGACAACCTTACACTACAGCAGCTAAAAGATGGGTACTGGGACACTGCAAACAGAGCTGTAAGCCTCTATTGGCGCTGGGTAAGTGCACCACCACTACAACCAGTGTACAGAGCCTGAGGCTTCCGACTTACATACATTATTTAATTCCGGAGCCACGGCGGCACCTTCTTGCTAGACTTCCCTGGAGGGCCACATCTTTTGGTATTTCTCTATATATGCAGCTATGATAACTGAGGGTAGGATTACTATCCCAGATACCAACAATCTCGTCTATAATGTTTAACCAATGTTTCCTTACAATAAGGTTTAGTGTCAGGACTGACGGGTTTTTAAACTGCGAGGTTTAACTTCATTCGAGGCAAGGCCCACTTATCTTCATTATGCACACATTGGTTGATCTTGGCTCGCTGCCATCGTGCGGGATCCTTTTCCAATGTAACTATTCACAGGGGTGGCCAAATTTAATGAGATTTTGCCAAATTGTGGTTCAGTAGAATGATCTCAACACATGAGAAAACTTTAATTTGGCCAAAAAGTCCAACCATATCATATGGACATGTGTATTAAAGCTTCACTGGAGGTTCTGGTGACCACATGTGTTGCAATGTGATGTCTACAGGTTACCATAGTCTAGTGAAGTGTTTCCCAACCAGTGTCCCTCCAGCTGTTGCAAAACTACAACTTTCAGGATGCCCGGATAGCCAAAGGCTGGGAGTTGCAGTTTTGCAACAGCTGGAGGCTTACTGGTTGGGAAACACTGCTCCTATGGAATCAAAAATGGCAACTTGGTAGACTTTTTAGAACAGTGAAAAGATTGGATGTATACAAATATAACATACACAGTATACAAAATATGAAATACACAAACCTGTAATAAATATGTATTTGTGGGATTCAATGTTTCACCTTTGGTTAGGCTTTATATCCTATGACCGCTGGAATTTTAAAGTGTTTATCCAGGATTAGAAAAAAACAAACCTTCTTTCTCTAAAAAACAGCACCAGATCTGTCCTGAGTATGTTTTAAAGCTAAGCCAACATACACTCACTAGCCATTTTATTAGGTACACCTTGTTAGTACCCAGTCAGACCACCTTTTGCCTACACTCTTGGTGGTATTACTTTCTACAAGGTGCTGGAAACATTCCTCAGAGATTTTGCTTCATATGGACATGATGACATCACACAGTTCCTCTATATGGACATGATGACATCACACAGTTCCTCCATATGGACATGATGACATCACACAGTTCCTCTATATGGACATGATGACATCACACAGTTCCTTCATATGGACATGATGACATCACACAGTTCCTCCATATGGACATGATGACATCACACAGTTCCTCCATATGGACATGATGACATCACACAGTTCCTCCATATGGACATGATGACATCACACAGTTCCTCCATATGGACATGATGACATCACACAGTTCCTTCATATGGACATGATGACATCACACAGTTCCTCCATATGGACATGATGACATCACACAGTTCCTCCATATGGACATGATGACATCACACAGTTCCTCCATATGGACATGATGACATCACACAGTTCCTCCATATGGACATGATGACATCACACAGTTCCTCCATATAGACATGATGACATCACACGGTACCTCCATATAGACATGATGCCATCACACAGCTCCTCCATATAGACATGATGACATCACACAGTTCCTCCATATGGACATGATGACATCACACAGTTCCTCCATATGGACATGATGACATCACACAGTTCTTCCATATAGACATGATGACATCACACGGTACCTCCATATAGACATGATGCCATCACACAGCTCCTCCATATAGACATGATGACATCACACAGTTCCTCCATATAGACATGATGACATCACACAGTTCCTCCATATGGACATGATGACATCACACAGTTCTTCCATATGGACATGATGACATCACACAGTTCCTCCATATGGACATGATGACATCACACAGTTCCTCCATATAGACATGATGACATCACACAGTTCCTCCATATAGACATGATGACATCACACAGTTCCTCCATATGGACATGATGACATCACACAGTTCTTCCATATGGACATGATGACATCACACAGTTCCTCCATATGGACATGATGACATCACACAGTTCCTCCATATGAACATGATGACATCACACAGTTCCTCCTTATGGACATGATGACATCACACAGTTCCCCCATATGGACGTGATGACATCCATGATGAGAAACATCCCAGTGGTGATCTATTGGATGAGATCTGGTGACTGTGGAGGCCATTGGATCATGTGACCTCATTGTCCTGTATGAGATGATGTCATGTGACCTCATTGTCCTGTATGAGATGATGTCATGTGACCGCATTGTCCTGTATGAGATGATGTCATGTGACCTCATTGTCCTGTATGAGATGATGTCATGTGACCTCATTGTCCTGTATGAGATGATGTCATGTGACCTCATTGTCCTTTATGAGATGATGTCATGTGACTTCATTGTCCTGTATGAGATGATGTCATGTGACCTCATTGTCCTGTATGAGATGATGTCATGTGACATGGGGCATTATCCTGCCAGAAGTTTCATCAGAAAATGGGTCCACTGTGGTCATAAAGGGACGGACATGGTTAGTAACAATACTCAGGTAGCTGGGGTGTTTATACCAGGCTCAAAAAACCTTAACGTGTGAACACTGTCTAATTCTTCTTGACCCAAATGATAAGTCTGACCTTCTCGCTAGACTTCCCTGGAGGGCCACATCTTTTGGTATTTCTCTATATATGCAGCTATGATAACTGAGGGTAGGATTACTATCCCAGATACCAACAATCTCGTCTATAATGTTTAACCAATGTTTCCTTACAATAAGGTTTAGTGTAAGGACTGACGGGTTTTTAAACTGTGAGGTTTAACTTCATTCGAGGCAAGGCCCACTTATCTTCATTATGCACACATTGGTTGATCTTGGCTCGCTGCCATCGTGCGGGATCCTTTTCCAATGTAACCATTCACAGGGGTGGCCAAATTTAATGAGATTTTGCCAAATTGTGGTTCAGTAGAATGATCTCAACACATGTAATGGCTGAGAAAACTTTAATTTGGCCAAAAAGTCCAACCATATCATATGGACATATGTATTAAAGCTTCACTGGAGGTTCTGGTGACCACATGTGTTGCAATGTGATGTCTACATGTTATCATACTCTAGTGAAGTGTTTCCCAACCAGTGTCCCTCCAGCTGTTGCAAAACTACAACTTTCAGCATACCCGGACAGCCAAAGGTGGCAGGAGAGGCACCCGGATTGCTCATGTTTAGCATATTCTGTGTTCAGAGATGATATTCTGCATACCTCAGTTTGAACGAGTGGTTATTTGTCACCTTTATGTCATCTTGGACCAGTCTGCCCATTCTCTTCTGGCATTAACACCATTTTCGGCACACAACTGCAGCTCGCTGGATGTTTTCTCTTTTTCGGACCATTCTCTATAAACCCTAGAGATGGTTCTGTGTGAAAATCCCAGTAGATCGTCAGTTTCTTAAATACTCAGACCAGTCCGTCTGGCCCCAAGAACCATGCCACGATCAAGATTACTTAAAGGGGTACTGCAGCCAAAATGAACTTATCCCCTATTCAAATGATAGGGGATATGTAGCTGTTGGGGTCCGATCACTGGGACCCCCCATGATCTCCGGAACAAGACCGGTAGATGGCACACATCCATTAATTTCTATAGGGGCGCCAATGATGCCAGAGTGCTGGACTCGAGTCTCTTCGAAGCTCCCACAAAAATCAGTGGAGTGCTCCTCACTCAGAGCTGGGTCCTGTTCCGGAGCTAGGTCCTGTTCCGGTGTTTAGACATCTTATCCCCTATCCAAAGGATAGGGGATAAGATGCCTGATCGCGGGAGTCCCGCCGCTGGGGACCCCCCGGGATCTTGCACGCCGCACCCCATTTATAATCAGTCTACGGGAGGGGGCGTGATAGCTGTCACGCCCCCTCCCAAAGACTTGCATTGAGGGGCGGAGCGTAAGGTCACACGGGGGCGGAGGCGTGACGTCACACGCTGCCGGCCCTGTGATCGACAATAATCAGACCCGGAGCGAACACGCTCCGGGGACTGATTATAAATGGGGTGCCGCGTGCAAGATCCCGGGGGTCCCCAGCGGCGGGTCTCCCGCAATCAGGCATCTTATCCCCTATCCTTTGGATAGGGGATAAGATGTCTGAGCACCGGAGTTCCCCCATTCTGATGCTCGGTTTGAACTTCAGCAAGTTGTTTTGACCATGTCTACATGCCTAAATGCATTCAGTTGCTGCCATGAGATTGGCAGATTAGCTATTTGTATTAACAAACAATTGACCAGGTAAACCTAATAAAGTGCCCAGTTAGTGTATTTCTTACCTTATTTGTGTGCATCCAGCTGTTGCAAAACTACAACTCACGGCATGCCCGGACAGGGCATGCCGGGAGTTGTAGTTTTGCAACAGCTGGAGGCACGCCGATTGGGAAGCCACAAATAATAATAATCATATTTTTTAACAGCTGGCCGCGCTTGCCATAAAAAAAACAACAAAAAAAACACATGAATTCAATTGAAGTCTATAAAATTTGGACACCAAACGGAAAACAGATTAATCCCACTATGTATTCTCCCACCCTAGAAGTTTCCATACTCTGCAGAGCAAGGAACGGTGGGAGAAACTAATAGGGTTGGAACATAACAGGATGAATGAGGAACAGGGATTCTTTGTGGCTGGAAGAGTGATTTACCCTTTTTGGGTATAGGTCATTGCTGAGTAACTTGTTGCACAATGCAGGGTGCCAGTCGAGTGGAATTCGGGAAGGAATGCGCTGCTTAGTATTCTTCATGGATTGGTTTCAGTGCTTTGGAAGCTATACAATCGTTTGACTCTTTGCAAATTAAAGGGCCACTACCCTGAAAACACATTGACCATTTCAAGGGTCAACATAAAACATAAATACCTTAATAAAGTGCTTGTGCCCTTGTTGTTCCCTTTAACTGTGAGGACGTTACCCTGTAGACTTATAGGCTGACCTTTGAACTTCATAAACGTCAAAATTGTAACAAAAATAAACCGTAACTAAGGGAAATTCACACCTTAAAGCGTACCTGTCATATCACAGAAAAATAATGCTTCTGTATGTTACTCATGAAATTACTTTACGTGTCTTTGTTTTATGTGTCTATCTTCTGTATTTGGCTCACTAATCACTCTGTTCTGCTGCTCACTCATTCTGACATCCACTGCTCAGGAAAGGGTGTGTCCAAGTCAAGCACTCAGCCCACCTTCGCTCACCATGTATTCACTTCCTCCCTGAGTCTGCTGTGCTGTGTCTCTTCATCCAATCACTGCTGGCTGCTCTCTAACCCCCTCCTCTCCTGTCTGATAGGACAGGAGTGAGCACAGAGGAGTGCTAGTCCCTCCCTTACTTCCTGGACTTTGTCCCAGCCTGTGATTCAGCTGCGACAAAGATGATGCTGCAGCCAGACAGGATTAGGTTCTTGAGGGTATGGGGACCCCTAGTGGTCTTTTTTTTATTTTTATAAGCCATGATTTGGAGATAACCTTTTCTTCTGAAGAATATTCGATGTTTTGCCATGATTTACAACATATATAAAGTTTTTGAATCTGACGGTGCCCATTAAACCACTTCAAGACCAGGGAAATTTTTTATTTATTTTATTTTAGTTTTTTTTTCGTCCACAGGTTCAAAAGTGCAATGCCTCTTTTATTTTTTTCATCGGCGAAGCCATATAAGGGCTTGTTTTTTGCGGGACCAATTGTACTTTTTAATAGGTGCCTTAAAGGGGTACTACCGTGCTGACAACTTATCCCTTATCTAAAGGATAGGGGATAAGTTGCCTGATCGCGTGTGGTCCTGCCGCTGCGGACCCCCGCGATCTCGCACGCAGCACCCCGCTCTCATCAGGTCTGATGACGGGGCCGGTGATCGTGAAATCACGCTCCGTCCCTCAATGCAAGTCTATGGCAGGGGGCGAGACAGCTGTCTCACCCCCTGCCATAGACTTACATTGAGGGGCGGAGCGTGAAGTCACATGGAGGCGGAGCCGTGACACTCTCTCTCTCTCTTTCTCTCTCTCTCTTTCTCTTTCTCTCTCTTTTTTTTCTTTCTTATATATTTTTTTCGTCTTCTTCTTCTTCAGACCCTATCATAGCACTAATGCCTTTCCAATACCACACGTGTCTCGGGAACTGCCCAGAGTAGAAGAGGTTTGCTATGGGGATTTGCTTCTAAACTGGGCGGTTCCCGAGACACGTGTCATCGGAGATCACTTAGACAGAAAAGAACAACCTTAACTTCAGAAGCTCATAAGTACATAAAGGATTATGATTTTTTAATAGAAGTAATTTACAAATCTGTTTAACTTTCTGGAGCCAGTTGATATGTAAAAAAAGTTTTTTCCTGGATAACCCCTTTAAACCATAGCATAACATGAATTAAAGGCACGTGACCTCTAAGGTCCTATACAGAGACATCCTATCTGAATTAAATATATAAATATATACATTGCATATTGACATATTGAGAGGCGACTAGGGGTTTGCCCTCCAGGAGAGCCCATTAACATGGAGGGACTCTGGCTGAGGGGACTCCAGACAAAAGGGACAGGACACGTCCTGTACCGGGACACCACATGATGATAAATGAATGCGGACAGAACACATATCATTGTGATGCACAGTGTGTACCAGCAGAGGGCCCCAGCCTCCACAGTAGTTCTCTGCAGCGGTACCTCCTGCCATCTCCGTGCATGCCTCTGTTCTTGTCTGTCATTAGATTGTGTCGTCACTCAATGTTGTTTACAACGTTCAGTCTTATGACAAATGCCAGTGTTTATTACCACATTGAAGCAGAGTCACTTTTTCCTCCTAAGCCTTTTAATTTGTACGATAACCACATGGTTATGCATCATGTGTCATATTAATAGTTACTCCGTCAGCTTCAGTGACTGCAGAGCAATTGCAAACTGTCTTCTATCGGGTGGTATTGATATCTGTTCAAAGGCCTTAAAGGGGTACTCCACTGGAAAACATTTTTTTTTTTTTAAATCAACTGGTGCAAGAAAGTTAAACATATTTGTAAATGACTTCTATTTAAAAATCTTAATCCTCCCCAGTACTTATCAGCTGCTGTATACTACAGAGGAAGTTCTTTTTCTTTTTGAATGTCCTTTCTGTCTGACCACAGTGCTCTCTGCTGACACCTCTGTCCATTTTAAGAATATAAAAAAATTTGAGTGTATAGTTGAGGATAGCCATATGTCCTGTGAAGCCAAGCGCACCTCTGCAGGGTAACAGTGATTTAAAGGGAAATTCCAGGATTTTTTTTTTATTTGACTATGCTACAGGGGCTGTAAAGTTAGTGTAGTTCATAATATAGTGTCTGTACCTGTGTGTGACGGTTTTCTCACAATTCTTATGTGATTTTTCACCCCAATATTTATTTTTACCAGCATACAAAATGACTGTTGTCTCGGATTTTTCCCAACTTGCAATGCGGCTGAGACCTGACATCACTAGTCAGCTGATGACAGGGAGCCTGTCTGCTTCAATGGGTGGAGCGATCGCTTTATGGTAGAGAGATCATTCTGCAACTAATGCATCAGCTGTAGGCACCCTGATTGAAAACCACAGGTCTTTTGAATGGATGCAGCTCATTTATGTTTCAATGGGTGGGGTGGCTGATGTGTGGGAGGGAGGAAAATGGAATTGTGGGATTTGTAGTCCAAAAAAGAAAAGTCAAACAGGAAATACCAGTTCACAAAAAGCTAGCCACAGTATTATGGTAATCTCACAACATAGCCAAGACAAGCGCAGATCCTTCCTAAGCATGTCCATTACTGTCTGCCAGGTACGGACTAAAATCACCTTATGGCGGAGAACACATTTAATGTCTCGCCCTGACACTGACCTGATCTTTTCCCTCAATTTGAGTTTGGAACCTGTGAATTCCATATTAAAATAAATTATTTTCCATAGATACTGGACAGCTGAAGCTTAGAACCACTGGATGTCAGTATTCCTGTAATAGAAAATTACAAAATACATAGAAGCCAATTTTTTTTGCAGACATACCTTTATGGAAAGTGTATAAATGTGTTCAGCACATAGTGTCCTTAGATGCACCTGTCTATCCTGAACATTTTCCTGGAAATTATTTTTAAATGTTGGCAATTGAACCTGGGTGACCTTGTATGTTCTATTGTGTGTCCGTCCATAAAATCGTCCAATTTTCCAGTGGTGACCACTGGAGGCAGCATGGCTCACTCCTCTTTCCCCCATAGATGCTTCTAAGGTGATGTTTATATCATTTTAATGATCAATGTAAACCATTTACTTAAACTTACTTAAAATAAATGATCATATACAGTGACCCCCCGACCTACGATGGCCCCGACATACGATCATTTCAGCATACGATGGTCTCTCAGAGGCAGCACCAACATACGATGCTTTTGTATGTCGGGGCCATCGCATAAACAGCTATCCGGCAGCGCAGGCTGCTTCAGCTGCCACCAGATAGCCGTTTACGGTGCCCCGTGTGGTCCGCTGACGATCACTTACCTGTCCTCAGGGCTCCGGCACGTCCTCTTCGGGATCCCCTGCATCGTCGGCGCTCTCCATTGTCGTCATCACGTCGCTGCGCACGCCGTCCCGTCATCCAATAGGAGCGGTGTGCGTAGCGACGTGATGGCGGCGATGGAGAGCGAGGATGCCGGGGAAGCAGAGGCCTTGCCGGAGCGCCGGGGACACCCCGGGGACGCGGCGGCAGCGATGAAGGGTGACATCCCGGGCAGCGGTGATGGTCCGGAGCGGCAGGGACAGGTGAGTACAACTTCATCTACCAGTGGTCTGTTACCTGCGGACCTCCAGATGTTGCAAAACTACAACTCCCATTATGCCCAGACAGCCGTTGGCTGTCCGGGCATGCTGGGTGTTGCAGTTTTGCAACATCTGGAGGTCCGCAGGTTGTAGACCACCGTCCTATACTTTACATTGCATGGATCCCTCAACAAACGATGGTTTCAACAAACGATGGTCCATTTGGAATGGATTACCATCGTATGTTGAGGGACCACTGTATTGTAATCAGGACTAATGTAGGTTCCTGAGGTACTGGCTGGGTCCTCTCCTATTTTGTATTTATGGAGCCCATAAAGTTGGCCGTTGACCCAGCTATCGGCAGATAGGGTCTTTAGTACCATCTCTACCATGATGACACCTAGTTATATACCTCTAATAGTGATATCACTCCAACATTACTACAGTACAAAAGACCAGTGATTGTATTTCCATTGCTTCTTTCCATTGTCTTTTCTCTGATATGTCCACCTCAGTTTATCTTACCGCCATGGTTCCTCAGCACCCGCCGCTGTCTGGGGGTCATAGTCACAAATCTGTCCTTCGCTCTTTATATTCAATCCCTTGCTTGCACATGTCATCTGCGCCTCAAAAACATCTCCAGAATCCGCCCTTTTCTTACTGGGAAGACTCTTATTGTTGCCCCCGTACATTCTGGTCTTGATTACCGTAACTCATCGATATCAGTTTTCCCATCACTAAATTATCACTTCTTGGCAGCCAGACTCAGCCTCTATCCAACCGCGACACCATGTCTCTACTCTATGCCAGTAACTCCATTGGTTACCCATTTATTTTAGAATACAATGTACACTAAGGGCTCGGTTACATTGCTGTTTTGCTCCGGTAAAGGGAGCTCCATCGGTCAGTCGGTCTTGAGGACAGGAGTTGAGCTGAGAAAAAATTACTGCATGTCCTATTTTTTTTCTCTCTGCCCAACGCCTGTAAAATACCGGATCCCAGACGGACCCCATTCAAGTCAAAGGGATCAGTCAGAACCCGGTGGTGTCAGTTGTACTCCTGTGGTATCCCAGCACCAGGGGCTGTCCTGTGGGCTGCATATCTCCTCTGGCATGGGTGTTGGGCCCACTAAAGTGATTGTTTGTTCTATTTATTATGTTTGAACATTTTATCATATATTGTATTATGTTTCTACTATGTACTGTAAAATATGTTATTTATCTGTTACCCTGCGCCTCTGCTCTTAAAGGTATAAGCCATGTGACCCTGCCTGCCCAATGGGAACCCATAAATTCTGTAGTATATAGTGTAGCAGGGGACGAGTTACCCCAGTTTAGTTGGAGTCTAGCCCTAAGTGTGGTAAAGAAGTGAAGTGGTGTGTGGAGAAATCCTGAAGGAGACCCTGGAACAAATCTCTTCTCAATCCTATCCATCCATCCTGCAAGTGATCCCCCATAGAGTGGAAAGTCAAACCCTGGTGGAGAAAGTAGGTGGCCCTTGTCAGAACCCTAGCTGGCCTGGAGAATCTTCAGTCTCATATCAAGTCAATATTAATCAATTGGGTAAAAAGCAGCATAAGTACCAGCAAGGCAACAGGGCTCCTAACCGGTTATACTGCATCCCTTCCACTCTGCTCCATACTGTCTGCGTTTAATAACATCTGCACCCTGCCTCTGGGCCTGTTCCTAAATATTTTTTTGACTCCCTTCACTCCTTTCTCTCCCCTTTTATTTGGGGCCCTAATAGAACCAAAATTCGACTTTCTACATTGCAGCGCCCCAAATTGGAAGCGGGTATGTCGCTACCCGATTTTTACCTCTATTATTTAGCTGGCCAGTTGCGCTATATCAGGCAGTGGGTAGATGAGGATGTTGGGCCGGGTCCGGAGCGGTGTTTAACAAGCTTTGTCCCGTCCTTAGCCCCGAGACTCCTGTTGGAGAGTCCCACCCTTGGTGGGCGCTCATATCTACCCCTTCATAAACTAGCGGTCAAGGTTTGGCGAGCCGCCAAGGTGATATATGGCTATACTGACGTGCCATTGGACACTCCGATATGGGACAACCCCTACCTCCCTCACATTACTACATCTCTAGACCCGTCTTTTTGGAGGGAACTGGGGATACTTACTCTAGAACATGTGTACCGTAATAATGTACCTTGCTCCTTTGCTCAATTACAATCTACTTATGATTTGCCTCGACACAGTTTTTTTAGATACCTGCAACTACGCCATGCGCTCAATGCTCAGTTCCCTGCGGGTAGCGCACCAATATCAGCTTTCCCTCTAATAGGTGTGTTGCGATCGCAGGGTCCTAGGGGGCTGGTGTCCATCCTGTACACGCATCTAATTCAAGCCAAGATTTCCAGATCCCAGTTGCCGGCGGTCCGGCATTGGGAGTCTCACATCCCCAAAATGTCTAAGGAGGTCTGGGAAGAGGTTTTCTCTTCATGCTCGTACATGCTGGTGTCCCCAGCGGCTAATAACAAACTGATTCAATTAAATATTATCCACTACAGTTATGTCACCCCTCTCAGGCTACTTAGAATGGGTCGTTCTGACTCTGATGCCTGTCATCGCTGTGGTGCTGCCGGAGCGGACTTTTGGCATCTTATTTGGGCTTGCCCCTTCATTGAGAAATTTTGGAGGGAGGTTCTTCAACTTCTCGCCATCCTTGCTCAGCCCCCCTTATCTGCTGACCCCTTGATTTGCCTCTTTGGTGTCTTGGATGAGGAGGTGTGGACTCATTATGTCCACATCTTCTTGGCCAGGAAGGCTATTGCGCTCTAGTGGATGGACCCCAGCCCTCCTACTTTGTCTCAGTGGAAAGCTCTTGTGAATGCTATGATACCTTTTTCACATCTGGTCTATAAAATTAGGAAGTGTCCGGGTAAATTCCTCTCAGTATGGGGCGCGTGGTGCTCCTCCCCGTCCACCCAATGTTCATATTCTCTGTCTCCTCAGGGGACCTCATCACGGGCTCTTGGGGATCGAGTGTGATTGCTCTGTGTGTCTTTCGTTTTATCCCTTCTCCATGTCATGTTAGTTAGTCTTCTACGTCTCCCCCCCATGCATGGGTCTGCTACATCTTACCTCCATTCTTTCCCCTCCCTTCTTCTCTTTTTCTCTCTCTTCAATCTTTTCCTTTTTCTTTACTATGGTGGCGACTGTTTCTGTCCAGGGTATACTCCATGATGGTGTTACAGAGGTATATTTTTTGAGTGCTCCGGGCTCTCCCGGTTCAAGAGTTTTTTTTACTCACTGTTCGCTATACTGCATTCTACGATGAATACCATTGTCGTTTACATTCTGTCTGATTGCACTGTTATTCAGTAGCCCTCTACTTACTGTTCTGTATACTGACTTGTTGTCACTTTATTGGGCCTGCGAGCCGATCGTTCCTCACTTTTCAATAAAACGTTTAAAAAATAAAAAAACATCTGCACCCTGCACAGTAAAGACCGTTATCCGCAACCCGACGTGTTTCTTTACTCCCATTGTCTGGGCCAGGAGAAGCTGTCTCCATCCTCCGACTGTGTATAGGCTAATGGTGCCCTGGCGACAGAAGTGATCAGGTATTCCTTGCACCCATTCTAGGTCTGTTCACCACACTCCAACCCGTTCTGGGTCTGTTCTGCGCAAAAAAAAAAGAGCAGAACGGGTCGGAGCACAGCAGCAGTGTGGACTTAGCCTTATTACTCTTACCTGCGCTGCACCTCCATATATCTTTTAACTCCTCTCTGTCTACCTCTTACTTGGGTTCTGTGTTCTGTCAACCATCTAAAGGGGTTATCCAGCTATTAAAAATTTATCCTATAACAGGATAGCGCATAAGTGTCTGAGTGTGTGTGTGTGGGGAACGGGGTCTGACCACTGAGATTCCTCCCGATCCTCACATGAGCCCTGTCTCTTCCTGCTGAACACTCTGACCCCCACCTTCTGTGATGTTCCAGTGTCGGCAGTGAAGGCCAACTCATCCAATCACCGGCCACAGCAATGTCCCGTCTCATCTGATGATTAACTGAGCGGGCAGTCAATGCCAAGACTAATCCAGCCGGACACTATTATGTTCTGGATGGTATGGGGACCCCCTAGTGGACCCCTAAACTAGTATTAGTCTAGCCGAGACTAATACTAGTCTTGGAAGATGTAGGGTTGAGAGATGGGTCCTGTTCTGGAGATCACAGGGGGTCCCAACGGTTAGACACCTCACAATCAGACACCTATCCACTAGGGGTCCCCATACCATCCAGAATATAATCCTGTCTGGCTACAGCATCATCTTTGTCGCAGCTGAATCACAGGCTGGGACAAAGTCCATGAAGTGAGGATGGGACCAGCACTCCTCTGTGCTCACTCCTGTCCTATCAGACTGCAGCATGAAAGGAGGGGGGGGGGGGTTACAGAGCAGCCTGCAGTGATTGAAGAGACACAGCACAGCAGACTCAGGGGGGAAGTGAATGAATGGTAAGTGAGGGCGGGCTCAGTGCTTGCCTTGGACACCCCCCTTTTTCTGAGCAGTGGATGTCAGAATGAGTGAGCAACAGAACAGAGGGATTTGTGAGCCAAATAAAAAAGTTAGACACATAAAAAAAAGACATGTAAAGCATCTGCATGACCTATTTTTTTATGGCTGACACATATATCAATATGTGAGCCATTTTCATAGACATGAAAACAGATTGGTCCCTGGCTGGCTTCAGGGATCCTACGCTGTGCAGCACAGCCGAGCTCACTAAACTGTCACAGCACCCGGCCGCGCTGTCAGTTTAAAATCATCAGGTACGAGTGCTGTACCATAGAGCTCTCCCATAGAGCTGCATCGAGGGGGCATGTCGGCCATCGCTTAGTGAAGAGGTCGACGTGCTCCTTTTAGAAGGAGAGCCGGGGCCCCGTACAGGAGATTGTGGGGGGTCCCAGCTGATGGATCCCAGCTTAGGATAGGGGATACGTTTTTATATCTCTGAGTACTCCTTTAATCTTCTGTATTTTCACTGAAACTTCATCATCCCTTTCAACAGCAGTGTCTTCATGTATCAAAAACATAAAACTACAAATTTAGTTTTGGTTGCAATGGCAGTAAATTTTTATATAAAGATAGAGATGCTGGCACTGCCGGGCCTGATCGATAACCAGGAGGATACGCAGACTCAAGCTATAGTGTCCCAGCATCTAAACGGTGCACGTGTCAGAGCAGGGGCAGCCTCTCAAATGGAGCACAGGAGAGGAACAGAATCTCTGCAGCACACGTCTCTGATCCAACACAGCTTTATTGACAACAAAGTGCAGCGCACAGACAACAAATATTTCACTCTTACAGCTTCTTCACAGCCTGTGTTTCAATAAATATTTAATACGTGAGCTGCGGTTCTTAGATGTCTTGCAAATCAAACTAACATGTATTGTTCTCCAGTTTTCAGACAATGAACTATGTGGGGCAGCTAGCGGGCTCCGTACTGGGCCGTGTGCGCGACCTCTATAAGGGTGTGAATCCAGCAACGTTGTCCGGTTCTATAGATGTGGTGGTGGTCCGCCAACCCGATGGCTCCTTTCGATCTTCACCCTTCCATGTGCGATTTGGGAAACTTGGTATTCTGCGTTCAACTGAGATGACTGTAAGTGCAGACGGAAATGGTGATCTCATATCCCGACCTTATATCCAGTCCTCATATCCCGTCCTCATATCCATCCTCATATCCAGTCCTCATGTCCTAATATCATATCCCGTCCTCATATCCCATCCTCATATCCAGTCCTCATGTCCTAATCTCATATCCCGTCCTCATATCCCATCCTCATATCCAGTCCTCATGTCCTAATCTCATATCTCGTCCTCATATTCCGACTTCATATCCCGTCCTCATATCTAGTCCTCCTATTCTGACCTCGTATCCAGACCTCATATCCCGTCCTCATATCTTAATCTCATATCCTGTCCTCATATCTTAATCTCATATCCCGTCTTCATATCTTAATCTCATATCCCGTCCTCATATCTTAATCTCATATCCCGTCCTCATATCTTAATCTCATATCCCGTCCTCATATCCCGTCCTCATATCTTAATCTCATATCCCGTCCTCATATCTTAATCTCATATCCCGTCCTCATATCTTAATCTCATATCCTGTCCTCATATCATGTCCTCATATCTTAATCTCATATCCCGTCCTCATATCTTAATCTCATATCCCGTCCTCATATCTTAATCTCATATCCCGTCCTCATATCTTAATCTCATATCCCGTCCTCATATCTTAATCTCATATCCCGTCCTCATATCTTAATCTCATATCCCGTCCTCATATCATGTCCTCATATTCTGACCTCGTATCCAGACCTCATATCCCGTCCTCATATCTTAATCTCATATCCCGTACTCATATCTAGTCCTCATATTCTGACCTTGTATCCAGACCTCATATCCCGTCCTCATATCTTAATCTCATATCCTGTCCTCATATTCTGACCTCGTATCCAGACCTCATATCCCGTCCTCATATCTTAATCTCATATCCCATCCTCATATCTAGTCCTCATATTCTGACCTTGTATCCAGACCTCATATCCCGTCCCTTGGGCTAACTATTCTCTGTATCTGCCTGCTGGACTTCAGACAAAAAAAAAACACCCTAATATAAGGGGGTGGGTAAGGGTTAATTTAACTTTCCTATAATTTTTCTTGACATACGAGAAATACAGTTAACAGCTATTTGGAAGTTATAGTGGAACATATATACATACCGTACATACATTGCGATATATGATAGATGTACCAACCACACTGCAGTATCCATTAGACCAGTGTTTTCCAAACTGCGTGTCTCCAGCTGTTGCAAAACTACAACTCCGGGCATGCTGTGAGGAATAAATTGAATTAGACAATATATTAATCAAAGGACTAAAACATTTTGACATTACTTATCAGACCTTGACCGATCAAACCTTTAGGACATGTCAAAACTTTTTTAAAGGGACCTGGACACTTTTATCCCACTGATGGGTCCGCCCACTGGACTCAAACCCAGAATTAGCAGGGATATAAATAAATAAATATGCTGCTCCAAAACATGGCCCTTACAGATTAAACTGTGTTTTTAACGTGACATTTCTTTTAAATCTGTGAAGAGTTTAGTACCCTATAGTGCCCTTCCTAATGTGGTACAGTCTACTGCATTATAGGAGCTCGGCGAAGCTGTTTGGTTTATGTCTGCAGATAAACTTTTTTAACCATTTCTAATATCTAAACTGGATCAGTACAACAAAATTGGTTTAATGTATAAAAATTGTCATCCTTCTATTGTAGCCTTTATTTGACATTTTAGCTATTTTTACAGGTGGACATAGAAGTGAATGGAGAGCCTGTAGATTTACCAATGAGACTTGGAGAAAATGGGGAAGCTTTCTTCATAGAAGATGGGGAGGAGAGTGATGTAAGTATCTTATAGAATAGTATCTTGGTGTGTGGTACTACCATAACTCCCGGGCAGAAAGCTCGCTGTCTTGGAGTTATACTATAATGAATGCTGACTTCCAAAGAGTGGTGGGTAATTTGCGGCGCTGACCAGGAGAAGACACATCCAGTGAGTAGAAAAGATTTCTCCAAATGCAACGCGTTTCACCGCGCTTGCGCGGCTTCCTCAGGCGATGCCTGAGGAAGCCGAGGAAGCGCGGTGAAACGCGTTGCATTTGAATAAATCTTTTCTACTCACTGGACATGTTTTCCCCTGGTCAGCATCGCAAATTACCCACCACTCCTTGGAAGTCAGCATTCATTATATCCTTCAAGGTCGGGGAGGCTGCAGACGTGGTTTATTTGCTCACCCACGCTAACCATTGTTGTGTGTGAGTCCACACAACCGCCTCTGGTAAGAGTTTTCACATCAATCACTTTGAACCTTACAGAGGCGTTTTTACGCTATGGAGTGCTCTTCCATTTAGTTTTGGAGTTTGCTTTATCTATATCAGTTATCTACTTATTTTTCTTTCATCCTCCCTTTTTCCTATTTTTGGATGATATTTTGGGGCTTCAGGACCAATTACCAGGTTTCCATAAACTTATGGTCTCAACACACAATGATTTTATTTGTCATCCTGGAGCCAAAAAATGTTGTAACTCTAGGGACCAGTGTATTTAGTGTTTCATATTGTAATGTCTGACACTTGTCTTAATTTGTACCCCCAAAATTGTAAAGTGCTGCGGAATCTGTTGGTGCTATGGAAATAAATATAATTATTAAATATGCTGATGATTATTATTAATAATAATAATAATAATAATATTATTATTATTGTCGTAGAATTTGCTTTCTTTTTCCTAACCCACTATGTCACTTTGGGCGGTGTTTTTAGCACTGTGCAATTACTGCAAAAGCTTCTAGTTATCTATATACATCTATATGCATACATCTAGTTATGTATATATATATATATACAGTATATACATATTTATATAAAATAATAAATATATATTGAGTATGAGTATAACTGCTGGCACTATATAAGTATTATCAGATACATAACCCACTAATCACAGGACACCCACCCATGTGCACTCAGAGTACTAAATAGACAAATAACATTAGATCTGTAAACGTAGGTTTGTTTATGTTTTTCATGTAGCAACAGGATTTTTTAAATATATAAATAAAAAAAAAAAAAATAAAAAAAAAATATATATATATATATATATATATATATATATATATAGTGAAAAATACAATGACTTTACACTTTCTTTATTTTAAAGAGAATTGTGTGTTTTTAATAAAACATCCCTTTTTGTATCATTTTAAAGGTGTCCAATTCCCCAGACATGTCTCCTCATCTCTCTCAGGACACTTCCTCCCTTTATGTTGGCAACGAATTGCCTGAACCTTCCCCAGCTTTCCATTCTCCGCTCCCCTTTGTCGATACCCCCACCAGAAGGAAAAACTGGACCAAGAGAGTAATGGCACACAGGGACGAAGTAGCGAACAAATCCGAAGACACAATGCTGCCTACATGGTAAGTGACCACCTTTATGGCAACGTTTCCCAACTGGGGTGCCTCCAGCTGTTGCAAAACTACAACTCCCAGCAAGCCCGGACAGCCAAAGGCTGTCCGGGCTTGTTGGGAGTTGTAGTTTTGCAACAGCTGGAGGCACCCTTGTTTGGAAACAATGCTTTAAGAATTCAGTGACTGCATTGTCCTTATTTAGTGACACTTTTCGTATCCCTTTTGCTTTATTAGGGGATATGGATAAGGGTTACCCTAATAGGAATATCTCTTCCTATATGAAGCATCCGAAGTAAAGAGGACATAGGGAGGTTTGGGTTTTGCAAAGTGAGGCATGGAAGAACCAAACCTTACTATTCTGTATTCCCTGCCTAACTTTGAAAAAAACAAGCTTTACTATGTCCTCATTGGATGATATATATATATTTATATATATATATATATAATTTTTTTTATATATATATTATTTTTTATCATGCGTTATGTATTATTGTTACATTTATTTAAATGTTTAATCCTTTATTAAAGGGGTATTCCAGGAAAAAAACTTTTATTTATATATCAACTGGCTCCAGAAAGTTAAACAGATTTGTAAATTACTTCTATTAAAAATTCTTAATCCTTTCAGTACTTATGAGCTTCTGAAGTTGAGTTGTTCTTTTCTGTCTAAGTCCTCTCTGATGACACGTGTCTCGGGAACCGCCCAGTTTAGAAGAGGTTTGCTATGGGGATTTTCTTCTAAACTGGGCGGTTCCCGAGACAGGTCTCATCAGAGAGCACTTAGACAGAAAAGAACAACTCAACTTCAGAAGCTCATAAGTACTGAAAGGATTAAGATTTTTTTTATAGAAGTAATTTACAAATCTGTTTAACTTTCTGGAGCCAGTTGATGATATATAAAAAAAAGTTTTTTTCCTTGGATAACCCCTTTAATTATGTTTATGTAATTTTATGTACTGAGAGTAATTATTTTGTGACCTGAACCCCCCCCATATTCAATCTGGGGCCATGTTAGTTTGTACAAATCTCACTAATTCCTCCCATATTGTATCAATTTAAAGAATAGGATTGAGGGGATATCCCTGAAATGCACCATTGGGTTTCTTTTAGACACCTCCTTACAAACAAACCTGTCTACATTTAACTACAATTGTTATGGAGACTTCCATTATTCCTCTGCATTTGACCCTTCTCTTCCCCGACATCATCTGTGGGGGGAGTCGGAGGCCTCCATACACATTAGTCTGTTGAATGGTGTTGGATTGGCTGACTTTTTACCAATGTATAAGGGCACCTTCAATAGAGGGGTCTCCCATGTGGAGTGTAGAACGGCTGCAAAGGACATTTTGTTCTTGATATGTCATTGGACAGCCCATTGATCCAAGTGTAATTCTTTATTTCTCCTGTGGGGGCACTGCAGGGAAGTTGATGAATTGTATTTGGATTGCTCCACTTGTGACACATGCTTGAAGGGGGGGGGGGGTAGGGGGACCCAGAAGCAAGACCCTTCTAACAAAAAGGCATTATCCAGTGATTGGAATGGAAGTGATTCCATTGTTCTTGATTGTATAGTATTTGTTTATTTGTTTTATGTTTTGTGAAAATGTTGAACTCTATCCGTAACTATACTATACTGACCGTCTCCTCTACTATGTCTCATTCTAGTGACTCCATATACTTCTCTTTCACTGAGATCCCAGATGATCTCTTCCCATCACAGTCTATGGATCTCCTCACCACGGCGGAAGATGATCTCTTGCCGTCCTCCACAAGGTGACATATAAAGGCTGTTTGTGGTGTTTGTATGAATTGATGCAATGAGACCATCATGTCTATGAGAACACTGGGCTCCTACATGATCTTATAGTAGTTTATGGTCTGGATTAGGGATGTCCAGATAACCTTTATAAGACAGAGCGGAAGTACTGATACTTTTTTTCCCCCCCAGGTATTTATCAATACTTTTTTAATGTCATGTGACAGCAGAGGTAACGACTGCCCATTGCATGTTCCTATTTCAATAAACACTATTTTCGACAACCAACATGAACTTCATTTGGCTAAGCGACTATCGCTTAGCCAAATGAAGTTCATGTTGGTTGTCGAAAATTCCAGCAGGGGTAAAAGGATCGAGCAGATAAAAATCCAGTGTGTTGCCTTTATTTTTTCGCTGACGGCAGGTGTCCAAGTACCATACGGTAGGCAACATCGCCAGAAGATTCTGACATCCACAAGAAATTCCTATATCTATAGTCAGCTTACTATAAACCAATGAGCAAACGAGACAAGATATACTTTAGGTTTGGTGTCTTTTTAATTGAAATATATATATATATATTTTTTACTTTTCATGTTTTACATAGCCGCTCACCCTCCCCTAAAAGTGACTCAGAGCTTGAATTGAGGACGCCTGGCACACCTCACTCTGAGAGCTGCATAGAGTGGGATTGGGGAAGACTCCCGCAGGTGAGGACAAACATTCATATTATCCACACACTTCTTAAAGGGGTTATCCAGGAAATGTATTTTATTTTATACATATATATATATATATATATGTATAATCAACTGGCTCCAGAAATTTAAAAAGATTTGTAAATTACTTCTATTTTTTTTTTTTATCCTTTCAGTACTTATGAGCTGCTGAAGTTGAGTTGTTCTTTTCTGTCTAAGTGCTCTCTGATGACAACGTGTCTCGGGAACCGCCCAGTTTAGAAGCAAATCCCAATAGCAAACCTCTTCTACTCTGTGCAGTTCCCGAGAGAAGCAGAGATGTCAGCAGAGAGCACTGTTGTCAGACAGAAAACAACAACTCAACTTCAGCAGCTGATAATTATTGGAAGGATTAAGATTTTTTTAATAGAAGTCATTTACAAATCTGTTTAAATTTCTGGAACCAGTTGATATATATAAAAAAGTTTTTTTTCCTGGATAACCCCTTTAAGGTCGTCCTAGTTCCTTATGACCTTTTTTTTTTTTTCTAACAGGTTTCTCGGACAGATTTGGTTCCTCAAATATCACAGTCTCTCCCACCCAGTCCAACCAGGGACCTTGAAACACTGGAACGCGCCTCACCAGATCCTGGTTTTCCTGATCCAACAGAAGACTGTAATACTAGCCAGAGGGTCCCGGAATCTGGGGAAACCTCCATGCCGCCATGTCACAAAGGTTTGTATTTAGTAAGACACATAGCACGATCCAGACTTTACTTCTCGCACAGTGTTTTATTATTTCTTCTTCCAATGTTTGCATTTGTTTCCCTTGTTTAATAGAAGTTTGAAGAGACAACACTTCACCGGCGGAGGATGAAAGATGATCTAATTCTAAAATATGTCAGATTCCCCCCCCCCCCCCCCCCCCAGTTTAATCCTCTGCTGATTTCGGGAAACTTAGTACAGGGCGAACTTGTTTGTTTTTTAACAATATCCAAAACTTGTACATGATGAGTGATGTATATATCTGTCACAGGTGCGGGATTAACCCCTACAGTGATGGACGGAGCCGTCATACAAGTCTAAGGAATTATAAATATTTATAAATGATAAACATTCAAGATCCCCAGTGCAGGGTACCCCGACCAGAGTGCCTCCAGCTGTTGCAAAACTACAACTCTCAGCATGCTGAGAGTTGTAGTTTTGCAACAGCTGAAGGCACACCAGTTGGGGAACACTACTCTATGACTAATACATTTTAAATGATACTATTTACAGATACCGTTTATTTCTATATCATGCACACTCACCATCTATAGTCCTACAGCTACACCTGAATCCATATGTTTCATTACTGTAACTAGGTTACGTGATCACCAGTCTGACCCACAGAAAATCTCAGTGTTTAATGTTCAGGCCATTGTCTGCCTGTCCTAGGTCAGCTGACTTCCTGTAGACTACAGGATGGCATTATGAGATCCCCTCCTACCAGCTCTCAGATTCCTCTTTTCCCACTCTATCTGTATACTACTGCTCCTATCTCTATGAGATCAGGATATCTAGTAGTTTTGTGCCTCCCCTTCAGTTCCATCTGTGTACTGCTGCTATCTCTATGGGATCAGGATATATAGTAGTTATACACCTCCCTACAGTTCTATCTGTATACTGCTGCTATTTCTATGGTATCAGGATAATTTAGTAGTTATACACCTCCCCTCCAGTTCTATCTGTATACTGCTGATATCTCTATCCAAGCAGTGTTTACCGTAGTTATACACCTCCCCTCCAGCTCCATCTGTATACTACTGCTGCTCTCTCTATGAGATCAGGATATCTAGTAGTTTTGCGTCTCCCCTTTATTTCCATCTGTGTACTGCTGTTATCTCTATGGGATCAGGATATATAGTAGTTATACACCTCCCCTCCAGCTCTATCTGTATACTGCTGCTATCTCTATGGGATCAGGATATATAGTAGTTATACACCTCCCCTTCAGCTCTATCTGTATACTGCTGTTATCTCTATGGGATCAGGATATATAGTAGTTATACACCTGTCCTCCAGCTCTATCTGTATACTGTTGCTGTTATCTCTGAGATCAGTATATATATAGTAGTTATTCACCTCCCTTCCAGCTCTCTGTATACTGCTGCTAGCTCTATACAATCAGTATCTACAATAGTTATACACCTCCCCTCCAGCTCTGTCTGTATACTTCTGCTATCTCTATACAATCAGTATCTACAGTAGTTATACACCTCCCCTCCAGCTCTATCTGTATACTACTGCTGCTATCTCTATGAGATCAGGATATCTAGTAGTTTTGCACCACCCCTTCAGTTCTATCTGTGTACTGCTGCTATCTCTATGGGATCAGAATATATAGTAGTTATACACCTCCATCCAACTCTCTCTATATACTGCTGCTATCTCTATGGGATCAGGATATATAGTAGTTATACACCTCCCTCCAGCTCTATCTGTATACTGCTGCTGCTATCTCTATGGGATCATTGTATATATAGTAGTTATACACCTCTCCTCCAGCTCTATCTGTATACTGCTGCTGCTATTTCTATGGTATCAGGATAAATAGTAGTTATACACCTCTCCTCCAGCTCTATCTGTATACTGTTGCTGCTATCTCTGAGATCAGGATATATAGTAGTTATACACCTCCCTTCCAGCTCTATTTGTATACTGCTGCTATCTCTATACAATCAGCATCTATAGTAGTTATACACCTCCCCTTCAGCTTTCTCTGAATCAGTGTGTGTATATATATATATATATATATATATATATATATATATATATACTGATCCAAAGAAATATGTTTTCCAGCTCCATCTGTATACTTTGCTGTGATAAAACAAGTCCTTATATAGCAACGCTCATGGAAAAATAATAAAGTTATGGGTTTTTGAAAATCTGTGAGACAAGATCAAAAATGTAGTATGGTCCATAACACCAGAATATGGCGTGGTATTGGTATCGCTTTCTACAGTACAGGCAAAATATAGCAGGTCCGCCTCCAGGATCAGACAATGATCTGCATAAAGATCCTTAGACCCACAAATGTTCTATGTTTTAAGTTTGTTCTTCTTGAGCTCTTTTAATACTGCTGGTCCGATTCCAACATCTGTTATTATCATTCTCATATACAGATACAGTCAGTGAAACTTCTCCATTGCACCCGGATGATGTTATGTCCCCCGACTCTCAGGAAGTATCGCTTTATTTTCCGAACAGGTAAGAGGTAGGAGACATTTAAGAGGACCTGTCGGCTTTCTTGACTTTCATGACCCCATAAAATATGAATGAACAACTGGGTTGTACCGTTCCTCTGTTTATTCTTCCTGGATATGTATGACAAAAAAATCACAAGTGGCCAATACCATTTACAGGTGGCCTAACAGAAGGACAACATTCTTAAAAAGCTCATAGCAAGCTTAAAGAAAACTTGGTCCAACATTGTTGTGTTTTTTTTTTTTAATTCTTATTCCAAATTTCTTAATGAAACATTTTTCCAATAAAAGAAGAAACAAATGCGATTGACGTTAATTGGTACGTTCAGTATGGTAAAATAGTAATGACAGTGTTGGAAGTGTTGTTCGCCAAATGAAACATCAAAACAGCAAACAGAAACAGCTGTCCAGAAGTATTCTGTGACGGGCCCCAGTGTTGCTACAAACCGGGACAGATACCCTCTGGGATTCAAACAAAATGTCAGCGTCTCGGCACAGCAACTTTGGGGGCTTTTTCACTCAACTTATGAACCCCAGTGTCATGTAATGCATGTTGGGAGTCTCGTCATCGCAGTGTGTGACTCTCTGTTAAGCCTGCTTCCCTAGTTAATTATCCTCCATGATTGAGGGATCTCCCGCCATCATTCTCTATAAGTACCAGGTGGAAGACTTAAAGGGGTGCTCCGAGGAAGTTAAGAAAAATAAAAAAGCCACTACAATACCTGTTCTGAGTCCCCTGTAGTTATCCATGTGGTTTTGCCAGCTCCTGTGGCCCCTGTTGTCTCATAAATATTATTTTTTCCTTGCTTGCAGCCAAGACTACAACTCCAAGCAGTCAGTGTGGCTCTGTGTAATGGTTGACAGCCAATTGCTCTTACTATCTGTGTGTATGCTGTGTTGTTGTCAGCAGCACACACTGTACATGTCTTTTCTTTCAAACTATCCTTTCCCCCAGCAATAAATCATGCTATGCTCTGAATAGCAGCAGTCAGTGATAAGATCTACAGCAGGAAAAGAGCAGCGTTATGTGCCGAGTTGTGACTGAGAATCTTCACTGGGCTTCTCTTCTGGCACATAGGGAGGTGAGGGGGAGGGGAGGTGTGCCTGTGAAGCCAGAAATCACATGGCGTTTGTCTTCCAGGAGGGTGGGGGCTAGGTTTCAGGGAGGGGTTTACAAAAAGACAAGCAGGATCTGAGAATGACGTCTTTCTCTCACTCCCTGCATGTAAATGACAGCTGAAAGAGGGAAACTGCTCTATATAGCTAATTAATGATATTTAAACAAATAAATAGGTTGTGAGAGGGAAAGGATGGACTATGGGTTTAGTTCCCTGGAATACCCCTTTAAGGCAATGCCCAAGTAGTATGGTGCTTGGTTCTATGGGCGGGACCACATGAAATTTAAAGCAGTTTGGTTAAACAAATATCTGTAGGGTACGAGGACTATTGTAATGCAGATCAGCTGGGAGTTATATAGAACCTTCTACAAGAAAGTCACTGTCCTTTTCTTGTCTTCAGCTCTGAGAAGGAGTTATGTCTTATTTAGAGGAGAATAACGCTGAAAAAGGGTCAATCTCCATACACTACTAATCTTTTCAGTGATGTACGTTTGGAGTTAGTGCTGGGGGGCTATACAATCATCAGAAAGTTTCCTGTGCAAGTTCCTCTGGGTATCGCGCTACAACCAGAGTTTATGAGTAAAAATACAAACATTGCGCCACAGTTAGCGCCAATCTGTGTAGATCCTGTCTGCTTCTGCATTAGTCAATAAGTCTGCTGCAAAAGAAACCTTTAGGGTCTATCCACACGTACAGTATTCTGCGCAGATTTGATGTGCAGGATTTTCTGCTGCAGATTTCAATGTAAACTGACTGAACACAGCTTGAAATCCTGCGCATCAAATCTGCGCAGAATACTGTACCGTATTTTTCGCCGTATAAGACGCACTTTTGGGAGGGAAAAGTTGGTGCGTCTTATACGGTGAATACACACTTATCGGGTCGGTCCCTGCGGCCATCAACGGCTGGGACCCGCGGCTAATACAGGACATCACCGATCGCGGTGATGCCCTGTATTAACCCTTCAGACGCGGCGATCAAAGCTGATCGCCGCGTCTGAAGCGAAAGTGACACTAACCCGGTTGCTCAGTCGGGCTGTTCGGGACCGCCACGGGGAAATCGCGGCGTCCCGAACAGCTTACAGGACACCGGGAGGGACCTTACCTGCCTCCTCGGTGTCTGCTCCGTGTCGGGATCCCCTGCATGGCCGGCGCTCTCCTTCGATGTCATCACGTCGTCGCGCACGCCGTCCCATCATCCAATAGGAGCGGCGTGCGTAGTGACGACGTGATGAGAGCGTGGATCCCGGGGAAGAAGACGTCCGGAGCGCTGGGGACAACACGGGGACGCGGCGGCAGCGGTGACGGGTCCGGAGCGCCGGGGACACGTGAGTATTACCTCCTACCAGTGGTCTTCAACCTGCAGACCTCCAGATGTTGCAAAACTACAACTCCCAGCATGCTGGGAGTTGTAGTTTTGCAACATCTGGAGGTCCGCAGGTTGAAGATCACTGTTGGGTTCAGAATCTTTTTTTCTCGATTTTGCACCTTTAAAATTGGGTGCGTCCTATATGCCGGTGCGTTCTATAGGGCGAAAAATACGGTACATGTGAATTGCAGATTTGATGCACAGGATTTTCTGCAGCCAATTTCAATGTAAACTGAATGACTTGAAATCCTACGCATTTAAATCAGCGCAGAATACTGTATGTGTGAATAGACCCTTTGTCCTGCCCGGGCTGCAAAAAAAGAGCTCCGAAACAGCTGATCGTTCGGCCGGGCTGTCTTTTTCCTACTTCCTTTAGCCCGGTACGTCACACGGCGCTTCAGCCTATCACCGGCCGCAGCGATGTCCCACCTCGGCAGGTGATAGGCTGAAGCGCCGTTTGAAGTACCGGGCTAAAGGAAGTAGGAAGTAAACAACCCGGCCGACCGATCAGCTGGTGCGGAGCTCCGGGGGAACATATGGAGGTAAGTGAAAGTTTGTTTCATCTTTTTTTGCAGCCCGGGCAGGACGGAATAGAAAAAGTCTGCGCTGGACATCTCCTTTAAGATTTTTTTAATAGAAGTAATTTACAAATCTGTATAACTTTCAGGCACTAGTTGATATAAAATAAATTGTTTTCCACCAGTGTACCCCTTTAAGGATTTGCTCCTTTATTCTCAAGTGTACAGATCCATGATAAATTGTAGCTAGCCTATTGTATGTGCATACCTGTAATGCAAACATAACACCAAAAGCTCCTCTGGAGTCAGAGACTTAAAACAAATTATTTTCTGAAAACTGATCTGGAATGTTGTAGATGCCTTATAAGAGTAGGGTCACACACAGCAGCTGGAAGCTCTCTCTGCAGTCGCTCTATGACTGCCGGTGGTGGGCGCATCCGCAGCATGAAATACGCTGCGGATGTGCTGTGTGTGTCCCTACCCTAAAAGGAGAAAAGTTATACTGTATATCCTTTTCTTGCAGTGATCCCCATCCCCCACCTCCACCACTCCATAAGAAGGAAGACTCAGAAGAGATACCAGAAGACAACATGGAACCATCTATACCTACTGTAGAAATGTCACTCTGTGGGGGTCTCACAGATACATGGAACATTCCTGAAGGTATAAAGAATGCACATATTGTGCCATACACCAGGATTCCTTACAACATATATGTCCTCCAACCCAGTTGTCCTCTTTCCATATTTAGACAGGTTCCTCAAGTACCAGATTTCGTTCTCAGATTTCAGCCAAAACCCCTCACTCATAGAAAACCCGAGACTGGTGTTGCGAATACACAACAAGTGGGTCCATATTTTTCTCTAGACTTCCTTTTTGTTGTACTTTTTTTTTTCCTTACTTGTTATTCTTTATGTTTCCTTGTTTAGGTTCTATAACTGGACGACGGCCGCCCCAATTCTTCTATGCATGCAAGCTTTCAACCAGATGTTGCCACAGGTAGTATAGCTTTTAACATTCCTTGAGTATTTCCTTATTAATCTATCACATATGGGCAGGGAACAGTGAAGCCCTACCTCACCCACAGCCGCTTTCCCTACCTATTGCCTATCCACCCTAAGTGACAGATCGACAACAACAATGACAAATCCTCCCTGCTAAGTGCTTGGGCAGTGCTGTCAAAATAATAAAATACAAAACAGACGGAGTCGGGGAACAGCTAGAGGCACACAAACTAACAGACACACACACAGTCAAATCAATGTCAGTCTAGCCGAGGTCGGTACCAGGAGATAGCAGAGTACAGGCACGCAGAGCAAGAGTAGAGTGAAGGGAAAAGCCAAAGAGCAATAAACAAGCAGGTATCCAGTAAGCAGGAGGTGTCAGGTAAGGTATAACCTCTCACAGACAATTAACTGATCACTGCTCCTAGCTTATAGAGGCAGGTGATCAGGGATACACCTTCCTGATAGGTAGAAGAGTTGAGAACCAGACCCAGACGACACAGGTGAGCTCCCAGCAGCTCCTGCCCAACTAGAGTCATTTAACTCTTTGTGTACAGCCAGAGACAGACGGTACATAATCCTTTTCCTTTGTGCTCTTGAAGGGGGTGATTGATAAGATTTCTCAGCAGAAGATGCCTCCTCGAAGTCGAGGATGGTGGTTTTCTTGGCGCAGAAGAAGCTTGCCTAACCAACCGGTGAGAAACTAAAAATTTGCAATGGGAAATGTGTCTTATATTCAATACCCATCATCTCCATATGGTCCTTCTGTTCATCTCTGTCCTCTATTGACCTGTCCCCTCAATACTTCTCCCTATTACCTTCTGCTGGCTTAACCATAGCAATCGTATCCTTTGTCCCTCACCTCTTTATCTGTCTCCTAATGTTCTCACTTATCCCCCACCTTCTCCACCCCTTGAATTGGGTCAATCTTACAAACCTCTCCATAGTTTTCCAATATATCAGTATCCCCAGCTCACTCATACCACACACTTTCTCCATCACTCCCATCCTCAAGCAGCCAGTAACAAACCCTAAGGATTATTTGGAGCAGAATGAAGATCCCACCACCGAGCGGTAAGTGTACCTATTGAAGTGTCTCTCTCTGTCCCATTCCATAACCTGTCTTTTTTCCTTATTTTTTTCCCTTTTCTCTTTTGATGCCTATGTCTCTGTCTTTTTCTACTTAGGCTGAACGAGAAGATGGATGATGACAGGAAACCTTCCCTAATTCCCATTCAAGCTAAGCCATGTCGGAAATCCCTACGATTGACATCTGAGCAGATAGTAAGAGAGAACAATACAACTCACTGTACATCAGTGCTGTCATGATTCTTTTTTCATACTCCTCTGTCTGCTCATTGTATTCTTCCTGGCAAATCTTGGCTGGTAGAGAAGCAGCTGCTGTTTCCATGTTGCCATATGTGTTGATCTGTTTTCCTGTTATGAATCGGAGCAATATTTTTGCCGCACCCTGTTGGGTGAAAGTAATTCTTAAATGAATTACAGACATGTGGACTAAAAAAAACAGGCAACAACAAATAAAAGTTGCTGTTCTGACCTCTGTATATAAACTGGTCCTTTGGTTATTATGCATAGATCTAGCCTTGAATGGAATTAAATCCATGGACCCTCAGCATCCCTACAATAATGGCAACTACCATCCATTTTTATCCATATGCAGGGCTGAATTAAAGTTCATGGAGGGCCCCCTCCCTAGTATCTGTGTCATCTAACACATGGCCAACAGACATATCAACCATACGTCAAGTGGCTGCATATCCACATGAGAATGGAGTGCGACTCTTAGTAACATGTATATAGTCTTGAAAAATTGCACCTTTTTTCCCACATATTTATGTAGTTGAGCACTAGCTAAAAAAAACAGAGGGTGCCAGTGTGCAGAATAAACAATGCAGATGTAACATCCTCACCTAACAGGTGCCCAGCCTGGCTGGGATGTGCACAGGTTGACTAGATAGGGGATTTGAGCCCCTGCCCTTTTGATGTTACTCCTAAAAGTGCCCTGAGCAGTGCTGGCATTATTATGTGGACATTTATATAAATAATTATGGGAAGTGCCCTTTTTTTCGGTTCAGCCCCTACCCCCCAAATTGTCTGTGCATGCCTGGCCAATGGGTAGTGCTTGCCCTTCCAGGGTGAAACCTTGTTCACTATACAGGCAGTGCCCATGATAGCATTTCTTCCCATCACCAGAGTTCTGGTATTACCTGTGCCTGACTAATCTTCTGGCCTCCTGTTACCTGACCTTCTGCCTGTTTTTTTATGTTGTCTTGCCTGTTGATTTTGAACCACGCTACTCTCTAGGTGTGACCCATAGCTTGAATGCAGACTCTGTTGTTGCCTTTGTGATTTTGAACCTTTATCTGCCTGTGTGTCACCGACCTGGTTTTTCGGAATATTCTGACTACACTGATGCCCCTGCACATAGTCCAGTGTAGGGAGTCTAGGAACCATCGTCCAGTTGGGGTTTGGCGTTTAGGGTGTATCATCCAAGTAGGTAGGGAAATGGGTTTGGAGCAAGTGGTAGGTTGCACTACCTTTGCCTACCTTACACATGACAATAGATGCATGATTAGTGCCAAAACACACTTCTCTTACAATGTTGTAGAAGGAGCACAATCCCCATGCTTACCTGGGAAGTGGATTCTTGAGCTGCTTCCAAGGGTCCTAACCAGATGGATTACAAAATCAGATAATCAAAGAAAAAAATAATTTGTAGCTGTATGCAACGATCTGCTTTGAGAAAATGGACCTTGATACCAGTGTGGTTGATAGACACTGGGTGAATGTCTGTGTGTCTTCTTTACTTCAAAAACGCAATATTACAATGTGTTTCAGGTCTAAAGGGAAACCTTCATCAAGTAATTGCTTTGTGTAATATATATGCATTTACCATTCACTTACCTTCATTAGGTATATGCTTTGCCTCTTCATAATACATACACTTACCCGATAAAGGACACCTTTAAACCTGAAACGCGTTGTAATTTTGTGCCATTGAATAATATAAAGATGATTTGTAAGGATTTACACAGCTTCGGTACGGAAGTCTTTTTTTTTTTTTTAAATATAGATTAGATCATTGCATTCAGGTTCACTTTTATGCAGTTTGGTTTTCACTTAAAAACTGCAGAATCCAATATTTATTTTCTAAAAGTATCTGGAGAGTTAAGGAAGATACTGGTTGGTTGAGGTCACCAAGGAACCCCATTTGTAATCTCTATAAATATACATTATCATATATAAAACTTCATGTTACCATACATTGCATCGGGCAATTGCTTTCCTCCAATTGCTGCAATTTTTGGGTCCTATCTTAACAGAAAAGCTTAAATCTACAAAGTGGAGCAAATGAAGTGGTGTTCAGTATCTGCACGAAGTTTCAAGGCACATGTCGCACCCGAGCACAGATTTACCTATGGGAAAGCACAGACCAAATCATTGTCAGCGACATCGATGGAACAGTGACGAGGTCAGTGCTAAGACCACCTTGTGTAATTCCAATATGTTCTTCTTTGGAGGTCTCATGAATATGAAATTATACCACTAGCAGGAAGCTTGTCATTCCATACTTCTTGCCAGACCTCTTCTAAGAAACAGGAATTCTTCTGAACCACAAGAAAATGTCATAACAACCTTGTTCCATGGCTTAACGTATACTCAGCAGTCAACTTTTTTCTTTTTTGTGTATTTTTTCATTTATTCTCTTAACTATTACCCTACTCAGGTCAGATGCCCTCGGTCATATCTTGCCACAGCTTGGAAAAGACTGGACACAGCCCGGGATAGTGCAGCTCTACAATGCCATCTACATGTCAGTATCACCTACACATACTACAGATTTTAGTTATTAATTTAACCATATCTGCTTTAATTTTCACACTTTACATTGATCCTTTGTGCTTTTAGTCCCTTGTAAAAGTATTCACCCCCCCCCCCACCACCACCATCCCCACTGGTGGTTTTCCTGTTTTGTTGCATTACAACCTGCAGTTAAAATATCTTTTTTAGGGAGGATGATTGGTGCAAAATATTTTTTACTGTCATACAAACAAAAATTTAGACTAAATCAAATAAATTTTCACTTCCTGGCCCGCCCCATTTCATGATGTGAGAGTCTGCTCTCACATCACGGAAAGGGGCAAGCCGGGGAGTATATATTGATGAGGTGGGGGAGCTTGGCAAGCCGGCTCCCCACCTCCAATGCACCCTGGAGCGCAATTTGATTTAAAGAATAAGCAGTCCCAACTCTGCACAGATAGCACCAAAATGGGTGATTGTCCATTTACAGCTATTCACCCACACTACAGCCCAGTACATTGGGTTAAGTGTTGATGAACCAGCTGTCAGATTTTCTTTAATAAAAGTTGTAGTGTCCCAGCTTGGCCACTACACGATGTACGGAGCTGTCTGATTCCTGCTCGGTTTCACTGTGTATGCCAATTCTACAGCTTACAGTGGCAAACAGTTGATCTTCAGGATAGATCATCAAAAAATTTGCCTAGAAAACCCCTTTAAGCTATTTTATTTTCCAGCCCTATTCTGGGGAGTGCATGGCTTATAGTGCCCTATGGACACATACTCCCATCTCTGGTGTCCCTGATTCAATGCCCTCCTTGCCAGATCAGTGTGTTTTGGTGGGAGACCTTCTCTTGTCAGGTTTGTATTTGTAGTTATACCATATTCTTTCCATTTTATTAAAATTAATTTCTCTATCGGCTCCATTGGGGCACACAGACCTTGGGTGTATGCTGTTGTTGCTAGGAGACTTGACACTAAGGAAATCAAAAAGTCGGCTCCTCCCAGCAGGATATACCCGCCTACAGGAGATGGACACTAGTCTGGAGTTCTCCCCAGACTTGGTCTAACATTTTTTTATTTTTACAGAATAGGGATGTTTAGTTTTTCTTATTACCTTTTATTTTCCTGTTTTCAGTACGCCCCATCTTGGATCTAAAGCTCCTCAACCGGCATCTCCTCTTGCGCCACTTCCGGATGGAGTCTATCTGTTCGGTTGTGGCAACCATGGATCAGGGGGAGTTTCTTTCCTCAGTGGACATCAGGGACGCCTACGTCCATGTTCCGAATTTTCCGGGACATCAGCGGTTCCTCCGCTTTGCTGTCCCGGAGGGACATTTTCAATTTGTGGCTCTCCCCTTCGGCCTAGCCACAGCTCCGAGGGTGTTCACCAAGGTGATTGCGCCGGTGATCGGTCTGCTACGGACAAGGGGGGGTCTCAGTGATCCCTTACTTGGACGACCTTCTGATCAAGGCTCCGTCCAAGGACCAGAATCTAGAGAGTCTCACCCTAACTCTTCAGGCCCTGTCTCGCTTCGGTTGGTTGGTCAATCGGGACAAGTCCAACCTATCCCCCACTCAGTCCCTGGTTTTTCTAGGACTTCGATTCGACACCTGGTCCGCCCGGGTTCACCTTCTGCCGGACAAGCGGTTGACCCTTCTGTCGGGGGTTTGTATACTCAGGAACCCCTCCCCAGTATCCATTCGGTTTTGCATGGAAGTCCTGGGTCGGATGGTGGCGGCCATGGAGGCCGTTCCCTTCGCTCAATTTCATTTTCGACTCCTTCAACTTGCAATTCTATCCCGGTGGGACAGGTCCCCATTGTCCCTCGATCGTAAGATCGTACTTCCTCGGTCATCTCGTCGCTCCCTTCTGTGGTGGCTCCGCTCCCCCCTGCTTCTTCAGGGCCGCTCCTTCCGGCCCCTCCATTGGTTGGTTGTCACGATGGATGCCAGCCTTTCGGGTTGAAGGGGTGTCTTCCGAGACCGGACAGTCCAGGGCTTTTGGTCTCCCAGGGAGACACTTTTCCCGATCAACATCTTAGAGCGGAGGGCAATCTACCTTTGCCTGTTACATTGGGAGATCCTTCTCCAGGACCACCCAGTTCGGACACCTCCACTGCGGTGGCATACATCAATCGCCAGGGTGGCACCCACAGTCTGGTGGCGATGGCCGAAGTTTCCAAGATCCTTCTCTGGGCGGAGCTCAGGGTTCCAGCCATCTCGGCAATTCACATCCCAGGCGTAAACAATTGGGAAGCGGACTTCCTAAGCCGGTCCTCTCCCGACCCCTGCGAGTGGTCCCTTCATCCGGAGGTGTTTGCAGAGATCTGCGGCTTCTGGGGAACTCCAGATGTGGATCTCTTTGCATCCCACCATAACCAGAAGGTTCCCCTCTTTGTGTCGAAGTCCCCCGTGCTCTGGCAGCGGATGCACTGGTACTTCCTTGGTTGGGGTTCGCCCTACCTTATCTTTTCCCTCCTCTTCCTCGCCTTCCCAGGGTCCTGAGGAAGCTCAAAGCGGAGGGCATTCCCGCCATTCTCGTGGCTCCAGATTGGCCTCGGAGGGATTGGTACGCCAATGTCGTCCGGCTCCTGGTCGACGTTCTGCTGCGCCTTCCGCTTCGTCCAGACCTTCTCTCTCAGGGTCCCCTGGGCCACCCCAAATTACAGTCTCTGCATTTGACGGCGTGGTGGGTGAGACCGTGGTACTAAGAGCCCGTGGCTTCTCAACACAGGCGATTCGCACCATGCTCAAGGTACGCAAGCCTTCTTTAAAGGGTCAAGTGTCTGCCCTTTCCATTCTTTTCCAACGCCCTCTGGCATCTGATTCTCATGTTCGGGCCTTCCTTCAAGGGGCGGCCCACGAGGTTCCTCCTTACAACTCCTCCTTGGGATCTTAATTTGGTCCTTGGCGCACTGCAGGGCGTGCCCTTTGAACCCCTTAGGGAGGTTTCCCTTCGTCTCCTTTCCTGGAAGGTGGCGTTCCTTATGGCAATTACCTCCATCAGACGGGTTTCGGAGTTGGCTGCTCTTTCTTGCCGCTCTCCCTTTCTAATTATCCATCAGGACAAAGTTGTTTTTTGTCCGGTTCCTTCTTTTTTACCTAAGGTGGTTTCTACTTTCCACCTTAAAGGAAATCTGTCATCAGAATCACCCGCACTAAACCTGTTACACAGGCTTGTAGTGCGGGTGATCCTGATTAAAACGCTTCCTACCTGGTTAAAAATGGTTCAGCGCTTCATCTGGGACTCGGCCACACGTCGTTCTAGCTGGGCGGAGCTGCCGCCCGGCTCATGAATATTCATGAACTTAGACCGAGAAAGAAGAATTAGACCAGGAGGATAAGTTCATGAATATTCATGAGCCGGGCGGCAGCTCCGCCCAGCTAGAATGACGTGTGGCCGAGTCCCAGATGATAACACCTCCCACTGAGTCCCAAGCCAGGGAATAACAGAAAACTAAAAATATAGATATCTTAAAAACCGCTGAACCATTTTTAACCAGGTAAGGAGCGTTTTAATCAGGATCACCCGCACTACAAGCCTGTGTAACAGGTTTAGTGCGGGTGATTCTGATGACAGATTTCCTTTAATGAGGATATCGTCCTCCTGTCCTTTTGTCCCGCTCCATCTCATTCCGGGGAGCGTTTGCTTCATAAACTTGATGTGGTACGGGCAGTGCATACCTACCTCTCTGTTACGTCTCCCTTTCGTCAATGTGATTCCTTTTTTGTTCTTACGGACGGTCACCGTAAGGGTTTACCTGCTTCCAAGGCAACCATTTCGCGGTGGATCAAGTCTGCCATTTCAGAGGCTTACCGTTGCAGGGGGAAGACTCCTCCTTTCAGGGTTTCAGCTCACTCCACGTGTTCTGTCGGAGCTTTCTGGGCTCTCCATACCAGGGCTTCAGCCTTTCAAGTCTGTAAGGCGGCTACCTGGTCGTCCTTGCACACTTTTACTAAATTCTACCAGGTTCATACCTTTGCATCCGTGGATGCTAGTCTGGGCCGTAAGGTGTTGCAGGCAACGGTGGCCCAGCCTGCCCCTTGATTGTTTTCTGTGCCCACCCTAGGGACGGCTTTGGTACGTCCCAAGGTCTTTGTCCCCCAATGGAGCCGATAGAGAAAAAAGGATTTTTGTCTTACCGTAAAATCTTTTTCTCAGAGGATCCATTCGGAGTCACAGCTCCCGCCCTTTCTTTGGTGTTCCGGTTTTGGTTACCTGTCCGAGGGTGTGTTCAGTAAATTTTTTGTTCTGGTTACCTCGGACTGGTCTTGGTTTTCTGCCTTCTCGGTCCTCTCCTACTGCTTGGGGACTAAACTGATAACCTCATGCTCTGTAGGCGGGTATATCCTGCTGGGAGGAGCTGACTTTTTGATTTCCTTAGTGTCAAGTCTCCTAGCAACAACAGCATACACCCAAGGTCTGTGTCCCCCAATGGATCCTCTGAGAAAAAGATTTTACGGTAAGACAAAAATCCTTTTTTAATGGCCTCTGATGTTTAACGTTTAGGATATTATTTTGTATAACTTAAACCTGCTTGCACATAGGGGGCCCTATATAAACTAGTTCTATGATCGCTCATGCGAATTGGATAATCCACATCTTTCTTTGGGGTTTTATAGAAAAGTGGGTGAATAATAGGGGGAGTACATTTTAGTAATTTATACTTTTGTGTGTTATTTATTTACATTTATAAATTTTTGAATTCCACTGTAACAATTTGAACTTTTTTGTCAGGTCCATTACATCTATATTCATTCCAGGTTGTAATGTAGCAAGGCAGGAAAGACCCCAAAGGAGGCCATACCTTTGCACTTTATTTATTGTTAGTGCTATTATGTTAATTCTAATTGTTTTATCCAATCTTACAAAATTCTGAATGTTCAGGAATGACTACAAGTTTGTGTACTGCTCTGCGCGCTCGGTGGGACTGGCAGAAATTACGAAGACCTTCTTACAAGGTGTTAGTGAAGGCGGCTTCACTCTCCCACCAGGGCCTCTCCTTCTTTCTCCAACCAGTCTGTTTGCAGCGCTTCACAGGTATACATAATAAAATTATACACACATTCTGCCTGTTTACTTTACACAGAGTTTTTCTTCTTTATTTCAAGCAGTTCCGATAAATTTTTTCCCTAATTCTTTCTAAAAATACATTCAGTAAGTAAGCAAGAAGTAGAGGGCAGATAGACGTTTTATTAAAGAGACTCTCTTAGCTCCACTTACGTGTTGGACTAAAAAATTCTGCAGCATTTTTTCTACATAATCTGCATTGTGGTGTTCCATCTGCTAGAAGTTTGGGAATAAATTGACAACTGGGTGTTACCCAGTGACACCATCCAATCGGTGTGCAGACTCTTACTAGAAGACATTGCAGAAGAACACTGACCTTTAAAAAAAAAAAGTATGGGGAGAGCTGACTGGTCCTCATTAAAGGGGTACTCCGCCCCTAGACATCTTATCCCCTGTCAAAAAGATAGGGGATAAGATGTCTGATCGCAAGGGTCCTGCTGCTGGGGACCCCTGCAATCTCTTCTGCAGCACCCCAGACATCCGGTGCATGGATGACTGACGATGCGGGCTTGTGATGTCACGGTCATGCCCGCTCGTGGCGTCACGGCGATACCCCCTCAATGCAAGTCTTTGGGAGGGGGCGTGACAGCCGTCACGCCCCCTCCCATAGACTTGCATTGAGGGGGCATGGCCATGACGTCTCGAGCAGGGCGCAGCCGTGCCATCACGATCCTCCGACGCAGCACCAAACGAACTAAATGAACGCCGGGTGCAGCAGGAAGGGGATAAGATGTCTAGGGGCAGAGTACCGCTTTAAGACTAGTTGTAAAGATGCTTAATATTTCATTTCAAAGTGAAGTTTTCATCAGTTTTATGCTGCCCATACTGCGGGCAGCATAAAACTGGTGCAGGCATCACGATGCTGGGACACTCTAAATTACTCTTATACATTTGGCTTAGACTTGGGTTGAGTAGTCACAGGGGGCGGCCCTGGTGGCCGAAGTGACGTGTCTGTCCCAAGCAATGTATAGGGGGAGACCCATGATTTAGGGCCGGCAGGGCAGGTCCCTGCGTAATTTTTAACCCATGACTTCTCTGAAACGCCAAACCTTTTTATGGTGTGCCAGATCGCCCTGCCTGCAGCAGTTTCATGCTGCCCGGTGCAGGTTTGACGTCTGAAGCCTCGAGTATTACTAACACATGTTTCTTTCCTGCAGGGAGGTTATAGAGAAGACCCCAGAGCGCTTTAAGATTGCTTGTCTCTCTGACATTGGGCAACTCTTCACAGACTCTTATCCTTTCTACGCTGCCTTTGGCAACAGACCGAATGTGAGTATGAAACAGTGAGTATAAAGATGTACAGACTTTCTACATGTTGTCTGGTTTACAAAAACATGTTTAAAGGGGTACTCCAGTGAAAAACTTTTTTTTTTATTTTTTTTAATCAACTGGTGCCAGAAAGTTAAACAGATTTGTAAATTACTTCTATTAAAAAATCTTAATCCTTCCAGTACTTATTAGCTGCCGAATACTACAGTGGAAATTCTTTTCCGTTTGAAACACAGAGCTCTCTGCTGACATCATGAGCACAGTGCTCTCTGCTGACATCTCTGTCCATTTTAGGACCTGTCCAGAGTAGGAGAAAATCCCCATAGAAAACATATGCTGCTCTGGGCAGTTCCTAAAATGGACAGAGATGTCAGCAGAGAGCACTGTGCTCGTGATGTCAGCAGAGAGCTCTGTGTTTCAAACGGAAAAGAATTTCCACTGTAGTATTCAGCAGCTAATAAGTACTGGAAGGATTAAGATTTTTTAATAGAAGTAATTTACAAATCTGTTTAACTTTCTGGCACCAGTTAATAAAAAAAAAAAAAAGTTTTCCACCGGAGTACCCCTTTAAATACCCAATTAGAGAATTCTCAGTTACCAGAGAGCAGGGGTCCTACATTGTAGCTGCCAGTGCCGCTTCTCTCACCTTTGCGTATTATACAGATTTGTGATTTCATTGGACACTATGGCCCTGATGTACTATTGTAAACCCGACATGTTATATCGGGTTGTGCACCAGAAATTCTGTCTGCGCCAGAATTTGCGCAAGGATTGAAAAAACCCGACAAACTCTCCATTTTACTTAGAAACCCCCCAAAAGGGACGTGGTCATTGTGGAAAGGGGGTGTGTCCCCGACATTTAAAAAAAATTAAAAATCAACATATTTACTAAGGTTTCAACAGAAAATATGGCGGATTTGAGCTGAGGAAAACACCACAGATCAGAGCATGTGTAAAAATGAGTAGGAAAAGTGCAAAATGTAGGGAAACCTTAGTAAATACCGTGGAGAAAAAATTGTAGGGAATTAAAACCCACAAAGAAACCTACACAACACTCTTAGTAAATCAGGGCCTAGCTAGTTCTTCCTTTTCTCTGTGTTTAAGATGAGATCTCCTACAAATAACAGCTGATCATTGCACGTCTTAGCACCTTATGATCAGTTTATTGTCCAGATAGTCCGAAGGACATGACCAATGCGGCACTTCATGTTCAGGTTCTTTACTTTGGACAGTCACTACATGATAAAAGCTACCTGGACAATAAGCAGACAACATGGTGTGTGTCCCCAACAGACAGCTGTAATCTGTAGGGACACTTGACTGTAAGTGTTCCTATAGCTCCACCACAGGGGAATTTAAGCATTACATGGTTGTAATTGAATTTAAAGAGGAACTCTGGACAAAAAAAAAAATAATGTTTTCAACTGACCTGGTGTCAAAAAATTATACAGATTTGTAAATTACTTTATAAAAATCTTAATCATTCCAGTATTTATCAGCTGCTGTATGCTCTAGAGGAAGTTGTGTAGTTCTTTCCAGTCTGACTACAGTGCTCTCTGCTGACACCTCTGTCCATGTCAGGAACTGTCCAGAGCAGAAGCTAATTCCCAAAGCAAACCTTTCCTGCTCTGGACAGTTCCTTACACAGACAGAAGTGGCAGCAGAGAGCACTGTGGTCAGACTGGGAAGAACTACACAACATACAACAGCTGATAAGTACTGGAAGGATTAAGATTTTTACATAGAAATAGTTTACAAATCTGTTTAACTTTCTGGCACCAGCTGATTTAGAATTTTTTTCCCCTTCAGGGTACCCCCTTTAATGGGATGTCTCTGTAATTTAGTCAAGAACAGGTCCTCCAGAGTGAGAGATGCTCTTTGTAACCACTCTCTACTCTTGCCAAGAAATAAGGATCCTAACAGTGCATTCCGTAATAGGGTATATGAAGAGTGGGGTTCAGAACTGGACAACCCGGTTCACATAACCAGCAGCTGTTGCACTACAATATCAAGTGTTGGCGAGACTTTTCCAATTTCCTGCTCTACATATATAATCAACATAGGAGAATGAAGATGGCACTCACCAGTAACGGTGCAAGAACGGTGACTCTTTATTTACAGCAATGCAACCGGCAGACAAATAGCATCGGGATGAGGGACGCCGTGGCGTCCCTCATCCCGATGCTGTTTGTCTGCCGGTTGCATTGCTGTAAATTAAGAGTCACCGTTCTTGCACCATTACTGGTGAGTGCCGTCTTCATTCTCCTATGTTGGATATTATGGATTTTTTTCTGATTGAGCATCCCAGTGGACTGGAACTGTGTCAGGTGCCCGCTAGAGCTGCATGAGATTGAAGCAATACCATTACGGCTGCTGTGCCGAACACTTTGCCTATTGTGCTGAGCACCCCAGTGGACTGGAACTGTGTCAGGTGCCCGATAGAGCTGCATGAGATTGAAACAATACCATTACAGCTGCTGTGCCGAACGCTTTGCCTATTGTGCTTTCTATCTGCTACATATATAATCTATGGCATTGATCTCCAACCTGTGTCTCTCCAGCAGTTGCAAAACTACAACTCCCAACATGTCCGGATAGCTGTAGCCTGTCTAGGCATGCTGGGAGTTGTAGTTCTGCAGCAGCTGGAAAGACACAGATTGGAGATCACTGATCTATAGCGTCAGATGAAAATAAAGACACAGTTCTATGTTTTTTGAGTTAAGCGTGACGCCAGGTCCATATGTACAATGTAGGAATGTAGGATGGAAATCCGGGCCTCAATTAGTGCGGGGGATGCTGAAACACTATATGATGAGAGAGGAGGGATGTGGATTGTATGTAAATGTATGTGCGAGAATATAGCCGAAAAAAAAAACCAAAGTAATGCTCCTTCTCCTGTTTCCCTCTCTCCATTTCCTTGTTTGTTTCCAATCACCCCCACCCTCCTTCTGACTCTTCTGTACTCGTGCCAATCACCCACTCATCGCAGGATGTCCTAGCCTACAGGGAAGTGGGGGTTCCAGAATCGCGGATCTTCACTGTGAATCCAAGGGGAGAATTGACTCAGGAGCTGAACTCAAGCTTTAAATCCTCGTGAGTCTATAGGATGTCAGTGCGGAGGGGGCTGTGTAACACATTTATGTTTTCTTCATTCTCATCTCCTTATATGAGATTTGTCACTTTATTCTACTTAGTTGATCTTTATATCTTTGGAAAAGAATGTGTTGTCAACATCAGATCATTGAATTAAAAGGGGGGGGGGGGGGGGGTCCAACCACTGGGACCACTTTCAGTTCACTTTTATTGCATGCAAGTGTAAACTTGCACCTCAACTTAGTTAAAGTGTACCTTTCGTCAACAAAAACTTTTTATAAAATGTAGATAATACAATTATATGTATATTTGTAATAAAATGTGTATATTTATCGGTGAAAAATTGCTGTCCCTGCAGCTATTGCCTGTGAGGAGTCCAAATACAGGAAGTGAGGGCAGGACAAGTGGGCCTCTGTGCAGGCTCCTGGCTTGTCAATCATCCTGATGTGTGAGTCAGGGGCATGTCATAGAGCCTCAATGCACAGAGCCCTGCATGTCCTCAATGCACAGAGCCCCGCTTGTCCTCAGTGTACAGACCCCTGCTTGTCCTCAGTGTACAGACCCCTGCTTGTCCTCAGTGTACAGAGCCCTGCTTGTCCTCAGTGTACAGAGCCCCGCTTGTCCTCAGTGTACAGAGCCCCGCTTGTCCTCAGTGTACAGAGCCCCGCTTGTCCTGTATACAGAGCCCCGCTTGTCCTCAGTGTACAGAGCCCTGCTTGTCCTCAGTGCACACAGCCCTGCTTGTCCTCAGTGCACACAGCCCTGCTTGTCCTCAGTGCACACAGCCCTGCTTGTCCTCAGTGCAGAGCCCTGCTTGTCCTCAGTGCACAGAGCCCTGCTTGTCCTCAGTGCACAGAGCCCTGCTTGTCCTCAGTGCACAGAGCCCTGCTTGTCCTCAGTGCACAGAGCCCTGCTTGTCCTCAGTGCACAGAGCCCTGCTTGTCCTCAGTGCACAGAGCCCTGCTTGTCCTCAGTGCACAGAGCCCTGCTTGTCCTCAGTGCACAGAGCCCTGCTTGTCCTCAGTGCACAGAGCCCTGCTTGTCCTCAGTGCACAGAGCCCTGCTTGTCCTCAGTGCACAGAGCCCTGCTTGTCCTCAGTGCACAGAGCCCTGCTTGTCCTCAGTGTACAGAGCCCTGCTTGTCCACCCTCACTTCCTGTATTTGGACTATATAGAAAGTTTTTGTTGATGACAGGTACACTTTAACAAGGTTCATGTCGGGCTTCTCTACTACAAATGTTTGGTAGGAATGAGTTAACAAATCCCGGGCCCATTGGATTTTTTCCTATAGTGCCAGTACACCGCACCTGGATATGTCAATCCCATAAACAAGAGGTCTTTGTTTTCATTCCTTCCCTGCTTCACTTGTCATGATTTCCTTTCATTCCAGGTATGCGGCCCTCAGAGACTTGGTGAATGTCATGTTCCCCCCTCCATCATCCCAGTCGGTCTCAGCTTTAGTCTCTCAGGAGTTTAGTGACTTCTCCTTTTGGAGGGACCCGCTGACAAGTCTTAGCAAGGAAGACATTGAGCACGTATCCTAACAAGGAGCATTCACCTGACGTCAAATAAAAAGACTCCCTAAAACACCTTTTCCATTTATACGTGCAATACATTATCTACACTACAGCACCTGTAGACTCCTATCCCTTCTTCCCAGAATTCCCAGTGGCGCACAAATGGCCTATAAGTCTCCACACTCCACACTCTGTGACATTCTCCTCAAGGAGAAAAATTACCCCTTTTGTCCATCTTTTATCCTCACGTTGTATCTCATCTGACGTTTCCTATAACACACGGACACGGACTTGTACAATATATGGATTCAAAGGCTTTTATTACTTCACAAACAGCTTTTCTCCTTGCCGGAGTCTGACAACGAACTTGGGTCGGAATCCATAAGAAACAACCGTACGCACCATAATATTAACAATCAGTATCAACCAAAGTACAAAACAAAATAAGTACAATACAGCCTGAATGTTCTCTCATTGTAAATTGCATGGAAAAATGATATACTACATCTTACGAGCCCTCAGATACAGGATTAATGCTGTCAGACGCAGACGGGAAGCTCCTTCTCCCTTCCATGAGGTTAAGAGCTACTTGGAATGTGACTTGAAGGAAGTGTTTAAATTGGGGGTGTCATGGGCTGCTGACAACCAGGGAATGTCTGCTCTATTTATCCTGTCAGCGACCCTTGAGGAAGCTAGCCTGAGCGGCCCTGATTTACAGGTCTATGGGGTAAGAGAACCTACTGCCGGAGCACACGAACCCCTGCCCTCCTGCAAAAACATCATCGCTGACATAAATCCACATTCTTCAGCATGAGAAATCTGAAAGCTGTAAAGTCTTCCCGCCATGTATACATAGTAGAGGTAACCGGTTAGTGCAGTGTTTCCCAACCAGGGTGCCAACGGCTGTCCGGGCATGCTGGGAGTTGTAGTTTCCCAACAGCTGGGGGCACCCTGGTTGGGAAACACTGGGTTAGTGTCTTACAACCCACAGTGCCAAGGAGGAATGGGCACCATGGCTGTGTATAATATAGTTACACACGTGGAATGTTTTTTATTTCGTGGCAAAAAGTGGAGAGAGACAATAACCAGCACGAGCGGGTATATTGGCATTGGGCATTTTCTCTGCCACCGAATGGACCTTCTGGATCATAGCATGGAGATAAGGCCAGTTTTTTTTGACATTCCTGCTAAATGATGCCCATTAATAAGTTGTCCTTGTCATTTTAAAAAACAAAAGAAAAAAACAATTGACCTGTCGGGGTCTGGGTGTTCGGACTCCCACCAATTGCTAGAACGAGCCATGAAAAGCCTGCAGCTTACTGCTCCTCTCGAGATGCGTTTTTAGGGTAAATCTATGGCACCCATCTTCTGCAGTGAGAAAGAGAGAGAAGCGATTAGCTGTGCGCTTCTCCCAGCTTGTTCTAGTGGGGGTCTGAACACTTATGTAACATGTGAAACATTTATTTAAATGACAAGAACCCATTACGTTTTAAACTTTGAATTGCACTAGTGTCTACAAGAGTTGTTTTATATTCATGGGCCAATGTGGCTCAACTGGGCACTGTCACTTGAAAAAACTTTTCAATACATCGTAGAGATACGTCAAAGGGTTTGATTGGTTGGGTCCGGGTGTTCAGACCCCCGTTGATCACTAAGCAAGTTCTCTCCAAGCCCATTCTTCCATAGTACCATCTCTTTCTGTCAGCTACAACCTCTTCCCCATTAAATGATCGTTTGGAATCTGAACACCCAGAGTTGTGTTAAGTGTATGGCCCAATGTGACTCAATTGGGCACTGCCACTTGAAAAAAAATTCAACATGCTGTAAAGATATGTCAAAAGAGATTGATTGGTTGGGTCATGGTGTTCAGACCCTCACTGATCGGTAAGTGCATGCTAAGCATGTTCTCTCCCAACTCTGTCTTCTTTGGTACCATCTCTTTGCCAGTCACACTTCTCCTCCCCACCCTTCCCCGTTTTAGCGATCGTTGGAACCCATACTGATCAAAATGTCTCTACCACGTGTCATGAGTTTTTCAAGTGACAGGCACACTTTAAATACAAGAAAAGTGGTAGCCGGGTCATTCCAGAACAGTTGCGTCATGGTCCATGTTGTACAAGAGTAAAGATGGGTTCACACTACAGTCCGGTGCCTCCATTACAGATCCATCCAAAATGCTGTGCTATTTTGTCTGGTGAAATGCTGGAAACCCGACTGTACCCTTTAAAGTCAATGGGGGCTGTTGGGGTCTGGTGTGCATTGGATTTGCTCGTGCCCCAATAATGGAGCAGAACAATGGTAGAGTCAACCCAACCTGGCCCGGCACAACTTTCTATTGTTACATTCATAAAGTGCACCCAGTTGTCATATACATGATCCAATAGATTTTATTTTTGAATGTTCTTTACTTGTGTTTAGCGCATCTGAAGTATAAAAATAAACTAATAATTATAGACATTTATGAAGATCAGATTAAATTGTAAATGTTGCTTATGGAAACTTGACATGATATTTGTGATAACATTGAAACAGGACAATCTAAAGCAGTGGTCTCCAAACTGTTGTAATATATAGTCAATTTGACATATTGACTATATGGACCATAGAGGGATGGCGCATATATACTTGCCAATAATGCTCTATATTATAGAACTGGCTATTGTGGTTAAATACCAGCTGGAGAGCCAAACCTACACCAAATACCCCCAGTGTAGGTTAGGGGTCAATCAATCACAAAACACCAGACCACGGGGGTCAACAACAAAAAACAAACCCTATGAATGTCAACCGGAAAGCCAGATATTCTTCCACTTTAGATATAATTAGCAGACATTAAATGGGTACTCCGCTGGAAAACGTTTTTTTTTTAATCAACTGATGCCAGAAAGTGAAACAGATTTGTAAATTACTTCTATTTAAAAATCTTAATCCTTCCAGTACTTATGAGCTGCTGTATGCTCCACAGGAAGTTCTTTTCTTTTTGAATTTCCTTTCTGTCTGAACACAGTGCTCTCTGCTGACACCTCTGTCCATTTTAGGAACTGTCCAGAGTAGGAGCAAATCCCCATAGCAAACCTATCCTGCTCTGGACAGTTCCTAAAATGGACAGAGGTGTCAGCAGAGAGCACTGTGGTCAGACAGAAAGGAAATTAAAAAAGAACTTCCTGTGGAGCATACATAGTGGAATAATTAAGATTTTTAAATAGAAGCAATTTACAAATCTGTTTAACTTTCTGGCATCAGTTGGTTTAAAAAAAAAAATGTTTTCCAGCAGAGTACCCCCACATTTCTTATATAGACCTGATAGATCCAGAAGGGGATAGTCCCCAAATTCCCGGTAATGCAGCTCTGAGCAAAACTTTTCTAGTGCCATGAAAACCAGCGTTAGGTCCAGGATACAGCATCTATAAAGCCTTGGGTGCAGTGAGAAGAGTCCCTCAAAATGTCTGGTAGTGATAACATTTACAAGGGGTTGTCTGAGATTAGAAATACAGGGGGGTTCAAAAAGGATGGTGCGAAACTAAAGAGAAATATAACACAAATGTATTCACATGAAAAGACAAATATTACAACATGAAAAGACTACAAATGTTCACAGTGGTTCCCATTGGTGACACAGCAGAAGTCTAGGCTGTGGTCCGGTTCTGTCCAGACGCCTCCAACACATCCTCAGATATGGACTCCACTGTTACGGTGATGCGTTGTCTGAGGTTGTTCACATCCTATGGCTGGGGGGCATGTGGCCCCCACAGAAAGTGGTAGATTGTTAGATCGTGCAACCGTGTATCATTGTTTCAGTCACAAAGCTGATCCAACGTTCCGTTTCATGCAGGTATCGGCAAACATCCATTTAGAACCAATGATTGACCATTGTTACGTTGGCCTTCACAGTTGCCAGATCTAACCTATATCTGCCCACCCTAACCACGGGATCTGAACGAACTAAGACAACGCATTGCTGAAACAGTGGAGTCCTTATTGAAATAGACATTGGGACGTGTCTGGACTGAACTGGACCACTGCCTAGACTTCTTCCATGTCACTGAATGAAATCACTTTGAACATTTGTAGTGTATAGATGACACTTGAATAGATTCGTCTTTTTATGTAAATAAATTTGTGCTATGTTCTCCTATCCTTATCCTTTTTTAATCACTCTGTATGTGTCTGTCCGCCACTGCTATATATAGGCAACACCTGATGTTGCAGCTCATCCCCATGGAATTTTAAGTATTTTGGAATAAGCCAATGTAGTCATAGACAACCCCTTTCAATACTAAACCAAAGTTCTTCAAATCAATTTATTATTACAAAAATCTGATTCACGTTGCAGAAGAGAGAAATGAATACATGCTATTGAGTACAGCAAAGCCTCTTTAAGGGGTACTACGCTGCTCAGAGTTTGGAACAAACTGTTCTGAACGCTGGAGCAGGGAGCTTGTGACGTCATAGATCCGCCCCCTCATGACATCATGCCCCGCCCCCTCAATGCAAGTCTATGGGAGGGGGAATGCCCCCTCCCATAGACTTGCATTGAGGGGACGGGGCTATGACGTCACGAGTTCCCGGCTCCAGCGTTCGGAACAGTTGGTTCCAAATGCTGAGCAGCGGAGTACCCCTTTAAAGGGGTACTCTGGTGAAATTATTTTATTTTATTTTTTTAAATCAACTGGTGCCAGAAAGTTAAACAGATTTGTAAATTACTTCTATGTAAAAATCTTAACCCTATAGGGATTTGCTCCTACTCTGGACAGTTCCTAAAATGGACAGAGGTGTCAGCAGAGAGCACTGTGGTCAGACAGAAAAGAAATTCAAAAAGGAAAGAACTTCCTCTACACTATACAGCAGCTGATAAGTACTGGAAGGGTTAAGATTTTCAAATAGAAGTAATTTACAAATCTGTAACTTTCTGGCACCAGTTGATTTAAAATAAAAAAAAATTTCACCCCCATTTTCCCCCAATTTAGTGTCAAATGTACCTTTTAGGCGTAGGTTATTGTGGTCTAACACAGACTGGTATGCTGTCTCCATTGACGTTGCTTGTTGTTGAGGAAATAAAATGGATCGGGCATGTTGGATTCCAACATACCTTACCTCTGTCTCAAGTTTCTGACAGTAACCTATCACTTTTCTCCTTGGCAAAAAACAGGCTTGTCATTCCAGTCTTAAACCAGTCTTAATATGTATCTAAATGGGTTAGTTGGGTTGGGAAAGATGGTTAAATGATCGATAGAAGATAGTGTCATTCACAGATTTGTAGCAGTCACTGTCTTAATCTCAGTCTGCATTACTAATAAGATCTTTTCTGACAATAAAAGCATGTGAAACCCAATTATCCTAAAAGTATGTGAAACCCAATTATCCTAAAAGTATGTGAAAAACAATATTCCAGTTACTCCATTTCAATATTCTACTTGAAGGAAAAGTCACAAGTGCAAGAGATTTAGCACATCTAGTCCCAGTCCTTTATATTTTCTTAGGGTGTTCTTACCAGTTATTCCATTGACCTGAATGACAATTTTCAATAGAATGGGGGAACCACACAAAACAGTACAAAAGTAGTATGTAGAAAAAGAAGCGAAACAGAACTGGAGAGGCAAACATGGGGTAAAAGCTTTTGTAACCACACTGGTGACTTAAAAGGGTTATCCTCTATCCATGATATGGATAACTAGCTGATTGGTGGGAGTCTGACCTCTGGGACCCCCAGCAGTTTCGAGAATGAAGGTCAACTGTCTCCTAAATAAATGGATCGGTAGCACTCAAGAGAATCCATTGCTGAGCTCAGTGCTTTGTTGCTGTTCCATTTACCGGATCGCACGCCCACCATTTAGCAAATCATTTCCTATCCTGTGGACATGGAATAACTTTTGATCTTGAGATAACACCTGTAACACCGGGCTGGAAAGGTGGGATAAGCCCATTTTACAAAGCAGCAAGTGGAACTGTCAATAGATTGCCTCCCCGTGGCTGGTACAGCTTCCTGTATGCACTCTATGGCTGGTACAGCTTCTTGTATGCACTCTATGGCTGGTACAGCTTCTTGTATGCACTCTATGTCTGGTACAGCTTCTTGTATGCACTCTATGGCTGGTACAGCTTCTTGTACGTACTCTATGGCTGGTACAGCTTCTCGTATGCACTCTATGGCTGGTACAGCTTCTTGTATGCCCTTTTGGCTGGTACAGCTTCTTGTATGCACTCTATGGCTAGTACAGTTTCTTGTATGCACTCTATGGCTGGTACAGCTTCTTGTACGTACTCTATGGCTGGTACAGCTTCTTGTATGCACTCTATGGCTGGTACAGCTTCTTGTACGTACTCTATGGCTGGTAGGGCTTCTAGTATGCACTCTATGGCTGGTAGGGCTTCCTGTCCGCACCCTATGGCTGGTATGGCTTTCTGTACGCAGCTTATGGCTGTTTGGGCTTCTTGTCTGCACCCTATGGCCGGTAGGGCTTCTTGTACGCACAGAATGGCTATGTGCACCTAATGTCACTATGTTCAGCCCCCAGGACCTACAGGCCTTGTTAACTCCTGTGTACATAATGGGGTGCAGAATTCAGAACACCCTGCTTTACAATGTAAGCAAAAAAAAAAAGAATTTAAACATTTCAGTTTTCCAATATACTCTCCTTATCAAGACCTCTGCTTACAGTCATTGAATGAAAATGTTTACTGTGTACTTCCAGGACTAGAAGTGGTTTTAATCCACTGGAAAAAAAAAAATGTAATCCCTGCGAGCAGGAATTTTGAAAATTTCAAGAAATTATTACCGAAAATATATTGCAAACTTTTTCAACTTTAATTGATGTTTTATGTGCTTAAGAGCGATCTAGCAGTCACAAAAAGACGTAAACCCTTCCGAAAAAACAGTACACACCTCTTCAGTCCCCCCGCTGATCCAGAGAAGTGTTTCCCAACTAATGTGCCTCCAGCTGTTGCAAAACTACAACTACCGTCTTTGGCTGTCCAGATATGCTGGTAATTGTAGTTTTGCAACAGTTGAAGGCACACTGGTTAAGAAACACTGGTTTTGAGGCTGCCAGTTATAATATGCAATCAGACATCACCTGACAGCTGTCAACAGTGATGCCACTAAGTATAGCACATAAGTGGTCACATATCTGAATGGCGCATCACTGCTGGTAGCCCAAAGGTTGGCGGGTGATCACTGGACTAACGCTGCTGGTCCAAGTCCTTTTTAAAAAAAAATGTGTGTATATATATATATATATATATATATATATATATATTAGGACATTTGCTACATCTTTTCACTCATGGATCATCCTCTTTTAACCCATGACAAACAGAATTAGTTTGCTGCAATGTAATTCATGAAAATATCCAGTAGGAGGCGTACGTGCAACACTAACAAAGCAAAAGGAGATGAATCAGTGACTGCATTGTGCCTCGTTTCAGGAGGCTGGTCTACTGGTACCCAAGTATTTGAGACTGATGGTTGTCGATATTTTTTTTACCTTTTAATACCTCTTGTTTTCTGCTTTTTACAGTCAGTAATAGAATTTGGTTCTTCTTGCACATTTGAAGGGACTTTTTTGTTGTTGTTTTTTGCAGAGACAGGGTTGCTTCTCGCAGAAGAGTTATCTAATAAGGTCTTCCATACCCTTGCAGTGCATAATAGGTAACAGATAGGAAGAGAATGAAATATATAAATTATTAAAATCTAGTCCATGGTATATTAATAATGCCCTAGCACCATACATATCCCTGCATTGCCATATACGTAATCTTATACAACCAACCGGCAATGTGAATTTACCCTCCCAAAGTGGCTTAGCTGCCCCAAAATCAGGAACATAAGTTTGTTTGATTTTTTTTTTTTTTTTTTTTTAAAGGTCCCCTCCTGTTCTGCCACTTGGGCACTTTGATTTCCAGTTTATAGCAATGGTTTGTCACTGTGTTTGAAGAAGTTTTCCCACACTGTTATTTCCTTCCTGGAGTTTCTTCTGTGATGGGCGGTAGGTCCAGTCTTGGTACCTGATGGTTTATTTTAGTTAGCTCGTGTCTGAGGATTTCCAGACCCTGCTCATGGGACACTAGCGTGCTGTTAAACTGGTCCAGGTAGCCAAGCAAACTTGTTTCTTGAGTCCCACAAGACCCTTCCACCTGGGCCATCCTATGTTCCACCTTGGACATCTCCCCTTGAAGTTCACGAGCCAAGGACTGACAAGTACCCATCTGTCCCGCCAGCCGTGCTTTCAATCTCTCCATGTCCCCTCGCAAGCCTAAAAGCTGTGATCGGCTGGTGCGGATTTCAGAGCCTTGTCCGTCTATTTGGCCTTGAACGGTCAGCAGCTCCTCGGTTAGTCGGGTTCCACGTTCCTCTGCAGTAGAGTTGACTTGGGCTACAGTGTCTGCATATCTACTTACAGTCTCTTCCAGACCATGCACAGAGCGTCCAACACTCCTTAAGTTAACTTGCAGTAGAGTGATCTCTCCTTGTAACGCCTCTTCCTTTTGTCTTTCAAATTGCCTCTTGATGCCCAGAATGGTGTTGTTGAGGTAGCCAAGCTGTTTTTGGACATCCTCGTTCTGCTTTTGGTATTTCGAAAGCTCAGTGTGGACCTCAATGAGAGATTCTCCTTCCGAGGTGGAGCATCCAGCAGCACACAATTCTTCCACAGCTGCCAGTCGACTCTGGACTCCTTCCAAGTTTTCAAGACCCTCTTTCCTCAAGCCTGATAAATGGGCGTCCAACAGTGGCATCACTGCTCCATCCAGTGCTAGTGGAGTAGAGACATTGGTGAGCTCTCCAACAGCTGTCAGCAGCCTCTCTTCCAAGACTCTAACTTTGTCATCCACAGAGGCCCTCACCCCATCAAGCTCGGCTAATATATGGCCTCTTTCTTCTCCTTCTTGACAACATCTTCTAACGCCTTCTTCTGTATAGTTGATTCTGCTCTCCACTTCATCCAGTCTCGCTCCAATGTGTGGTTCCAGCATAAGCCTTGTGAACTCTACATCCACTTTCTGGCTCAGGGCATGGTGGTCTTCAGTAAACTGGCGCATGCTACGTTCCAGTTCCTCTACACGTCTGCTAAGTTCCTCCAGGCGCCCGCAGCAGCCTTCAGGCGCACTCATTCCCTGTACTTTGGCAGTCAGTCCTAATATCTCACTCCTCATCGCTACTTCTCGCCCATCCATTTCCTGTTGCATTCTATGACCTGCTGCCTGCTCAGCATCTTGGCATTGTTTTTGCACGGCCTGCACTTTAACATCACAGCTACCTTGGATCTTCTGCAGCCGAGCCTCTATTCCATCCATTAGCTTTGCCTGAGCCTCGGCCAACTTTTCCTCCAAATATTGCTCTAACATTTCATTGGATGTAAGTGGAGATGGCCTTGCAGCTTCTAGTAGATGCTGGAGTTGTGCTTCGTGGCCCATGACCATCCCATTCACCTCTTCCAGAAGCTCTGACTTTGATCGGAGCATCTCACTCACCTCAGCTACTTTCCCAGATATGTCCCCAGGGACATGTGGGGCCTCAGCCAAAGCATCAGGAATCATCCCAAAGCCAATGGAGGCCTGTGAGGAAGAACTGGGCCCACTCACTAGTGAGCCAATCATCTTGTTGGTGTCTTCCTGGATGGCAAGGCGTAAAGAGTCTCCCAGACCGCTCACCACCCCCTGGAGGGTGTCATAAGCCTGAGACAGCCGTCTGACCTCTTCTTCCACTCGATCCAGACGTTCTCCAAATACGGGGGCCAATTTTCTTCCTGCAAGAGGTAGATGACTATTGTTTATTAAGTAGGAAAAAAAGCGATAAGCATAGATCTGCCAGGCGTTGGGTACGACAATAAATTTGCCAACTATTATCTGATGATGGAATTCATTTTGAAGGCAGCTTGGCTTCTTTATAGTTGAATGCTTCATGATGGTGTTTCCCAACGTGAGTCCCTCCAGCTGTTGTAAAACTACAAGTTTAGTAGTTTTGCAATGGCTGGAGGTACTTTGGTTGGGAAACACTGCTCTAGGTTTATAAAATAAAGGCTTTGTCTAGATAGGATTAGATAAGTATAGCTGCTTTCTTCCAGGACCAGCGCCACTCTTGTCCTCAGTTTGTGTGTGGTATTGCAGATAAGTTCACTTGAAGTAAATGGAGACAACAGGGACACCGTCAGGGGGGTACTGGGGCAAAGGTTGCTTGCTGCTCGAAAGGGACGTCCCTGTGTCCTGAAAGATCCAGGCATGTCAAACCGCATTTGGTGCTCCGATCACTGGTTCTCCAGCCTGGGGACCTACTGCTCTGGTCCATAGGCCTCAGACCTGAAGAGCTGTGGTCAGAGCACCGAAGCTCTTCAGTACACAGACATACTGCCTCCAGCCATATACTGTATATGGCTGGAGGCAGTATGTCTGTGGGGGTCCAGGGAAGCCTACAAGAATATATGGGGGCACAGGGGGTCTAGAAGTATATATGGGGGCACAGGGGCCCTACAACAATATATGGGGGTGCAGGGGGCCTACAACTATATTTTGGGACACATAGGTGTCTATGAGGGCAAAGAGGGGGTTTTACAACTATATATGGGGGCACAGAGGGGGTCTGTGGACACAAGTCTTGGCAAGGAGAAGTCTTCATGATGTCCAGGGTTTGAGCTGTGTAAGAGGCCCTGAAATTTCTGATGGCGGCCCTGGGAGCCAAGTTGCAATACCATACATAACCTGAGAGCAGGGGTGGTGCTGTTTTTATTGAACTGTGGATGGTTTATTGCAGCTGACAACTCTATGGCTGGCATTCTTATGTGGGCATAGGCTCTGTATAGCATTAAAGGAGAAGTATCATGGAAGAAAAGTTTTAGATTGCCGGGGGTCCGAGCACTGGGGCCCCCACGGTCTCCTGTTTGGAGCCCCGGCTCTCCTTCACAGCCATATAAAGTTATCCCCTATCCATATAATAGGGAATCCAACCACTGTGACCCCTACCAATCCCAAAATCCAAATGAAGTGAAATGTACCTTGGAATAAGCAGAGTGCACTAGGCATGTGCGGCCAGGGCTCCAATCATTGCCTAGCTCCATTGGTCTACACTTGGCAATGTATGGAAGCCACATAGCGAATCGATGGGGAGCAGTCGCTCCATTCATTCCAGGCACAATTCACGTTGGTTATAGTGATCAGTGGGAGTACCAGCGGTCAGATCCACACTAATCAGGTAGTTATGCCCTATTTTAGTTTTGTGCAACCTGGGGTGCCTCCAGCTGTTGCAAAACTACAACTCCCAGCATGCCCGGACAGGCAAAGGCGGGAGTTGTAGTTATGAAACAGCTGGAGGCACAATGGTTGGGAAACATTGCCCTATCCGATGGAAAGAGAATATCTTTTAAGCATGGGAATACATTGTGGTATACAGCATAAAACCTATACGACAGGTTGCCAATGTATACTGGGGATGTGTGCAGAAAATATGGTGTGAATGGGACCTAAGAAATAACCAAGCTTTTGCCGTACTATGTTGTGTCTGGAAGCTTTGTGCCATGTTAATACTAGACTACCAGAGTGGATTAAAGGGGTTATCCAGGATTAGAATAACACAGCTGCTTTCTTCCATAAACAATGCCACTTTTGTCCTCAGTCTGTGTGTGGTATTGCAGCTCAGTTGCATGGAAGCAAAGGGAGCCAAGTTGTAATACCACATGCAACCTGAGCACTGGAGTGGCACTGTTTTTGGATAAAAGCTGCTATGTTTTTAGAATCCTGGATAGCCTCTTTAAATTCAGCCATTGAGCAGATTTAGGATATAAAAAAAATATTGTGTGACTATTAAGGTTGCATATTTGCATATCTATCTTTTTAAAGGGGTATTCCAGTGCTCCAGCGTAATGAACATTTTGTTCAGAACGCTCAGAGACTGAGGCCATGATTGTGATGTCACAGACACACCCCTCGTGACGTCACACCACACCCCCTCCATTCATGTCCATGGGAGGGGGCGTGTCAGCCGACATCCCCCCTCTCATAGACATGAATGGAGTGGGCGTGGCGTGATGTCACGAAGGAAGTGGCTGTGATATCACAATCACTGCCGCAGGAACCCGGCATTTGTTTAGAACACTGGGTGCTGCGGGAGATCTCAGGGGGCCCTAGAAACGGGACCCCCTTTAGGTGGTTCTCTGGTACTGTATAACTTATCCGCTATCTGGAGGATAGAGGATAAACGTCTAATCGCAAGGTATTGAAAGAGCTTTATTCATCATTCAGTTGTCATTACAAGTCATACAATAAATTACAATCACACAAAGCATGACAGTACAATATACAGCACAGGTTCCCTAAGCTATACACCGTACCACATGCTACACTAACACTCCGCTCCATCACTCGATAACGAAGGAACAAAGTCAAAAATCACAAGGGGTCCGACCTCCTAAAACCTCCTCAATCTCCAAAATGGGGCCCCGTGTCTCACTGTGTAGAGAGTTCCATGCACTACCTATGTGAGTGATGGAGATATACAAAGCATTGCGCACTTGCCCACCCACCGCTCCATGCACAGATGCAGGAGATTTGGGGGGGGGGGGGGGGGGTCTCAGCATTAACAAACCCTTAGCCTCTATCCTGCAAATTGGGGATGAATTCTAAAGTAGCGAAGTACTTCTTTTCCCTTTTTACAGTTGGGGGAAATCTATTAATCCTTTTGCACCACATTGTTGGTGTGAAATAGCTGCAGATTATGGCTCATGCTATTTTTGTATGATAATTGAAACTTTTTACTCTTCTTGCCTTTCGAAAATTGCCTTGGTAAGTGGATAGGGTTTATACATTGTATGCCTGAAAATGGCAAAAAGAGCCACAAATATTATGCCACTACTCATAGCCGGTGTACAGTTAATTTTCTGGCTTTACGACAAAGATGTGCCTCTTAATTAATTTGGCGCATCTAACTCCAACACATATCAATTTAAAAATGCAAAACAGTACAGCGAGTGTTGTACAGACACTGAATGAGCAGGGAATTCTGGGAGATTTAGCTCTAAAGCCTGTGGAATTTTGAACGCTCCTCGAGTATAATACAGGCTGGAGCTCAGGATAAGATAAAATGGATGATGAAGCATAAGGAAAGCAAAGAGTGTGTTAGTCAACTGAAGTCAAGTGTTGGTTAGTTTATACAAATGGTTTTACTTACCATAGCCAGTCTTCTTGGGTGATGCTGGCGGTTCAGGAAGAGTTTCTGGCTGCAACTTGGAATAGGTAGGTGGAGTCTTGGGTGGAGGGAACATCTTCTGCCCTGGAGAAGCTTTGGGTACCATATAGGGTGGAAGGTATCCTTGATGGACAGGAGGTCCATCTTGGCATGAGTCTCCTGAATGTCCAGGACAACAGCGCCACTGTAGTTCGGTCACTACCTTGTATCCAATCTTGTACTTGGGTCTGAACAGAGTCCTATACCTGTGTATAAAGGCGCAAATTAAGGATAGTGGAATCTGATAACCCTTATCTCTATTAGCAGCTTTAGCAATACCAAGGAAGGGGCATGTAACTAATCATTATATACGAGACCCCGGTATAGTGTCTTGCTAAGGAAAATCCTGTTTCTGAACATACACTTGTGTATGCTTGTCTTTAGATCTAGGTGCCACCCTTCAGCAACGTCACCGAGGACAGCTTATCATAAGGGGGGGGGGGGGTTTGTAGTATCCCTGTACTTGCCTTACAGCTGCCATATATCAGTAGTTGTGTGTCTGTAAAAACCTTTAAACTGAAAAAATATGTATGTGGGGATACTGTACATTAATAGGTATAAAAAAGTGTAAGGGATAAAAATATGATGCATTGGTCATATGACACTCCCCAGCTACTTTATATGCTGAAGGCTGTGGCAAGAGTCCCTAGTCCAACCTCCTCTCCCCAGAGGGTTGGGTCCAAACCAGTCTAGGTCTGGCTTTTGACCTCCTAGCTCTACTCCTGCTACTCTTACATACAACAAAGGCTAAAGTGTTAATCTTAGGTGCAGGGATAACGATATTGTACAAAGTTTGGAGGATTTCCCCAAAAAAGGTTTTCTCCAGTCCACACTGTGAAGGCAAAGTGCTCAAGTTCCAGCTCCATGAAGAAGTATCCTCATAGCCAGAGGAGAAGTAAGCTGAACAAGGGTCCCTCTGCATACACTAAACTCTTCAGTGACCTGCTGTCAAGGTTAGTGCTGTGTGGCTGAAAACGTCACAGAAGTTTCCTGTTTATGCCCTACACAAAAGGATATAATGTCGCTCAAATCTGTAAAAAGTATTTGCACCACAGTAATCCAACCTGTATAGGAATTCTACAGTAGAATACAAGCTAACTGGACTGCATCCGGTCTGCATTCTGTCTGCAACCACATCTACATTAGTAACTTCACGTACACATGCAAAGAGCACACAAGATACTTCCTATTTCTTGCTACTTTCTATTCAGTATTACTGCAAGAAAAGCAAGGGACAGTGACCAAACATAAAATTCCACAGTAACAAAGTAAAAAAATAACATTCCTTTCAGTATTGAAAAAAAACCTATATGATTTGCACAGAAGATTCAGTGATCAAATAGTTTTCACATAATCCTAGTGCACTATGGCAGTGGTGTCTAAATTGTGGACTTCCAGATCATGCAAAACTACAAATCCCAGCACACAGGGAGTTAAAGTTTTGCAAGATCTAGAGGTCCACATTTTGGAGAGCACTGCACGACGGGGACAACATATATGACAAAGCAATTGTTGGGCTCACATGGGACCACTAGGTTAGCTACACCCAGAGATGTAACTTGTAGCTTCTGGACCCCGATGCAAAAACTGCAACAGGGCCCCATGAGCCAATTATAATATTGGTCTCATATGGGGCAGATGTGTTTTAGGACCCCCTTAGAAACCAGGGCCCTGGTGCGACTGCTACCTCTGCCCCTGGCTACACCACCCTACCACAAGACTCTACCATATGCTTTCTGCACTACCAAGCCCATCATCCCCGTGGGTACCCCACTGGAGCCCACAGACCTAGATTACACAGTGGTTAGTGAGATGAATAATGTATTATCCAGGGCAGCGCAGTGGATTAATGGGTCCTGCTATTGCGTTCCAAAAATCTGAACACAGCCAACATCTGCATGAAGTTTGTAAGTTCTCCATGTGTCCCCCCTCCGGGTATTGCAATTTGCTTACATACAATTTAGTTGGTTTCCTATAAAAAAATGTTTCCCTAATGGGAGCATATGTATAAAATTGAAGAAACACTTCATTGTGATATTAGGCCATGTTGGCTTCCAGCATGGTAACTTACACTACGGTCCCCGGGCACTTGGGTCCCCAACTGCACTTGAGGTACTCGGCTTTGACGTAGGGTTCGGTGCCATCCTGCAGAGTGCAAGTCACATTCTTCTCCACGACATACACACAATAATTCCTAAAAAAAACAACAACAAGAAGAAAGGATACAGAGGTTAAAACCAAAATGAAACAAAAAAAAACATATAAAAGTGTATAAAAAAGTATGTATACTTCTATCGAAATAGAGACCCTACTAGTCCACAAATGCAAGAACTGTACGTGCATATTGATAAATGGGAATGCCATGCTGTGAGAGTGGCGCTGGCAATAGAAGAAGATACAATTTCCCCCATGTTATTCCGGGCAGGGTGCCAGAAGCATGCAAAGAACAAGGGAACCCAGTGAAAGAGCTGTTATATGAGCCCGTAGAATATTGTTCTATCGATTATATTTTTTCTCAATTTCATGCAACCACAACAAATACGGAACGAGAGTCCAAGTAATTCTTGGCCGGTTGCCTAACTACCTCTACTAGCATGCTGGTCGTGTTCTTTTGTTACAGGTTGATCTACCTGAGATGGAGTTAAGTTAAATGTATGGCATGTTTTCGCACCAAGGAGACCTTCTGCCTTCTCGAGAGATGGAGTCCAAATGAATAGATGGCATATTTGGCACTAGGGAGACCCCCGAGAAGGTGCGGAGACCTTCAAGAAGAGACGTCAAGACCTGCTACAATGCTTACTTCACAGGTAAGTGATGAAAGATAGAAGTATGTTCTACTGTAATGGATACAATGTATCACTTGTTGACTAAACAGTTAGTTTGTATTTGTTGTTTGAAATGTTGATACTTTTATATACATCAGAATGTTGCGTTGTGCACCAGTACTTTTCCTCTACGACGACAACGCTCTGTGGTCCTCCAGATGAAGCAAAACTACAACCCCTAGCATGCCCGGACAGCCGTTGGCTGTCCGGGCATGCTAGGAGTTGTAGTTTAGCAAATTTGGACACCTAGAAACTTACATTATAATATTGTACAGAAATAAGGACATTACGGGGACGTTACCTGTGCTTGGTGATGGGCTTGCCGTAAGTTTGAGGTTGAGGACCCGAGGTATACAAGCTGTGGATGAACCTTCCGTTGGCCGGAGGTGGGTAATACGTCCCTTTGGCATCCACTGACGATAGTAAACCACTAATAGAGAAAGCAACTAGAACCAAGATCCTGAGAGGTCTGTCTTCCATTCTTCTGATGGGTGAAGGGTACATGTGGCGGGGACTCAACGTTGCGATCTTCAAATCTCTATATCCTTTCCAAAAAAAAAAAAAGGGGGGGGGGGGGGTCTGTTGAAAGTGATCGGAACTTTTACATATACACTCCAAACCCTTCAGCAATGACTCTTCGCAGTCCAAGTGGACTTTTGTCTGTCGGATGCTCTTCAAGTAGCCTCAAGGACTATGTCGGAGGATTCGCTCCAAAAAAAAACAAAATGCGGGGTTCTTGTCCTTGACTATGAAAAAACTAAAGATCCCTTGGAAGTCATTAGCCGGACATGTGAGATGCTTGTCCTCTGATGGCACTTGATCATCAGACTTGAGTTGGTTTCGGTGCCACTCGTTGTGACAGTCTTTGGCTAAGGTTGCTGGCTCAGAGGAGCATAGTTTCCATCCTTTTTTTTTTAGCTGTCCTCACTTGTGCTCCTCAGAGTCTTTATTTTGCATGGTCTCGCACCTTCACAGTGCACCTTCTGAAAGATGGATTGTTGTCTTTATTTTCGGATAGGACTTTGAGAGTCGTTCTGTCTGACTGTAACTCTCTGTCTCCCTCTCTCCCCCTGTCCCTGTCAGCTCCTCACAGCTCCCTCTATACCCCAGACCTGTTAAAGGGGAGGGGGTGACCGGGGTGGAGGGAGAGGAGGAGTTTTGTGGGATTAGAATAATATACCCCCCTGCACTGCCCTTTCCTGAAGCTGCGTTACCTCTGCCAGCAGCAACATGAGACTAAAGGCTGGCACTGTGTGTCACATCCAGCGGAGAGCATGTACCATGCAACATGCAACGCAGTCCCGTCCGGCACCTCTGCCTGCCACCTCATCCCGACACATGGAGGGGGGGGGGCAGAATGCACAGCAACTTGTGGAGAAGCAGACAAATGAGAATGATGGCAGATACATTGTGCACAGGAACCTGCTCATCCACAGCTCTGCCCATGGTCCGTACTCACATATGGCTGCAGACATTCTTCATTGATAGGATATATATTAGCCGACATTTATATTTCTATTTGTGTATCGTAGCCAAGGTATAAGAACTGCTGTTACATAGTTACGTAGTATAGTTAAAGGGGTACTCCTGTAATTTACTTTCATTAAAAAATCTTAATCCTTCCAGTACTTATCAGCTGCTGTATATACTACAGAGGAAGTTGAGTTGTTCTTTCCAGTCTGACCACAGTGCTCTCTGCTGACACCTCTGTCCATGTTAGGAACTGTCCAGAACAGGAGAGGTTTTTCTATGGGGATATGCTCCTTCTCTGGACAGTTCCTGATACAGACAGAGGTGTCAGCAGAGAGCACTGTGGTCAGACTGGAAAGAACAGTTTCTTTTTTTTCCTCAATTTTTCCAACAGATTTAACATGCAGGTTTTCCTTGCTTTCGAACAAAGCATAATTTGGCGCAAATTGTCCTTGTAATGATGGACGGAATGTAGGACGGCGCACATCAGAAAGCAACTATATACACTGACCAACAAATGATCACAAAGAAACGGAGTGACTTTTTGCAAAATAAAACTAATATTTATTGGTATACATTAAAATTGCATGACACGCATATAAAAACGGAGAAACTCCGCTGGATGAGAAAAACAACGTCACTCTGGCTGTAAACATCATAAACATTGTAACATGTTCTCATAGCATGAAAAGACCCTCATACCCCTCAAAGTGCAGTGCGACCAACAGAGAACATAGACAACCCATAGAGAGTAAAACCACAATGGTGTACACAGCCAGAGTGACACCACCCCAACGCACGTTTCGGGATGTCCTTCATCCTGGGGGTGGCCGACAAGTAGACTGTATTTAGTCTGACAGAATGTTTACATTCCACTATCTATCTATCCATCTCATACCTATCTATCTATCTCATATCTATCTATCTATCTCATATCTATCTATCTATCTATCTCATATCTATCTATCTATCTATCTATCTATCTCATATCTATCTATCTCATATCTATCTATCTATCTATCTATCTCATATCTATCTATCTATCTCATATCTATCTATCTATCTATCTCATATCTATCTATCTATCTATCTCATATCTATCTATCTATCTATCTCATATCTTTCTATCTCATATCTATCTATCTATCTATCTCATATCTATCTATCTATCTCATATCTATCTATCTATCTATCTATCTCATATCTATCTATCTATCTCATATCTATCTATCTATCTATCTCATATCTATCTATCTCATATCTATCTCATATCTATCTATCTCATATCTATCTATCTATCTCATATCTATCTATATATCTCATATCTATCTATCTATATCTATCTATCTAATATCTATCTATCTATCTCATATCTATCTATCTATCTATCTCCTATCTATCTATCTCATATCTATCTATCTATCTCATATCTATCTATCTCATATCTATCTATCTATCTCATATCTATCTATATATCTATCTATCTCATATCTATCTATCTCATATCTATCTATCTATCTATCTATCTCATATCTATCTATCTATCTCATATCTATCTTTCTATCTATCTATCTCATATCTATCTATCTCATATCTATCTCATATCTATCTATCTATCTCATATCTATCTATCTCATATCTATCTATCTATCTCATAAATATCTATATATCTATCTATCTCATATCTATCTCATATCTATCTATCTCATATCTAACTATCTATCTATCTATCTCATATCTATCTATCTCATATCTATCTATCTATCTATCTATCTCATATCTATCTATCTATCTACTCATATCTATCTATCTATCTCATATCTATCTATCTCATATCTATCTATCTCATATCTATCTATCTCATATCTATCTATCTCATATCTATCTATCTCATATCTATCTATCTCATATCTATCTATCTCATATCTATCTCATATCTATCTATCTATCTATCTCATATCTATCTATCTATCTATCTCATATCTATCTCATATCTATCTATCTCATATCTATCCATCTATCTATCTCATATCTATCTATCTATCTATCTCATATCTATATCATATCTATCTATCTATCTATCTCATATCTATCTATCTCATATCTATCTATCTCATATCTATCTATCTATCTCATATCTATCTATCTCATATCTATCTCATATCTATCTATCTATCTCATATCTATCTATCTCATATCTATCTATCTATCTCATATCTATCTCATATCTATCTCATATCTATCTATCTATCTATCTCATATCTATCTATCTATCTCATATCTATCTAGCTATAAAAATACAGATGTATGTCTTACAGTCCCCATGCACATTAGGAAAAAGATGTCTGAACGTGACTGTCTAATGCAGTATTTCCCAACCAGTGTGCCTCCAGCTGTTGCAAATCTACAACTCCCAGCATGCCTGGACAGCCAACGGCACAAGCAGTCATCCTCCAGCACACAGAAGAAGAAAAACCCCTGCGGGGGAAACCTCTAGGGCAGTGTTATCCAACCAGAGTGCCTCCAGCTGTTGTAAAACTACAACTCCCAGCATGCCCGGACAGCCGAAGGCTGTCCGGGCATGCTGAGAGTTGTAGTTTTGCTACAGCTGGAAACACTAATATACATCTAGCATCATAGACCATACAAAAGTATGCAGTTTCGAAGCCCAGTAGAAGAGGAGGTGCGTGTAAGATGGATGCACGGAATGTGAGGATGTTCATGTGTCATGGACGGTCGCAGAATTCCTCACCCGGCTGTCACCAAACACAGACGTCTTGTCTTTGTGATGCCATTGATGTGTCACCCCCCTGCTTCATCCACTCTACAAACACCAGTTTCCAGCTCGAGCCCTCCCAGCCCATTATCACAAGGGCACCAAGTGCAGGAGTAAATAATGGGATCAGGTGGGGCAGCAGGTCAGGCTGGGGCGGCCCACCCAAAAAACATTTTTGCATACGTTTTCCTAGGATTTTTGACATGGGAATTTTGGAAAATTGACTGACCTGGTCTCGTTTTTACACATTCTACCCAGAGGTAAAAGGGGTGACATTTTTGGGCTTGCGCATTTTTATGACGTTTACGCAAAAACTGCATGCGCCATTATGGTGCATATTTAAAGGGGTATTCCAGGGAAAAAAACTTTCTTTTATATATCAACTGGCTCCAGAAAATTGAACAGATGTGTACATTATTTCTATTAAAAAATCTTAATCCTTCCAATAATTACCAGCTGCTGAAGTTGAGTTGTTGTTTTCTGTCTGACAACAGTGCTCTCTGCTGACATCTCTGCTTGTCTTGGGAACTGCACAGAGTAGAAGAGGTTTGCTATGGGGATTTGCTTCTACTCTGGACAGTTCCCGAGACAGGTGTCATCAGAGAGCACTTAGACAGAAAAGAACAACTCCACTTCAGCAGCTCATAAGTAATGAAAGGATTAAGATTTTTTAATAGAAATAATTTACAAATCCGTTTAACTTTCTGGAGCCAGTTGATATATAATTTTTTTTTCCTGGAATACCCCTTTAAAAGTAAAATCTGCCCCATAGACTACAGTGTATTTGACCAAATGAATGTAAGATGATTTTTTTTTTTTTTGAGTAACTGGATAGGTTATTGTAAAGTTGTATTTCTAGATCAGTGTTTCCCAACCAGTGTGCCTCCAGCAGTTGCAAAACTACAACTCCCAGCATGCCCGGACAGCCAAAGGCACAAACAGTCATCCTCCAGCACACAGAATATAAAAAAAAAAACTGAAATTACTTCATTAATTTAAAAATCTTAATCCTTCCAGTAGTTATCAGCTTCTGTATACTACAGAGGAAGTTGTATTTCTTTCTGGGGGGTCCTTTTGATCTGACCACAGTGCTCTCTGCTGACACCTCTGTCCATCTCAGGAACTGCCAGAGTAAAAGCAAATCCCCATAGCAAACCTCTCCTACTCTGGACAGTTCCTGATACGGACAGAGGTGTCAGCAGAGAGCACTGTGAAATATAACTTTCTGTGATGCATACAGCAGCTGATAAGTACTGGAAGGATTAAAGGGGTACTCCGTTGAAAAACTTTTCTTTTTAAATCAACTGGTGCCAGAAAGTGAAACAGATTTGTAAATGACTTCTATTAAAAAAAATCTTAATCCTTCCTGTACTTATTAGCTGCTGAATACTACAGTGGAAATTCTTTTCTTTTTGAAACACAGAGCTCTCTGCTGACATCACGAGCACAGTGCTCTCTGCTGACATCTCTGTCCATTTTAGGAACTGTCCAGAGTAAAAGGAAATCCCCATAGCAAACATATGCTGTTCTGGACAGTTCCTAAAATGGACAGAGATGTCAGCAGAGAGCACTGTGCTCGTGATGTCAGCAGAGAGCTCTGTGTTTCAAAAAGAAAAGAATTTCCGCTGTAGTATTCAGCAGCTAATAAGTACAGGAAGGATTAAGCTTTTTTAATAGAAGTAATTTACAAATATGTTTCACTTTCTGGCACCAGTTGATTTAAAAAAAAAAAAAAAAGTTTTTCACCGGAGTACCCCTTTAAGTTGATTTGAAAAAATTGTGAGTATTCCTTTAAGTCAGATTAACTCTTTACCTTTACCATGATAATCCCGAAAACGGTGGCAGAAAGTTGAATGGAGCGGCAGTTCAGCTTGTGCGACGTCACCCTATTTATTGTCTATGGAGCTGCTGGAGATGGCCAAGCACAGTTCTTGGCTATCTCCAGCTGCTCCATAGACACTGAATGGAGCTGCTGCGTGCCGACCCACCGCTTCATTTTAAACAAAGGAGTTGAGCACCATTTTGGAGAACAGCGTCCCCCACGATCTCACACTTATCCCCTATATTGTGGATAGAGGATACGTTAATTTAAGTCCGAACCCCCCTTTAAAAGAAGATTTCAGGGCCCCCCCCCCCATCATTTTTGTGTTAAAAAGTGTCCCCCTTTCCGTATAACCATTATTGTTGCATCTAAAATGCATTATAGGGGTCGTCTTAAGACAACTACATCTTGACTGAAAGCTGGCACCGGCCCGTATTATCGTTGTCCCAGACAGCACGATGACTTTGTGGACTAATGGTAATGTTGCTGGGGAGATCATGGTGACCGTCCTGCTGTCAAGATGGCACGGCAATATTCGACAGACAGATGGCAAACCCGGAAACACTCTACTCAGATGAGGTGCAGGGCGTTACAAAAAATATATATACAGGTTCACAAAGTTGGGTCGGACTAGGGCGTTAGGGTGTGGAGGGACTTGGAGAAAAAGGTTAAAGGGGTACTCTGCCGAAAGACATCTTATCCTCTATCCAAAGGATGTCTGATCGAAGATGGGACCCCCACGATCTGTGGCACCCCAGTCATCTGTGAACAGAGCAAACTCCGCCCTGTGCCGGATGACAGCCACCACGCCCCCTCCATTCATGTCTATGGGAGGGGGCATGGCGTCACGAACGTGAAAGCTCCAAGCTTCGGTGTTCCGGACGCCGCCGCTGCCAGCCCGGAGATCGCGGAGCTCCCCAGTGGTGGAACCCCCACGATCAGACATCTTATCTCCTATCCTTTGGAGTACCCCTTTAAGTAGAAAAGAGGACAGTTTAGGTGTAGTGGTGGATGGGGCCATAGTGATATGGGAAAGGGGGCAGTAGGGACTAGGAGGACAATTCATTGGTCAAAGGGAAAGAGTGGGGGGTTAGGGTTTGGCAAGGAAGAAAAGGGTAAAAGAAGGGACAGGTAGAGAATATATAAAGTGAGGAAACGGCAGTTCAGACCATTTTGTGGTTTTCCATCTGTGTTAAGAACCTCCCATCCTCCTTCCCTAGTTGGTTCCGAGTGTCATTGGACTATTATTTCCTAATAAGGTTTTCTATCCTGCAGTGGGTTGTTATTTTCATGGTGTAAAGGTGGTAGTATAACTCGTCACGGCAGCTTTTTGGGGTGGCATGGGGAGGGGGGGTCAGTAATAGAAAAGACAATGGAATTGGTGGAGGAAGGGGAACGGAGTTAAAGGTTCTAGACCCCCTGGTTTGGTGCTGGTGGTTCCTAGGATCCTTATTGGAATCCTCAGTGGTCTAAGCCAGACTGTTGAGACATGCAGCTTTATTAGTTGGGCTGTCCTTTTTTTTTTTACTTAAAGGGGTACTCTGCCCCTAGACATTTTATCCCTTTATCCCTTACCTTTTAGACCGCCGCGATCTCCGTGCTGCACCCGGCGTTCGTTAGAGCATTCGTTTTCAGCTTGTGACGTCACGGTCTTGCCCCCTCAATGAAAGTCTATGGGAGGGGGCGTGACGGCCGTCACGCCCCCTCCCATAGACTTGCATTGAGGGGGCACGGCCGTGACTGCACGAGCGGGGCGTAACCGTGAAGTTACGAGCCTCCGACCCGCATCACCAGTGATCCGGCACGGAGCAAAGTTCACTCCATGAACCGGATATCTGGGGTGCCGCAGCCGAGATTGCGGGGGTCTCCAGCAGTGGGACCCCCGCAATCAGACATCTTATCCCCTATCCTTTGGATAGAGGATAAGATGTCTAGGGGCGGAGTACCTCTTTGAAGTCGAACTCCAGTCAAAATTAACTTATCTTCTATTCACAGGATAGGGGACAAGTAGCTGATCGTGTCGGGTCCGACTGCTGGGACCCGGCTCACAGTGAGGAGCACGTGCAGTAGACGCAATCCAGGTAACAAGCTAAGATTAGGAGTGTTCCTTTTAAGAGAGTGCTCCTAATCTCAACTCGGTACCTGTATAAAAGACACCTTGGAGCCAGAAATCCCGCTGATTAATAGGGGACTAAGTAAATAAATTCATAACCTATTTTTGCTCTTCTGGATTTTTTGTTGTTATACCGTCTCTCACCATTTAAATAAACCGACCATTAAAGGGGTACTCCGGTGGAAAACATTTTTTTTATTTATTTTTTATCAACTGGTGCCAGTAAACAGATTTGTAAATGACTTCTATTTAAAAATCTTAACCCTTCCAGTACTTATCAGCTGCTGTATGCTCCACAGGAAGTTATTTTCTTTTTGAATTTCTTTTCTGTCTGACCACAGTGCTCTCTGCTGACACATCTCTCCATGTCAGGAACTGTCCAGAGTAGGAGCAAATCCCGTTTAAAGGGGTATTCCAGGCAAAACCTTTTTTATATATATATATATATCAACTGGCTCCGGAAAGTTAAACAGATTTGTAAATTACTTCTATTAAAAAATCTTAATCCTTCCAATAGTTATTAGCTTCTGAAGTTTTCTGTCTAACTGCTCAATGATGATGTCACGTCCCGGGACGTGAGTCATCAGAGAGCAGATAGACAGAAAACAACAACTCAACTTCAGAAGCTAATAACTATTGGAAGGATTAAGATTTTTTAATAGAAGCAATTTACAAATCTGTTTAACTTTCCGGAGCCAGTTGATATATAAAAAAAAGTTTTTGCCTGGAATACCCCTTTAACGTGATTTTTTATTAGGTTTTTCAAAGAATTAGACAAAAAGGACATTTCAACAATGAATTTGGAATGTAATCTAGAACCAATTAATATGTATTCGTCCGTAAAAAGACAATGTTATTAATAATGCAAATCCCCATAGCAAACCCATCCTGCTCTGGACAGTTCCTGAGATGGACAGAGGTGTCAGCAGTCACTGTGGTCAGGCAGTAAAGAAAATTTAAAAGAAAAGAACTTCCTGTGCAGCATACAAACCTCTTCTACTCTATGCAGTTCCCGAGACAGACAGAGGTGTCAGCAGAGAGCACTGTGGTCAGACAGAAAAAGAACAACTCAACTTCAGCAGCTGATAGGTACTGGAAGGATTAAGATTTTTAAATAGAAGTCATTTCTGGCACCAGTTAATTTAAAAAAAATAGTTTTTCACCGGAGTACCCCTTTAAAATGATTTCTTTGTCTGTGGGCGAATGTACAAAACCAGCAGGGGGGTCAAATATTTTTTTCCTTCACCATACATTACCCCATCTGCCATTCGGGACTGCCTGTGACAATACTGTGGGAGCTTTAATAGAGCCTATATTTCGTCACAGCGTGTCAGAGAAGGAAGACCATTTGCAACCTTCGCGGCAATCGCACGGCCTTCATAGAAAACGATTTCCATCAGTTTTGCGAAAACAAAGAACAGAAAGAAACATAACAAGTACAGAAAAGCGTACGCATGTCATAAACAATACTGTAACTCTGCAGCATCCTTTTCATAGGACTTCTAAATATTCCATTGGGGGGGGGGGGGGGGGGGGTTAGATGAGGCTCCAGGGGGCCCTGCTTCCCCAGCACCAATCCCAGACTGCCTGCTATTTCCTGAGATTAAAGCACCTTATAGAAAACACTCGGAGAATTTCTCCCTGCGTCTTGCGTTGCGCACCAAGGACCCAGAAATTTCGGGAAGGGGGGGGGGGGGAGGGAGGGTTGAGTAGCTCGAGGGGTGGCACAGAAAATAGAATAGAACTGAGAAGGCTGGATGAAGGGTGAAGGCCTTGTAGTCAATGCAGGTCCATATGTTGTGTTTCACAACCAGCGCTCTTTCCTCTTCGTGACACCTCCGCGTTTCTGCCTATTGACCTTGCATTCGCAAAGTCAACACAGCAATTCGGTCAGCATAAAGAATTAGGTTCTGCTTTATTTTTGTGTATATTGTCCCAATATGTATGTTATTAGAAACTACCAAAAAACCTTCTTCGGGTTAGAGCAGTGTTTCCTGACCAGGGTGCCTCCAGCTGTTGCAAAACTACAACTCCCAGCATGCCCGGACAGCCGAAGGCCGAAGGCACCTCTTCTTCTACTGGGCTCCTTAATAGTAGATGTATATTAGTGATTCCAGCTGTTGCAAAACTACAACTCCCAGCATGCCCGGACAGCCGAAGGCACCTCTTCTTCTACTGGGCTCCTTAATAGTAGATGTATATTAGTGATTCCAGCTGTTGCAAAACTACAACTCCCAGCATGCCCGGACAGCCGAAGGCTGTCCGGGCATGCTGGGAGTTGAAGTTTTGCAACAGCTGGAGGCACACTGCTTGGATAACATTGCCCTTGAGGTTTAACCACAGGGGGTATTTTCCTCTTCTGTGTGCTGGAGGATGACCGTTTGTGCCATTGACTATCCGGACATGCTGGGAGTTGTAGTTTTGCAACAGCTGGAGGCACACTGGTTGGATAACATTGCTCTTGAGGTTTCACCACAGGGGGGGATTTTCCTCTTCTGTGTGCTGGAGGATGACCGTTTGTGCCATTGACTATCCAGACATGCTGGGAGTTGTAGTTTTGCAACAGCTGGAGGCACACTGGTTGTGTAAAGCAGTGTGCCTCCAGCTGTTTAAAAACTATAACTCCCAGCATGGCCGGGCAAACATTCATTCTCTAGCACACAAAAGAGGAAAAAAACCCTGTGGAGGAAACCTCTATGGCGGTGATAACCAACCAGTGTGCCTCCAGCTGTTGCAGAAATACAACACCCAGCATGCCCGGACAGTCAATGGCACAAACCGTCATCCTCCAGCACACAGAAGAGGAAAAAAAAACCTTTGGGGAAACCTCTAGTGCAATGTTATCCAACCAGTGTGCCTCCAGCTGTTGCAAAACTACAACTCCCAGCATGCCCGGACAGCCAAAGCCTTTCCACTGCAAAATGTACCCATGCCTTCTGTAATGATTTTATTTGGTAATGTTTCATGTTTCATCTGGCTACGAACCAATATGGCTACCGTGATAGCTTTCACAGGGATGGTCACATATGTTTGTTTTTGTTTTTTTGCAAGTAGGGTAAATGCACACTAGACGGATTTGCTGCAGATTTTCTGTGCGGAATTTTGCTAGGAGACGGATTACAGTATAGACAAAGTAGATGGGATTGTTTAAAGGATAGGGGACAAGTGTCTGATTGTGGGGATCCAGGGTTACGACCTCATCCAACTGTATTTATGTTACGATTACCGTACCCCCTATGGACCTGAGGAAGAGGGTTGCATTACCCTAGAAACCCGTTGTATGTGTGATTAATAGAAAATTAATTGCTCCTGAAACAATTAATCCAACATATGGACTCTGCGTTGAGCGCCAACCTATTTCTTTTTTCCGGTTACCGCACTGTTTCTACACCACCCCGGCCCCGGGCCATGGTTTGATGCCTGCTGCTCCCGCTCTCCCGGGTCTAAGTAAACCCCGATGGGCTCTTCACAGTGTCGTGCCCTCAGCATGGCACCTCCAGGTGAGCGTACTACTGTACTTGCTCACATATTATACATCAGGATAACGGCTGTATGCTACAGAGGAAATTCTTTTCTTTTTGAATTTCATTTTTGTTTTATCCACAGTGCTCTCTGCTGACACCTGATGCCCGTATCAGGAACTGTCCAGAGCAGGTGAAAATCCCCATTGCAAACCTATGCTGCTCTGGACAGTTCCTGACACGGACAGAGGTGTCTGCAGAGAGCACTGTGGATAAGACAAAAAAAATTTTTAAAAAGAAAACAATTTTCTCTGTAGCATACAGCTGCTAAAAAGTACTGGAAGGGTAAAGATTTTTTAATAGAAGTAATTTACAAATGTGAGGGCAGAAAAAGCACGCACTTACATGCGAAACTGCCGGCGTAGCCTCCGAGCGCCACACTTCACCAGTGCCTATGCCGTGACCCGGCACCCATGTCACTGGACTTCAAGACCTGATAGTCTCTGCTTTGCGGTGAGTGCACCTATGTTTTCTTTGGTTGTTTTTAATTTACAAATCTGTTTAACTTTCTGGCACCAGTTGATTTAAAAAAAATTTTTTTCCACCGGAGTACCCCTTTAAGCTTGTATAAGAGTGAACAAAAAATGTAATGAATGATAGAAAGACAAAGGAGAAACTTTGATGCGTTTCGAACCGCATGGTTCTTAGTCATGGCATGGCAACAATACAATTTAGGACAGGAACAAACATCTTAATGAGACAGCACCTTATTTAAAGGGGTAATCCAGTCACTAAAAATTGTTAGCCTATCCTGCATCAATATAAGATTGGTGTGAGTCTGACTCTCTGTGTGGGGCAGTGTGCATTTAGTTGCAAAATTGTTATTGTATATTAAATTGCCATAACAGCATACACTGAGGTATTCTGAAAGTAAGGGTGAAGTATTTGCATATCTTGTATGAGGTGAAAGAATCACTGGCTTCTATGCAGAAGTTTCCAGAAAGGCTGTAGAAATAGTTCCTAGTCTAAACCCCACTCCTTAGAGGGCTGGACCCAAACAAACCAGTTCAGTCTAGTCCAGTGTTTTCCAACCAGGGTGGCTTTATCTGTTGCAAAACTACAACTCACAGCATGCTCGGACAGCTGAAGGTTGTCCGGGCATGCTGGGTGTTGTAGTTTCGCAACAGCTGAAGGCACCCTCGTTGGGAAACGCTGGTCTAGTCAGAATTTGAGTCTGGCGAAAGCCGCATCTCTCCTAGTTCGGCTCCCGCTAGGTAGACATATACCTAGTCAAGTGTGTTTTTCTTAAGTCCAGTTAAAGGGGTACTCTGTCCACAGACATGTTATCCCCTATCCAAAGGATAGGGGATAAGATGTCTGATCGCGGGGGTCCCGCCACTTGGCCAAAGACCGTGAGGGGTCCCAGTGGCCGGATAGGGGATAAGATGTCTGTGGGCAGAGTACCCCTTTAAATTCAGGCCAATCCTGTCCTGCATCCTGTTCAAGCCGAAGCCTGCTTTAAACAAGTCACAAATCCTGTCCCGTGCACTTTTATGTATTGCATTAGGAATAAGGACTATTTGGCTGCCGAAAAATGTGTTTTAGTTTAATTTTGTAACATTTAAAAAAAAAATTATTCCAAGTAAACTTTATAAATCGTCGAAATGTAGGTATTTATCAGCTGCGGAAACTAAAACTCCCTTCCGGATTCCAATTAGCCCTTTCTGGATGTTATCTTTCCAATCGGCCATCAACACTTTTCTTAATAGGAAGGCCCCCGCCCTGACCGCTGTCTCTTTAAAGAACCACTTATGTTGGCAGTACAGGGACTGAAACAGGTTGGGAAAAAAGGAATGGAATGCAGAACCTTATTCCAACCAGGGTGCCTCCAGCTGTTGCAAAACGGCAACTCCCAGCATGCCTGGCAGACAGCCAAAGGGGGAGCATACTCAACTGAACAGTGAAAGCAATCCAATGATTGCTTATATGAGTCCCCCTATAGGACTTAAAACGTGTTAAAAAATGTTTTAAAGAATATAATAAATAAGCCCCTACCCTAAAAAAAAGTTTAACCCACTCCCCCCTCTCATTTTACCATTTTACAAATAAAAAAACATTTGTAGAATAATAAATAAACAAACAGTTTTGGTATCGGCGAGTGTGGAAATGTCTGTACTATAAAAATATCATCCCGTTTGGTGAATGACGCAAATAAAAAGAAAATAACAGCCTTAAAATGCTGCTTTTTGGTCGCTACACAGCCCAGAAAAAAAATTCTTAAAAAGTCACAAATAGGCAAAAGTGTAACCAAAAAAAAAACTAAAGATCACGGTGCAGAAAAATAACCCTCATACTGCCCTATATTCCTAAAAATAAAAAAGTTATAGGGTTCAGAATAGGGGAAATGTAAGCATATTTTTTATTTTATTTTTATTTTATTTTATTTTTTACAATAATAAAAAAGCATGTACGCTTGGGTATCGTTGGATTGGTATTGACCCAAAGTATAAAGAAAACATGTCAGTTTTACCATAAAGTGCACTGCGTAAAAACACCCCCCACCAAAGTAGCAAAATTACATTATATATATATATATATATATATATGTGTGTATGTGTGTATGTTTTTTACTTTGCCAAACATTTTAATTGAAAAGTGTCATAGCAAAGAACAATTTGTTGTGGAAAACAAAAGTCCTCATATAGTCTGTGGATGGAAAAATTAAATAGTTACCGTATTTTTCGTCCTATAGGACGCACCGGCGTATAAGACGCACCCAATTTATAGGTGCAAAATCTAAAAAAATAAAGATTTTGAACCCAATAGTGGTCTTCAACCTGCGGACCTCCAGATGTTGCAAAACTACAACTCCCAGCATGCCCGGACAGCCGTTGGGCATGCTGGGAGTTGTAGTTTTGCAACATCTGGAGGTCCGCAGATTGAAGACCACTGCATAGGAGGTAATACTCACGTGTCCCCGCCGCTCCGGACCCGTCACCGCTGCCCTGGATGTCGCTCCATCGCTGTCGCCGTGTCCCCGTGGCTCCGGAACGTCTCTGCTGCCGGCCGGGTATCCTCGCTCTCCGTCGCCGCCATCACGTCGTTACGCACGCCGACGCACGTACGCGATGACGAGGAAGGAGAGTGCCGGCCATACAGGGGATCCCTGAACGGAGAAGACACCGAGGAGGCAGGTAAGGTCCCTCCCGGTGTCCTGTAAGCACTAACCCGGCTATTCAGTCGGGCTGTTCGGGACCGCCGCGGTGAAATCACGGTGGTCCCGAACAGCCCGACTGAACAGCCGGGTTAGTGTCACTTTCCCTTCAGACGCAGCGGTCAGCTTTGATCGCCGCGTCTGAAGGGTTAATACAAGGCATCACCGCGATCGGTGATGTCCTGTATTTGCCGCGGGTCCCGGCCGTTGATGGCCGCAGGGACCGCCGCGATACGGGTGTATTCGCTGTATAAGACGCACCGACTTTTTCCCCCCAGTTTTGGGGAAGAAAAAGTGCGTCTTATACGGCGAAAAATACGGTATGTCTTATAAAAGGCGAAGAGAAAAAAAATTAAAATTGTCTGTGTCCTCGAAGGGGTTAATAGGGGAACTCTGCCCCCTAAACATCTTATCCTCTATCCATAGGATAGGGGATAGAATGTCTGATCGCGGAGGTCCGGCTGATCTCCGGCACAGCACCCCAGTCTACCGGTGCACGGATCGAACTCCGCTCTGTGCCGGATGACAGGCGACCACAGCCACCCATAGACATGAATGGAGGGGGCGTGGCATGTTATCGTAAGCCGTGGTGCCGGCCCGGAGTCTGCGAGGGGTCCCAGCAGCCGGACCCCCACGCAATCAGACATCTTATCCCCAATCCTTTGGATAGGGAATAAGATGTCCAGGGGCGGAGTACCCCTTTAAAGCCTCGGTGAGTTCTCACTCTATGATTGTTTTGATTCCAATATAGAAGTAAAGAATAATAGATAATAAACAGAGCAGAATGGATCAGAATGTCATGAAAAGATTCAGCTAAGGGGAACATGGATATTAATGCATCAAAGCGATGTCGGAGTCATAACCCTTTGTGTAATGCACAGTACAGGGATAAAGAACAGGCGACCTTTATTGTACCCTAGTTACATCTATGATAGTGCAGGCTACATTATTGTTTTGGGGATTTAGCAGAGCTCTGCCAGGATTTTATAATAAGCGTCCAGCGTGGATGTATGGAGCTGAAATAAATGACCCATAAATCTGAGCTGGCGCAGACACAGCGACAAAGCCTTCTCTTATGTCGGCCTTTCATGTCTGCAGGTGCGCGTTCCTGGCCAAACTATTGTGTTTTCCAAAGAGCACATTTCAGCTTGTCTGTAATACGGAGATCATACACCATGCTATTATTCCCGATATAAAGGCACTAAACCAGCAACCGGCGCTCTCCATAGGAAACGCTATTAAACACCACAATGAGATGTAATGGGCTAGGGCCGTATTTATGACGAGCCTCAATGAGCGCCATGGAAGATGCAGAAGAGCTTTACTGGCTAATACAAACAAGATGATAGCAATATCCAGGACAAAGTCCCATGTAATGAAAAGAATCCTAAAGGATGGGTCCACACAACGCAGATTTCACTGCAGAAAGTGCTGCGTCTTAAAGGGGTACTCCGGTGGAAAACATTTCTTTTTAAATCAATTGGTGCCAGAAAGTTAAAGAGATTTGTGGATGACTTCTATTTAAAAATCTTAATCCTTTCAGTACTTTTTAGCAGCTGTATGCTACACAGGAAATTCTATTCTTTTTGAATTTCTTTTTTTGTCTTGACCACAGTGCTCTCTGCTGACACCTGATGCCCGTATCAGGAACTGTCCAGAGCAGGAGAAAATCCCCATAGCAAACCTATTCTGCTCTGGAAAGAGGTGTCAGCAGAGAGCACGAAGGACAAGACAAAAAATAAATTCAAAAAGAATACAATTTCCTCTGTAGCATACAGCTGCTAATAAGTACTGAAAGGATTAAGATTTTTAAATAGAAGCAATTTACAAATCTTTTAAACTTTCCGGCATCAGATCATTTAAAAAAAAAAAGTTTTCTACCGGAGTACCCCTTTAACATCATTTCCGTTCACCTGGCGAGGGTGTGGATTTTTGAACGGCCTATTAAGATTAACGTCGGTCGAACCTGCCAATTTTGGCAACATGTATGGGGGCTTCCCGACTTTTATCCGCGGCAGCAGATTTGTGGGAGAGAAGGATCAGGCATGTTGGATTTTAACTGTGTGATCATTTTGTTCTCAGGGAAATAAGCAGAAACTAGAGCTGTCTGGAGGGGGCAGAGGAAAGAGGAGGATTAAAGGGGTACTCCGGTGTTTAGACAACTTATCCCCTAGCCAAAGGATAGGGGATAAGATGCCTGATCGCGGGAGTCCCGCCGCAGGGGACCCCCGGGATCTTGCACGCAGCACCCCGTTTGTAATCAGTCCCCGGAGCATGTTCGCTCCGGGACTGATTACCGGCGACTACAGGGCGGGCGGCGTGTAACGTCACGCCCACGCCCCCGTGTGACGTCACGCCCCCGCCCCGTGTGATGTCACGCCCCCGGCCCCGTGTGATGTCACGCCCCCGCCCCCGTGTGATGTCACGCTCCGTTCACGCTCCGGGGACTGATTACAAACGGGGTGCCGCGTGCAAGATCCCGGGGGTCCCCAGCGGCGGGACTCCCGCGATCAGGCATCTTATCCCCTATCCTTTGGATAGGGGATAAGATGTCTAAGCACCGGAGTACCCCTTTAAAGGGGTTATCCAGGAATCGAAAAAGAGAGAGAATTTCTTTCAAAGACCCCTTCCTGTCTGTCTCCAGGTTGGGTGTGGTTCTACAGCTCAGTTCCATTAAAGTGAATGGAGCCAAGTTGTAATACCACACCCAAAGTGGAGACAGACAGGGGGCAGTCTTTGAAAGAAATTAGGTCTGTTCTTCAATTCCTGGATAACTCCTTTAGCCTGGTGTCTGGCAGCAGCTTTCTTCCCTTTTCTATTGGGGAATAAATGTCCACTTGGAGTGTAGCTCTGGTTTGGAGATACAAAGCTGTCTATATTAGTGCGGTGGTAGTACTGGGTATAGGGATGCTTATGTACAGGTTAGCTGAGAGTTGTAGTCCGTTAATTGATAATGTCACATGGCAAGGTGGACCCAATGCTTCCTAATCTTTTGTCATGGTAGCCATTCCCGTATACGAAGTGCCGGAATGGGACCTCTGGTCAGCTTAACTGGATATAGCAATTCTTGAGGTGCTTATTAGCAAATGTATGTGGGTGTTCAAAGTCCAAATTGAAACTACTCATTACGATTTTCTCAGGTTGCCTTCCTGTGATGCAGACTTTTCTTTAATTACACAACAATGGTTCTGCCACAAGAAACCTGGACGGACGTGGCAGGAAAACCTTCATGAGAGATTGCAGAGAGACCCTTGTTCAACTTCTCCTCTCTGAGGAAACATAAGAAAGACCTTCTTGGACAGTATTCTCATACGTGGACAGTAACAGTGACTTGATTGTAGACCGGACTTTACCTAGGTCAGTGTTTTCCAACCAGGGTGCCTCCAGCTGTCAAGGCTGTCCGGGCAAGCTGGGAGTTGTAGTTTTGCAACAGCTGGAGGCACCCCTGGTTGAGAAACAGTGACCTAGGTTGTACGCATGGGGCTTAGTAAGTTTGCCTAGCAATAGCAAAAGCTAGGAGATGTTGCCAGGCCTAGACTATTGCTAACAGATTTGGGTCCACCCCTTCTCCTTGGAGAGGTAGTTCGGTCAAAGGGACTTCTACTGCAAGCATTGGTTAGGGGTATCATGTGACCAAAGCATCATTCATCTGGGTACAGTAAATGCAGAAATATTAACCCTTTACAATTTAATACCTCAGTGTATGCATTTAAAGTGGTGCAATACATTTAAATACATTTGCATTAACTCTCCAGTACATCATACTGTCCGGGCATGCTGGAAGAAGTAGTTTTTACAACAGCTGGAGGCACGCCGGTTGGGAAAAAATTTGGCTTATGGCACTGAAGCTTCGGTAGGTTCTGATCACGATATCCTGCATCTGCATATATATACATTATTATATTGGCTTTATTATATTAGTACAGCCTTCCAGCAATGAGGTACTGTTTTATGGGATTATGCCACCTAAAACCAGTGCTTCAAGGGGAGAATATCCCACATCATAATATGGCATTGGATGTAGCGCACATTTTTTCCATATGAAACCCCTGTGTGAGATCAGAGGCCTACTGAGGTACAACAGAGGCCCCATAGGTGCCCTACTACGACTCTTTACAACTCACACATCCAGTCATAATATAGCCATTTACATGAGGCCTGAGTATGACATAAGAGGCCATAAACTATCACGGCATGCCATTTTCTTGGTCCCGATCCAAAGAAAATCGTGAACAAAGTGAATCAACCCATTGCTGTGGTGAGAGAGCGTCGCATCGAGGGGCATAAATTGGGGGAGTAGAAAGGCGTGTCCCTCATGTTCTTGGGGTTGCCAACAAGCCTCGCAACTAGATAGAAACATAAAGAAAGAGGGAAATTGCGCCCCTAGTGAAGAACGTTTAAAAATTGAGTTTACACGTATTCAAGGTTAAACTCACCGGAGGGCGTTGCGCTCAGGACACAACACCTAAAAAGCGTGGTATGGTAACAATTCCCAGGTCCGCAGCCTCAGTCCTCTGGTAGCAGGCACGCTGTCCCGGTGTAACGTAATAGCAGGTATTGGAAGAAAATGTGGACGAATTTTGGCGCTGGAACTCTAAATATTAAGAAAATCAGGAACACATCCGCATTCCTTTCAGAGGCTTTATTGTGAATACATAAGCTACGCGTTTCTGGTCCGAACCAGACCCTTCGTCAGGCAAGGTGTATCTTGCCTGACGAAGGGTCCGGTTCGGACCAGAAACGCGTAGCTTATGTATTCACAATAAAGCCTCTGAAAGGAATGCGGATGTGTTCCTGATTTTCTTAATATCCAGAGTTCCAGCGCCAAAATTCGTCCACATTTTCTTCCAATACCTGCTATTACCCAACTAGATAGAGGAAAGCAAAATGATATGTTGTCCTAGATGAAGAAAATCCTCCCCTTGCTGTGGGAATACAGAAAAGAGTTGTGTGTACAGATGGTCCACGATTTCCTTTGCACGTATAGATTAGTGCATCAAAAGTCTTCCATATGTAGGTTTGACCATGTTGTGACCTTCCCTAAAATCAGAGTCTAGTTCTAGGAATTGGATTACACCAAAGTGGGCATACTGAGGGGAAATGATAAATCACGGCGGTATCTGGAACATACGTATATGCGGCCACGCTCGTCGGGCGAAAACTGTGCTCTTCTATATAAGACGTCTGCTCGGAGAATTTTAGAACATCATTCGTCATCCCGTAGGATAATGAAGACCCCGGTTATCAGCAATGTATTAAGGGCAGGGTACAGTGATCCCTCAACTTACAATGGCCTCAACATACAATAGTTTCAACATACAATGGTCTTTTCTGGACCATTGTATGTTGAAACCAGACTCAACATACAATGCTACGGACAGTCCAGATCTGTGAGACATGTCAATGGCTGGAAGATCCAACCAATCAGAATGGATATTCACTGGTAAAACCCCTGTATTACTGAAGTGTATGCACTGACTGGTGTCTAGTAGTGCCCCCTACAGTACAGGGAGGTATTACATGTCCTGTACTCTTTACCTGTATTACTGAAGTGCATGCACTGACTGGTGTCTGGTAGCGCCCCCTACAGTACAGGGAGGTATTACATGTTCTGTACTATTCTGTACCTGTATTACTGAAGTGCATGCACTGACTGGTGTCTGGTAGCGCCCCCTACAGTATAGGGAGGTATTACATGTTCTGTACTATTCTGTACCTGTATTACTGAAGTGTATGCACTGACTGGTATCTGGTAGTGCCCCCTACAGTATAGGGAGGTATTACATGTTCTGTACTATTCTGTACCTGTATTACTGAAGTGCATGCACTGACTGGTGTCTGGTAGCGCCCCCTACAGTACAGGGAGGTATTACATGTCCTGTACTCTTTACCTGTATTACTGAAGTGCATGCACTGACTGGTGTCTGGTAGCACCCCCTACAGTACAGGGAGGTATTACATGTTCTGTACTATTCTGTACCTGTATTACTGAAGTGCATGCACTGACTGGTGTCTGGTAGTGCCCCCTACAGTACAGGGAGGTATTACATGTCCTGTACTCTTTACCTGTATTACTGAAGTGCATGCACTGACTGGTGTCTGGTAGCGCCCCCTACAGTACAGGGAGGTATTACATGTTCTGTTCTATTCTGTACCTGTATTACTGAAGTGCATGCACTGACTGGTGTCTGGTAGTGCCCCCTACAGTACAGGGAGGTATTACATGTTCTGTACTCTTTACCTGTGCCAGAGTTAGCTGCTCCTTTGGACACCAGGATAGGGCGGCTCCATGTTACTTTTTTAGGACACTGTGTGTACTGTACAGGACCCTGAAGAAGCTCCTGTCCTCTACATAGACCAGTGTTTCCCAAGCAGGTTGTCCCCAGCTGTTGCAAAACTACAACTCCCAGCATGCCCGGACAGCCTTTGGCTGTCCAGGCATGCTGGGAGTTGTAGTTTTGCAACAGCTAGAGGCTCCCTGCTTGGGAAACACTGACATAGACAGTGATTTACAGCTCCCAGCAGATCTTTATTACTTTTATATGTAAGGATTTGCTTTATCTATATTAGCTATCTATTTGTTTTTCTTTAATTCTCACTTTTTCCTAATTTTGGATGACATTTTGGTGCCTTTAGAACCAATTACCAGGTTTCCATAGCGTTCTGGTCTCAACATACAATGGTCGTCCCAGAACCAATTAATATTGTAACTTGAGGGACCACTGTATTCTTGCACTATGTCATCCTTAAAGTGAGATAACAATGTCAATATGGCAAAAAAAAAAAAAAAAATCACATGAAGAAGTGGAAAAGGCCAAGATGCACGTGCTAATGAAAGCCAGAGAGACAGCAGGACAGTAACTTATGGAGATCCAAGGGTTAGCAGATAAAAGAGATCAAGGTTAGAGAGTCTATTAAAAGGTCACTCCGGGACCCCCCTTAGAGGATTGTGTTCCACCCTAATAGACCACAGAATCCACTAATATTCCTACATGTGTCTCCAGAGTATACATGATTTGTTGTACAGAAGATAAGGTGTTGTCTATAATAAATGATCTTTATCTGTGATTTTATAACTCTACAATCCCGCATGCCCTGGTACAATAGAATGTCAAACTCCTGAAAGGGTTTTCTGGGACTTAAATTTTGATGGCCTACCCTTATAGTCCCCCCATACATTTTCAAAGTCAAAGGTCATCTGAACCTGCTAACTTCTTCAGGACCGGCCGACTGTCTAAAGTGTGTGGGGTCACCCAACTCTTCCCTGACAGATGATGTCGGGTCAACCATGTTGGATTCCAACTCCCCAACCCTTTTGTTCTTCTAGAGATAAGCCACCATCAGAAGACTCTGCCAGCTGCTTACCCCTCCTCTCTCCATTGTGTACACATGATTGTTCTGCCATGTGTATGAGGAGATCGGGAAATATAACGTTTTGTTAAAGGGGTACTCCGGTGAAAACCTTTTTTCTTTTAAATCAACTGGTGGCAGAAAGTTAAACATATTTGTAAATTACTTCTATTAAAAAATCTTAATCCTTCCTGTACTTATTAGCTGCTGAATACTACAGAGGACATTCTTTTCTTTTTGGAATGCTCTCTGATGACATCACGAGCACAGTTCTCTCTGCTGACGTTATTATAATAATAATAATAACGCTTTATTTATTGTTGTCCTTAGTGGGATTTGAACCCAAGTCCCCAGCACTGCAAGGCAGCAGTGCTAACCACTGAGCCACCATGCTGCCCTTAGCATACATCTGCTATGCATGGTTGCTAAAATGGACAGAGATGTCAGCAGAGAGCACTGTGCTCGTGATGTCATCAGTGTTCCAAAAAGAAAGGAATTTCCTCTGTAGCGTTCAGCAGCTAATAAGTACTGGAAGGATTAAGATTTTTTAATAGAAGTAATTTACAAATATGTTTAACTTTCTGCCACCAGTTGATTTAAAAGAAAAAAGATTTTCACCGGTGTACCCCTTTAAAGGCGTGGGGCCACTATAAGATAGGCAATTAAGATCAGTGGGTGTCCATCTCCCAGCCTCACCACCAATCAGCTGATTGAAGGTGCCGCAGTACTTGCCCAAGACCATCAGCACAGTAGCACCCATTTTTTTGCGGCTTTGCCTGGTAGTACACATGGCACTGTCATATTAAATTGAACGTAGTAAGCTGCAGAACCCGGCCACAGCAGCCACCAAAGAAAGTACAATATCATCCCTGGTAAAGAAGAGGCCACAGTGCCCACTCAACCACAGAATCCTCTTCATAGAGCTGATTGGTGGTAATGCTGATCATAGACCCTCTAATCTGATCTTGGTGGCCTATCCTATGGGTAGACAATCAATAATTAAAGGGGTATTCCAGGAAAAAACTTTTTTTATATATATATCAACTGGCTCCAGAAAGTTAAACAGATTTGTAAATTACTTCTATTAACAAATCTTAATCCTTCCAATAGTTATTAGCTTCTGAATTTGAGTTGATGTTTTCTGTCTAACTGCTCAATGATGATGTCACGTCCCGGGAGCTGTGCAGTTCCTATGGGGATATTCTCCCATCATGCACAGCTCCCGGGACGTGACATCATCATTGAGCAGTTAGACAGAAAACTTCAGAAGCTAATAACTATTGGAAGGATTAAGATTTTTAAATAGAAGTCATTTACAAATCTGTTTAACTTTCCGGAGCCAGTTGATATATATATATAAAAAAAAAAGTTTTTGCCTGGATAACCCCTTTAAGTCCCGGAACCCCCTTTTTAAAGGGAGAAAGAGCCACAAAATATTATTGGCTCTTGCTTTGACCATGAATGGTAGTCATGCAACAATACATTTTCCCTGCAAAGGACACAATGGTCCAGATGTATCAATCTGCCCAAAACTGTCTGGCTTTGCTCATTACAACCGATCACAGCTTCGTTTTCATATCTGAACAGCTCTGGTAAAAATGAAAGCTGACCTGTGATTGGTTGTTATGAGAAAAAAGCAGACAGTTTAGGTTTCAAGCAGATTGACAAATAAACAGATTGACTCACCATCTCCGGTCCCCCACAGATGCCACACAACCACTCCTGATCCTTCTTCATGGTTCCTGTGACATCCTAACCCCAAGAGGAGTTGCCCTGCTCAGCCAATCAGTGAGTGACTAGCTGAGCGGTCTTGTGGGGACTGGGAATAAGCACAGATCAGAAGAGGACAAGGAGCATCAGTGTGGCAGTTGCAGGGGAGCAAATGGAAGTGAGTATTGCATGTTTTTTATTTTTACACACACCTCGCCCCAGGCATAGAGAACATTTTTGTTTTCCCTAGACAACCTCTATAAAGGAGCACTTCAGAAACAACTGATATACTGGGGAAGATAATAAATACTTTTTAGACATTTTTTGTACCTCTCTTGAGCACTGTAAAAAATATGGTGTATACATTTACACTGTGTAAGAGTAAGACAGTTTTTGATTATTCCCCCTTGGTTATACCTCGCGCAAGGCCTGAGAGGGCGGAAAGAACCAAATCCCTGCCTCAAGGCTTTCTGTTGAACATCATTCTTGGCTTCCATGAGTATTAAGAAAAGAATGGAGGTGCTAATTGTTACAATTCCTAGCATTGCTCTAGTGGTAGAGTAAAGGACTTGTATCAACAAAGCCGTATTATAATTGGTGGGTATATGCCAAGATCCAAGAGTAAGCAAGAGGTTGAAGAAGAGCCCATTGTGTAATTGTGCAACATCTAGACCTGCTTCCAAAAGCAATGAACCATCAAGCAAGTCCGGGAAAGTGGAAATCACCTAGCAGGCGGCTGTAGTTAGGACATATGTATGGTTAGGCAGGAGGAAACTTGTGGAGATTAGATGTATGCAGTATAAAGGGTTGAAAGGTATCATCTGGAATGTTCTCTTTTTGGTCCAGTAGCCAACTGTACATAGTCAAGTAGTCTATTGATAGAAGGATACACATTTCTGTTCTAACACGGACCCTCTTATTTTAAGACTAATGTTTCTCCCTAAATGGGCACTTTCAGATTCAAAAACTTTTTATATGTTGTACATCTTAGCAAAATATTAAAGTAGTACTCTAGTGCAGAGTATTCCTGCTCCGTCCTGCCCGGGCTGCTAAATAAATGAAAATGAACCATCACTCACCTCCCTGGGTTCCTGCGGAGCGCCACTACAGCTGATCGGTCCTCCGGTCCATCTCCTTCATACTTCCGGGTGTAACGAAGCGTCACATGGCGCTCAGCCTATCGCCGGCCGAGGCAGAACATCGCCACGGCCGGCGATAGGCTGAGCGCCATGTGACGCTTTGTTACACCCGGAAGTATGAAGGAGATGGACCGGAGGACCGATCAGCTTGTAGTGGCGCTCCGCAGGAACCCAGGGAGGTGAGTGATGGTTCATTTTCATTTATTTAGCAGCCCGGGCAGGACGGAGCAGGAATACTCTGCACTAGAGTACTACTTTAACCTTTCTAATATACTTCATAAGGAAATGTTATTTCCTTTTTATAGAAATCATGGCTTATTTAAAAAAAAAAAAAAAAGGGTACGTTCATACTAGCGGATTTACAGCGGATTTTACGCTGCGGATCCGCTGGTGAAGGCCCATTCTATGCTGTCTTTACATGTGCCTGCTCGTCGCGGAAATATGCCGCGACGAGCAGACACACTGCAGCGATGTGCGCGGCATACTCGCACATCGCTGCCACTCTCCCTGCTCTGAGCTAGGCAGAGAGCTCCCGCGATATGCGAGTATACTGCAACTCACACATGGCAGTGTGTCTGCTCATAGCAGCGTATTGCCGCTACGAGCAGGCACATGTAAAGACAGCATAGAGCAGGCCTTCACCAGCGGATCCGCAGCGAAATATGCTGCGAAAATCTGCTTGTGTGAACGTACCCTTAAAACAGAGAGGAGGGGGTTACAGAGCAGCCTGTAGTAATTGGATGAAGAGACCCAGCACAGCACACTCGGGGAGGAAGATGAGTCATGCAGAGTGAGGACACGCCCCCTCCAGAGCATAGAATGACAAAACAAGTGAGCAACAGCTATAAGGTATCTGAGAGAGAAATATAGGTGCTAGACACACAAAAAGTATATGTACATGGTCAGAATTAGGAACTAAGTAACATATAACTTTTTTTTTTTGTGTGTGGGATATAACATAAAGATGTGCGGAGAATTATAGTCTATAGATGCTTCACTGGGAATTCTGGGAAGAAAGGATATGTAAAGCAGCTCTCTCACCAACTTTTCAGAAGGCTTTATCTTCAAGTCAGTGTATACTTCAAACTAGATGTCTTGGAAACTAACTGGGAATGTATGCCTCATTCAGTAGAGTGCCGGGGCCCAGTACAGTAGATAGTGGGGGTCCCAACGGTTGGACCCTCCGCTATCTGACACATATCCCCTATCCTTAGGAAAGGGGAAACATATTTCTATCCTGTCATTCTTTTTTTAATACTATAAAGTTTTATTCAAAAATGAATATAACATTTTAGAATTATTTAGGTAAAATGAAAATGAGAAAGTTAGAATACTCTATATATATATAAAACTCAACGTGTGTGTGTATGTATGTGTGTGTATGTATGTGTGTATGTATGTGTGTGTGTATGTATGTGTGTGTGTATGTATGTGTGTGTGTATGTATGTGTGTGTGTATGTATGTGTGTGTATGTATGTATGTGTGTATGTATGTGTGTGTGTGTATGTATGTGTGTGTGTGTATGTATGTGTGTGTGTATGTATGTGTGTATGTATGTGTGTGTGTATGTATGTGTGTGTGTATGTATATGCATGTGTGTATGTGTGTGTATGTATGTATGTGTGTATGTGTATGTATGTGTATGTATGTGTGTGTGTATGTATGTGTATGTATGTGTGTGTATGTATGTATGTGTGTATGTATGTGTGTATGTTCCAGCATCACGTCCAAACGGCTAAAGATATTAACATGAAACTTGGCACACATGTTACTTATATGTCAACAACAAACATAGGATAGGTGATTTAACCCTTACTCACCCCCATGTGCCAGGGGCGGGGTTTATGTTTAAAGTCCCATACAAGTCTATGGGAAATATATGTTACTGCATAACTTCCAAACGGCTGGAGATATTTCGATAATACTTGGTCACATGTTACTTATATGTCCACTTAAAATATAGGATAGTTAATTTAACCCTTAACTACCCCCATTTGTGAGGGTCGGGGTTTTTGTTTAAAGTCCCATGCAAATCAATGGGAAAGGTATGTTCCCACATAACTTCCGTACGGCTGGAGATATTTCAATAACTGGTACACATATTACGGGTCAGGATAGGAGGACGCGATAGGTGGACGCGATAGGAGGTTGGGATAGGAGGACGCGATAGGAGGACCGGGATAGGAAGTCAGGATAGGAGGACGGGATAGGAGGTCGAGATAGGAGGATGGGATAGGAGGATGGGATAGGAGGATGGGATAGATGGACTGGATAGGAGAACGGGATAGGAGGACGAAAAAGGAGGACGGGAAAGGAGATCGAGATATGAGGACGGGATAGGAGGACGGGAAAGGAGGACGGGAAAGGAGGTCGAGATAGGAGGACGGGATAGGAGGACGGGATAGGAGGACGGGAAAGGAGATCGGGATAGGAGGACGGGAAAGGAGGACGGGATAGGAGGACGGGATAGGAGGTCGGGATACCATGACGGGATAGGAGGTCGGGATATGACAACAATATATGAGGACGGGATATGGTGTTGGGATATGACAACAATATATGAGGACAGGATATGAAGTCAAAAGCTTCCTCCTTTGTTTATTTTCCTCCCCAACAAGGATTAGGATGGAGAAAAACGGGCAATGTCGGGTACTCAGCTAGTAAATACATATATAAGCACATTCAACGTGAAAACAGCCTATCAGCATGTCCCTATGGGAAGAGAGAAGGGTTCACAGGCTGCAAAATGTTGAAATATTTAAATGGAAGGCAAGCATTTCTGTACCAAGCTGGAATGCTGGATAACATTACCTGGGATCAAAGGCCATAGGGCTAACAAGTAACATGAAAAGTGCAAACGATAAGATCTACATCATGGGGGGAGATAAAGGGGTATAATGGTATAATGAAAGAATTCAGCTGATCTTAAGAAAAAATGTAATAAAAAAAATAAAAATTACCTGACTCTCTTGCTCTATTTTCCCGTCAAATTCTTCTTGCAATTTTGTTACTTGATAGTGATCATTAAACAGCACATCAATGTCAACGTAGTTTACTTAAGACTGAATGGGAAGAAAAAAGAAAAAAACGTAATTGCAGGGATAAGAATGTGCATATGCGTTGGGTGCTCCGGACGGGCATCGGTAAACATTGAAAAAACTGCGATCCTCGCACAAGCGCTGATAGTCAGGGGTGTCAGATGTTGCAAAACTACAACTCCCAGCATGCCCGGACAGCCTTTGGCTGTCCGGGCATGCTGGGAGTTGTAGTTTTGCAAAAACTGGAGGCACTCTGATTGGGAAACACAGCATTGTAAACATTGGCCTGGGGTCTTTTTCTTTTAATTGAAGGCCCCCCCCATACCCATTGATTATAAGTTGATTGAAATCCTGCCTAAATCGCCAAATATCCTATATGTATTGGGCCCAACTCTCCCTCTCTCTCAGGAAAGATGGATAGGCCATGCTGGATTTCAACTACGCAACGCTTTCATTTTTGTCGACTACCAGAAAAGTCTGGCTGCGGCTTACCTCCCCTCTCCATTCAGAACACATGAATGCTCAGTCGAGCCAAATTTTCATGTGTATGGAGTGAATGGGAGACATAGCTGTTTAAGGGGTACTCCAGTGGAAATTTTTTTTCTTTAAATCAGCTGGTGCCATAAAGTTAAACAGATCTGTAAATTAAGAAAAAACTATGTAGATGTGTGCAGCTCACAACTATTACGCACCGAGGTCAAACGGGACAAGCAACTATACCTTAATTGCTAGAAAAGGAAAACCAAAAAATACAGTGTAGCCCGGACCTTCTAGGTGAGTATAAAATGGATATACGTGGATCGTGCTTCAATAATAATTATCATTTATTTATAAAAATAAGATTTCAACACTTCTCACAGGGCCCTTGTGAGAAGGACATACATATTAAAAGGCAACCTAACAATGTATTAGGCAATAGTATTAAAACTATAAACTTGGCATAGAGTAATAGAATAAAATAGCAGAGTAAGATCTGTACCATGCAAATATATTAGAAAGTTGCTCTTCTAGATGTTTAGGGTAGATATGTCCCTTTTAGATACAGTAGCAAACAGTCTGTGTTATTAGAAATTGTTACCGGTCTGTAAATTGTAGCTCAGGCGGTGGATATTGCTCCCGCAATGGCTGAGTGTCCGTGGTGTGCACAGTTCACTGTACGGTGCTATGAGGAATACCAACTCCAGCGCACGCCAGCGCCAGCAGTCCCCGGACACCACTACGATCTTCGGCGCCTGCCAGCGCCTTAGCCGACAGCGACTGCCACCACGCTCAGATCCTACTGGACCAGGCTTACAATTGGAAGCACCGTACAGTGAACTGTGCACACCACGGACACTCAGCCATTGCGGGAGCAATATCCACCGCCTGAGCTACAATTTACAGACCGGTAACAATTTCTAATAACACAGACTGTTTGCTACTGTATCTAAAAGGGACATATCTACCCTAAATATCTAGAAGAGCAACTCTCTAATATATTTGCATGGTACAGATCTTACTCTGCTATTTTATTCTATTACTCTATGCCAAGTTTATAATTTTAATACTATTGCCTAATACATTGTTAGGTTGCCTTTTAATATGTATGTCCTTCTCACAAGGGCCCTGTGAGAAGTGTTGAAATCTTATTTTTATAAATAAATGATAATTATTATTGAAGCACGATCCACGTATATCCATTTTATACTCACCTAGACGGTCCGGGCTACACTGTATTTTTAGATCTGTAAATTACTTCTATGAAATAATCTTAATCCTTCCAGTACTTATCAGCTGCTGTATGCTCCAGAGAAAGTTGTGTAGTTCTTTCCAGTCTGAGCACAGTGCTCTCTGCTGACACCTCTGTCTGTGTCAGGAACTGTCCAGAGCAGGAGAGGTTTGCTATGGGGATTTGCTCCTACTCTGGACAGTTCCTGAGATGGACAGATGTATCAGCAGAGAGCACTGTGGTCAGACAGTAAAGAAGTACACAACTTCATCTGGAGCATACAGCAGCTGATAAGTACTGGAAGTTTTAAGATTTTTTTTATAGAAGTCATTTACAAATCTGTAGAACTGTCTGGCACCAGTTGATATGAAAACTAAATACTTTTCCACCGCAATTCCTTTCCTCAGTGGGTAAAATGTATTTCAATTTGTGGTTACAGGAAACCTCCTAAATATATATATATATATATATATATATATATATATATATTTTTTTTTTTTTTTTTATGACGCTTTAATATAGAGATTTATACAGTTCTGTATTTATAGTCAATGTCAATACAAAATAAGGCCATGTTCATACTGTACAGTAGTGTCAGCTTAAAAGAGTTGTCCCACCATTAGAAGTGATATCCCCTATTCACAGGATAGGGGATAACTGCCTGATTGAGGTGTGCGTAGGGCAATGGTGGTGTCTGACTGCTGGGAACCCCCTCAATCTCAAGAATGGGTACCAGAGTTTCCTCTTTGACTGTCACTTCTTTCATTCTCTATAGGAGCCACCAGAGATAGCCAAGTACAGTGCTTGGTTATCGACAGTGTGGTGTCCCGGTACCAAACTGCATACCGTACCTAGTGTGGTGGTCCCCAAAATCAGAGTAACTAAGCTCAGGTAGTGTCCCCCAGGTGGGACAGCCCCTAGACGCCTCTATTCCACTTTAATTTTATAGTATTTATAGTGTATATACTTTATAATGTGTGTATTTAGGATAGTCTATAGAGTACTTACCTTGTTAGCGTCGCAGGACCTTCAGTCATGTGACCATGTTGAATCCTCTATGGTATGTTGGAGGAGCTTTGGAGGTCCTTGGGGTCACATGTTACCCATAACCCTTTGTAATGGTGATTGACACAAGTATTGGACCAATCAGCACTAGTCCAGACCCTGCCCATATAAGTGAGCTGTAGCCAGCAATAGCTCTCTTGGGTTGCTGCTCTCGTGGATGCCGGACTAGCAGGACGGATCTGCGCAACTTTCAAAGACACGCTAGGCCAGAAAACCTACCGGCCTCAGCTGAACTAAACCGTGAGTTCTAACCTAATCCCCTTTAAAGCTAACGTGATTACTGGACCGCAACTAAATCCCCTAAATCCAGTGGAACAGCGCATATTATCCTAAAGACTCTAAATTGCTTAAGGTCTCAACCTTTGCCAATCTCCAAGTGCAGTTGTATGTATAGAGACTGTACCGGTTTTGAAGCTTGCATAATATCTTTAGTAAAAGTTACAACTGTTTCAGCAAAACTCTCCGGTTGTGAACATTCCATTATTCTATACCTCCCTATCGCTCTTGGGAAGGGTGGCAGTAGGACAAAAATTATAGAGGAGCCCTCACCCTGGCATCACGAATAGAAAGGGTTAACCAGACACCCTTAGTAACTGCACAGCTACACTCCCATATACCCTACTCCCCCAGGCTATCACAACAGCCTCTGTCATAGACAATAAATAGGGCAGCAGTGCACTTGTGTGACCACCGCTCCATTCTGATGAGAGACTCGGGCACTGTCCTTAAAATCGCGGGTAGTCCCAGCTGTCGAACCCACTACAATCAGTCAGTTATCCCGTACCCTAAAGATTAGCAGATAACTTCCAATGGTGGGCCAACCCCAATTGTGCCCTGAGGTCCCCATCGATCACCTGCTGTGGGAGACTGACAGCAAGTGTTTGGTTTCTCTGCAGCACCACCACAGGAGAAATTAAAGTATTACACAATTTACATGGAAATGAATGGGTTATGTATGTAGTGTGTGAGTCATCCAGAGAAAGAAAAGCTTTTTATAGCTATCCATTTTTTGCTGTCACTAATAGACAAGGGTCCTGGAAAGGGGACCCCTCTGGATTGACTCAAAATTATTTTAATAGGGCATTTGAAAACATCAGACAACCCTTTCAATAAAGCTTTAAAATATAATATTTAACCCCTTAATGACCACGGACATTTATTTACGTCCTTTGGCCGGCTCCCGATCTGTGAGGCGTGCTCAGAAGATGAGCGTGCATCGTATCTGCGGGGTCCCGGTTGCTTTCAGCATTAAACTAGAGGGAGCTATAACACTGCATAAAAAAAGTTTTTAAAAAGTTAATAAATGTGATTTAACCCCTTCCCTAATAAAAATCCGAATCACCCCCTTTTCCTATTTAAAAAAAAAAAAAGTGCGTAAATAAAAACAAACATATGTGGTATCGCCACATGCGTAAATGTCTGAACCATAAAAATATTGTCACGATGCCGGCTGGCAGGAGGTGGATCCTCTGTGCCAGAGAGGGATTGGCGTGGACCGTGCTAGTGGACCGGTTCTAAGTCACTACTGGTTTTCACCAGAGCCCGCCGCAAAGCGGGATGGACTTGCTGCGGCGGTAGTGACCAGGTCGTATCCACTAGCAACGGCTCAACCTCTCTGGCTGCTGAAGATAGGCGCGGTACAAGGGAGTAGACAGAAGCAAGGTCGGACGTAGCAGAAGGTCGGGGGCAGGCGGCAAGGTTCGTAGTCAGGGTGGATAGCAGAAGTACTGGTACACAGGCTTTTGGACACACAAAACGCTTTCACTGGCACAAGGCAACAAGATCTGGCAAGGGAGTGCATGGGAGGAGGTCAGATAAAGGCAGGGAGCAGATGGAAGCCAATTAAGCTAATTGGGCCAGGCACCAATCATTGGTGCACTGGCCCTTTAAGTCTCAGGGAGCTGGCGCGCGCGCGCCCTAGAGAGCGGAGCCGCGCGCGCCAGCACATGACAGCAGGGGACGGGAACGGGTAAGTGACCTGGGATGCGATTCGCGAGCGGGCGCGTCCCGCTGTGCGAATCGCATCCCCAACGGCCATGACAGTGCAGCGCTCCCGGTCAGCGGGACTGACCGGGGAGCTGCAGGGAGAAAGACGCCGTGAGCGCTCCGGGGAGGAGCGGGGACCCGGAGCGCTAGGCGTAACAGTACCCCCCCCTTAGGTCTCCCCTTTTTTTTGTCCGGTGACTGCCTCCCCTGGGATGAGGACACCGGGAAGGAATGGATGGTTTCCTCAATGGCAGGCAGTACAGCAGGAGTGGGAATGGGGAGGGAGGGCAGAGGGCGAGGCCTGGCACGGGGCAGTGTGACACCAGGACGAGGGCCATGAGGAGGCACCGAGGCTTGCCTGAGTGGACTGGGAGGGGGGGAGAGGCATTTTCTGTGGCAGGAAGAGTCCCTAACGACCTTAGGGGGACCGGATACAGTAGGAACCACAGGGTCACGGCAGGGAGTACTGGGAACCGGTTTAAGGCAGTCCTTGGAACAAGAGGGACCCCAACTCTTGATCTCCCCAGTGGACCAGTCCAGGGTTGGGGAATGGTGTAGAAGCCAGGGTAGTCCAAGGAGAATTTCGGAAGTGCAATTGGGAAGGACCAAAAATTCAATTTTCTCGTGATGAGGTCCGATGCACATTAGGAGGGGCTCCGTGCGGTAACGCACGGTGCAATCCAACCTGGCTCCGTTGACCGCGGAAATGTGGAGTGGCTTGACAAGACGGGTCACCGGAATGCGGAATTTATTCACCAAGGACTCCCGAATAAAATTCCCAGAGGCACCAGAATCCAGGCAGGCCACGGCTGAGAGGGAAGAGCTGGCTGAAGTAGAAATCCGTACAGGCACCGTGAGACGTGGAGAAGCCGACTTAGCATCAAGAGACGCCACACCCACGAGAGCTGGGTGCGAGCGTGCGTTTCCCAGACGTGGAGGACGGATAGGGCAATCCACCAAAAAATGTTCGGTACTGGCACAGTACAGACAAAGATTCTCTTCCTTACGGCGATTCCTCTCTTCCAGGGTCAGGCGAGACCGATCCACTTGCATGGCTTCCTCGGCGGGAGGCCTAGGCGCAGATTGCAGTGGAGACTGTGGGAGAGGTGTCCAGAGATCTAAGTCTTTTTCCTGGCGGAGCTCTTGATGTCTCTCAGAAAAACGCATGTCAATGCGAGTGGCTAGATGAATGAGTTCATGCAGGTTAGCAGGAGTTTCTCGTGCGGCCAGAACATCTTTAATGTTGCTGGATAGGCCTTTTTTAAAGGTCGCGCAGAGGGCCTCATTATTCCAGGATAGTTCAGAAGCAAGAGTACGGAATTGTATGGCGTACTCGCCAACGGAAGAATTACCCTGGACCAGGTTCAGCAGGGCAGTCTCAGCAGAAGAGGCTCGGGCAGGTTCCTCAAAGACACTTCGAATTTCCGAGAAGAAGGAGTGTACAGAGGCAGTGACGGGGTCATTGCGGTCCCAGAGCGGTGTGGCCCATGACAGGGCTTTTCCAGACAGAAGGCTGACTACGAAAGCCACCTTAGACCTTTCAGTAGGAAACTGATCCGACATCATCTCCAAATGCAGGGAACATTGCGAAAGAAAGCCACGGCAAAACTTAGAGTCCCCATTAAATTTGTCCGGCAAGGACAGGCGGAGGCTAGGAGTGGCCACTCGCTGCGGAAGAGGTGCAGGAGCTGGCGGAGGAGATGGTTGCTGCTGCTGTAGCTGAGACTGAATCTGCTGTAGCTGCGACTGGAGTTGCTGAGTCATGGTGGTCAAGTACGACAGCTGGTGATCTTGTTGGGCAATCTGTCGGGCTTGCTGGGCGACCAGTGTGGGGAGGTCGGCGACAACAGGCAGAGGAACTTCAGCGGGATCCATGGCCGGATCTACTGTCACGATGCCGGCTGGCAGGAGGTGGATCCTCTGTGCCAGAGAGGGATTGGCGTGGACCGTGCTAGTGGACCGGTTCTAAGTCACTACTGGTTTTCACCAGAGCCCGCCGCAAAGCGGGATGGACTTGCTGCGGCGGTAGTGACCAGGTCGTATCCACTAGCAACGGCTCAACCTCTCTGGCTGCTGAAGATAGGCGCGGTACAAGGGAGTAGACAGAAGCAAGGTCGGACGTAGCAGAAGGTCGGGGGCAGGCGGCAAGGTTCGTAGTCAGGGTGGATAGCAGAAGTACTGGTACACAGGCTTTTGGACACACAAAACGCTTTCACTGGCACAAGGCAACAAGATCCGGCAAGGGAGTGCATGGGAGGAGGTCAGATAAAGGCAGGGAGCAGATGGAAGCCAATTAAGCTAATTGGGCCAGGCACCAATCATTGGTGCACTGGCCCTTTAAGTCTCAGGGAGCTGGCGCGCGCGCGCCCTAGAGAGCGGAGCCGCGCGCGCCAGCACATGACAGCAGGGGACGGGAACGGGTAAGTGACCTGGGATGCGATTCGCGAGCGGGCGCGTCCCGCTGTGCGAATCGCATCCCCAACGGCCATGACAGTGCAGCGCTCCCGGTCAGCGGGACTGACCGGGGAGCTGCAGGGAGAAAGACGCCGTGAGCGCTCCGGGGAGGAGCGGGGACCCGGAGCGCTAGGCGTAACAAATATATTGTTAATTAAACCGCACGGTTAATGGCGTACGCGCAAAAAAAAATTCCAAATTCCAAAATAGCATATTTTTGGTCACTTTTTATATACCATATAAAAAATGAATTAAAAGCGATCAAAAAGTCTGATCAAAACAAAAAGATCACAGCGCAAAAAATGAGCCCTCACACCGCCCCGTTCGTGGAAAAATAAAAAACTTATAGGGGTCAGAAAATGACAATTTTAAACGTATGCATTTTCAAGCATGTAGTTAGGATTTTTTCCAGAATTAATACAAAATCATACCTATATAAGTAGGATATCATTTTAATCATATGGACCTACAGAATAAAGATAAGGTGTCATTTTTACTGAAAATTGTACTGCACATCCTCCCCCCCCCCCCCTTATTGTTTCCAGTGTGTTTCCCCCTGTCCGTCCATGTTTCTTCCTACTTTCCCTTCTCTACACTTTTGTCTTCCTTCTCACTATGGCTGCTTTTCTTTTTTCTTCTTCCCCCCCCCCCCCCCCCTTTTTTTTTTTTTTTTTTTTTTTATTCTTTCTCTTGTTTACATGGCTCTGTTCCTTCTTTCCATGTTCAGTGTATGCAGGTCTCCTATCTTGGGGATCGCGAATACTCGCCTAATTTGGCTTTTCATGCTGTTTACGCCTTCTACTTATTGAGGTGAATGTAACCTTATGTTCTTATGGTTAATGGTTTGACACGGTCTATCACAAATGAGTAGCACAAGAAAAAAACCATCATATGGATTTTTAGGTGCAAAATTGAAAGCGTTATGATTTTTAAAAGGTAAGGAGGAAAAAATGAAAGTGCAAAAACTGAAAAATACTTGGTCCTTAAGGGGTTAAAATACATATTAATCGCTTCTCGGCCTTTTGGCTAAGATCAAGTGTAATACCTTTCCTGTTGGTTGGTGGTGTGGAAGACCACCAAGGCAGGATGGGGAACCACACAGTGGGGCAGGGATGGCTGTGGTGTGGAGCAGCGGCAGTCATCTCTTATGAGACCTGTTCCTGCTGGATCTGGCTCTAAGGTCCGGGTAGAGTAAGAGCCGAGGTGCAAAAGGTCGGAATTCACTTGGGAGTTTGTCGCCCCACTTGAAGGATGGCACACAGCACGCACTGTTTCTCACTCTTCTGGGCACTCACCCTTAGTATCCCGGCCTTTCAGCTAGGATCAGGGAATTTTTATAAATCCGGTCGGATGTCTGGGCAGTCCACACTGCGCACATCCACTTATTTATTTTTGTCACTATGTCCATGTTTTGTGTTCTTTTGTCTGTCACTAGAATTGGTCAGGGTGCGGTAGCCCTTCTGGGTGTCCCTCCTGCCGGTCTAGGCGAGGTGTGTGTGGCCATTAGGTTCCTCACCTCCCTGCCATGCCCCGGGCACCCTTGCTTTGGCAGGGGCACCAAATCAGTTTTACTGGCTCCTTGGTGACAACTTTTTTGCCCGGTTGTTTGCCAGGAGCACTTTCGGTCCCTGAGTACCTTTGGTGAAAGGGGACATTGTACCTGGAGCCTTGCAGGTGCCTTTTGGCCCGGAGATGAAAGGTTTGGTTTATTGGGGGCCTCTCCTCTTTCGAGGGCTTGCAATGGACCGCATCCTCATAAACGTTTTTTTGTGTGAACACTTGCACTTTTCACTTGCACTTGGGTGACTTGAGAGCACGTTACCTCAGCTCTTAAATAATGAAGCTTTAAAATATTCCATTAAGCAATTTCCATAATCAAACTGTATTTCCAAAAAACACAATGTAACCACTTGCAGGTTGTTTGACTGGTTTCTACAGCCCCTTTTTCCTGACACAGCCTGGAATAGCAGTCATTGCCCGAAGTTCCCATCTAAACCTTGTGGGAGAGAAAAAGCAACACAGTCCTTTCGTTTTTTTTGCCTTTGATTGCACTTGGCCTACAGCTTTACGTTTTGTTGGAGACGTGTTCACACCTTAAAATAATCAATAATTAAATGAATGCCATTTCAGGAAATAAATAAATTTAACTAAGTTAAATCATACTTTAAATCAAGACAGTTAAATCATACTTTACCATGAGGTTGATCTGGAAGCATAATGCTCAAAACTCCCGGGCAATCTCTGCAACAGAGTGTAACACAATCAGGAAATGTACTGAACGTTCCATAGACTTGCATAAGTCTTCCGGTACTGTCATGGTAAAGTATGATTTAACTGTCCAGGCTTCGTTATTTTACTCTCGGGCTGCTGAGATTGTTGGTATCAAATCATCCATAAACTCTACTATATTAAAAGTAATGTGTACCACATTTAACCGAAATATCTCTAGCTGTTTGAAAGTTATGCTGGAACATACACACACACATATATATATATACATACACACATACATATATAACATATATACACACATACATTGAGTTTTATACATTGCATTTTATATATATTGCCCTAAATCTCTACTATGCTGGAGAGTGTGCGGAATATAAATGATCTCCGGTAGCAGAGTTTTACACCATTTTGTGATTTATAGCAGATTTATCTCATATGCAGTAGTTGTAAAAACTTTGAGGGTCACGCATAAGAGTTTGGATGTTTTTTTACTACTTAAATATGATTTTTGCAGGAAATGTGATTCATTTTTGACAAACGTTTCAAATATGATGGCCTGAAATCTGTAATGGAGTGTGACCCGTCAGAAGATTTTTCATACACGAGCCCCCATGTCATTCCGGCTAGACTTGGCTTTCAGGCTAATTATTTGCAGGAGTTTCCTCCCCGATGTTTAGTCATTAGCTTCTGGTGCCCCCTTCTCCTAAATGAGTCACTCCGCCGGGATACTTCAGTTCATAATAATACAATCAGTTCTTTTACAGTGAGTGATGTCATAATGTAGAAAAGATGGAAAACCCAGAGCGGCGTGTTTTACAACCCCCTTGTATGAAACACCAGGAAATACTTGTAATCAGGACTTTTCTCAGGTTCAATACTTGCCCAAGGTTATTATTATTTTTTACTTTGTAAGAATTGTAACCGCAGGCTGGGATGATGCGTAAAAGTAGCGGTGCTTTGTGCCATCGTGATATCATCCGCTTCATTCTCTTAGACTTCCTGATGAAGTGTTTGTTGCTTTCTTCTCTGATTAATATACAGTGGAATCTGAGTTTCAATGGGGTTTGAGAGAAGATTCTGGAATATTTTGCAGTAATAAAAAAGTATAAAAATATTCCATTACAGATTTGGCTCTCAATGATGGCTCACCGCTACTTTTACTGACACACATCTCTTTTGAATCAGTCATGATAGGTAATTGTCATTGCCTTGTACTTGTTTTAATAGACAACAGGTGTGGACTCGCTGTGGTAAACAACCGGTTTGGCTTTGGGCCACTCTCAAGGGCATTGTCTAAGTAGCTACAAGGTTTTCACCCTTTAACCCTCTACAGTGCGGTTCTGGTCTTCAGTAGGGGGGGCTACCAGGTCACTACCTCTGTGATTGGTCTTTGTGGGGTGGGTGGCATCTGGCCAAGTGGCCCAAGAGACGCCGATGCGGGGCTCCAAGGATAGAAAATAGGTATAGGCCAAGGTCATGGCCAGGCTGCATACTGGCATAGTCAGATACAGGGAAACGCTTGACAACCGCCTTAGAAGTCACCTGATAAAGGAGTTATGCCGAATTGTTTTTCTGTACACGTTAGGCTCAGAGATACTATTATAGGTTGTGTAAAAAATCTGGTTCCAAACTACGTTCTGCTTCCTGGTGACAATAAACTGTCTGCCTGGTTCTGGTTAAAGGGTTTGTCCAGTTTAGAGAAAAACTCTTTTAGAAGTGATATGAGAATGGGTCACACAGAGGAGAAATATCCATTTCCTTCTTGAAGACTTGGTTAGTATAGCTGTTTACTCTAAGGATAGCTAAGTAGGGGGCGCTGGGTGCTGGCACAGCATGCAGCGCTGGTGTTAGGTGCCAGGATGGGGGTGGGGGGTGTTAAGACCAACAGGCCACTGTATCTTAGCCAGGGTATTTACAGGGCTTGGGCAGCAAAGAGAACCTTATCCTAAGATAAAGGAAAGCCTTGGCTAACTAATAATGAAAAGTCTGTTCCTATGTGTTAAAGAAGGAAAACAGGAGCAGGGGTACAACTTATAACGTTTATATAAACTCACGTAGACATCTCGCTGAAAACTGAAGTAACACAAGAACCTAACTGGATGCAGCCTTTAATAGAAGCAGAAAACCAAAATGTTTCACAAAATACGGTATAAAAAAGGCAGCAGGATCAAACATAAAGAAGTGCATGAATAGGAACGTAGCCTTATTCTCCAAGTAACAGTATAACCTAAAAGGCCTAGAAACACTAAGTAAAAACTGTGTTGACTAATTTAAAGAGTGCAAAATATATTAAGTTCAAAGAATATTATTACACCTATACTTTTTGATGACCCCCCCCCCCCCCCATATCTTGGGGTCACAGCTGCACGTATGTTATGAGGCTATGTAGATTTATATAGAATTTTGCATGAATAGAGGGAGCTGAATGCTTATGACTAAGAAGTAATATGTTATAGAGCAGGAGGAGCTGAGCAGATGATATATACAATACAGTACAATCTGCAGGTATCCTGTTATAGAGCAGGAGGAGCTGAGCAGATGCTATATACAATACAGTACAATCTGCAGTAGGGTTCGACCGATTATCGGTTTGGCCGATATTATCGGCCGATAATCACGATTTGGGGCATTATCAGTATCGCCAATTACCTTGCCGATAAGCCGATAATGCCCGCCCCCAGCACCGCGACCGCACCCCCCCAACCCCCCCACCGCACCGCGTCGCACCCCCCACCGCACCGACCCGGCCCCATTGCCTCCCCTATCCCCAGTTTTATAAATATCTGTTCCCGGGGTCCACGCTACTTCCGGCTCCTGCTGCGTCCTGCGTTACGCTGTGCGCAATGACACGTGACGCAACGAGACGTCACCGTCAGTGCGCACAGCTCAGGAGGACGCCACCGGAGCCAGATTTAGAGTGGACCCTGGGCCCCAGGAACAGGCAATTATAAAACTGGGGATGGGGGAGGCAATGGGGCCGGGGCGGTGCAGTGGGGGGTGCGATGCGGCGTGGTGCGGTGGGGTGGTAGGGGGTGCGGAGAGGAGCGGTGCGGCGGTGGGGGGAGCGGTGGCAGTGATAGGACTCAGGACCCCCGGACAGGCAGGGGGAGAGAAGCGGGTGGCGGCGGTCTATGGCACCGCAAAAGCCACTGCAGTTCATTGTTTTAAAGCGCCCGCTTTAAATCAATGATCTGCAGCGGTGTCGCGGGGGGATAAATAGCCGATAACTTATACCGGAATATCGGTATAAGTTATCGGCTATCGGCCCTAACCTCCACAGAGTATCGGTATCGGCCCTAAAAAAACGATATTGGTCGATCCCTAGTATGAAGCATATAAATGGATAACGTAGTACACTTGTAATATATTATGTATCGTACATTGAATATTTTAGTGTAACAAAAGCCTTCCAAGGAAGGTAACCTCCTGGCCCCGGCCTGCCAGCCTACATTTTCATTATACTTGCTTAAAAATAAAGCACTGCTGGGTTTTCCCTAAGCTATGGAAAAATTAGGAGTGGTTCCCGTACAAGACTGGAGACATCTGCCAAGCACGCCGTGGTCCATTTCGTTCTTATTTATATACTCTATGGGGCAAGTGTTTAGTAATTACACCAGAGCCGAGAGGAATGTAATGGGGAGGGAAAGATGACTGAATCCATCAATAACCTGGTGGCACTTCTTAATATGTTTTATGTGGAAGCTATTTGGAATATAATATTACACTATTAAGAAAAGGTAATGCGCCTGTTTCTCATTATACTGATAGATGAGCAGCCCCATAATTTCTAGGCTTTATTTATTTAATTTTTTTTGTTGTGTTTCATGCTATGTTTACCTTGGCTCTTTCTTATTACTAACCAGCTACATTACTTTTAGATTAGTATTTTATTTATTTTTTTTAAACAAAAAACAAAAGCCACTAAAATAAATACCAAATGGAATAGCAGAATTGTGTTTTTATCGTTTAGAAAGGTTGTCCCAAAAACATTTTTATTGTGGATTTATTAATGCGTTTACGTTGGGAGGTCCATTGATGTTATGGTAAGGCGGGCCTGGAGCCAGCTCCAGAAGGTGAGAGCCAGCAACAAGATGCTCTGGAGCAGTGGTTTCCAAACTGTGGACCCCCAGATGTTGCAAAATTACGACTGCCAGCATGCCCGTACAGCCAACGGCTGTATATATACTGAGGAACCCAGAGAGAGAAGAACGAGAGGCACCTTCCTCCCCATAGACTCATATAGAGAGGCAATTGCACACATTACTTTCTGTATTGTCATTAACTTCAATGAAGGGGGCCATCCTAAGGTTGTCACTTCTCTTGGCTAACAGGGGTCTTATAAATGTATAACAAGGGAATGCTGCATTAATCATAGGGGGATCTCCGATAATAGAGATGAGCAGAGTAGTAATTTACCTTCACTACAACAGGGCCGAGATCAGGAATAGCTAAGGGTAGGTGCCCACCTAGGACATAGCCATATAAGACAGGGAGTGGTGCAAGGCTGCTGGTGGTCACTAGCATTCATCATGTAGGGCACATGCCCAGGTGTGTGCATCCCCAGATTATGATTGCCGTGGAAAACTGGTTTGGAACAGAGAGACATATTGCTCTCTGCTCCACCAATGACTCTTGGAGACAAGAGGACAAGAACAGTTCAGTATGTAGGTGGCACAAAGATGTCACTGCATCGCGCTGCCTGCATCAAACCAGATTAGGAGGACAAAGCCACTCAGCATGGCATGTTTGTTGGGGCAAAGGGAACACTGTAAAAGGGGGACCTACCCATCTAAGGTTAGTGGAGGGATATTGGTGCATATGGGGTACTATTAAAGAGGGATCATCATTTCTATCTAGTGAGGGAGTCTGCCTGCTGTGGTTATTGGACAAGTGAGAAGACTACTGTGGTAGAAGTACAGGAGAGCTGCTGTGATTACTGGAGAAGTGCATGGGGGGGGGGGGAGTAGAGTGGAAGACCATTATAAAGATGGGGAGTAGAGTGGGAGAACATTATAAAGATGGGGAGCAGCCTATCACTGGCCAAGTCAGGACATCACTGTGGCCGGCTGAGCAAAGTGTTACGTGTCCAGCACCAAAAAGAAGGTTGGGGCTGGAGGAAGGTTGGGGCTGGAGGAAAAAGAGACTGATTTTTATTCCGGCAGCCTGGGCATATAGGTGTAAAAAAACTTTCTCTGCCGGAGAACTTTAAGAAAAGTTAGGTAGTGTGTTGGGTCCCTGAAGCTACTTAAGCTCCACTCTGGCCCTTTAGGTTAATGCTCTAGTCCACTGTTTCTCCTGTAAGGGGTGTATGCTGAATGGCTCCCAATGGATATCCACATATAATAGCACTCACTGTTGTTGAGCTGCAATGCCGACTGTAGGGTGTAGGTCATTGGGTAATTCTTTGGCAGCCATAAATTCTCTAGGCCTGATCTGAAGCATTGTAAGTTCCAAGACATGCTAGAGGTTCCTGTAAAAATGTTTGTGTCACTTTATTCCTAGTTCATTGAGTGAGTGAGAGAGCAGAAGAATGTCTCGAAATGTAGCATCCTTACTTTGGGGGAGCTGGGGTACCCCAACGATTCTGACCAAAAACTCAACTCATGATGCTGGCCTACCTCAAAATGAACTTTGCCACAAAAACAACTTCTACCTAGGCGAGCCTACCCCTAAATAGGGTAAACTTCCTCCCACTAGAGAGAGAAAAGCTTGGCTAGAGTAGGCACCATCCTACTGGGCCGGATGGAGAAGAAAATGTAAAGTTAACAATGTCAAAAAATGAAGACATCACCTGGGAGACACTTGATGTAACTGTAATCACTTACAGTGCGGGGCTAATATGTACCACTATATGGTCACGTAGTGCATTTTATTAGCAGCAGTGTGGTGGTGGTATTATTGATATTTTAGTGTCTGCATACTGGTGTTATTTGGTCATTGCATGATTTATTTACTTTCCTGACCCTGCATTAACACGTCATAAGAACAATACAGTCTGAACCTACTTACAGCAGCCATATTCTACCTATAGCCCAGCCAGCATAGCCTAAAATTCTGCTGATCCTTACCTGGCCCCATATAGATAGATACCGTAGATAGATTTCTTTCCTATCTCATTTTTCCTATTGCATGAAGGGTTAAATATTTCAATGAGTGAACAAACGTGAGAACACTGAAAACGAAATCCAAAAAATGCAGTATGTAATGTCCGGTGTGCAATGAATACATACACAGACCTTGTGCAGGGCTGTGTTCTTCATTGGCATAGAGCACTGTTTTGTGTGTCGTGCCATCTGGTGATGAAAGGGTGCTGGGTCCCTGTAGATATCTGCGTTCCTCTAATATTTGGCATTCTTTCTTGGTCAGCACTCATTAAGAATGATATAATAAGTTTATAATTATTCCCGTCCTGTCCCGGCTATCAGATGCTTACAGAGGTGGCCTCTAATTGAGTTAGGGCTTATGTGATGAATTAGCTGGAGATCTGTCACGGCTGCTCATTGTCCAACTGTGGGAGCCGGGGGGGTCAGTGAGGAAAAGGTCCATGTCGACACTTTAGCCTGAACAATGCACCCGAGAAACTATATTAGGGCCCAGGAGATGTATATGACCCCTGTTAGAAGAAAATTAACCATTGTTTAAATCATTTTTATGTTAAAGGAGTACTCCGCCCCTAGACATCTTATCCCCTATCTAAAGGATAGGGAATAAGATGTCTGATCGCGGGGGTCTGGCCGCTAGGACCTCCACGATCTCCGTGCAGTCATCCGGAGTTCTGAACATTATGTTCAGAACGCTGGGTTTGGGCAGCTGTGGTCATAACATCACACCACGCCTCCTCCAATAGACATGAATGGAGGGAGTGTGTTGTGACTTCACAACCACAGCCGGCAAAACCCATCGCTGGGTGACTGAACGGAAATCATAGAGGTCCCAGCGGCCAAGCCTCCACGATCAGACATCTTATCCCCTGTCCTTTGGATAGGGGATAAGATGTCTAGGGGCGGAGTACGTCTTTAAACAAATTTTTTTATTATCTATATTTTTTAATTATCCGGAAAGCTTGCAGTTTCCATTTATAATTTATAATCTGTACAGCATGACAGTGAGAGGTGACACCAGTAGATAGAAAATACCATAGATGACGATCACAGATCAGCCTCCTCCTCCCTGAGAAATGACCTCTTCAAAGGTCACAGAGTATGCCCAGTAACATTTTCCATTTATGTCAATGGGACTGCGTCTGTCTATCTGTTGCATGCAGTATGTCTCTAAATGTTGTTATGAACAGCTCAGACAAGATGGCTACCCCCCGTAATAATGAACAAATATGTAATACAAAATTTAGGTGATACATTCACTTTACATGGCCCTGGTGGAGCAGTGGACTCGCTGTATGCAGTGGATTTTCCCCTGCAGATTTTGATGCAGAAATGTTGCAGCTAAAATCAGTACCCTTTTATGCCAATAGCCCCCGCTGTTTCTTATGATAATGTCCTATCGAGAGAGGGAGAAAAAAGCAGAAGCGGCTCTGCAGTTATTCACAGATAATATGGGATGCAGGTTAGGATATAGGTAGATTTTGCTCACCTGTATGTGTTGTGCAGGCAGGCACTACACTGATTTGCGCTTGTGAAAGTATTCCACTGTCGGGAGGCAGCCAGCCGTCGGTCCCACTGGGGCAGCGGTGCAGATGCAGAAGAGAACAGCTGGAAAGAGGGCAGTCTAGCAGACTGGACCTGAAGAAGGCGCGTTGTCCATGCTGTCCATTCTTAACCCATTAAAGACGGCATTGATATACAAATCTGAAGTCTCCGGGAGCGCGCCTTTTGAGCCACTCAGTCGGATTTTCCCCCTGGTCCAGAGGTCAGTCCTGCCAGACTGCCCTATTTCCAGCTGTTCCCTTATGATAGTGTCCTAAGGATTTGGCTAAAGTTAACAACTATTGCGGATGCCGCACCACAGAATCCTGTAGGCTGCAGTGCAAGCATTTTAAACTGGTTCCCTACAAGACTTTACTCTGTGGCTGCCAAGCTACAATTAATTCAGATGACCTGCACCTTGCAGAGGGCATTGCAGCTCAGTTCACACTATGAGTATAAATAGTTTTTTGGGAATCCATTGAGAGTCAACCAGTGATAGTACACCCCCCTGAGAAAGGAACATTGTGCTTGTGCTTTGTTATGGGCTACAGTAAAAAGTTTCTGGGACGCCTGTTTCCTACCTCACGTTCACATGGGTAACTCCCTTGCTTAGCCATCTGTTGGATTACTGTAATTTCAAGAGACTATCCCTTCATAATGTTGGCTAAAACATTCGAAAAAAAAGACTGTGTTACATTTCCACTATACTAGTGTCTGGCTTGTTATGCGCACCGCTAACACTATGGGCACCCCCACATAGCATCATACCAGATACTTAACAGGGTGTAAAGCAACTATAACACCATCTGTGAAGCCCCTTTTACTGCACTGGCCTAAGAAGAGGTAGAGTGACGCCTTCATGCCACATTTTTTATGTGTATTTTTGTGTGAAAGATGGGTGTACAGCATGGTGTCTTATTTAGCATCCATGCATCAGCTGAAAGAAGATAACTATATCAATGGGATTTCATTGATCAATTCTAACCAATGGAAGGACCAACCAACCCATCAACCATAGCAATAATGACGTAGACTTATTCTCAGTTTTCTAATGTATCATTTAACCAAGCAAAATATTGCTTTCATTATTGGTGTATGTAGGTCCAGCTCTATGGAAAAAATGAATAGAAAACTTTTCTGTCACCGCAAAGCTTATGGCATAAGCTCCGCTTTATATTTAGTAGGTTAATATGGTCTTTAATAGTATTTCAGCATTACTTACAGATTGCACGCATCCTACAGACCAGTCATTTTACTTCTAAACGTGGGTTTTATGTATGCCTCTCCGTTTCATGGCTGCAGTCATCTATGCGTGTTTCGGCAGACAGTGCACTGCGGTTGAGTTGTCAGCTGCCAGAAGAAATCAAGTTAAAAACACAAATCTTGGCTGACATCAAATGCCAAACAACATACAGCACAGGGCTATAAAAACTGCAATGCAATAAAACTGGCAATTATACATACAGAAGATATTATACTGAAATTGGTATTCCATGCTCATACATTGCAGCCACAGTTAAAAATAATCCCGCCATCTGGCATGCATTTAATACTGTTCATTCTGATCTTCTTGATCATGAATATAATTCCAATAAAAAAGTTAGGACTGATGTACAGAAAGAGCGATATCCAAGAGAGCAATGGGAAAGGAACCCTACATATATACTTATATACCAACCAGTGCCTGAAGCTGAGTTACCCACAAGAGGGCTGTAATTCTTGATCAGGGCTGGTTGTGGTTGGTGTTTTAAGGGGTAGGGGACTGGTGACTACATTTTACTGCAAAGAGCCATTTATAAAATATCCAATTTTAGGAAATGTCTTGCATAAAGCCCCCAAGCTGTCTATTCAATACAGAAATAATGCTGCTACATCATTGTTGCAGCTGCAAAAAATCTATAGTGTTTGTTGAGTTTCGCTACTTACTCTCCCAAATGCTTATTAGAATAGGGAGGGTGGTTATGAATTGTGGTTCCCCTAAGGTTGTGGTCATGGGGCCCATGCTGTGCACCAGGGTAATTTGGTATGGCGACTTGATTGTAGAGTTGGTCCTTTGTTCGGTCTGTTATGGCCATGTGGTCTGCCTGGCTGGTATGTGGCCATGGTTTAACAGTGTAAAAAATGGAAGAGAGAGTGGCACTGTGTACATTAATCCCATAAGGCAAATACAGTTGAACAATAGATCAAACCGGGCTTCGGAGAAATCACTGAGATATAGGCAATACCTGGAGGTGCAGACTGTGTGCAAGACCGTCGTGTACAAATTCCATAAAAAGAAGGAAGAATCCGCACTCGCTCACTGTAGTTGCTTTAAGCAACTACAGTAGGTGAGTGCGGATTCTTCTTTCTCTTTATGGAATTTGTACACGATGGTTTAACAGTGTGGTGGCAGTCGTGGCCTGGCTGACCATTGCCATGAGTTACAGTGCTACAGTCGTAAGCCAGATAATTTTTTGCCAAAAGAAAACCTTTGTTTGTGGTTATTTGTTGGGGAAGAGGACAAAGGGTGTAGAAGGTTAACCCATGAAAATTGCACCATAACTTTCCCTGCTTTGCTTTAAGGCTCTCATTAATGTTGGCATTCCAGCACCATCTTGCATTTCTTCTTTGGATACTAACTGCTTCCTACATAGTACCGTAAATCAAATTTTTGTTTGTGGCTTCGGTTGGGGAAGAGGATAATGGGAGTAGAATGTTCTCTTATAAAAATTGTACAATAACTTTCCCTGCTTTACTGTAAGACTTTCATCGTTGGTGTTCCAAAACCATCTTGCATGTCTTCCTTGGTTCCTAACTTCTTCCTACATAGTAGCATAAACCTCTTAAGTTCTTGTACATGCTCTTAAAGGATATTTTCAGGACTGTGTTCAGGGACCCCTATATTACAAGTCCCTGGGTTCTGCAGTTCTAGCCATTAGTCTTTATCATGTGTCCTCTGTAAACATTGTAAGTGATCCATATAATTTAAAGTGGTCGAACAGAATATCAATAGACTTTGCGCTACAGGATAATTTTTAATCTTATAATTCCATATTTTATGCTACAGGCGGAATTCACTCTGAAACTCATGGATAAGAGAGGACTATAAAAAATGTAAGCATGGAATCTTACTGTTAAAATCCAAAGCATTCTCCACCAACTATTCATACCAAATATACCCAATGCCTTGTTGTTTGACATTGTTGTTTTTTTCTTTATAACGTTTTTATAGTATATGCAGGAGAGTTAGTATAGCATGTAGTATGATGTATAATGTGGGGAACCTGCGCTGTATATTGTGCTGTCATGTGTATCATGTGCTGTCATTATTTATTGTATATGTGATTGACGACTGATTGCTAATAAAGTTATATTCAATAAAAAAGGAGTTTCCAATGTGTGTCTCTATATAAATATACCGTATATATATATTTGTGTATTGTATTACCACACATAAGATTATTATAATGTAGGTTTTGTTTTGCCGAGAATGGCTACAGTTAATATCCATAGCCCTATAGGATGAAGCACTACACAGACAGACTCCCCCTCCCTTTGGACACACAGACAGACCCCCGCCTGTGGGACCATCTCTCTGTTGTTTTAAGCAGCATCCGCACTTGTCTGTCTCGCGGATGTTATTTTTGTCACAGAGGCTTTTGTCTGTAAGCTAAGGATTGCCACCAACAGCCAGCGTACCAGATAGATCGTAGAAGGTTTATCATGCTGGGTTACAAAGGCCTATTCACTCTGGGACAATTCTACACCCGACATAAATCTACTTTTATCGATAGTTACGATTGTGATGAAAACTAAACTAAACAACCCTAAATAACACGGTAAACCACATTCACCTTTCATAATATTGAGCCTAGAGAACATGCTAATAGAACATCTTCTGGGGATTTTACCTTTCAATTCCCCTGCATCCTTTTGTCCCATTCCCCCACTCTTACTGCTGCAGCCACCAGGTTTCACTTTGCTTCTCCACGTGGTGAGTGCTGTTGCCCACTGGGTTCCTCTCTTGGCGCCCATCATATCCTGGGGGTTTCTTGCAGTAAAGTGATACTGACTCACATATTTACAGACTTAGAGAGAACCAATGTTCTCCTTTCTTCACCAATGTCCTGGCAGCTAACCTTATTTAAAGGACTCCTCTAGATCTGCTCCTTGCCTCAGCAAAAAGGTTGCACCTGTAATCTGTAAAGATGTCCTTCTGATTCAGTATCCTTGTTTTAACCAGACTTGACCATTTGCTGCCTGTTTCCCTTGATGACCAAAGCCCGCTTTTGCCTGACTTCAGCTTCATTGTCTACCTCTTTTGCCAGTTCCCACATTGGACACATCAATATTTGCTATTAGAGAATTAATTGGGGGAAGCAACCTGGGGTTTCTTGCAGTGAAGTCCATCTTCCTGTACTACACCCTGTTCCAAATTATTATGCAAATTCTATTTAAGTGTCACAAAGATTAAATATTTAGTTTTTCAGTGTAACTCATGGCTCTTTTGATCACTGAAAACCATCTCGGACACCTGTGATAATTACATTGCCGGGTGAGCCCAATTTAAGGAAAAACTACTAAAGGTGGGTGTTCCACATTATTAAGCAGACACCATTTTCAAGCAATATGGGGAAGAAAAAGGATCCGCTGAAAAGACTGAAATAGTTAAATGCCTTGGACGAGATATGAAAACATTAGATATTTCATGAAAACTTGAGCGTGATTATCGCACTATTAAGAGATTTGTGGCTGATTCAGAGCACAGATGGGTTTGTGCAGATAAAGGCACATTGAGGAAGATTTCTGCCAGATCCATGCATCGGATCAAGAGAGCAGCTGCTAAAATACCATTACATATACCAGATATTTGAAGCTGCTGGTGCCTCTGGAGTCCCACATACATAAAGGTGTAAAGTCCTCCAGAATCTTGCAACTGTGCATAATATTTCTATTAGGCCACCACTAACCAATGCTCACAAGCAAAGGCTGCATTGGGCAGAAAAATACATGAAGACTAATTTTCAAACAGTCCTGTTCACTGATGAGTGCCGTGCAACCCTGGATGGTTCAGATGGATGGAGTAGTGGATGGTTGGTGGACGGCCACCCTGTTCCAACAAAGCTGCGACATCAGCAAGGCGGTGGTGGAGTCATGTTTTGGGCCGGAATCATGGGATGACATAACAATACAGAAAGTCATACTTATCTCCAGGTCCCTACCACTCACTGCTGGTTTTTGTGATGTGTTGATTTCACAGGAAAGGAACCCTCTTAATGTCATCTATGCCCTGCCTCTTCTTGACAATATCATGAAACATAGTCAATATCAATAGCAAATTTTAGCCTGGGGGTACAAGCACACAGTACTGGCCGATGGGTAATGATCTGTCCTTAAAGGGAATCTGTCAGCTCCGTATACTGCACAAGGCAGACAGGTGTTAGGGAGATATAACTGACAGGACCTTTAGTGGATTTAGCTAATTTCTGTTTGTAAACTTGTAATATCATCTTATTTGTTACCAGCTGACATGTCATACAGGTGGTGCTGAGCTGCAGCATTATGCCTGTTCCCTCTCCCACCCTTCCCTGGGTTGACTGACTGAAGTACGGGGCTCCACACTGAAAGCAGTACCCAGTATGTTAATCATTATCAATAGAGTGGGAGAGGAGGGAGGGGCCCAGCTTCTATGGCTTGGCCCCCGCCTCTATCACACTTCAGCTGCTAAAAAAACTGACAATTTTAAGTTTACAAACAGCAAACAGGATGCACAGGCAGATCCTCTTTACTTTTTATAACAAGCATTATTTCAGGGGGCCCTTACTTGCGGATGCCCATTTTTAGGGTGGAGCATAACCCCTAACAGATAACCTTTGCACATGCAAAAAGCTGTAACATTGGTTGACCGGTTACTAGCATAACTCCATAACCATCACGAATAGCAATATTAACTAATCGGAGGCGCTATGGGCAAATCCCTCTCTTATAGATATACTCAGGTCGGTGAGTACCTTATCATTGTGTGTATAATATCCTGTGCAGCAGTCATAGCAACATTTATTCATGTCTTTTTCTCAGGATAGATCATTAAAGGGGTACTCTGGTGCTTAGACATCTTATCCCCTATCCAAAGGATAGGGGATAAGATGCCTGATCGAGGGAGTCCCGCCGCTGGGGACCCCCGTGATCTTGCACGCGGAACCCCGTTTGTAATCAGTCCCCGGAGCGTGTTCGCTCAGGGACTGATTACCGGCGGCTACAGGGCGGGCGGCGTGTGTAACGTCACGTCCCCGCCCCCGTGTGATGTCACGCTCCGCCTACGGGAGGGGGCGTGATAGCTGTCACGTCCCCTCCCGTAGGCTTGCATTGAGGGGCGGAGCGTAAAATCACACGCGGGCGGGGGCGTGAAGTCAAACGCCGCCCACCCTGTAGTTGCTGGTAATCAGTCCCGGAGCGAACATGCTCTGGTGACTGATTACAAATGGGGTGCCGCGTGCAAGATCACGGGGGTCCCCAGCGGCGGGACTCCCTTGATCAGGCATCTTATCCCCTATCCTTTGGATAGGAGATAAGATGTCTAAGCACCGGAGTACCCCTTTAATATCAGATCAGTGGGTGTCCAACACCAGCACCATTAGGAATCAGCTAAACCATACTTTAATGGTAGCCATCACCCACACACACATCAATAAGCATCAATCACATCAATCAGAGTCCTACCCTCTTCTAAATTTGCATACAGTAATCTTCTTAATCTTGCTTAAAGTATTGACTACTAAGCTATGGCTTTGGGTAAGACCTTCAAAGGTTCCTTATTGAGCTTGATATCAGCTCCTCAGAATAATTTCCTCACCTGGCTGTCAGTTCAGGTTGCCTGATGCTACTTGAATAACTTGGGAAAGGGGAGGAAACTTGGTCATCAATATGTTTTTTGCAAAGTCTTAGATGTAGGAACATGAAACATCAAAGGCTTGGGGTCCATGAGGAGCATGCCTTAATAATCTAAATGTCTTGTGTGAATGAACTGTCTGTCTGCCTGCAATTGGGCAGCATGATAGCTCAGGGGATAACTGCTTTGCCTGTCATGTAGGTGACCCTGGTTCAAATCTCCTAAAATCACTTGATTTCAACCTTCAGTTCCAATCTAATCCCTTTTTTCTAAATTCATTACTAAACCATGGCTTTGGGTAAGATGTCTAAAACTTCTTGGTAAAGTATCTGATTGAGCTCTTGGTATCAGCTTCTCACAGTATTTCTTTCACGTGGCTCTCAACTTGGGTTGCCTATAGCTACATAAATAACTTGTAGTTTTGGGGAAGGGGAGGGCAAATGTCTTAAAGATGTTTTTGCTTAGATGCGGGAACCTGATCAAGGTCTGAGTTGATCCTCAGGTCTGGAATATGTGGTCCATGAGGATTATTCCTTTAGAATCTGAATATCTTGAGTACCAAATTGTCTTACCTATTAATGGGCAGCATGATAGCTCAGGGGGTATCTACTCTGCCTCTCATGCTGGAGACCCAGGTTCAAATCTTCTAAGATCACTTCAATCTAAGCTGTAAGAAAAAAGCCCTACAGCTGAGAAGTGGGAAAAAATGGTGGATTTTGTCATAACCAGCTGCCCCACCAGACAGCTGGTTATAGTTGTGAATAGTACTTAGAGTCCCACCTAATAGGGACATTTTCTACTATTCCACAGAGCCAGCACTGGGACATGAACCAGGGTCTACCAGCATCTATTATCCAGTTCTCCCTGGCACTTTACCTCCTCTTCCTGCTCCGAGAAGTAAGTGAAGGTTTCTTAATGTCATTATCGAGATGGAAGACTCATAAGGTTGTGATCATTCCTATGTAACTCATCTATTTTATTTTATTTATTTTTTATTATTTGATGGATGACACTAAAAGTATAAGCTGAGGCTTCCAGCTCTGCCTGTAGGTCAATGCAATGTGTGTATGCATTACATGTGGGTGACCAGGGTTCTAATCCTGCTCTCTCCTTTATTTTAACCACAACCTTGTGACTCATTCTCTTCCATCTTGATAATGACATTAAGAAACCTTCACTTATTTCTCAGAGCAGGAGCTGGCTGAGGGGGTAAAGTGCCAGGGATAACTGGATAATAGATGCTGGTAGACCCTGGTTCACATCCCAGTGCTGGCTCTGTGGTGTAGGAGCTCAAAGTCCCTATTATGTGGGACTCCAAATACTATACATAGACCAGCTGTCTGATGGGGCAGCTGGTTATAACAAAATCCACCATTTTTCACTGTCTCTGAATTCTCAGCAGTAGGGCTTTTTCTGCAGCTGAGATCCAAGTGATCTTAGAAGATTTGAACTCTGGGTCTCCTGCATGAGAGGCAGAGCAGATATCCCCTTGGCTATCATTCTACCTGTTAATAGATGAGACAATTTGGTAAACAAGACATTTAGATTCTAGAAGAAGGCTCATAACTGACCAGAGGATAGACTCTTGATCATGTTACTGCATCTAAACTAAAACATCTTTAAGACCAATTGTCCTTTCCTTCCTCAACACTACAAGTTTTATATGAAGCATCAGGCAAGTTGAGAGCCATGTGAGGAAACTACTCCAAGGAGCTGATACTAAGAGCTCAATCAGGAACTTTACTAAGACTTTGTGGACATCTTACCCAAAGGCTAAGTAATTGATTTTAGAAAAGGGATAAGATTGAAACTTAAAGACATTTTCAACAACTAGAATTCAAGTGATCTTAAGAGATTTGAACTTGGGTCTCCTGCATTAATGGAAGAGCCATTTAACCCCCTGAGCTATCATGCTACCCACCCAGAGAATGTTTCATTAGGTAAACAAGACATTTAGATTCTTAAGGAATGCTTCTCATGGGCCCAAAGTTTTACACCTGAAGATGACCTATGCTTGTTGGAGAAAATGAAGAGGTGAACCACCTTGGATGTGCTCATATATTGGGTGAGCTACAACCTTTCCAAGATCTACTCATTTATATATAGAGCCAAACCACAGGTCATGCAATCTACATCCGATGGACACTTTACTTGTTCACTGGATTAGATGGTCAATGCTAATTCGCATCACTCTAATAGTGGCGTCCTTCACCGGTCCCGCTGTGTTAAAGAAAAATAAATCTACAGCTTAAAGGGGTACTCCAGTGGAAAACTATTATTTTTTAAATCAACTAGTGCCAGAAAGTTAAACAGATTTGTAAATTACTTCTATATAAAAATCGTAATCCTTCTAGTACTTATCAGCTGCTGTATGCTCCAGAGGAAGTTGTGTAGTTCTTTCCAGTCTTACCACAGTGCTCTCTGCTGACACCTCTGTCCATGTCATGAACTCTCCAGAGCAGAAGCAAATTCCCAAAGCAAACCTCTCCTGCTCTGGACAGTTCCAGACATGAACAGAGGTGTCAGCAGAGAGCACTGTGGACACACAGAAAGGAAATTCAAAATGAAAATAACTTCCTGTGGAGCATACAGCAGCTGATAAGTACTGGAAGGATTACAAATCTGTTTAACTTTCTGGCACCAGTTGATTTAAAAATAAATATTTTCCAGTAGAGTAACCCTATAAGCACGTCTTAAGCACATGACAGTGAGTGCCTCCTATTTTCATATTTTCCTACAAGTCTATTCACGTCACTGTTCTTAATGTTATGGCCGATCGGTGTAGATAGATATTCTCTCTATTTATACTTATGTTGGACTGTCTTGATCGGTCTCTAGCAATAGAAGTAGTAATCCTCGATAAAAAAAATGTTTTCAGATGGACATGATATGTTCATTGCTGTTATCAGACCAGTGTTTTCCAACCAGGGTGCCTCCAGCTATTGCAAAACTACAGCTCCCAGTATGCTGGAAGTTGTAGTTTTGCAACAGCTGGGGCACCCTGGTTGGGAAACACTGATTAAATGGGTGTATTTTTTATTAGTTTTTTCCCCTGGGGTTCGGACGTTTGAACATCGCCTTTCTACATTCCAGCACCAGCAATGGGGCACATCCAAGCACCCTGGTTGAAAAGAGAAGAGGTAGAATGAGTTTTCTTTAGGATTCTTTGGGATAGTTTCCAAACTCATCTGGCACCACACTATCAGTTTCCTAAATGATGTCTGTGTATCTGCACTAACCTTTTCAATATACTTGTAGAATATTTATGGCGGATGCGGTCAGCGGAGGAACAGGCATCCCCCAAGGACCTAACCCCCCTCTCCTCATACACACTAGTCCCTTGGGTTGGTCCAAGAAGAAAAAAAGGGGGGGGGGGGACATTTTTTAAAAGCCTTCGTTGTTTGTTGACAACACTTTCCGGAATGTCACCTATAGGTGACGCTGTCACATGTAAATAATAATGTGTATCTTAGAGCGGAGATTTTATTTTGTATGAATTAGTTTAGTGAAGCATCTGCTCTGCGGTTACTATGGCTAGCTGTCATATGGAGGATATTAGTGGATACACATTTCTCGGTTATTTTCCTGATGACTGTGTGTATTGGCAGCCGAAGTGCACAAGGTCCAGTCCTGGTAGCCAGTGGAAAGGCTTTTTTTTTTCATGGCACGGGGTTTGTTTAGCTGTCCTTTGCTTCACATCGCTTTGTAACAGTATGAATCTGGGTCACTGCTGTTTAATGGGTCCGGTAAATTTATTGCACAGAATGAAATGTTGGGGAAAGGGGCCAAATCCAGCACATGCTCTTTACAAGAAGAACAGAGAATTATAAAGGGGTATTACAAGGTGATGTGCGGCTTTAATCATCCGCCTTCATTGTGGAGAAAAACCCTTTGTAAGGGTGGGCAATGTCTGTCCTGACAGTATCTTCGTGTCTGCTTTACCAAACTGCAGCATAGACAAGTTATTATACTTATCCAAAAATCCACCATCCAGCATTGGTGACCAGGGATCAGAGAGCACTAATGACCGGGGACCAGTGACCAGCTCTTCTTTTTTTAAAGTATTTATTTAAGTTTTACAATATTAATAACAAACACCGCCAACATGGCGAAAAAAGAACATTCAAAGACAATAGTACTCCCGAGAGGTCCCAGAGACCATCACCACCATCGTAATAAAGAGGAGAGTACATTAAAATAGGTACCCGTGTAGCAGAAGAGCAGCTCTGGGACCCATGAAAGAAGACCCACAGACAGAAAACCAGACATACAGCAAGCACACTACACGGCACCCCCCCAGCCCCAACCACAAAATAGAAGAGTACACCGTAACGACCTACTGAGGCAATCTATCCGGCTGGTCCGCCGAGACATCCAACAATAGACAAGGGGTCCACACCTTATCAAATTTCTTAGGCATGAAACAACGGAACATATTTGTTGACCAAAGATATCCATCGGGACAGTGGGGGGGGGGGGGGGGGGAGGAGTTATCCTTCCACGTCATGACTACTACTTTGCAGGCACAATACAGCGGAAAACGAATCAGCAAGCGTCTATGTGAGCTAGAGATCAGATCATTAACAACCCCCAACAGGCACACCACAGGGTCAAGGATAAAAGGGAATTCCAATTGGTCAGCCAGAAACCCCATCATCTCCCTCCAGAAGACCGCAATGACGGGGCACTCCCACACAGCATGCAAGAAGGTACCAACCGAGAAGCATCGAAAGCACAGGTCAGCCGGAGAGAGACTAATAAGCTTAAGCCGAGCAGGGGTATAATACAGCCGCAGGACATACCTGGATTGGATCAGCATATCTCTACAGCTAACAACCGTTGCGTAGTAAGAGCCTTCAATCTCCCACCACTGACCCTCATTCAGACCCGGTATATCAGCTACCCATTTATGATAGGCTAGGGAGAAAGGGTAGGCCCTAGCGACTGAAGAAAGGCATAGGACTGAGTAAGAGGTTTGGATAGATCCGTAGCACCCAGGAGGAGCTCCACTTCCGAGAAAACAGGGGTAAACATCAGGGAGCCAAACTGTGCCTGAACAGCATGCCAGAGCTGAAAATACCTAAACAAGGCACTTCCAGGGAAGCCTAACGTTCTCTCATGTCCGAAAAAGGATAGGAAAACCTGCTCCTCCCGGAACAGGTGAAGCACAAATTTGACTCCATGCGATCCCCAAAAACTGGCCTCCTGTAACCCATGTAGGTGAGGTAAGTTTATGTTCCCCCACAAGGGTGCCCTGGGAGATACCAAGGGCTGCAGAAACCTACTCGACATCACGAACCATACCCTAGCTACAGTTAACAGAGGAACAGGATAGGAAGAACGAGAATGATACCTGTAGAGTGTATTGGTCAGAGCTTCACAAGACCCCATAAGCACACCAGCCAGGGCAGTGGCCGAATTTGACATGTCCAGGTCGATCCACCCCCTGAATAGACCAACTGAGAGGCAAGAAAATAGTCATGTACGTCAGGGGTAGCCAAGCCACCACACCGCGTGGGAGCCTGAAGAAGGGCCCGACCGAGTCTGGGAGGCTTCCCTGCCAATAGAAGGATCCCAGAGCACCACATAACGCACCAAAATACTTCTTAGGGGGAATGGCCGGGGCTAAGTGAAATAGATATAAAAATTTAGGAAGGTAGATCATTTAAAAAATATTAATCCTACCAGCTAAGGAAAGAGGGAGTGTGGACCATGCCTTCAGTGTCTCCACCAGACCAGCTCTGGTGACCAGGGATCAGTGACCAGCTCTGCTAACCAGGAACCAGTGACCAGCTGTGGTGACCAGGGATCAGTGACCAGCTCTGGTAACCAGGAATCAGTGACCAGCTCTGGTAACCAGCTCTAGTGACCAGAGATCAGTGACCAGCTCTGGTATCCAGGAACCAGTGACCAGCTCTGGTGACCAGGGATCAGTGACCAGCTCTGGTGACCAGGGATCAGTGACCAGCTCTGGTGATCAAGAACCAGTGACCAGCTCTGGTGATCAGTAACCAGTGACCAGCTCTGGTGACCAGGGATCAGTGACTAGCTCTGGTGACCAGGGATCAGTGACTAGCTCTGGTGACCAGGGATCAGTGACCAGCTCTGGTGACCAGGGACCAGTGACCAGCTCTGGTGACCAGGGACCAGTGACCAGCTCTGGTGACCAGGGACCAGCTCTGGTGACCAGGGATCAGTGACCAGCTCTGGTGACCTCTGCACCCCGGCTAAGAGTTTAGAAAAGTGGACCCCCCCCACCCCCTCTATTAAAGTGCAACTGTCATGAGTTTTTAGCCCCCCCAGACTACTACAATGTTGTTACAGATGTCCATAACGTGAGCGTAACCATACCTTTATCGCTTTCCATTTATGCAGCGGTCAGACACAGTCGGATAGGCATGGCTTGGGGTTCGCAAAGCACCGACATGCCTATCCTCTCCTTTCAGCACTGGGACCGCAGTGTAGTAAGACGTGGCGCATGTGCCCCTCCCTTCCTCTAGTACTGCACCTGCGCAGTGAGGGCATAGGCAGCAGGAGCGAGTGCTCGCTCTGTCTATCCAGGGCAGGGGCGCATGCGCTGTGGATGCGATCCCAGCGCTGAATGGAGAGGATAGGCGTGGCGGCGGCAGGGCTTTGCGAACCCCAAGCCACGCCTATCCTCTCCTTTCAGCACTGGGACCCCTGTGTAGTAAGACGCAGCGCATGTGCCCCTCCCTTCCTCTAGTACTGCACCTGCGCAGTGAGTGCATAGGCAGCGGGAGCGAGTGCTCGCTCTGTCTATCCAGGGTAGGGGCGCATGCGCTGTGGATGCGATCCCAGCGCTGAAAGGAGAAGATAGGCGTGGCGGCGGCGGGGCTTTGCGAACCCCAAGCCACGCCTATCCGACTGTGCCTGACCGCTGGATAAATGTATTTTATAAGTTATAAAAGAAGGAGGAAAAGCAATAAAGGTATGGTTACACTCACGTTATGGACATCTGTAACAACATTGTAGTGGTCTGGGGGGGGGCTAAAAACTCATGACAGCTGCGCTTTAAGGATATACTAAAATAGGACTGGACAACCCCTTTTTAAGCTCTCAAACAGAACAAGCAATAATATATGCAATTTCTAAAGAGTATTATGATATATTTAGTGTTATAATTCTATACACTATCTGCAAGTATCCGTAAAATAATACCATTACAATACAATTGCTACATTCACGCTGTAAGCATTCTAGGTAAGGGTTAAGTTCCCCCTTTCTCTTTATTGCTCAGATTTTTTTTTTTTTTCCACATTATTGGGAAAAAAAGAAATTCCAGACGCGGCCCCGCACCTCTCCTTGCGCTCCCTCCTTCACCCCAATTTTGCAGCAGTTGGGAACGAGGTGAGACTTTTACACGGCAGCAGCAGGAACACTTCTAACTAGCTGCATATTTCTGGCTCGGGCTCTCGGGCCTCGGAAAGGAATAAATATTAGGATCCAGCATCCGGATTACTCCGTAATGCACATTTTTAAAAGGGGGGGGGGGGGGGGGGGTAAGCGACTCCTGCGAAAGATAAACCCTAGAAAAAAAACGGAAAAAAAAAACAACGATCAATACATTTCCCGGGATACATTTGATACACTGTTTCCCAACCAGAACGCCTCCAGCTGTTGCAAAACTACAACTCCAAGCATACCCGGAGTTGTAGTTTTGCAACAGCTGGGGGCACCCTGGTCGGGAAACACTAATTTAATGGGTGTATTTTTGTTTTTTTCCTGGGATTCGGCCGTTTGAACATCGCCTTTCTACGTTCCAGCACCAGCACTGGGGCACATCCAAGCTCCTGATTGGCCACGGGACAAAAAAAGCAGTCTAAGAATACTGACGGGTTTAACCCTTTCCTAGATCCGCGCCTGCCCCGGGATTCATCTTATACATCTTACAATGTCGCTAAAAAGGGTTCAAAATCTGATTTGTTATATATATATATATATATATATATATATATATATATATAATTTTATATATATATATATTTTTTTTTTTATATATAATTATATATATATATAAATGATTTTATATATATATATATATATATATATATATACACATATATGTTTATGTAATATATATATATATATATATATATATATATATAAATTTAATTATATATTTTTTTTATATATAAATTTTTAGATGCCAGCGATAGAACCCAGGGTCAGGGAAATATTACCGCATGGTTTTCATGCCCAAAAGTTCAAGAAAACATCACTGTTCGAATGCCGAACTCCCGCAGATCCCGCTTGTTGATTCAGCTTTGCTTTGTGAACGACAGGTATTGCTAAGAATACACATGCCAGCCGCAGGACTTTGTAGCAGTGCATGTTATTGCTGGGAGCTAAGGATGTGTTCCTACCTTCAGTTTTTTTTTTAAATTCAGTTTATAAAGGGGTTATCCAGGATAACCAGAAGAAAACAACGTTTTTTTTAATGGAAACAGCGCCACTCTTGTCCTCAGGATCTGTGTGGTATTGCAGGTCAGTTCCATTGAAGTTGTAATACCACACATAACATGAGGACAGGGATGGTGCTGGATTTGGAAGAAAGCAACTATGCTTTTCTAATCCTGGATGACAATTTTTTAAGTTATCCTCTACTCGTAGTGTGCACTGCAAAATGTACAAAAACCTCATAATTCAACGGGTGTACGGGCATGCTGGGAGTTGTAGTTTTGCAATCCACCGCTTGGAGACCACTGCCTTAGAACAAGCAAGAAAAACAAACAAGAAGACGTCACGAGCCGAATCTTATATAAAAGTTTTAATTCCCCCCGCCCCCCCCCCCCCTCGGGTGAAAGGTCAATTTCCTGTGAATTCTGAAGGTATTTAGTAGTAATTGTGTTGATATTCATTAGTCTAAGTTCCTGTCATTATCAGGGATATCCTATAAGGGAGCTCCCCGCCTGCGCCTGCTTCGGGTTCCCTGCAGGTCCTGCTTCTGGACAAGGCACCCTTTTCTAATAACTTCACAATGGGTTCCATTATCCTCGGAACGTGTTCAGGGCGAGGAAGAGGAGGGTGGAGGGATGGTGTACAAAGGCGGCTTTCAGTAATCAGGCACTCATCATAACACCCGTCCTGCAGGTGGGGGGCTCTGAGGGACCTACCTTATATGAGAGCCAAGATACCTTCACTAGACCAATTCTGGCTAGAGTTACACCATTACATGTTCTCCATATTTTAGGCTGGGTTCACACCACGTTTTTGCAATACAGTTCCCGATCAGGTTTTTGATAAAAAACGGATTCCTCAAAACCTGACTAAACTGTATCAAAAAGTGTACAAATTTCAATCCGTGTACGGTTTGAAAAATTATGTCAGGTTGCATCCGTTTTTTAAGAAAAAAAAAGTATAAATTTTTAACTTTTCACTCCATTATGAATAAAGTTTTACTTGCTTGATTGAAATTCCAACGAAAAAACTGTGCAAAGTCAAAAACCGTATGGTGAAAACCGGATGGAGCTGTACGCACATACAAGTCTGTAAGGTTCCCATTGACTCTGGGATTATATGCGTTTCGTTACGTTTTTTTCCCCCGGACCAAAAACCGCGGTAGGCTACGGTTTTGGGTACGGGAAAAAAACTGACAGAACCTTACAGGATGCAAAATGGACACAACTGCATTGTTTGACATACGGTTTTCAATGGAGAGTCAATGCATACGGTTTTCAATACGGTTCCGTACGGTTTTCATGTTGAAAATGTATACTGGAACTGTATTACAAAAACGTGGTGTGAACCCTAACTGAGAATAAGAGAAATAGTCTTGCTTGTCTTACAGCTTCACCGTCTTCAATTATCTTCCCCAGCGGGACCTATACCCTCCCACCCATTCTCCTTTTTTACTTCCAAAATAAGTTTTCAACCCCTCTATGTTTAGTCACACTCCCGATGCTTTCCAAATTGTAAAATAAGTTAAAGGGGTACTCCGGTGGAAAACTTTTTTTTTTTAATCAACTGGTGCCAGAAAGTTAAACAGATTTGTAAATTAGTAGATAAAAAGGTTATTGTCACGATTCGGCTTACAGGTTGTGGATCCACTGTGTCAGCGAGGGATTGGCGTGGACCGTGCTGGTGGACCGGTTCTAAGAGGCTACTGGTGTTCACCAGAGCCCGCCGCAAAGCGGGATGGTCTTGCTGCGGCAGTAGCAACCAGGTCGTATCCACTAGCAACGGCTCAACCTCGCTGACTGCTGAGAAGGCGTGGGACAGAAGGACTAGGCAGAGGCAAGGTCAGACGTAGCAGAAGGTCGGGGCAGGCGGCAAGGTTCGTAGTCAATATGGATAGCAGGAGATCAGGTAACACAGGCTTGGACAACACTAAACGCTTTCACTGGCACAAGGCAACAAGATCCGGCAAGGGAGTGCAGGGGAAGTGATGTGATATAGCCAGGGAGCAGGTGGAAGCCAATTAAGCTAATTGGGCCAGGCACCAATCATTGGTGCACTGGCCCTTTAAGTCTCAGAGAGCTGGCGCGCGCGCGCCCTAGAGAGCGGAGCCGCGCGCGCCAGCACATGACAGCAGGGGACCGGGACGGGTAAGTGACTTGGGATGCGATTCGCGAGCGGGCGCGTCCCGCTGTGCGAATCGCATCCCCGACGGCCATGTCAGTGCAGCGCTCCCGGTCAGCGGGTCTGACCGGAGCGCTGCAGGGAGAGAGACGCCGTGAGCGCTCCGGGGAGGAGCGGGGACCCGGAGCGCTCGGCGTAACAGTTATTAGTCCTCAGCTCAATATCAAAAAAAGATTAAATGGTAGATGTCTGGTGTCAGAAAGAACAAAAGACAACCATATCACTAGTAAATAGTTTAATATATAAAAATAATAATAATAATAATAATAATAATAAAGTATATGCATATACTTTATTATTATTATTATTTTTATATATCAAACTATGGTATTTACTAGTGATATGGTTGTCTTTTGTTCTTTCTGACACCAGACATCTACCATTTAATCTTTTTTTGATATTGAGCTGAGGACTAATAACCTTTTTATCTACTTTTTTTCTATCTCTCTGTGGGGGAGAGCTTTAGTTAACCTCGCTAATTTTTTTGTGGTTGAGCTACACATAACTACTCCTAGATTTGTAAATTACTTCTATTAAAAAATCTAAATCCTTCCAGTACTTATTAGCTGCTGAATACTACAGAGGAAATTCTTTTCTTTTTGGAATACAGAGCTCTCTGCTGACATCATGAGCACAGTGCTCTCTGCTGACATCTCTGTCCATTTGAAGAACTGTCCAGTGTAGGAGAAAGCATGACCTCTGGGGAAGCATGACCTCTGTCCTGGTACAGGCGGTGGCATCACACATCATCACTGCCTGCATCAGAGCGGAGGAGGAAGGAAGCGGTGCAGCTGCTCTGGGTGGGAGAGGAGGTAAGTATATATATTTTTTATTTATATTATATTTGTGGGTAGGAGGGAACTATCTACTTGCTGGAGAGGGGGGGGGGGGATAATTGCTTACTGGGAAAGGGGAGGGGGAAATAACTTCCTACTGTGGGGGGGTGGGTTGCCTGACTACTGGAGGGAGGAGGTACCTGCCTACTGGGTACTGGGGTATATTGCCTGACTACTGGGGGGTATGCCTGCCTGCTGATGGGCTACCTGGCAGCTACCTGGCTACTGGGGGGATTGCCTCATTACTTGGGGGGATTGCCTGCCTGCTAGGGGAGGTGGGGGGTATCTGTCTGCTGGGGAACTGCCTGCTTACTGGGGGAGCCACCTGCCTATTGGTGGGATTACTTTCTTCTGGGGCAAGGGGGAGCTACCTGCTTATTAGATCTACCCCAAATCCCAAATACTCTAAGTATGCCCCTGAGGAGCAGGGAAAGCACGTCATCAGGATAAGTAAGCAGAGGAATCAGGATGAACCAGAGTACCGGTCCTGTAGCGGGCGAGGTGAGTACATTGTACTTTATAATTTTTCAGCCTAGCAGGTAGCAGTTTGTTCTTAAATAATAATAATTCTTAAAAATAAATTTCAAACACCCTTTTAAACTAGTTGCCTGCAGTATGTACTGTATTGTATATATATATATATATATATATATATATATATATATATATCATTATTTGCTCATCTCCTCTTGCTCTATATTTTTTTTAGATTTTTGCTACAAAAGTGATGGAAAAAAAACAAAAAACAACTACATGAAAGCAGCAATGTGGTAATCTGTCATATGCACACCTGTTTACTCTTACCTACACCTCTTCTTTTGCAGCAAAGTATAAGGTACATATACGGAACCTCTCCCATAGACAGACGACTGGAAAATGTCAACTGGATGCTAAATTCCAACACAAGTGAGTGCACTGTATAAACTATAAGTACTGCACGAAAGTACAAAGCAGAACCTTTCTATAAGTATACATATCACCAAGGAGAGAAGTGCAAATGTGCCTATTCCTAAAAGAGAGGGGGAGGTGGACCAGGAAAATAAAGCTGGGTAATGTGGAATATTGCAATGTATATATCATGTGAAGTATATACAGCCTAATCCAAAATCTTCTGTCCTTAGGACATGAACACAAGATGAACTATTAGGCCTCTTGCGGTCCACATTCGCTAAAGCAGTATTTTCAAAACAGGGTGCCTCCAGTGGTGGCAAAAATTACAACTCCCAACATGCCCGGACAGCCTTTGGCTGTCCGGGCATGTTTGGAGTTGTAGTTTTTGTCACCGCTGGAGGCACCCTGGTTGGGAAACACTGCCCTAAAGCAAGTCAGAGAAGCAATGGGGAACACATCACCAGCAACGTAATGTGTGCCCAAACACATCACCAGCAACGACCATCTGCGCCCAAAGCCTAGCACAGCCGGCATTCTAAACATAAATGTTGAGTACGCCTGGGTGTCGGGCCAAAAACCGTGAGGGGTCCCAGCGGCCAGACCCCTGCGATCAGACATCTTATCCCCTAACCTTTGGATAGGTGATAAAATGTCTAGGTGCGGAGTACCCTTTAAAGGGGTTATCTAGGAAAAAACTTTTTTTTATATATATATCAACTGGCTCCAGAAAGTTATACCGATTTGTAAATTACTTCTATTAAAAAATCTTAATCCTTTCAGTACTTATGAGCTTCTGAAGTTAAGGTTGTTCTTTTCTGTCTAAGTGCTCTCTGATGACACGTGTCTCGGGAACCGCCCAGTTTAGAAGCAAATCCCCATAGCAAACCTCTCCTACTCTGTGCAGTTCCTGAGACAGGTGTCATCAGAGAGCACTTAGACAGAAAAGAACAACCTTAACTTCAGAAGCTCATAAGTACTGAAAGGATTACGTTTTTTTTTTATAGAAGTAATTTACAAATCTGTTTAACTTTCTGGAGCCAGTTGATATATAAAAAAAAGTTTTTCCCTGGATAACCCCTTTAAGGATCTGAGATATGTGTCATATGGGTCTTCCTGAATATTGGGCCCATAGAGACTGGATCTGAGTAGGCCTACCATTTTTCAGAGGTTGTTATCACACAGATCAGAGAGCAGAGAGCACTGTGACACAGAGGTTGTTATCACACAGATCCGCTAAGAAAAAAAATAATGGTAGAATGTGGTAACACAGAAAAGGCGTCCTTCCCTAGAAGCAATGCCCTGTCTCATAGAGGTATCATGTGGTTGCCACGCATGTTTACCGTGTGCCATATTACACAAGGTGATTATCGGCCTAACAGGACAATATGGTCCTGTGTAATAGGCCTAGTGCTAAGCAAATGTTGGCTGATCACAACTTTTCAGCTGATTGAAAATCATTGTTTCTTTGCCGAACTTCTTCCTATGTAATAGGGAACCTTACCAAACGTGCTCACCTCAATCCAGGCAGATGGCTCGAAATGGACATTGGGTGCTTTTAGCTGGTTTGGCCACATTTAAAAAAATAAATAAATAAAAAAAAAAAGAATATCCTCCGCAGGATTCTATATTATATCTAATGCCTGCCTATCGGCCATGCCCGCACTCTTTTTCCCAAAATACAGTGGTCCCTCAACTTACAATGGCCTCAGGTTACAATATTTTCCTTTTCTGGACCATTGTAACTTGAATCTATACGCAACATACAATACTATAGGCAGTCCAGATCTACGAAACGTGTCAATGGTTCTGACCAATCAGAATGAGCAATTTGCTGGTAAAACTCTTGTATTACTGAAGTGCATGCACAAACTGGCTGTCTGGTAGCGTCACCCTACAGTACAGGGAGGTACTACATGTTCTGTACTACTCTTTGCCTGTGCCAGGGTTAGTTGCTCCTTTGGACACCAGGTGAGGACAGATCTGTAGTGACCACTGGTGTGAAGTGTGCTGGCAATGGTTGTGGGTAAAAAATAGACACAGTTAGTGACGCCAGGGTAAGGTTAACCTCCACACTTCAAGGGTAGAAGCTTCAGGATCAAATGATCAATCCTATGTATTCTTAAGTACCACTTGGCTTTCTACCTAAGCCATGGGTCTTTCTCAAACAGTCCTTTACGGGACTGTTGGCCGCCTGTTGTTCTAATCCCCAAATCTCCTCCCACCCCCTGCCCTCTATTTCCCTGCCCTCACCAGTGTTAGTCCACCCCAACTTTCACACAGGTCTCGATGACCAGGTTATTGGCTCCCGGATCACTGTGAAGTGGAAGATGGACCTAAACATTCTCCTCTCACAGCAAATTGTACCTTTCCTGGAGCTGATGGTGGTTGCCCAAAAACATTTTCTAAGCCAAGGAGGCAAAGCTGAGCTGCTCAAGTGTCATGGTCTGGCTTGTCTCCTCACTCTCCCTCACTTCCCAGCCCCTACTTTATTGTAAGCCAAGCTCTGTACATCACTAAACAAGAGACTTTTAGGTATGGGTAAGAAGGAAGGTATGCCAGGCTATGACACTTGAGCATCTTGGCTCCACCTCATTGACCCAAAACTGGCACAGAATCCATAAATAGAGGAATAATAGAAACTTCATACTTTTCATCGCACTTGGTCCACTTATCACTAACATGTATGTAACATCTGGACAAAAAAAACTAAACGTAGTAGAAACCCCCCAGAGATACTCCGGGTTGAGATAATAAATGGGGGGTTTGGACTCTCACAAGCTGAAAGCCACATCCAGCACAGGGGGGCCTGGACTCTTACATGGGGTTGTCCAGAGCTGTTAGCAGTTCAAAAAGCATACCCCTAAATTATATTCAGATAAACGTACACATTTATAGACTGATCAGTCAAAAACACATGGTTAATATTGTGAAAGTCCCCCTTGTGCTGCTGCAACAGCTCTGACTCGTCAAGCAATGGACTTGACAAGACCTCTGAAGATGTCCTGTGGTATCTAGCACCATGATGTTAGCAGCAGATCCTTCAAGTCTTGTACGCTTTGAGGTGCAGCCTCCATTGATCTAAAGACTTTTGAGGCCAAGTCAACACCTTGAACTCTTAGTCATGTTCCTCATTCCTGAACACTTTTTGCAGTGTGGCCAGGGGATTATCCTGCTATAAGAGGTCGCTGCCATTAGGGAATCCCATTGCCATTAAGGGATTTACTTGGTCTGTACAATGTTAAGGTACGTGTTACGTGTCTCTGTTACATCCATATGAATAACCAGACCCAAAATTTCCCAGAAAAATATTACTGCTTGCATAATTCATGACAACAGATCTCTTTCCTCCATTGCTCCATGGTTGAGGTCTGATGCTCACATGACCTTTGTAGACACTTTTGATAGTGGGAAGGGGTCAGCATGGTCACTCTGAGTGGTCTGCAGTAAGCTGGGATGTACTATGTGTTCTGGCACCTATCATAACCAGAATTAACTTTTTAAGCAAATTGTGCTACAATAGTTCTTTTATGGGATCGGTCAGACTAGCCTTCACTCCGTACACACATCAGTGAGCATTAGGTGCCCGTGACCTTGTTGCTGGTTAACCAGTTGTCCTTCACTCGATCATTTTTAGTTGGAACTAACTACTGAATACTAAAACAATCCACAAGATGAACCATCCACAAGATCCTTACACTTATATCCCACACCTTGATAGGCGCCATTGTATGAGATACTGATTGTTCCATTCACCTGCGAATGGTGGTGATGTTATGGCTGATCGGTCGATTCATGAAAAAAAACAACTTTGGTAAATAAAAGTCCCCAAGCTGCATTCAGCTGTTTAAAACTATCTATTCTTATGTTTCTTGTAATGAGAAAGGTCGTGTTATGATAAGGCAAGGGGTCGATCATGTTAAACTCTATAGGGAAATACCAATTATATAGTTATAAGATACAGTGTCCAGGGCTAATTAGGATGTCCCAGGGTAGTTGTGGGGAGATGTGTAATTGTAGCCTTTTTACCTTTGCACTTTATTAGACTCACATGTCTTATTGCTCGTCTCGAAGACTGTGATCCTTATTGGTATACAGCTGGAGGCATTCTTGAATTGCAGCAACTATTGACCTGTTGCGAGGAGCACTCAACGTGGATATGAACATAGAGGAGGCGGCATAGGAGAAATTTGGACTGGGATGTTAACAGCTATCTATAATAGAAACCACACATTTATAAACACTTATGATTCAATTGTAAGTGTCTCCTAAGAATGCGGTTACTATTATTTTACAGCCAGTTTGGGGATCCTGCTTCATCCCATTACGACAAACCTACAGTTATATTAAAGGAGACCTCCGACGAAAATTAACTTATCCCCTATCCACAGGATAGTAGCTGATCGCAGGAGGCCTGACTGCTTGGGCCCCCGCGATCACCAGGATGGGACCCGGCGCTCAGTGAGGAGCATGTCCTGCAGCCGGCACATGCTCCATTCATTTTTTCATTGGAGCGCTGAAAAGATCTGAGTACAGCTCATGGGCACCATCGGTGCTCCCATAGAAATGAAAGGAGCGTGTGCCGTCTACTGGTAGATGACACGTGCTCCTTAACTGAGAGCGCCAGGGTCCTGTCCTGGAGATCACAGGGGGCTCCAGTTGTCGGGCCCCCCATGATCAGCTACTGAACCCCTATCATGTGGATAGGGGATAAGTTAATTTTAAGCAGAGTACTCCTTTAATTACCAGTTCTGAATCCCTGGCTGCACCCACTCACAGTAGCGCCTGAGGCAAGGGCCTGCTGGGCCACCACATACACACTTGAATACATTCATATATGTGTGCACTTACGTGCCTATCCAAGGTATTCACACATTAGCTATGAGACATTACCATTACCTTCTGATATTAGAATCAGTGAACTTACAACAATACAAGGGCACAAAATGCACTTAGAACCACTTTTCCATTAAAATCGAAATAAAAATGTGTGTCTCATGCAGCATATCAACCAAATGCAGCCAGACATGACTGGGCCCCTGCATATTGATATTACACTGCTCAAAAAAATAAAGGGAAGACTTAAACAACACAATGTAACTCCAAGTCACTGACACTTGTGTGAGATCCCACTGTCCACTCAGGAAGAACACTGATTGACAATCAATTTCACATGGAACAGACAACAGGTGGAAATTATAGGCAATTAGCAAGACACCCCCAATAAAGGAGTGGTTCTGCAGTTGGTGAACACAGACCACTTCTCAGTTCCTATGCTTCCTGGCTGATGTTTTCATAACTTTTGAATGCTAGCGGTGCTTTCACTCTAGTGGTAGCATGACGGGGTCTACAACCCACACAAGTGGCTCAGGTAGTGCAGCTCATCCAGGATGGCACATTAATGCGAGCTGTGGCAAGAAGGTTTGCCGTGTCTGTCAGCGTAGTGTCCACAGTATGGAGGCGCTACCAGGAGACAGGCCAGTACATCAGGAGATGCGGAGGAGGGCGTAGGAGGGCAACAACCCAGCAGCAGGACCGCAACCTCTGCCTTCATGCAAGGAGGAGCCGGAGGAGCAAAGCCAGAGCCCTGCAAAATTACCTCCAGCAGGCCACACATGTGCATGTGTCCACTCAAATGGTCAGAAACAGACTCCATGAGGGTGGTATGAGGGCCTGACGTCCACAGGTGAGGGTTGTGCTTACAGCCCAACACCGTGCAGGACGTTTGGCATTTGCCAGAGAACACCAAGATTGGCAAATTCGCTACTGGCAACCTGTGCTCTTCACAGCTGAAAGCAGGCTCACACTGAGCACATGTGACAGACGTGACAGAGTCTGGAGATGCCGTGGAGAACGTTCTGCTGCCTGCAAAATCCTCCAGCATGACCGGTTTGGTGGTGGGTCAGTAATGGTGTAGGCGGATGCTTTAGTCGAGGTCTGGAAGGACATCCCTCAGGAGACCATCCGCCACCTCATCAGGAGTATGTCCAGGCATTGTAGGGAGGTCATACGGGCACGTGGAGGCCCCACACACTACTGAGCCTCATTTTGACTTGTTTTAAGGACATTACATCAAAGATGGATCAGCCTGTAGTGTGGTTTTCCACTGTGATTTTGAGTGTGACTCCATATCCAGACCGCCATGGGTTGATAAATTTGATTTCCATTGATAATTTTTGTGTGATTTTGTTGTCTACACATTCAACTATGTAAAGACGAAAGTATTTCATACAATTCATTCATTCAGATCTAGGATGTGTTATCTTTATTTTTTTGAGGAGTGTATTTAAAACACGTTATGTTACAGCGCAGAGAATGGATGTGATATCGTACGCTTCATGTAACAGTATGGCAGCAGTGACCGCCCAATAACCAGTCTGTATATTTTGTTATGTGCAATATTTTTGCATTCAGAGACTTGTGATCCAGCCGGCAAGAGGGGGGCCCACATGCCTGAATCCCACAGGACCATCGGCAGCTACCAGAAGAACAAAAGATCTTTATATCATCTCACTTTATTTACGGATATGCAGCACTGTACTCCAAGAAGAAAATAAATTAAATGAAATTGAGGAAAGGGGGGAGGTAAGGGAATATTGGAAAGGAGGAAGAGTGCTTAAGGCAAGTTAAAGAAATAGGAGAAGAAAGGAGAAATGAAGGGAAGACGAGGAGAACCCAGGGGACTGGGAAATGATAAATGATACATATAACAGAACAATAAATTCTATGATGATTCAAGGTAGGAATCTGAAAAATACTATTAATAAAAGACATAATTAAGTTAAAAAAAAAAATATTTTTACAAATTTTTTTTTTTCATAGGCTGATTTTCTCCACAGTAACATTTTAAGTATCAATGGATCAAACCACCACTCCTATTATCCTCACTCTAATATCAGTCTCCTCATCTCCTTCCATGTTGCATATAGTGGAACGAAGCCTTAAAATTTATTTTCTGGTAAACTTGCAGGACATTGTTGTATTGCAGGAACAGTCACAGTCTATGGCCCACACTGAAGAAGACAACCCCTTCAGAAGCTGGCACAGTACTCTGCTGATCATTGCGGCCCAGCTTCATAATCCCATGCCTATTAATTTTTATTGCCAATGGTATTGTCTATCCTGTTCTATAACATGAGCAGGTATAATGACATAGAGCAGGATGAGCTGAGCAGATGATATATACAATACAGTACAATCTGCAGGTATCATGTTATAGAGCAGGAGGAGCTGTACAGATATATACAATACAGTACAATCTGCAGGTATCATGTCATAGAGCAGGAGGAACTGAGCAGATGATATATACAATACAGTATAATCTGCAGGTAACATGTTATAGAGCAGGAAGAGCTGAGCAGATGATATATACAATACAGTACAATCTGCAGGTAACATGTTATAGAGCAGGAAGAGCTGAGCAGATGATATATACAATACAGTACAATATGCAGGTATCATGTTATAGAGCAGGAGGAGCTGTACAGATGATATATACAATACAGTACAATCTGCAGGTATCATGTCATAGAGCAGGAGGAGCTGAGCAGATGATATATACAATACAGTACAATCTGCAGGTAACATGTTATAGAGCAGGAAGAGCTGAGCAGATGATATATACAATACAGTACAATCTGCAGGTAACATGTTATAGAGCAGGAAGAGCTGAGCAGATGATATATACAATACAGTACAATCTGCAGGAATCGTGTTATAGAGCAGGAGGAGCTGAGCAGATGATATATACAATACAGTATAATCTGCAGGTATCATGTTATAGAGCAGGAGGAGCTGAGCAGATGATATATATACACTACAGTACAATCTGCAGGTAACATGTTATAGAGCAGGAAGAGCTGAGCAGATGATATATACAATACAGTACAATCTGCAGGAATCATATTATAGAGCAGGAGGAGCTGAGCAGATGATATATATACAATACAGTACAATCTGCAGGTAACATGTTATAGAGCAGGAGGAGCTGAGCAGATGATATATACAATACAGTACAATCTGCAGGTAACATGTTATAGAGCAGGAGGAGCTGAGCAGATGATATATATATATATATATATAATACAGTACAATCTGCAGGTATCATGTTATAGAGCAGGAGGAGCTGTACAGATGATATATACAATACAGTACAATCTGCAGGTATCATGTCATAGAGCAGGAGGAGCTGAGCAGATGATATATACAATACAGTACAATCTGCAGGTAACATGTTATAGAGCAGGAAGAGCTGAGCAGATGATATATACAATACAGTACAATCTGCAGGTAACATGTTATAGAGCAGGAAGAGCTGAGCAGATGATATATACAATACAGTACAATCTGCAGGAATCGTGTTATAGAGCAGGAGGAGCTGAGCAGATGATATATACAATACAGTATAATCTGCAGGTATCATGTTATAGAGCAGGAGGAGCTGAGCAGATGATATATATACACTACAGTACAATCTGCAGGTAACATGTTATAGAGCAGGAAGAGCTGAGCAGATGATATATACAATACAGTACAATCTGCAGGAATCATATTATAGAGCAGGAGGAGCTGAGCAGATGATATATATACAATACAGTACAATCTGCAGGTAACATGTTATAGAGCAGGAGGAGCTGAGCAGATGATATATACAATACAGTACAATCTGCAGGTAACATGTTATAGAGCAGGAGGAGCTGAGCAGATGATATATATATATATATAATACAGTACAATCTGCAGGTATCATGTTATAGAGCAGGAGGAACTGAGCAGATGATATATACAATACAGTACAATCGCAGGTAACATGTTATAGAGCAGGAGGAGCGGAGCAGATTGTATATATATATATATATATATATATATATATATATATATATACTTGAGCCCAGGGCCGAAAATGTCACACTGCCGCTCAGCCTATCACCGGCCAAGTCGGGACTTCGCTGCGGCCGGTGATTGGCTGAGTGCAGTATGACTCACCGACCATCGGCAACCAGGAAGAGGATCGCGGCAGAGACCGGAGTGGGTTACCAGAGGCACCGGGGGAGCGAAGGAAAGTATGCATCTATTTATTTTTTAACTGACGGCAGTATGGAGGACAATTTTTCTATTCTGGAGTACTCCTTTAAGCCTCTAGCATGTTTTCCTGTCACATTGTCTTCCCATATATTTTGCCATTACCTTATCCGATGGCCGAACATCTGCTTAACACGTTACCACTTTGCTACATTTATGTAACAGTCCATTGATTTAAATTGCTGTTATTTCAGTCTGACCTCACATATAAGTTGTCACCCAAACTGACTAGTCCACCTGTCTGTAATCCTTACCAGGCTAAAAACCTGAACATTCATCCCTCCTCCTCACTTCACACTTAGAGTGGTCCGCATTGCTATGGGAAACATCTTCGTCATTCAGTGCCATGAATACAACGGCACCAGACAAACCCCATTAACTTACAATGGGGGGGGGGGAGCACCAAGGTTCTATTGTTTTGATGGGAAGATCCATTTTGGAACTCACTGCCCCCCAGCTGCAATCCCTGCTACTAAACTAGGCTTTCTCCTCCAAGTTTGCAGTTCCTGGCTTACTCTATAGGGCCCCTGCCCACTCACTTGTGCCTGAGCAATATTGTGGTTTTTCCATAGCAAAGGTGTTAGTGTTCCAGATCTGCTATCCTGTACCTGTCTTGTGCCTGTTTACCTGATGTTGCCTCTGCCTGACCCTTGTGTACCTCGCTGACTCTCTTGTGCATGACCCAGACCGTCAACACCAAATCTGTGCCTGATCTGGCCACTGATTCTTCCTGTTGCTACTAGCACTTACTGAGTTGAATCTCCTGTTACCTGCAGATTGTACTGTATATATATATATATATATATATATATTGCTCAGGACCTCCAGCTCTATAACATGATACCTGCAGACTGTACTATATTGTATATATCATCTGCTCAGCTCCTCCTGCTCTATAACACGATTCCTGCAGATTGTACTGTATTGTATATATAATCTTCTCAGCTCTTCCTGCTCTATAACCTGATGCCTACAGATTGTACTGTATTGTATGTCATCTGCTCAGCTCCTCCTGCTCTATAACATGATACCTGCAGATTATACTGTATTGTATATATCATATGCTCAGCTCCTCCTGCTCTATAATATGATACCTGCAGATTGTACTGTATTGTATATATCATCTGCTCAGCTCCTCCAGCTCTATAACATGATACATGCAGATTGTACTGTATTATATATATATATCATCTGCTCAGCTCCTCCTGCTCTATAACATGTTACCTGCATATTGTACTGTATTGTAAATATCATCTGCTCAGCTCCTCCTGCTCTATGACATGATACCTGCAAATTGTACCGTATTATATATATCATCTGCTCAGCTCCTCCTGCTCTATGACATGATACCTGCAGATTATACTTTACTGTATATATCATCTGCTCAGCTCCTCCTGCTCTGTAACATGTTACCTGCAGATTGTACTGTATTGTATATATCTGCTCAGCTCCTCCTGCTCTATAACATGATACCTGCCGATTGTACTGTATTGTAAATATCTGCTCAGCTCCTCCTGCTCTATAACATGATACCTACAGATTGTACTGTATTGTTAGTGTGACAGGTTCTCTTTAAGCAGTAGACAGGGACAATGCTAAATTATATTATTAGGTAATTTATAAAGGGTAAAAGTTATTCAAAGCAAGAATCTGTATCCAGACATACAGGATGAAATGCCTTTCCACATTAGTGTGTGACGTTTTACGCAATACTATTTATCTGTGTTTAATTACCTTAAGCCTCTAGCATGTTTTCCTGTCATATTGTCTTCCCATATATTATGCCATTACCTTATCCGATGGCCGAACATCTGCTTAACACATGTTACCACTTTGCTACATTTATGTAACAGTCCATTGATTTAAACCGCTGTTACTTCAGTCTGACCTCACATATAAGTTGTCACCAAAACTGACTAGTCCACCTGTCTGTAATCCTTACCAGGCTAAAAACCTGAACATTCATCCCTCCTCCTCATTTCACACTTAGAGTGGTCCGCATTGCTATGGGAAACATCTTCGTCATTCAGTACCATGAAAACAACGGCACCAGACAAACCCCATTAACTTACAATGGGGGGGCACCAAGGTTCTGTTGCTTTGATGGGAAGATCCATTTTGGAACTCACTGCCCCCCGGCTGAAATCCTTGCCACTAATCTAGGCTTTCTCCTCCAAGTTTGCTGTTCCTGGCTTACTCTATAGGGCCCCTGCCCACTCACTTGTGCCTGAGCAATATTGTGGTTTTGCCATAGCAAAGGTGTTAGTGTTCCAGATCTGTTATCCTGACCCTGTCTTGTGCCTGTTTACCTGATGTTGCCTCTGCCTGACCCTTGAGTCCCTCGCTGACTCTCTTGTGCATGACCCAGATGGCCGACACCATATCTGTGCCTGTATCTGGCCACTGTTCATCCTGCTACTAGCACTTACTGGGTTGAATCTCCTGTTAATGACCAGAAACACCTATTTATTAGGGCTGCTTTTTGCTACTGACTTTTTAACCTACACTGGACTGCGTTATGTCTCTGCTTTTACCACCAGCCTATGGACCTGTTGCACCAGCCTCACCTTTGCCTGTATCCCTGGTGTCTGGCATGAGGTCGCTACCTATACTGGGACCACTCTTGGGTCAGCGACCTCGTACCATCTAGCAGCAAAAGTCCAGCTTTCGCATCCTGAAGGGGGATAATTGTTATACATGCCAACAGAAAAAAACTAAAATGGGGTAAATACTCCCAACAATACTCCCAAGAGTAATCAGCAAGGTAGTGGTGTTCACCTTGCTGGGTTGTGACAAGTCATAACACCTATTGTGCCTTTTTAGTGGGCAGCAGTACTCCAGTTTTTACGTTTTTTTTGCCTTCCTTATTGGAGAGTAAAGAGTAAAAATCTAGAGGATATTTAGACTCCGCTTCTGAATTTGACCCAAAGTCAAACCGGTAAGGTAGCATTACCATGAATTAAAATAAACCACTTTTTTTCATATATTAAAACCTAGACTAGTGCACTCAGTCTAGGATATAAAATATTTTTATTAATTTCCCACCATCCTTTAAAAAGTTTCCATGCGCAGTAATCATTTCCTTGGCCCCATGATAGGAAAATCACCTGGCACAAAGGTGTCCACTATGCCTGTATTTTACCAGGAAGCCAGTAAGTGTAGACAATAACAGGTTTAATGGAGCAGTTTACAAGCAGGCAGCCTTTTTATCACAAAAATATTTTCAACCTTCAAGTATTTAAAGGAATCGTCTGCCTTGGACAGTCAATTTTTGTTGGAAGTGTCGATACTATGGTTATCACAAGGTCTTCAGCTGCTTGGATCCCCAGTGATAATCTGTATGCTGTGGGGAAACTGGGCAATAAGGGTCTATTCACACGGCAGAATTTCCGCCTCAAATTAAAGCGGAATTTCAGAAGTGTGTATGGGAGTGCGGGATCCTATAGAAGTCTATGGGTTTTAATTTGAGGCGGAATTCCGCAAGCAAAAATTCGGCCGTGTGAATAGACCCTAAGTGTTCAACATTACAAATCACCCATTGAAATACAGTAAATGGGCTATTGGTGAAATATATTCCAGGTCCTCAATAGTAAAGGATTTCACTGTAGCTACTCTCGGATAGATCAAGGTCTTATAAATGGAACACCCCTATAGGGTATTTCAAAATAGGTTTTCAAAACCATCCAACCCCTTAGATATACCAAGATAATAAAATCTGTAGTAACATTATTCGGTTACATTTATCTTGCTTTGGAGTGCAGACATGTGTGTATTGTAGCTGGGTTGAACTATCTGTTTTATGGACAGAACATGCCTGCCTTAAGCTTGGGACTAAAGGGGTAACGTTTCTTCTTGGGGAAAGAGTCATAAAGACCAATGAAAACGTAGGCCATCCTTGCTTCAATGGGAATTCTGGAAAAAAGGATATGCAAAGCAGCTCTTTTAGGGGTAGCTTTCCTTTCAAGTCAACGTTTGGCTCATTTAAGAAGCCTAAGAACCTGACTGTAAATTTAATAAGCCATGCTAGAAACTCTCCTAAAGTGCCATTAAAGTGAATTGGGGGGGTGATCAGCAGTAACCCAACATGGCCACTACACAATGTACGGAGCCGAGGCTTAGATCTTCAATAAATGTGTATATATGAGCACTTCGCCTCTGCAGAACAGCTGATCAGTGGAGTATCAGCACCCCGCTGATGAGCCATTGGTGGAAATTCAGAGGATAGACTATCATCAATTTTGGAAAGCCCCTTTAAAGTGGAAATTAAGGAAACATTATCTACTATGTCAAAGTTACCGCAGACAAGACCATATCACTCCCATTAGGTAAAGCTGCACGTAGGGCTTATTGGTGCAGAAAACAATATATTCATCCCAAGAATGGAAGCTCAGTAGGGTACTGGTTCACATTGAAGAGACCCAGGTGGTGTATAGAGACTTCAGGTAAAGCTACCTATATGTGCACATATGCCCCTTTACCCTGCTCCCTCATTACTCCCAAAACTCCACATGCTACCTCCTTATGCCACCATGCCACCAGAATCTGCACATATCTGTTACCACACTTGTAATCCCCCCCCCCCCCCCACACACACACACACAAGCGGTGTCAAGTGAGTAATTTATAAAAGGGGGTATGGTTATAGACCACAGTATGGTTCCCATTTACATTGATTCCCTGTTGCATTGGGCAACTTAGGCTAAGTTCACACAGCCGTTTCTAACAAAAAGGGCTTAATGTCTGTCTTATTCTGACCCCTTACAGCTAGTTTTTTCCCTATATGCGGCTGTATGAGAGGCTTGATCTGTAGTTTTTATCAGTTACCACTTTTGCATATATTTGACTTTTTGATCACATTTTATTCAATTTCTTCTGGAATGTAATATAACCATACGGGAACATTATAGTTTAATAGTTTGGACATTTCCTAACGTGTCGATATCAAATATGTTTATTTATTTATTTTTTACATTTTTGGGAAAGGGGGGGGGGGGGATTTTCATTTATGAAACCTTTCTAAGAATCTATTACTATTTACTGCTCTGCATAGGCATAGCACTGATTAGTGTTATCTGCAATCTTTGTCCTTCTGGCAGACCTAATAAGATCGCAGGAGCTGCTAATTGTAAATGGAGCTCCGGCCAACATCTTGACTCATTGGACCCCAGTGGTACGATCAACTCCCTAATACTTCAGATGCCATGATCAATATTGATCACAGCATCTAAAGGTTAATGGTGGACATCATTGATGTCCACCATTACCAGCAGGTCCCTAGCTGTTGACAGCAGTAAGTATCGCTCCTGCATTTGCTTCATGTTACAAATGGGACTCTGGACCGACAAGTACGTCCTGGTGCGCGCTCTTGGTACGCGCTCTAACGGGTGATGCGTCTATTTGTGCGCAGGTTGAGAGTGTTGGCTCTCAGGAGCAGGGTGTCTGCTGCTGTGTGAATGTTAGCTCGCAGGAGCCCCTCGTCTGCTATTCATAGAGCATATGGTCTCAGAAGCAGTGCGCCTCCTGTTTAATAGAGTGTATGCTCTGAAGTGGCGATGCGTTTGTTGTTGGTTAGACTGTATGCGTTCACAAGTGGTGCGCCTGATGTACTTTACAGCATGAGCTCTGAGGAGTAGGGCATAGATTGTATATTAGAGTGTAAGCTCTGCAGAATAGGGCATATATCATATAGTAGAGTGTAAGCTGTTAGGAGCAGGGCATGTATTGTATATTGGAGTTTAAAGGGGTACCGCACTCCCCAGCGTTCTGAACTCTGGTGCGGGCTTCGGGGGCATGCTCTGACCCTCGTGACCTCACCCCCCCACCAAAGCAAGTGACGTCACAAGGGGGCGGAGTTGTGACGTCACGATACTCCGGCCCTATGGTTGTGAGGCTTCAGACACGGAGCGATCATCGTTTCGTGCAGCTGAGACCGGTGGGTGCTGCTTGAGGGATTGCGGGGGTCCCCAGCGGCGGGAACCCTACGATGTCTTCGGGCCGGAGTGCCCCTTTAAATGGTGCCAGAAAGTTATACAGATTTGTAAATTACATCTATTTAAAAATCTTAATCCTTCAAGTACTTATTAGCTGCTGTATGCTCCAGAGGAAGTTGTGTAGTTCTTTCCAGTCTGACCACAGTGCTCTCTGCTGCCACCTCTGTCCATGTCAGGAAATGTCCAGAGCAGGAGAGGTTTGCTATGGGGATTTTCTCCTGCTCTGGACAGATCCTGACACGGACAGAGGAGTCAGCAGAGAGCACTGTGGTTCGAATGGAAATAACTACACAACCTACTCTGAAGCATACAGCAGCTGATAAGTACTGGAAGGCCTACGCTTTTCTTTTTTTAAATCAGATAGTTTTTATTACGTTTTTTCACAGTTTAACAATAACAGGCATCCCTGTCTGGTACCCCTCTGCAGAGCAAACGATGGTGAGAGCGTACCATTGACTCTGAGGCGGGCAACCGGGCTCTGGTAAAGAAGCTTAACATAGGAAAGGAATCTATCTCCAAACCCCATAGCACTCATCACACTCCATAGGTATTCCCATTCGACGCTATCCAATGCTTTGGCAGCGCCCAAGGAGAAAACCAAGCGAGCTCCCGTACCCTCCTGAGACATCTGTAAATTTAGATACACCTTCATGATATTATTAACAGTAGATTTACCGGGCATAAATCCAGTCTGATCACCATGGATCAGAGAAAGTATGACCCCAGCCAACCTGTTAGCGAGCACCCGAGCCAGCAGCTTCACATCGGCACATAAGAGTGATATTGGTCTATAGGAACCCGCACACTGAGGGTCCTTTCCAGGTTTTGGAATGAGTACAATGATGGCTTCCATCATGGAGCGAGGCAAAGAACCCTCTAAAACCGCTGACTCAACCACCCGCAACAGTTGTGGTAGCAGAACACCCGAGAATCTTTTATATACCTCACTGGGGAGGCCATCAGGGCCCGGGGCTTAGGCCTACGCTTTTCAAATAGAAGTAATTTAGAAATCTGAATAATTGTCTGGCACCAGTTCAGCATCAGCCTCATTGACTCACTGTGAGTGCTGCTATTTGAAACTATGACAAATAGGCAGAATTTCATCAGGGCTCGGTGCCAGAATATGATCCCTGTCAGCCTATCACACAGGGAGAATGAGGCATTAGAGCCTGAGGGCACTTTATACACTGGACCACGCCTCTTTGACACTTCAATGCCACATTAAAAAAAGCATTTTGTTTGGAGTTTACAGCTCCAAGGATCTCAGCTACTGGTTCTACACTAAATCCCTTTCTAATATTTCTCTTAACACCCTGACACTAAACCCAGTGTAAGCCCAGAACTAAGAACTCACTCGAGACCTATAGCTAAGCTGTACCACAAGGTCAGTTATGTAAATGTTGAATTTCTATACCGATAACCTTTCATACGACTGGCAGATCTCTGGGACTAGAGCAAGAGTTCAAGATCACAAGCCCAGATGCTTAGGATTTTATATTGCTTCTCCTACAGGAAGAATGTATGTTTCCTAGAGCTCAGGTAACAATCTCGCAATGACATAAATCCTACTGTAATGGACGGTGCCCAAACATCTGGCTTGTCTTCTTGACATTTCCTATAGTGCATCGCAGCACATGGTCAAGACACAATATGGTAATTGTAACAGGGGATGTGGACCCAATTGGCCAGCTAACTGGCGTGAATTTGGACTACACCCAAGGGAGTTGTCTAAGTAGCCCTAAGCTGGTGTGAGGAACTGAGGGAACAGGTGGAGATGACCAGGGATTTGGGGCTGCCAATCTGACAGGTCACGGCAGGCCATGCAGGTTAAAGGGGTTATCCACCATAAGGTGATTTTAGTACTTACCTACCAGACAGTAATGGACATGCTTAGGAAGGATCCACGCTTGTCTTTGGGTTAAAGGGGTACTCCACTGGCCAGCGTTCGGAAGTAAATATTCCGAGCGCTATTTTCGTGCTGCAGGGGTCGGCCACCCCCTCGTGACATCACGGCTATGCCCCCTCAATGCAAGTCAATGGGAGGGGGCGTGACGGCCGTCACGCCCCCTCCCATTGACTTGCATTGAGGGGGCGTAGCCGTGATGTCACGAGGGGGGTGGCCAACCCCCCGCAGCAAGAAAATAGCCCCCTCCCATTGACTTGCATTGAGGGGGTGTAACTGTGATGTCACTAGGGGTGTGGCCAACCCCCGCAGCTCCAAAATAGCGCTTGGAACATTTACTTCCGAACATTTACTACCAAGATTAAATACCAAATGAGTATGTCAAGCAAAAAATGCAATCTGAAACTTGCATCCATAGGGATAATAGACAACTAACCAATAGAATAACAGCAGCACCACAGAGTTAATGTAGGCAAACAAAATACAAACAATGTGTAATAGTGTAGCATAACTCATAACTCATGGGTGTCAAAAACAGGATTACCAGTGAGACCAATACCCATATGCGGTCAACAAAATGGGTGCGTGTCTACAGAAGCTAGACACATTTAAAAAAAGCATGTAAAGTTTTTGCATGACCTATATATATGAGGGTTTTATTTTGTGATAGGTAGTAGTAGAAAGTAGTTGAAACAGAAACACGTGACACAAAAAGGATCTATTTAGATGCCTGATAATGTAACTGTAATGGTGATAGGGATGACCCTTATGTTTCTAATGACTGATCAATATACTAATACTAATATGCCATTGCTGCTGGAAAAAATATATTTGTTCCCTACCCTTTAACCCATATACATCAGAATGCTATCTGCTCGTGACTCCGGATTGAGGCCTTGAGATGACTCAATACGGGAGTAGAAAGACTAAATATTTGACGAACAGAGAACTTCTGCCAGAAATTAATGGACACTAGATATGATAATATATACGGACACAATAATCGAACAACCAATCAAAATGTAATATGCTAATTGTGATGTCATAACTAACCCTCTTTTTTCGAATGTAAAAACCAAATTTACTTCCAATAATAAATCAGAACTCTTTGGGGAACAGCTGAGTTTCCTGATAAGAAAAAGTGTATACCAACATCCCCTGTGTGGTGTATATTTTCTTATGTCGACACTTAGCAAAATATATAGCAGCACAGTCAATTACATTTGAAAGCCTCCCCTCGGTCCATCCTTATCAATGGCACCTCTCAAACACCTACAGATCAACATACATCTCTATTATATTAACACAAGCACTATCATTTTTTTTATTAGACACTTTATACTTATGGTACAAACCACAAGAGGAGTCCTCTGACACGGGAAATGAGTGGATTAGAATATTTCTATCATAACTCATTCATTGTCCTCCCTCGCAGCTCCTGTGCTCTGTGTTGGCTCGACATGCTTCATTATGGTTATCCTGTCTTTCTGTGCTGCTATCCTATTTGGGTCCTTTGGACCGTATATATATATATATATATATATATATATATACAGTTTACGTAAATATATGAGAGAACATTCTGTAATTCTATACAGTGTCTCAGGCTGCTCGTAGCAGATGCAAGAATTTATCCCAGAACAGCCTGTTTTATGTCTGTTTCCACCATCTCCTTTCCAAGACTCGGCCAAAAAACTGTACAGTTCAGGAAAGATGCTCAAATGTGGAGGAGGTCAGGAACAAAAAAAGCAAAATGCACATGTGAACTTGTGAACAAGTGCAAAATTGCTGTTTTAGAAGAAACTAAAATCTAGTTAAATTTCAATACAATGCAGCTAGTGTTTCCCTCACCAACAATGAGGACCACATCCATCTCCTGTAGAGTGCAGAGGTGCTGGTGGAAGGTGACTAGGGCTACAACGATTCATAAAAACATAAATATTCATACAAAAAAAAAAAAAAGATTCATAAAAAAAAAAAATAATGGAAATCGTTGTCAAGGATTTCAATTATCAATTCCTTGGTCTTTAGCGGGTGTGGCCTAGCAACCAATAATATACCTACTACCAATACCCCTCAATCTGTCCCTGCTTGTTCCCCTCAGTCTCCCCTTAGGCTGCGTTCACACAGCCGTCTAGACCCGTCCTGTTCTTCTCCTGTCAAAAACTTAAAAACGGACAATAAGGGATGCAAATGGATGTTATCCGTTTGAATCCGTTATTGTTCAGTTAATAAACCAAAGAAGTAAAAATGGATCAAAAAACGGATTGAGAAAATGGATGCAAATGGATGTCATTAAAGGCTCATCCGTTTTTCATAGACTTCAATGTTAAATTTACTGTATCCGTTTTTTCTTCAGTTTTTTTGATGGGAGAAAAAATACTACATGCACCGTCTTTTCTCCCGTTAAAAAAAACGGAAATGAGCGCAGACGAGTGCAAACGGATGTGAAAGGATTGTAATAAAAAATCCCATTGACATCAATGGGATTATTTTACAACCGTTTGTAATCCGGTTAAAGCAGCAACAACTGAACCGAAATGGGGTAAAAAAAAAAAAAAGGGGACAGATGGCTGAGTGAACGCACCCTTATCTGCGGCCTAGCTCAAGCACAGAGACCATGGCCTGGACTTCAGTCCAGAAGCACCGCCTCCTTGTCCTCGGCACCACCGCCACAAGAAGCCTTCAGTCCTGACATCCCTGGATCGCCTCAGTCCCTGCACATGCCAGAAGCTCCGTCCTCCATCCTCCCTGCAGTGACCGATCTTTCTGGTGCAGGGAGGATGGCCATCACCAAGATCTGCTCCTTCTCCCCTGCAGCGAGGTTCAGGCTCATAGATTAACCCTACAGGTGCTGTCCTCTCTCCTTCTCCCCTGTTAACCCTTCAGGTGCTTTTCCCTCTTTTTCTCCCCTGATAACCCTTCAGGCGCTTTTCCCTCTTTTTCTCCCCTGTTAACCCTTCAGGTGCTTTTCCCTCTCTTTCCTCCCCCCAGTTAAGCCTTCAGACGCAATCCCCTCTATTTCTCCTCTGTTAACCCTTCAGGTGCTGTCCCCTCTCTCACCCGCCTCCCCCTGTTAACCTTTCAGACACTGTCCCCTCTTTCTCTTCTTTTAACCCTTCAAGTACTGTCCCCTCTCTTTTCCCTGTTAACCCTTCAGGTGCTGTCCCCTCTCTTTCCCCCTATTAACCCTTCCGACTCAGCCCCCTCGCTTTCCCTCGGGCATGCTCAAAACACTGCCTTAAGGGGTTAAATAAGGAATAACATTAAGATATGGGAATACCCCTTTAATGTAAAATGAATGTGCGCTGACCACTATATTGAAGTATCGGTTGTATTTCGTAAATGACTCTCGGAGTTGGTGTTGCCGGTGATGGTATGAAACAAATGCCTATTTTTGTGTAAGCCGTTCCCTTCGGCTCTGCTCATTCTTTCTTCCATGCAATGGTCTATTCCCACTTGGATTCCACTTCCCTTCCCATTCATGCTTCTCTCGGCTCCCCCTTTCCGTACGGCCTCTCCACCTGCTCATCCTGCTCTCCCCCTTCTCCCTCTTGCATCATTTCATACATTCCTCTCAGATCTTTAAATCCCTCCTCAGCCTTTACAAATGAACAGAAAGTGAAAGTCATTTCCTGTCCAACCAGAAAGTTTTATGTCACCAAATAAATAAAAAAATATATATACATAAAAAAACACCCCTACCCAGGTGTGTGTACGAAAAAAAGATCTAATACACACAAAGTCATCGGGGTACTTCAATCATCACATTACTACAGATAGAAAAATGTCTTATTTCTTTTTAATATAACTTAATTTCAATCTCCGTACTGGGAGAATCTTAGCTAACGGGGGGGACGGGGACTTGTTCGCAACTCAATTTCCAGGATAGACAGTGACAGCTCAGTACCTCTCTTTTGAGGACCTGAAGTATCCAGAGAACACTTTGTGGGCATCATGTAAAGAAGCACTCCGTCCCCCCCCCCCCTCCATATTAAACATTATTGTTATCAATAGTTGTACAGCGCCATCTGTTTTATTCCAGCACAGCTACATCTATACATTTTCATTAACTGGGTCATGTGATCACTAATTTGATTCTCTAAACCTTCCAGTGCCTAAATGGGCACTGTCAGATTCAAAAACTTTTTATGTGTTGCACATCTTGGCAAAACATTAACCTTCCTAATATTCTTGATTTAAAAAAAAAAAAAAAAAAAGCATCTCCTTTTTACAGAAATCATGGCTTATAAAAAAGACCACTAGGGGTCCCCATACCATCCAGAACATAATCCTCTCCGGCTGCAGCATCACCTTTTTTCCCAGCTGAAGCACAGGCTGGGACAAAGTCCAGGAAGTGAGGGCGGGACTAGCACTCCTCTGTTCTCACTCCTGTCCTATCAGACTGCAGCATGAAAACAGAGAGGAGGGGGTTACAGAGCAGCCTTCAGTGATTGGATGAAGAGACCCTGCACAGCATGGCAGACTCATGGAGGAAGTGAATTCATGGTGAGTGAGGGCAGGCTCAGTTCTTGCCTGAGACACGCCTCTTTCTGAGCAGTGCATGTCAGAATGAGTGAGCAGCAGAACAAAGGGATTTGTGAGCCAAATACAGAAGCTATACTTATAAAAAAGACATGTAAAGCTAAAACAGGTAAGCACTAGGCATACAAAAGAACCTCTACATCGGTGGCCTCTAAACAGTAGCCCTCCAGATGTAACTAAACTACATCTCCCAGCATGCCCAGACAGCCAACGGATGGAGAAGCAGACTTGAACTACATGTAAAGCTAAAACAGGAAAGCACTAGGCATACAAAAGAACCTCTACATCGGTGGCCTCTAAACAGTAGCCCTCCAGATGTAACTAAACTACATCTCCCAGCATGCCCAGACAGCCAACGGATGGAGAAGCAGACTTGAACTTCTCTCAGTAGAGATACTGCTCTAAACCTGCATTCTCTCTTCCTCTCAGTAGAGAGGCTGGCCTAAATTATCTTTTCCTCTCAGTAAAGAGGCTGGCCTAGAGTCTGCTGACACGCCCCCTCCCATAGACATGAATAGAGGGGGTGTGGCGTGAAATCACAAGGGGGCGTAGCTGTGACATCACGATCACGGCCTCCGTCTCTGAGCGTTCTGAACAAAATGTTCAGAACGCTGGAGCACCGGTGTACGCCTTTAAGATTGAAAAATATCTTCTAGACTAGTTTTTTTTAGAGCTTGTCATCATCATCAGCTGCCTGGGCCCAATAAAACCCCTCGTTAAGTGCGGCACCCAAGATGGACAGTTTCCGCAGAATGGGTTGCTGATGGAAAAAGCTACTTAAGGCTGCATTCACATCTCGTTTTTGCAATACGGTTCCCATATCCGGTTTCAGTGTAAAAACCGTATGGAACCGTACTGCAAACCGTATGTATAGACGTGTCATTGAAAACCGTATGCCAACCGTAGCATCCGGTTGTGTACGTTTTGCACCATTTACGGTTTTATCCGTTTTTTTCCCGTACACAAAACTGTAGTCTACTACGGTTTTATGTCTTGGTGAAAAACTGGATACAACCCGTATACGTTTTTTTTTTTTTTTAAATGGTGGTCAATGGGAATCGTACAGAACTGTATGGGTGTACGGTTTCATCCAGTTTGCACAATACAGTTTTGCAGTTTGCACATGCGCAGTGCACGCCGAAGGTTCTTCCCACAAATAGAACAAGAAGAACTTTAATTAAGGACAACCATAAAACCGTATCCGTTTTTTTTTAATCCAAAAAATGCATTAAACCATATGTAACCGGACATCCCTTTTCAAACCGTATATGGTTTAAAACCATACAGAGGTATATATCTGGTTTTGAGACATAACGTTTAAAAAAAAAAAACCTGATACGGGAACCGTACTGCAAAAACTAGATGTAAATGCAGCCTAAGAAAGGGACCCATGTGCTCAAAATAAAAAGCATCCATATTCAGAATATATACAGTGGTCCCTCAAGTTACAATATTAATTGGTTTCAGGACGACCATTGTATGTTGAAACCATTGTATGTTGGGACCATAACTCTATGGAAACCTGGTAATTGGTTCTGAAGCCACCAAAATGTCATCCAAAAATAGGAAAAAGTGAGGATTAAAGAAAAATAAGTAGATAACTAATATAGATAAGACAGGTCCTTCCATATAAAAGTAATAAAGATCTGCTGGGAACTGTAATCACTGTCTATGTCAGGGTTTCCCAAGCAGGGAGCCTCCAGCTGTTTCAAAACTACAACTCTCAGCATGCCCGGACAGCCGAAGGCTGTCCGGGCATGCTGGGAGTTGTAGTTTTGCAACAGCTGGGGGCACCCTGCTTGGGAAACACTGGTCTATGTAGAGGACAGGAGCTTCTTCATTGTACTGTACAGTACACAGTGTCCTAAAAAAGTCAAATGGAGTCGCCCTTACCTGGTGTCCAAAGGAGTAGGTAACCCTGGTACAGGTAAAGTGGACAGAACATGTAATACCTCCCTGTACTGTAGGGTGCGCTACCAGACATCAGTCAGTGCATACGCTTCAGTAATACAGGTAAATAGTAGAGAACATGTAATACCTCTCTGTACTGTAGAGGGGCGCTACCAGACACCAGTCAGTGCATACACTTCAGTAATACAGGTAAAGAGTAGTACAGAACATGTTACCTCCCTGTACTGTAGGGGGCGCTACCAGACATCAGTCAGTGCATACGCTTCAGTAATACAGATAAAGAGTACAGAACATGTAATACCTCCCTGTACTGTAGGGGGCACTACTAGACACCAGTCAGTGTATACACTTCAGTAATACAGGTAAAGAGTAGTACAGAACATGTAATACCTCCCTGTACTGTAGGGGGCGCTACCAGACCCCAGTCAGTGCATACGCTTCAGTAATACAGGTAAAGAGTACAGAACATGTAATACCTCTATGTACTGTAGGGGGCGCTACCAGACACCAGTCAGTGCATACGCTTCAGTAATACAGGTAAAGAGTACAGAACATGTAATACCTCCCTGTACTGTAGGGGGCACTACTAGACACCAGTCAGTGTATACACTTCAGTAATACAGGTAAAGAGTAGTACAGAACATGTAATACCTCCCTGTACTGTAGGGGGCGCTACCAGACCCCAGTCAGTGCATACGCTTCAGTAATACAGGTAAAGAGTACAGAACATGTAATACCTCTATGTACTGTAGGGGGCGCTACCAGACACCAGTCAGTGCATACGCTTCAGTAATACAGGTAAAGTGTACAGAACATGTAATACTTCTCTGTACTGTAGGGGGCGCTACCAGACACCAGTCAGTGCAAACACTTCAATAATACAGGTAAAGAGTACAGAACATGTAATACCTCCCTGTACTGTAGGGGGCGCTACCAGATATCAGTCAGTGCATACGCTTCAGTAATACAGGTGTTTTACCAGTGAAATGCCCATTCTGATTGGTCGGTTCTTCCGGCCATTGACACATTGCACAGATCTGGATTGTCTGTAGCATTGTATGTTGAGTCTGGTTTCCAGAAAAGACCATTATATGTTGAAACTATTGTATGTTGAGGCCATTGTAGGTTGAGGGATCACAGTAGTTATGATAATGATGTAAAATTTCACTTCTAGTTCATGCTTTTAATGCATAAGAACTAAGAACTCTAAGGAAATGTCTCTACCATCCCAAGACATCTGAATTTCTTATTGTAGGTCCAGTCCCATACTTTCAGGGCTCGTAGTCCTCCTTGTGGTTACTGTAAACCTAATAACCAACAACGTAATTTAGCAAACTAAGACCGGGCATTTAGCAGGGTCAATTGTATTCCTTTAGCAGCCATCTCTTGTTAGCATCATTTCCACCGTGTTCATGCTTGACCTGAATGGTAAGGGTCAGAGATTCAACACTCCGAGAGGTTTATTGGTTAAGTGCAAGACTCTAGCTCCCAGCATGGGCAGAGAGACAAGGGTTGGGGACGGTGAGGCATAGGAGGGTTGACAAGGAGAAGACAAAAGAACATGTTAAAATTGGTAGATAGGCAGAATTGCAAAAAAAAACGGGGGGTCTAGAAGGGTAAAGACATACGTGCTGAGAATTACAAAAAAACAGAAGAATGACAAAGAATAGGTGATGTGGAAAGGAAAGAGCACTGGGGCTCATTAATATCAGGGAAAAATTCTATGGGTAGAATTTAAAAATTTGGGAAGTTGCACCAAACAAAATTCCATATTTATCTACAGAAGAGTGTGTGTCATACTATGACATTAAAGGGGTACTCCGCTGTTCAGCAATTGGGACAAATTGTTCCGAACCCTGGAGCTGGTGACATCATAGACCCGCCCCCTCATGATGTCCTGCCCCCTCAATGCAAGTCTATGGGAGGGGGCGTGACAGCTGTCACGCCCCCTCCCATAGACTTGCATTGAGGGGGCGTGGAGTGACGTCATGAGGGGGGGCGGGTCTATGAGGTCATGAGCTCCCCTCGCCGTCTCCAGCGTTCGGAACAGTTTGTTCCAAACGCTGAGCAGCGGAGTACCCCTTTAAGCAGTAAGCTCATTTTAAAATATGTTTTTATAAAATGTTCTCTTTAGTAAATATTTACAGAAGCATAAACTCATTTACATCCATAAAGAAAACAAATGCATATAAACAGAAGACAAAAAAATAAAGAAGTAAAATAATATGCTGCTTTTTTTTGTCTATGCATCTCGTACACACACATGGATAGGCCCTTAAAGGGGTACTCTGGTGGAAAACTTATTTATTTTTTATTTTTTTATCAACTGGTGCCAGAAAGTTAAACAGATTTGTAAATTACTTCTATTAAAAAATCTTAATACTTCCAGTACTTAGTAGCTGCTGAATACTACAGAGGAAATTCTTTTCTTTTTCGAACACAGTGCTCTCTGCTGACATCATGAACACAGTGCTCTCTGCTGACATCTCTGTCCATTTTTTAAAAAGTTTTCCACCGGAGTACCCTTTTAACCAAGCCACGTCCTATCTATCAATATCCCTAATATCTGCCACGGGGGCTGGAATGACAATCTGCCACCAATATATAAGCCTGTTGGCTAATACTATGGAAGAATAAACATGGGAATACATTTTTATGTACTTAAAGGGGTACTCCACTGGGAAACATTTTTTTTAAATCAACTGGCACCAGAAAGTTAAACAGATTTGTAAATGACTTCTATTTAAAAATCGTAATCCTTCCAGTACTTATGAGGTGCTTTATTCTCCAGAGGAAGTTTGTTTCTTTTTGAATTTCCTTTCTGTCTGACCCCAATGCTCTCTGCAGACACCTCTGTCCATGTCAGGAACTGTCCGGAGCAGAAGAGGTTTGCTAAGGGGATTTGCTCCTGTACTGGACAGAGGTGGCAGCAGAGAGCACTGTGGTCAGACAGAAAGGAAATTCAAAAAGAAAAGAGCTTCCTCTGTAGTATACAGCAGATAAAAAGTACTGGAAGGGTAAAGATGTTTTAAGAGAAGTAATTTACAAATCTGTTTAACTTTCTGGCACCAGTTCATAAAAAAAAAATGTTTTCCAGTGAAGTACACCTTTAACTTTGGTTAAAAACATGCCAATTCTAATGAAAATAGCCAGCTCCTTATTCCATATTATACTGGACAAACACGTACACAGATATGTGTCATCTGAACCTACCTAAAATTTCACCAATTTTGATAATTTCACCAGTTTTTTGTGGCCTCTTAAAGTGTACCATATTACCAATGGTATCACTGAAACAAATAATGCATCTTTATGTTACTCACTCGGTCATGCAGATGCTTTACATGTCTTTTTTATGTGTCTAGCTTCTGTATCCGACTCACAAATCCTTCTGTTTTGCTGCTCACTCATTCTGTCATCCACTGCTCAGGAAGGGGGCGTGTCCAAGGCAAGCACTGAGCCCGCCCTCACTCACCATGCATTCACGTCCTCCCTTAGTCTGCTGTGCTGTGCTGGGTATCTTCATCCAATCACTGCAGGCTGCTCTGGAACCCCCTCCTCTCTGTTTTCATGCTGCAGTCTGATACGACAGGAGTGAGCACAGAGGAGTGCTAGTCCAACCCTCACTTCCTGGACTTTATTCCAGCCTGTGCTTCAGCTGGGACAAAGATGATGCTGCAGCTGGACAGGATTATGTTCTGGATGGAATGGGGACCCCTAGTGGTCTTTTTTTATCTTTTCTTTTCTTATGAAGTCTTTTCTTTTCTTATGAGGTATATTAGAGGGTTAAGGTTTTGACAAGATGTACAACATGTAAAAGGTTTTTGAATCTGACAGTACCCATTTAAAGGGGTTCTCCGGTGCTTACACATCTTATCCCCTATCCAAAGGATAGGGGATAAGATGCCTGATCGCAGGAGTCCCACAGCTGGGGACGCCCGCGATCATGCACGTGGCACCCCGTTTGTAATCAGTCCCCGGAGTGTGTTCGCTCCGGGTCTGATTACGGGCGACTACAGGGCTGGCGGCGTGTGAAGTCACACCTCCGCCCCCGTGTGACGTCACGCTCCGCCCCTCAATGCAAGCCTACGGGAGAGGGCGTGACACACACGCCGCCCGCCCTGTGGTCACCGGTAATCAGACCCGGAGCGAACACACTCCGGGGACTGATTACAAACGGGGTGCCGCGTGCATGATAGTGGGCGTCCCCAGCTGCGGGACTCCCGCGATTAGGCATCTTATCCCCTATCCTTTGGATAGGGGATAAGATGTTTATGCACCGGAGAACCTCTTTAAAGGCAGATGTCAGGGACCGGGAATGTTGGTTTCCACTATCCGATCCTTTTGTTCTTGGGGGGATATGCTGCTGCCAGATTTGTCTAGTAATTTCTTTTTCCCTTACCTTATTCAGAACACATGCACACTCAGCTGGGCATGCATGTGTATGGGGGGGATCATTCAACAGCTAACTTACGTCTGTACAGATGACATCATACATATTAGATATCTTACCATGATTGGAATGATGCAAAAATGTATTGTGTTGTATTGTGTTGTGAACTACAGGATGACATCATCCTGACACCTATAAGATTGCTTCTAGCTCCCAGACCCCTAACCTTCCCCCTCCCATCTCTATTAGTAAACTGCTGCTATCTCTCAGGATATATAGTAGATATACACCTCCCCTCCAGCTCTATCTGTATACTGCTGCTGCTATCTTTATAGGATCAGGATATATAGTAGATATACACCTCCCCTCCAGCTCTATCTGTATACTGCTGCTGCTATCTTTATGGGATCAGGATATATAGTAGATATACACCTCCCCTCCAGCTCTATCTGTATACTGCTGCTGCTATCTTTATGGGATCAGGATATATAGTAGATATACACCTCCCCTCCAGCTCTATCTGTATACTGCTGCTGCTATCTTTATAGGATCAGGATATATAGTAGATATACACCTCCCCTCCAGCTCTATCTGTATACTGCTGCTGCTATCTTTATGGGATCAGGATATATAGTAGTTATACACCTTCCCTCCAGCTCTATCTGTATACTGCTGCAGCTATCTCCAGCTCTACTACTGCTGCTATCTCTCTGGGATCACTATATATAGTAGTTATACACCTCTTCAGCTCTATTTGTATACTGCTGCTATCTCTATGGGATCACAATATATAGTAGTTATACACCTTCCCTACAGCTCTATCTGTATACTGCTGCAGCTATCTCCAGCTCTACTACTGCTGCTATCTCTCTGGGATCACAATATATAGTAGTTATACACCTTCCCTCCAGCTCTATCTGTATACTGCTGCTATCTCTATGGGATCAGGATATATAGTAGTTATATACCTCCCTCCAGCTCTATCTATATAATGCTGCTGTTATCTTTATGGAATCAGAATATATGGTAGTTATACCCCTCACCGTTGAGCTCTATCTATATACTGCTGCTATCTCTATGGGATAAGGATATATAGTTGTTATACACCTTTTCTGAGGCTGTGTTTACACATGGCATTTCTGAATCTATTCTGTTTGCTATTTTATCACAAATGTTCAAATTACTGTAAACATGTGTCATCTTTACTTTAAATTTGAGAAATAGCAGCACAAACAGCCAAAATGCAGTAAGAATATTAGAAAAATGTGTGAACACATAAAGACTTTAAATCTTCATAAAACAGCCATATTGTAATTATAGGTCAAATCACAAATATTTCTCACTTTGAACAAGAAAACGCATCAAAACTGAACGTGTGAAATCACCTCTAATCAGGTCACCTGGGTGAGCTCCAGCACCAGCAGCCTAATTAGATGACCAGGTGCAGTGATCAAACATCACACCCTCAGCCAGAGTAGTTTTCAACAGCTGAAGGAACACTGATTGGGAAACACTGGTCTAGCTAATGGAGAAGTGCTCATTTACCAAAAACCACATGGTAGTGTCAACTCTTCCAAATTAACAACCTCTCTATGCAGTTGGCTCTTCTATCTGGGTATGGAGCCAAGGTACTCTTTCTTTTTATTATAGGGCATGTGGAAAAGGGTTGTCCTGAAGTGGGGGCATATGTGATGGTCTTTAAATTTCTATTTTTACTGCACTTAGTGCTATTCTACGATCTCCAGTCACTACCTAGAATATATAAAGTTGTCAAGGCTTGTAAATTGGCATAGTACGGAGTAAGGCGCAAACCTGCATCCACTTTGCAGATCCACATTTTTCTGATTTATATCAAGATGAAATACAGACCGAAGCCTCAACAATGGTGAAACAAGATGGGACAGACGTATACACAGACAAAGTGATTGCAGATCATTGGGAGGTTAACCCCTTAAGGACACAGCCCATTTTGGCCATAAGGGAACAGACATTTTCATTTTTGCGTTTTCGGTTTTTCCTCCACGCGTTCTAGCAGCCATAACTCTGTTATTTTTCCATTCACAGACCCATATGAGGGCTTGTTTTTTGTGCGCCCAATTGTACTTTGTAGTGACACCTTTCATCTTACCACAAGATGTATGGAGCAACCCAAATTTTTTTATTTCTATGGGGAAATTAAAAAGAAAACCGTTCGATTTTACTCTGTATACTTTACTGCTGTGTTTTCTTTGTTTTGTGGGTCAATGCGATTAAAATGATACCCATGCTTACAGGCTTTATTATTAATTGTACAGTACTGCTTTTATTTATTTATTTTATTTATTTTTTACTTATTTAACAAAATAAGAATGTCTAAATTTGTCCTTTTCTGACGCTTATAACTTTCAAATTTTTCCGTACACGGGGATGTTTGATGGAAATTTTTTGCGCTGTGATCTGTAGTTTTTATCAGTACCATATTTGTTTTCATGGATCATTTTGATCGCTTTTTATTAATTTTTTTCTGACGTTCACCATGCAGGATAATAAATATTATATTTTAATAGCTCAGACATTGATGGCGATACCAGATATGTAGCGTTTTTTTAATGGAAAAAGGGGTCGATTTACATTTTTATTGGGGAGTGGGGCTTTTAAATATGCACAAGAAGCTTGGCCTTCCTGATGCCAGAGGAAGATAAGGAGACCTCCGGCAGCCATCCGAACCCCGCGACTGCACTGCAGGGGTCCGATAACAACACCGGAACCTCCGATTTCGCTATAGATGCTATGATCGGCATTGATCGTGGCATCTATAGGGCTAATGGCGGACATCAGCGTGATTGCTGATATCCACCATTATCGGAGAGTCCCTGATCCTCACCTGCTCCTGCGCTTGCTTCATAGCCGCGCCATAAAGTTATTTGCTGCAGTGCCGTACATTTACGGAGTATGTCCTTAAGGGGTTAAAAACCATGATGAAAATAAGAGCAAAATAGTGAAAGAGCAGACGGCGCAAAGAAAATTGGCGCTTAAACATAGGAGAATAAATACAGGGATGAAGTGGAAACGATTGGGTTTGGGGGAGGGAGAAAGGAAGAGATGGAGGGGGTTGTGGAGTATAGGAAGTGAGAGTGAGAATGGAGGTGAGTTGCGTACTGGGAGCTGTAAATTTCTCCTGGCTTCGCTGGTTTCCATTAGTATTTTGGCTGCGCATCAGAGCGTGTGTCACGGGACGTGGGTCTGCTCTGTGTATGCAGGTGTGAGGTGTTCTGGGGGGGCGGTGCTAGTATGGCGGTACCTGGGCCCCCGATGCACCGCAGTCACTTGATGGTCCGTCGCTGTTATAAATCTGATGAATGAAATGATTTCCATAGGCATGCACGCACTTACTTAGTTCTATGCATTGCACATTTGGCTGGAAGAGGGGGAGAATGGAGGGGAGGGGGGGTTCATGGCTTAGAAGAGGTGGGGGTCTTCAATCCCCCCCTGTTCTCTATTTTAAATTTTAACATTTTTCAGCTGTCTGTGACAGTCAGTTGCAAGAATGCAAAAGGTTGAGGGGGAAAAAGGGTAAGGAGGGGGGCTAAGAGGAGGACGCACTGTATGTGTAGGGGAAGAGATATGGGGAGCAACAAGGAGGAGGGGGTGATGAGGGGCTCTGGTTTATGTTTTTTGGTTTATTCGATGCTCTGGGGAATGAAAATGTGAAGCTATCAAGAGATCGCATCTGCGCAGGGGGAGAATGAATTCCTGCGTGTGCTCACAACGAAGTTGGGGAAAGGAGAAAGAGGGGGAGAGCGAGAGGTGGAGAGGAGTGTGTGAGAGGAAAAGATGTGCAATAGACAGGATACGGGCTGCGGGAACTATAGGTATATATGGCGGTATATGTAGGTTAACACATTATAACAGCAGGATTAATCACAGACCTAGGCCAGTGTTTCCAATCAGTGTGCCTCTGGCTGTTGCAAAACTACAACTCCCAGCAGGCCCAGACAATCCCCATAGGGGACTACTACATGCAATATTTCGATTTCAAATACAGTTTAATGCTATAGCTTAGCATTGATCATTGTTATCGGCGCTCTGCCTTCGGACGGCACAAAGGCATGTGAAAGACCTCCGGCCATCAGGACCTCACAATCATGCTGCAGGGGTCCCGATGAGCCCCCTAAAGGAGTGGCACCAGTATATTACTTTTAGATGCTTTTATTGTCTTTGATCCTCGTATTTGAAGGGTTAATGCTGGACATCGGCGATCATGCCAACGTACAGCATTAGTGGTGGGTTCCAGCTGCTGATAGCAGCCATTACTCACGGAGTATAAATCCTGCTCAGCTTGTGGGCACGTTTCATACACCCAGACCACAACCAGCATGTACATGTACGCTCTGAGTCGTTAAGGGGTAACAGAATGGGGGCTGAATTTTTGGAAGACTTGTATGCGAATGGAGTGGCGGGAGCGTTTGCATAATGCCACTCCATTTATTGTCTAGGAGAGCTGCCACTGACAAGTGTTGTACTCGGCTATCTCCAGCAGCTCCCATAGACAATAAATGGAGTTGCAGTGGAACCCGGAGTCCCGTTCAAAAGGGGTCTCCATAGGCTTTCACCGCACCCTCCCCTTTCACGTACTTGATGTGAAGGTGGATCCAGATGCCTGTTACTTGTTTGTGAAGGGGATAATCTTGGACCAGGTGGTGACAGTGGCGACTGTTTACGCCCCGAATAGTGCTCAGGTCCCCTTTTTAATGAAGACCTTGGAGGATTTGGCCTCCTCCACCCAGGGCATGTTAATACTGGGAGTGGACCTCAATCTACCACTCCAACCACTGTTGGATACGTCCCCACGCCACTCTGCCATTCCTTATAGACAACTGAGCAGATTACGTGCTCTCCTACACTCATTACAACTATGTGACGTGTGGCGTCTCCAACATGCTCAAGATAGGGACTACAACCACTACTCATCCCCTCATAATTCATACAGCAGACTGGATTATCTTTTCATCCCCCATTTTTATCTGCCTAGACTCTCCTCCTCTCTCATTGGCAATTTATCTTTGTCTGATCATGCCCCAGTTTCCTGCTGTTACATATGCCTACGCTCAATAAACCCCACTTCAATTGGCGCCTCAATGAGTCGCTACTTCAAGACTCACTGTGTTTGTCTGATCTTCAGTCAACAATTACCAATTTCAGGAGCGACCACGCTTCAGACGACACACCATTGCCACTGCAATGGGAGGCACTCAAATGTGTGCTGAGAGGGATTTTGATTCGCCATGGTGCTCGTCTGGAGAAGGCTAAATCAGACAAACTCAGAGCCCTATTTGAAAGACTGAACTCTTTAGAGGCCCTGCACAAGAGGTCCTTGCAGGAATCTTCCCTACGTGACCTTATTAAAACACGCCACGACATATGTACGCTGCTGAACGACAAATTTAGGTATTACAAACAGCAATGTTCTAAGGTCTTCTACGAGTGGGGTAATAAGCCGAGTAGATACCTAGCCAGTGCCCTACGAGAGAGGAGGACTGCGCTTTATATCCCATCCATTTCTTCGCCAGGGGGAGGGAAGACTTTTCTGACGGATGAGATATTGAAGGCTTTCGAGAATTACTATACAGACTTGTACAACCTGACGCCTCCTACTTTAGTCCCAAATCACTCCTCACCCTTGCCCTCCCTGTCTGAGTACATTGACCGGACTGCCCTCCCCAGACTGACTGATGCTGACCTGGAGATGCTGGAGGCTCCATTCACTGAGGAGGAGGTGTCGGCTGCCATAGTTAAATTGCCCTCGGGCAAGAGCCAAGGTCCTGATGGATTTACCGCGAAATTCTTTAAATCACTTAAGAGCGGCCTACTACCTGATGCCTTCAACAGCATCTCTCACGACTTGGGTTTCCCTGCTGCGTCTCTGAATGCGCATATTACTGTGATACCCAAGGAGGGCAGGGACCCCAATCTTTCTGCGAGTTATCGCCCAATCTCCTTACTGAATGTGGACACCAAACTTTTCGCAAAACTGTTGGAGGATCGCTTAGAAGGCGTTCTCGGCCCACTGGTCCACCTGGATCAATCAGGCTTAGTCAGAATGAGGGAGACACGTGACAACACTGTTAGAGCGTTATCTGTCGTCCACCAAGCCAAACTGACTCGTCAGCCTCTAATGCTTTTGTCGCTTGATGCTGAAAAAGCATTCGACCGGGTGGACTGGGGGTTTATGAAGACCTCCTTGACACAGATAGGCTTAGGCCTAACAATGATGGGGAGGATTACGGCTTTGTACAGGAACCCTCAGGCTAGAGTGAGGGTCAATGGCTCTCTCTCCGCCCCCTTCCCTATCCGTAATGGTACGAGGCAGGGGTGCCCTCTCTCCCCCTTGCTTTATGTATTATGTATGGAACACTTACTTAACACGATTAGATCGGATCCTGATATTACGGGATTCTGTCAGGGGGGAGAGAGCCACCTCTGTTCTGCCTTTGCGGATGACCTGCTCCTTTATGTGGCGTCGCCTACCACCTCGTTCCCGGCCATTTCAAGGGCCATCCACCAATACTCGCTCCTCAGAAATCACAAAATTAACCTCTCCAAGAGTGTGGCGCTTAACGTCACACTTTCGGGTGCTGAGGTAGACCAGATCAAACGTGACCACCCTTTTCATTGGAACCCAACGTCCTTGAAGTACCTGGGAATGCAGGTCCCGGCGGTACTTGATGACAGTTTCCGACTTAACTTCCAGCCCCTAGTGACGACGATAGATGTGGACCTCAAAAGGTGGACCAAGGGGACTTTCTCGTGGCTAGGGAGACAGGTAGAGAGTTATCATTAACTAGATCCCTACTGCCTTATGAGAAGTTATGCACTTCGGACTCCCTCCCATCTAAACCTGTCTCTCAGATCTATGGTCTGCTCTTAGATGTAGCAGCTCAATCTCCTCCACGTTTTGTGGCGGCTTGGGAGTCAGAAGTGCAAACAACATTTTCTCCCATTGATCGGTCAACGGCCTTTACCATGTGTCACTGCCTATCCATTTCCTGTAAAGCCCAGGAGACCAATTATAAACTGTTATCGCGATGGTACCGAGTTCCCTCTGCCCTTCATAGGATGTTTCCAGCGGTATCAAACCTTTGCGACAGTTCTGGACGTCAGTACTGTCCCGTATCGCCTCTGTCTCTGGAATTACTCTCCAGAATGATCCCAAGGTCCTCCTATTGTCCATAGTACCGACTTCCAGACGGACTCCCTCCAGGGTCCTTGCGAATTTTCTCCTAGTCGCTGCTAGAACGGTGATCCCCAGACACTGGAGGGACCCCTCGCCACCAACCGTTTCAGAATGGTATAGGGAAATTTTATTTCTGTACCGTATGGAGGAACTAATGGCTGACTCCTCGGGTAGACAGGAGAAGTTTATGGCGATCTAGCAACCATGGCTAACATTTGTAGACTCCCCTCCTTTTAGAACTGATGAAACACCTAGGGTGTAGAGGACCTCTTTCCTGTTCTTCCCTGCACATTGATCTTTGTAGGTTCTGATGGCCGTTGATGTGACAGCTGGTAGTTGCGGGAGCTACTACGTGCACCTCCACTGATGGAGGCATGGATCCACCGAAGTCGTAAGTCCTCTGCTATTCCCGCCCCCCCCCCCCTCCTCCGCACCCCTTATCTTCTCCAATAACCTCTATACCCCTTCTGCCCCCTCCCTCCACACTCCCCCCCCCCTTCTAGAGGGAATCTTCCGCTCTTACTCTTGTGCCTCCCCCCCTCCCCCCATTATGACAACCTCTCCTCCTGCTTTCTTAATTTTTCTCTTACCTGTTCTGCTTTTCCCCTCACTGATTATTTTAGTTACACCAAGGTTTCTAATTATGGATAATGATGTGTCGGCTGACTATTGAGTCGTTACTTTGCTTTTGACGATGTGCCTTATTAACATAACCGTGCTCATATTTACCTCTGTGTAGTTTAACCTTGGCAGTGTTATGTCATCTTGTTGGGATGTGACTCTATTCCATGTCAACAGCTGTTCAAAGATTGTTTTCCTGTTTTGCACTCAATAAAATCTTTAATGATAAAAAAATGGAGTTGCAATGTGCAAACACATCCGCCACTCCTTTCGCATACAAGACTTGGGACCCCATTCTTGAGATCACTGGGGGTCCCAGCTCCCAGACCCCCCACCATCATACACTTATCCCCTATTCACAAAATAGGCTATATATTAGGTAAGGGAGAAGAGAACATCTGTTCTGAAAAGAATGCCTACAACATAGACTAATGTCTTAAATCTTTTCTTGGAATGAAAACAAAATAGCTTTTATAAATGAAATAGCGATGTCTCATAGATTTAAGAACAAAACATAGGCTTAGTCTTTCAAAGACATATTTAAGATCATTTTCATGTTCTTCCACATTTCTAGAATATTCAGCGAGACTTAAACATATGGAGGACATCGCTATCATATTGTATTGATATACGTTTTTTGGCTAATGAAGAAGGGCCATGCATCTGGACCCAAAGCTGAGACAGTTTCAAAGTGAAGGAGACATTGGTATTTGGTACGAGTGTGTCAGACTTCCTTGGATGCAGTTATTTAAGACACACAAACATGTTGATGACTGTGAGTTGGGAAATACTTAAGCAAATCGGAGGATCCTGGACTGACCTTCACCAAGTTGAGAAATAACATTTAAAGGGGCACAAACCTATAGGCCGACATTTATCATTGTCTTTAGACAGTTTTTTGTGTCTACAAAAGGCGCAAGCAGGGTTCATTTGCGCCTTTTTTGCACCTTTTGGTTTACACATTTCTGCTGATTTTGAGTTGCAATCCACTGATTTTGGCAATACACATGATGTGAAAGGGTTTTATGAACTGCACTTTTTGTGAAAAGGCACAAAAAAGAAGCAAAGCCACTGAAAAGTCTCTAAAACTACACCAGCCCAGACTTAGCTTTAGCTTTTTAAAAATTTCAGAAAATGTGACCTGTACACAAAAAAAGGTGTAGAAAAATGCTTCACTTACACCTACCATTGGCCGGCATTTATCATTGTAGGTGTAAGTGAAGCATTTTTCAACACCTTTCTTTGTGTGCTGGTAATGTGTAGGAGCACTAAATTTATGAAATGGTCACAGATCATTTGATAAATTTTGGGCAGGTCACATTTTCTGAAACTTCCCTCTTCACATACACCAAAAAGCTAAGCTAAGTCTGGTTTTGTTTTAGAGACTTTTCAGTGGCTTTGAGCCTTTTTTGCGGCTTTTCACAAAAAGGCACAGTTCATAAAACCCTTCCATATCATATGTATTGCCAAAATCGAATAAACCCTGCTTGTGTCTTTTTTGCGCCTTTTGTAGAAAAAAAAAAACAGTTTAAAGACAATGATAAATGTCTGCCATAGTGTATAAGAATTTTCAGACCCTTTAACTTTTTTCACATTTTGTTATGTTGCTCCTTGTGCGAAGATTAAAAAAATAAATAAATAAATAAATAAATAACGCAAATTTTCTCCCATGATTCTACACTTAAAGGAGTAGTCCAGTGGTGAACAACTTATCCCCTATCCTAAGGATAGGGGATAAATTTGAGATCGCGGGGGGTCCGACCGCTGGGGACCCCTGCGATCTCCTGTACGGAGCCTCGACAGCCCGCAGGAAGGGGGCGTGTAGACCTCCGCACGAAGCGGCAGCCGACACGCCCCCTCAATACAACTCTATGGCAGAGCCGAAGCGCTGCCTTCGGCAATCTCCGGCTCTGTCATAGAGATGTATTGAGGGGGCGTGTCAGCGGCCACTTCGTGCGGAGGTCGACACCCGCTATCTGGCTGGAGAGCCTGGCCCCCGTACAGAGAGATCGCAGGGGGCCCCAGCGGTCGGACCTCCCCCCAGCGATCTCAAACTTATCCCCTATCCTTAGGATAGGGGATAAGTTTTTCACCACTGGACTACCCCTTTAATACCCCATAATGACAAAAAGAAAACATTAGAAATCTTTGCTAATTAGGGAGGGGTGCATGAACACCTGGAAATTGCTGATGAGTATGCATGAAGCCTCTCACCGAGGCACGCCCCTAGTCCTTCTCGGTGTCAACGCCGAGAAGGCTTTCGATAGTCAGCTGGAATTTCATGAAGGAAGCCTTGATGTCATTTCAGATACCGATGCCCTATATTGACACTGTATTCTCCCTTTACTCTAACCCCATGGCCGCGTTGCTTGTAAACGAGGTCATTTCACCCCCGTTCGCCATAGGGAACGGCACTCGCCAAGGGTGCCCCTTGTCCCCCACCCTTTTCGTATTGGTCATCGAGACGCTTCTACAAAAGGTTCGCCAAATGGAGGGTGTGAAGGGCATCGTCACACAGGGCGCAGAACTGAAGTTTCTAGCGTTCGCTGATGATCTCTTTCTGTTGAGAGATCCCGTGAATAGCTTACCACATCTTATCACTTTGTTTACACAGTTTGGCGAAATCTCCAATTTTAAGGTTAATATCCTGAAATCCGAGCTCTTAAACATCTCCCTGCCTCAGGCCCTAGAAAAGCACCTTGCCAGCACTATCCCCTTCCCATGGGCGGCTTCTTCTCTGCAATACCTGGGAATCCGCATCCCTAAAAGCGTTTCCAAGATATCTGATTGTAACTATAGGCCATTATTAAAGGACATAGGTACGTTATTGGAGGACTATGATCTCCCATTGATTTCCTGGTTGGGTAGGAAAAATGTAATAAACTGCTACGTCTTACCAAAGATTAGATATGTCTTGAGAATGCTGCCGATTGCCCTGCCTCAATCCTTCTTCAAAATCACAAGGCCTATGTTCTCTAAGTATGTCTGGAAATCTCAAAGGCCGCTTTAACACATAGCATCCTGATCATAAGTCCTACGGCAGGGGGTATCGGACTCCCTGATGTCGGGCTGCTTTACAAAGCTACCCAGCTGCAGAAGTGGATGGACTTGGTTGCCCCACTGCAAGCAGGTGGTGCTGACACTACCCATGATGTGAGGTCTCTTCCGCCTGATATCCTGGAGAGCTTATGGTTGCCCCCTAAGGGTAGGTTTAGACATGGCTCCCCAAACCTTCTGTTCCAAGGCATGCAATCTACTTGGCATGACCTATCCCCCTCTCTCTCCTTCTATCTCGCCACTTCTCCCTGCTAGCCTTATACCTGCAGCTGTGCAGAGGTTCTCGGAGACCTTTCAGCCAATGTGGAATAACCTACGGGATATATCTGTGAGTCGGTTGTTCGGGGGTAGGGTGACGCCATCATCTGAGATGCTGTTGGGACTGTTCCCGAACCAGAGGTACTCTTGCCTACATGTTAACCACTTTACCTCATGTTGTGCACGATTTTGGAAACTGTATGGCCCGCTGAGACAGCCAAATAAGTTTGAGGAAATGCTCCTCAACCCCCAAGCCAGGCAAAGGCGTCTACCTGGGTGTCTCGTTTTCTTTGCGCAGGCATCACCGCAAATGTTCCTCATTTTGTAGCCTCATGGGCTAAGGAACCGAATCTCTCTCTGTCAGAAACCGATGTTTCCATTATACTGAAGCAGTCACATGGCTTTTCAAGGTGCGTGAGACTCCAGGAGACGCAATACAAATTGACATTGAGATGGTACAGGACCCCTGAGTTTCTTTACACACATGGTCAGACGCCAACCTATGCTGGAGATGTAATTCCCACACAGGAACTCTCGCCCATATATGGTGGACCTGCCCAGTTATAGAACCATTTTGGAGAGAAGTGCTGAGAGCCATAGATTGCATTACACCCACTAAGACACTGATTTCTCCTGCAGCGGCCCTTCTAGGACTCCCTTGCCTTGGCTACTCGGCAGGGACTCACTCACTTATCACACAACTTCTAATTGCAGCAAAATCGATTATACCTCTCCCCTGGCTACAAACTGACCCTCCCTCCATAGGGGAGTGGCTCACTAAAGTACACCAGATCTGTCGTTTTGAGGGGATGCAACACAGACAAATGCGTACTCGAAACAAGTTTCTCAAAATATGGCAACAGTGGGTAGTTTCCAAGTTTTGCGTAGACAAGGAGGTCTAGACCACGCCGTCTGGATGTTCCTTGCCGTGGTAATAATATATGAATGCTTAGTTGGGTGGATGTTCACACAGCACGGCAGACAAGCTCTCCTACGAAGCTCAGGGCACTCACGCTCACCTTCGCGTGTCTTGGGTCAAGGCTGAATCTCAGTTGCAGCTCATCCTACTGGTTGCATGTTGTCCATATGCCTCCCCATCCCGGGCATGCTCTGAGTGCTACCTTCTCTCCCGCCCCTGGTAATTGTCACGACCCTATGCAACCCCCCCACCCACTCCCTTCCCCCCCTCCTTCCTCCTTTCCCTTCATCCAGCCCCTCCCCTGGTGCCCTCACCCCACTCGCCACCCTCCTCTCCTCCCTTCCCCTCCCGTCCCCCCCCCCCCCTAATTTGTAGGTTCAAAGTTTTGGTTGCTAGCCCTCCCTAACTAGTCATTGGTACATCTATGCTTAGACACGGTTTGGCTCACGACTACTCTTGTACCATGGAATATGCTTCAAAGGACTAGTTGTTGTCCTTATGTGATGTTTGTTATGTGTTTGAAAACAAATAAAAAGATATTTGATAAAAAAAAAAATATAAAATAAAAAAGAAATCTTTGCTAATTTACTGAAAAGGAAAATCTTGCAGTGACATCAGTATTCAGACCCTTTACTCAGGACTTTTGTAAAGCTCCTTTGGAAGTGATTCCAGCCTTTGGTCTTCTTGAGGATGAGGCCACAAGGTTTACACACCTGGATTTGGGGATTATCTGCCGTTCTTCTTTGCAGATCCTCTCAAGCTCTGTCAGGTTGGATGGAGACCATCAGTGGAAGCCATTTTCAAGTCTTTCCAAAGACGTTTCATTGGGTTCAAGTCGGGGCTTTGGTTGGGCCACTGAAGGAAATTCACAGAGTTGTCCCTAAACCGCTCCTGTGTTGTCTTGGTTTTGTGCTTAGAGTCATTGTTTTTTGCAAGGTGTAACTTTCAGCCCAGTCTGAGGTCCAGAGCATTCTAGATCAGGTTTTCAATAACAATGCCTCTGTACTTTGTTTCATTCAGCTTTTCCCCAACCCTGACCTGTCCCAGCCGTGGAAAGCCACCCCCATAGCCTGTTGCTGCTACTACCATGATTACTGTAGGGATTGTATTGGGCAGGTGATGGGCAGTGCCTGGTTTCCTCCAGACATGATGCTGCCCCCACCATGATCACTGTAGGGATGGTATTGGGCAGGTGAGGGGCAGTGCCTGGTTTCCTCCAGACATGATGCTGCCCCCACCATGATCACTGTAGGGATGGTATTGGGCAGGTGATGGGCAGTGCCTGGTTTCCTCCAGACATGATGCTGCCCCCACCATGATCATTGTAGGGATGGTATTGGGCAGGTGAGGGGCAGTGCCTGGTTTCCTCCAGACATGATGCTGCCCCCACCATGATCACTGTAGGGATGGTATTGGGCAGGTGATGGGCAGTTCCTGGTTTCCTCCAGACATGATTCTGTCCCCACCATGATCACTGTAGGGATGGTATTGGGTGGGTGATGGGCAGTGCCTGGTTTCTCCAGACATAATGCTGCCCCCACCATGATCACTGTAGGGATGGTATTGGGTGGGTGATGGGCAGTGCCTGGTTTCCTCCAGACATGATGCTGCCCCCACCATAATCACTGTAGGGATGGTATTGGGCAGGTGATGAGCAGTGCCTGGTTTCCTCCAGACATGATGCTGCCCCTACCATGATCACTGTAGGGATGGTATTGGGCAGGTGATGGGCAGTGCCTGGTTTCTTCCAGACATGATGCTGCCCCCACTATGATCACTGTAGGGATGGTATTGGGTGGGTGATGAGGTTTGCTCCAGACATGACACTTAGAATTGAGGCCCAAAACTTGAACTTTATTTTATCAGACCAGGGAATCCTGTTTCTCACAGTGTGAGAGTCCTTTAGGTGATTTTTTTTTATTACAAACTCTAGATGGGCTTTCATGCATCTTTTACTGGGGAGAAGCTTTTTTTCTGACCATTCTGCCATGAAGCCCAGATTGTGGAGGCTGCAGTGATGGTTGACCTTTGGGAGATTTCTTCCATCTGCACACAGGATCTTTGGAGCTCGGCCAGAGTGACCACTGGGTTCTTGTTCATGTCACTTACCAAGGCCTTTCTCCCCCCATTACTTAGTTTGGGGAGGCGGCAGCTTTTGGAATAGTTTTGGTTGTTCCTTCTTCTTCCATGTAAGAATTACGAAGGCCACTTTGCTCTTGCAATCTTACAGTGCAGCAAAAGTTTTTTTTGTACCTATCTCAAAATTGGTGGCTCCACACAATCCTGCCTCTGAACTCTACGGGTAATTCTCACTATCTCATAGCTTGGTTTTTGCTCTGATGTACATCATCTGTGAGACCTTATATAGACAGGGCTGTGTCTTTCCATATCCTGTCCAATCAGCTGAATTTACCACAGGTGACTCTGATCAAGGTGGAGAAATATCTCAGGGATGATCAAGAGAAATGGGAGGAGCCAGAGTTAAATATCAATATCAGAAACAGAAAATATTTATGCTAATTTTTAGTTTTTATCTAAATTTTCCCAAATTCTATTTTCCCATTTTCTGGGTTGTTTAGGTGCAAAATGATGGGGATGAAATGTGAAAAAAGTGAAAGGGACTGAAAACTTTTTGAACGTATATCAATCGACTGTGCGTTTGATTGCTGTCTATTGCTCCCATTACCTAGTCATTCCAGAGGGTGGTAATAGTGTTCTTCAACGGAATATCTGATAGAAAGTCTACAGAGTCCATGATCACTACTTTATATACGTCCATCTCTGGGAGGCTGCAGAAACATTTCTACACACATTTGTGAATCGTATTAGATCCCCAACAATCAGCATCTTATATTATCCATATCATGTTTGGTTCTTGGTTGCAATAGTGTACAGTTTCAGTGTAGTAGTTGCAAAAGTTATACATATCAATAAACCACTAGGGTACTCAGTTATATGCTGCCGTATAGAAACGTTGTCAATCCCTGGAGCTATGCCACTAGAGTAGTGACTCCCAACAAGGGTGCCTTTCCACTCTGGAGTGCAAATAGAGCCCTCCTAAGGTGCCGTAAGTCAAGATGGTGACCAAAATAATTGTACCTCTCTAACAGGCCTTCCACATGCCTGCCTGTAAAGTCAGTCTTGGCAGGATGGCATGTGCTTTGCTTACTGCTGCTTGAACATATACTATACATGTGCATGAAAAGGTTACTACTTGGGGGCAGCTCTGTATGTGCTGTGTTTATTGCTGCTTGAGCAGATTTGTGATAATTAATGTGGGGATGAGACATGAGCCTTGAATGTGATTACCACTGTGGGGATAAGACATGAGCCCTGAATGTGATTACTAATGTGGGGATGAGACATGAGCCCTGAATGTGATTATTAATGTGGGGATGGGGCATGAGCCCTTAATGTGATTATTAATGTGGGGATGGGGCATGAGCCTTGAATGTGATTACCACTGTGGGGATGAGACATGAGCCCTGAATGTGATTACTAATGTGGGGATGAGACATGAGCCCTGAATGTGATTACTCCTGTGGGGATGATGCATGAGCCCTGAATGTGATTACTACTAGGGGGATGAAATGTGAGCCTAAATTAGTTTAATTCAAGTGTTAAATAGCAGCTTAAAGCGTACCCGTCAGATCCAACAAAAATTTTTTTTTTAATATATCACTCAGTACCTAATCCAGACCTTGAACATTTAATTTTTATGTGTCTAGCACGTTTTATTTATTTTTTTTATTACACTTTTAATTTTGCTCACCAGTCTGAATTCCTCTCAAAAGGGAGGGGGCGTGGTCTCACTGTGCAGGTCTCCGCCCCCTCTCTCAGTATGCTGTCTGCTCACATCTGCCCTAGCATTAGCAAAACAACAACTCCCAGCTTGTCCTCACTGACAGTAGCGGGACACAAGCTGACGGTGGGAGTATTTTTCCTCCAACTGTGAGCCCTGCACTCACAGCTGTCAATCAAGGAATTGTGTCCATGACATAGGTGATGACGCATGGACACAGCAGGACTAGTATGGGAAAAAAAATTGCAGGAAAAATTTCTAATGAAAGCAATTGCAAAACCTATTGGTTTTGCATGCTTTACAACATATCAACATTTTTTGTATCTGACAGTGCCCATTTAAAGTTATTTTGATTACTTGTTTTTGTCAATTTATTTGTCTTTAAAAAATAAAAACAATGGCATCCAAACCAACTGGTATTGCAGGACACTGCAGCGGACCTCATTCACTTGAACAGAGCTGTGCACTGTGACCTCTTCTTTCTCAGGATCTGTGCAGATTCCAGGGATCAGACCATGGATCATAAAATTATATCATGTCCTTGCAATATGCCATTACTTTAGGAGATCACAGTAATGTATTCATGCAGATCATTTAATCTTCATTAAAGGTACGTTCACACGAGCGGATTACCTGCAGAATTTTGCTTACATTGACTTTAATGTGTTAGCTGAAAATCTGCTATAGAGGCAGATTTGTAGATTTTCCTTCAGACTCTTAGGGCTTGTTCACACGGGCGGATCCACAGAGTATTTTATGCTGTGGATCCGCCAACGATGGACCCCTACAGTGTGCCTCAGATGTGCCTTATCGGAGCAGTCACACTACGATGTGCGAGTCGCCACGCACATACGCAGTATACTGGCACACATTGCAGCTGCTCTTGGCCTAGCTCAGGGAGCAGAGGGAGGGGCCACGAGGTGTGCGAGTATACCGCGCATGCACGCGGCAACACTTACAACGCAGCAATGTGTCTGCTCATAACGGCGGGCACATTTAGAGGCACACTTTAGGGGGTCCATCGTTGGCAGATCCGCAGCGTAAAATATGCTGTGGATCTGCCCGTGGGAACGAGCACTTAGGGTAGGCTCACACATATTTTGCTGCATATTTTCCTGCCCATTGAAGTCTATGGGTAGCAAAATACGCAGCTGATTTTGCTACCCGTTGACTTCAATAGGTAGGAAAATACGCAGCAGCAAAATACGCTACGTGTGACCCTACTATAAGAGAAATAGATAGTCTAGCATTCCAACATTTATTTAGGAAACTGTAAGTAAGGCCTGGGGTAACACTGGCCGGACCTAGTATTCAGCAACCATGTGCTGTAGGGTCAGGTCCACACTGCAGATGGGGATGTGTGGCCTGGCTTTAGGCTTATGTTTCGCCCCGTTAGTAGTCAACCTTTGGGTGGGTTTTCTATGTCACGCTGGAGCCCATGCCTGATAAACTACATAGTGAATACCCTTTCCTAGTCATACTGAATACTTAGATCACTCACGCAGCACTTAAAATATGTACTAACTTAGTCAAATTGTACTTCACCGTAATGGTACCTTCAAATATCCCTGTAGTGTGCCAATCCAATGATGCAACCTATGGAAGAAGAAAAAAAGGTATAACCATGTTTGCAGTAGTAGTCTCAAATGCATAGTGCAGAGGATGGCTTTAACAATGTCAAATCTGACCACGGTGGTAAAATACCACAACACAGTGAAAAGTATAAATATGAACATTGCTTTAGACCTGGTTAGATGGTGACACCTGCTGTTTGTCGCTGTATCGGGTTTCACAATTCAAGTTGCTTAAAGGGGTACTCCGGTGAAAAACTTATTTTTTTTAAATCAACTGGTGCCAGAAATTAAACAGATTTGTAAATGACTTCTATTAAAAAATCTTAAAGGGTACCTCTCATCAAATAAACTTTTGATATATTTTAGATTAATGAATGTTAAATAACTTTCCAATAGCATGTTAATGAAAAATATGCTTCTTTCTATTGTATTTTTCCCGATCAGTCCTGTCAGCAAGCATTTCTGACTCATGCTGGAGTCCTAAACACTCAGAGCTGCCAGCCTGCTTTGTTCACAGCCAAACAGGCTGTGAACAAAGCAGGCTGGCAGCTCTGAGTGTTCTCCTTTGTGAACAAAGCAGACTGGCAGCTCGTAGTGTTTAGGACTCCAGCATGAGTCTGAAATGCTTGCTGCCAGGACTGGTAGGGAGACCCCTAATGGTCATTTCTTCAAAGTGGAAAATTAAATAGAAAGAAGCATATTTTTTAATAACATGCAATTGTAAAGTTATTCTGCATACATTAATCTATAATGTATCAAATGTTTTTTTGATGAGAGGTACCCTTTAATCCTTCCTGTACTTATTAGCTGCTGAATACTACAGTGGAAATTCTTTTCCGTTTGAAACACAGAGCTCTCTGCTGACATCATGAGCACAGTGCTCTCTGCTGACATCTCTCTCCATTTTTAGGAACTGTCCAGGGTAAAAGGAAATCCCCATAGCAAACATATGCTGTTCTGGACAGTTCATAAAATGGACAGAGATGTCAGCAGAGAGCACTGTGGTTGTGATGTCAGCAGACAGTTCTGTGTTTCAAAAACGCTGTAGTATTCAGCAGATAATAAGTACAGGAAGGATTAAGATTTTTTAATAGAAGTAATTTACAAATCTGTTTAACTATCTGGCACCAGTTGATTTAAAAAAAAAAAAAGTTTTTCACCGGAGTACCCCTTTAACGACGCAGGACGTATATTTACGTCCTGCGCCGGCTCCCGCGATATGAAGCGGGATCGCGCCGCGATCCTGCATCATATCGCTTCGGTCCCTGCGCTCATCAACGGCCGGGACCCGCGGCTAATACCACACATCGCCCATCGGGGCGATGTGCGGTATTAACCCTTTAGAAGTGGCGGTCAAAGCTGACCGCCGCTTCTAAAGTGAAACTGAAAGTATCCCGGCTGCTCAGTCGGGCTGTTCGGGACCACCGCGGTGAAATCGCGGCGTCCCGAACAGCTGATCGGACACCGGGAGGGCCCTTACCTGCCTCCTCCGTGTCCGATCGACGAATGACTGCTCCGTGCCTGAGATCCAGGCAGGAGCAGTCAAGCGCCGATAATGCTGATCACAGGCGTGTTAATACACGCCAGTGATCAGCATAGGAGATCAGTACACTGCAAAAAAAAATGTAAAAAAAAAGTGTTAATAAAGGTCATTTAACCCCTTCTCTAATAAAAGTTTGAATCACCCCCCCTTTTCCCATAAAAAAATAAAACAGTGTAAAAAAAAAATAAATAAACATATGTGGTATCGCCGCGTGCGTAAATGTCCGAACTATAAAAATATATCATTAATTAAACCGCACGGTCAATGGCGTACGCGCAAAAAAATTCCAAAGTCCAAAAAAGCGTATTTTGGTCACTTTTTATACCATTAAAAAAATGAATAAAAAGTGATCAAAAAATCCTATCAAAACAAAAATCATACCAATAAAAACTTCAGATCACGGCGCAAAAAATGAGTCCTCATACCGCCCTGTACGTGGAAAAATAAAAAAGTTATAGGGGTCAGAAGATGACATTTTTAAACGTATAAATTTTCCTGTATGTAGTTATGATTTTTTTCCAGAAGTGCGACAAAATCAAACCTATATAAGTAGGGGATCATTTTAACCGTATGGACCTACAGAATAAAGATAAGGTGTAATTTTTACCGAAATATGCACTGCGTAGAAACGGAAGCCCCCAAAAGTTACAAAATGGCATTTTTTTTCCGATTTTGTCGCACAATGATTTTTTTTTCCGTTTCGCCGTGCATTTTTGGGTAAAATGACTAATGTCACTGCAAAGTAGAATTGGCGATGCAAAAAATAAGCCATAATATGGATTTTTAGGTGGAAAATTGAAAGGGTTATGATTTTTAAAAGGTAAGGAGGAAAAAACGAAAGTGCAAAAACGGAAAAACCCTGAGTCCTTAAGGGGTTAAAGCTACTTCTTTTTGGTTACTGGTTGTCACCCAGCATTAACAGAAACAGTAGGATGAAGCTAAAAAATTGTTAAGTTAGTAGCACGTTTAACATTCACATATGGTGGTAAGTGTGCAGAAAGCCCACACCACGGACCATAGAACCCAATGAACACTGTGAGACTGTGACAGGAATGGTTGTCAGAGGTTATATTTCCCCAAGGCACCTGTTGTATGTGGATACCAGGTGTCAGAAAGCATGTCATCCAGGGAAAGCTGGGTGTGATATGGGAAATCTAGGAATAGTTATAATCCCTGATGAGACTCTACTTGCTAGGGACGTTGGTAAATTTTGTTATCAGGCATGGATTTTTATTGGATGAAAAGCAGGGTTGGTAGTGGGGTGTTTAATCCCCTTCCTGGGCAACTCCAGATTTTCAGACTTGCCCAGATCAGCACAGGTGCTGAAGACAGCGCATTACTGGGCTTTAAAGGGGTACTCCGCTGCTCAGCATTTGGAACAAACTGTTCCGAACGCTGGAGTCGGGAGCTCGTGACGTCATAGACCCGCCCCCTCCTGACATCACGCCCCACCCCCTCAATGCAAGTCTATGGGAGGGGGCGTGACAGCCGTCACGCCCCCTCCCATAGACATGCATTGAGGGGGCAGAGCGTTATGTCATGAGGGGACGGGGCTATGAGGTAACGAGCTCCTGGCGCCGGCTCCAGCGTTGGGAACAGTTTGTTCTAAACGCTGAGTAGCGGAGTACCCCTTTAAAACTAGTCAACAAATAAGGCTGTGAGGAACCTGCACCACTGATGAGACTTTGTAACCTGTGCGGGTAACACATTTGTTGACTGTAGTATTGGGTTACTGGTAGTAAGCCACCTGTATATACAGGGAAGTTTTATATGTTTAGTTAGCTCTAGACATGCAGGATTTATTTTGTGTTTATGCCGGAGTGTGAAGGCTGTATTTATTTTGTTACTAAAAAATAAAAACAGAAAAGGCCTTTTTAAAAATTACTTCCATGTCCCTGTCTCTAACTGCTATCTTGTTGATATTTGACTGGGTCTATGGAGCTAATCTCCCGCAAACACATTTCCACAATTATGGTCAAAACTTAAGCAATAACCTAGGTACATAGAACCATGGCCTTGTCACATGGCAAAATGTATCCTGAATAATGTTGTGGTTTATAAAGTATGCCAAATCCTATACCCTGATGGCATCTCTTTAGGTGCCAGGTCTGGCTTATTATCCTTCTTGTATTTACATTGGCGGAATACCAAATATGTTACTGCTTTGTATCTATCCGTGTATTGCATATATTTTACCAACGGAACATAACTATGTACACAAAATTATCTTCATTTTGCAATAATAGAAGCTAGACATTGAGCCGCCACACGCACAAACATATATATGTCACTGTAATAAGCCAGAGCGCACATGTTGTACACATACAGAGCTCCTATTCAGCCCGGCTATAGTTACATCATACACATGCTGAGCACATGTTCGCACAAAGGTAATGCTAATTTCTGACAGGGGGTGGGGGGACAAATGCTACAGGAAAAAAAAGAAATAAACGAGATGTTGTGAGAAGACAATACTTCTGTATTGTAGTATATTGGGCTGTAACTGTTATCCTATGTAATAGGGGTAAAAAAAAAAATGGCAGGCCTGGAGGCAATCACTAGGTCCCTGCTGCCTTGTCCACTGCTTCCCTGCAACTGCGTCATAGACTAAAGAGGTAAAACTTATCCCCTATTAAAAGAATTGTGGGGGGTCCGACAGTTGGGACCCCCCGCGATCTCCAGAACGGCACCCGTGTCTAGAAATGCTACGGCCCCTACCTTCCAAGACAAACTCAACCTGATCCCCATGCAACTGCATCATAGATTAAAGGGGTAGTTCCACAGGAAGGTGGGGGTCCGACAGATCTCTAGAATGGCACCCATATCTTACCTTCAAGCGCTCCGGCCCCTACCTTCCAAGACCAACTCCACGTGATCCCCTTACAACTGCTTCATTGATTAAAGAGGTCATCCAGTTATGTAAAACGTATCCCCTATCCATAGGATTGTAGGGGTTAAACAGTTGGGACCCCCGTGATCTCCAGAACGGCACCTGTCTCTTACCATGAAATAGTCTGGCCCCCACCTTCCAAGACAAACTGGTCTTGGAAGTGACGGCCATCTGCGGGCCATCACTCCCAAGACCAGTTCTTCTTGGAAGGTGGGGGCTAGAGCACGCCGAGGAAAGAGAAGGGCCCCGTTCTGGAGATTGCAGGGGCTCCCAGCAATCGGACTTACCACAATCAGACACTTCTCCACTATCTATACATTTTACATAACTGGAGTCCCCCTTTATCTGTCTCCTGCTCAGTTCCTTTGTGTTACAGTGGGCCACTTCTCCAGCCCGTGAGCGCACTGTTCCCCTCTCCCCTGCTGCTGGCGGGGCTGGGAGTCGCATAGCGGGACGCGCTCGCATGCGAATCCCAGCCCATCACTTATCACGCTTCTCTGCTGCTTCCTCCGCCTCTCAGCTCCAGCTGAAATTTAAAAGGTCAGTACACCCATAATTATGTGAAACACCTCTATATTATAAGTGCCTGCACCTCCCACACTTCCCTGCTGGATCTTCAGTGCAATTTGCCTGAGATTAAGCGTTCCATACTGTCCGTTTGCCTTGCCTGTGTTCTGACCCTTCCACTACATTATTTGACTCCGCACCTTTGCCGCCTGCCTTGACCTTCTGCTAAGTCCGACTACGCCTCTGCCTCATCCTTCTGTACTTCGCCTCGCCCAGCTACCTGTGTGCTCGAGTCGTATCGGGGGTAGCGACCTGGGTGCCACCTGCCACAGCAAGTCCATCCTGCCTTGCGGCGGGCTCTGGTGAAGACGAGCGGCACCCTAGACTCTGCTCCCTGATACAGCCCGTGTCATCTGCCACTCAGGTCAGTAGATCCACATCTAGCATCATTACACTTTTCAATGCAATCCTCCTGTCTAAGAGATCGCAAGCAGGAGCTTTCCTAATGCATATACCAAACCTGTGCAGCAAGTGTAGCCTGAAAACATCCTACCTCCTGATAGTGGAGGCCCGTTAAGATGGAGCAACTCCACTCATTCTCTATGGGAGCCATGGAGACAGCCAAACACTGTACTCAGCTATCTCTGATGTAGATACATGACCTTTGCCAGATGGTAAAACCCCTTTAATCCTTTGGTGACACATGACATACACTTACGTCACTGTCTGGGTCCGGACTGGCGGCTGGTGAGGACACAGGAGGTGGATCCTCTGTGCCAGAAAGGCAATGGCGCGGGTCGTACTGGAGGATCGGTTCTAAGTAGTTACTGGTGTTCACCAGAGCCCGCCGCAAAGAGGGATGGACTTGCTGCGGCGGTAACTACCAGGTCGTGTCCCCCAGTAGCGACTCGACCTCTCTGGCTGCTGAGACTGGCGCGGTACACAAGGACTAGACAGAGGCGAGGTCAGACATAGCAGAAGGTCAGGGCAGGCGGCAATGGTTCATAGTCAGGGGCAACAGCAGAAGGTCTGGATATACAGCCAAGGGAACACACTAAACGCTTTCTCAGGGCACAAGGCAACAAGATCCATCAAGGACAGGAAGGTGAAGTGGGTATTTATGTGTTAGGGAGGTGATAGACTGATTGGGCCAGGTACCAATTAGCGGTGCACTGGCCCTTTAAATCTTAGAAAGCTGGCGCGCACGCGCCCTAGGGAGCGGGGCCGCGCGTGCCGGGACGAGACCGACACCGGAGGAGGAGGGTGAGTGGAACGGGGAGTGATCCGCGAGCGGACATGACCCGCCGGCACGAACACAGCAGCGCTCGCGGTCAGAGACCGGAGCGCTGCTGTCAGCAGAATGCCGCGAGCGCTCCGGGGGGACAGCGGGACCCGGAGCGCTCTTCGTTACAGTCACGTGTGCCAATCAGGGACTATGACGCAAGCTCGGGAGCTGAGCTTGTGTGACAGACAGCAGGTGCTGATCATAACTGACATCAGCTATCACTCTGAAGTCGGTCATTTAACCCTTAAAATTCCGTGATTCAGGCAGACTGTACTAGCAGAGTGCCGACCTTACTGATCAATGCTATCAGATAAGCAATCTAGTAATCACTTGGAAGAGTCTCCCTTTCCCATTCTCAAGTTAAAAAAAAAATAAAAAAGAGCGTAGTTGTCCAACTATTAAAATATAATGTTGATGATCCTGCAATGGTCAATGGCGTAAATTGAAAAAACAAATGCCCAAATTGCTCATTTTGGGTACCCTGGCCCTCTTACCCCCCTTTTTAGCAACCCGGCCCTACCCTTCGAAACTGAACTCTGCGTCCTTTAAGGCCACACGTCACTCTCGCAACTCCTGTTCGAGATGTCACGTCTGCCACGGCCTTAATACCCTTGACCTTCCTCCCTAGTGTACCCCCAGGGGGTTGGTTCACTCAGGTATTTTTACTCCTCGCTGCTACCCAAGAGACATTTACACAGACCACTTACAACCTTGGAGCATTTCTGTGCCCCCCCCCCCCCCACACACACACACAAAATTTAATTGATTTACAGAGTGTTGCGAAAATCTTGGGAAGACCCGGTGAAACCTCCTAACCTAGTTAAATGGGAGACTGAACTAGGGTGTGACCTCACCACCAAGGTGGTTTTTTGTATTTTTTTTACTAGCCCATAAGGCTTCTTTTTCCTCTAGCATACAGGAACATAGTTTTAAGATTCTATCAAGGTGGTATAGTTGTCCAGTTCGTATCCCTGAGATGTTCCCGACAGCCTTGGACACATGCTGTCGCTGTGGTAATGCGATGGGCACATACTTGCATACTTGGCGGGACTGTCTAGCTCTTTCACCCTTTTAGGACTCAGTCCTAGACCTATACAACAGGGTCTCCTCAGGCTCTATCCTGCCATCTCCTAAAATTGATCTCTTGTCTTTTTTTCCGGGCTCTCCCCCTAGGGCCAAAAGAGGCCTCCTTAGACATTTCATTGGTGCCGCTAGGGGGTGATCCCCCGGCACTGGAAATCTCCAGTTACTCCATCCATGGCAGAGTTCGGGGAGACCTTGAACAAAGTACGTAGGATGGAAGAAATGGTGGCTTCTAACAGGGATGTGCTTGAGGCCTTTATCGGTGTGTGGCTATCTTGGGACTCTTTTAGAGAGTCTCAGGAGTTTTTGGCTTGGGTAGGTTGATTAATGGACATTGCCCCATTCATGGTACCCCCTCCCTTCCCCTACACTTTCCTGCCCCTCCCCTCCCCGCCATTCTTTCCTCTTCTATCTCCTGTTTTCCTTCGGCTTTCCCTCCTGGCTTTCTCTTTCCCCTCTTTTTCTCTCTTCTTTGGTTTTGTCTTCTCTTTATGTATTCGTTTAAGATGGGAGCCATTGGCCCCTTTATTTGCTTGAGGTCACATACGCTATTGTTTCCTACCTAGGGTTGTACACCTAACTTGGGATGCTATTATGTTTATTTATAAGTGGATGATGGGAGTTGTAATATTGCTCTTCACAATACCATTGTGTTTCAGGCCTTCCCTGTATTGTTTTTTATCATGTTGTTTTTACTGCGATCCTGTATACATCCTTTTTGTGCTACCTGCATATGTGACCAATATTATTGTTTACACTATTGTTTATTGTTTCTTTGTAAAATCTTAACACAATAACGACCATGGAGATGTATACACGTCCAGGCAGGATGCACGTTCCCGCACCAGGACGAGTATACACGTCTATGGTTCTCGTGGGTGCTGCCCAGTGCACCCACGAGATTGCGGCAGGGACTCGGCTGTAACACACAGCCGGGACCCTGCCGCACTGCCAGGACCGAAGTAAACTTTGGTTCCGGCAGTTTAACCCTTACAGCCGCGGTCGGAAATGACCGAGGGCTGTAAGTGTCTTGGCAGAGGGAGCTCCCTCTGTCTTTCCTGCAGCACCCCGCATTGCGATCGCGGGGTGCTGTGTGTGATCCCCCATGTCTCTCTCCTATAGCACCCCACAACGATCGCGGGGTGCTTCTAGTTACCTGGGCAGCCGAGGGTCTTTACAAGGACCCCCAGGTCTTCCCCGGTTATTGCCGGAGGCACGTCCTGATATGCTGCCAGCTAGTGAAAAACTAGCAGGCAGAATATAACTGCAATGCTTTGGAATACCTATACAAACCTTGCATAGCACATAAAAAATTGTTAGGCTTCTAATTCATTTAAAATGTTAAAAATTAAAAACAAATGAAATGCTTTCAAAATAAAGTAGACATCTGTATATGTTTCATAAACTATTTGGTCAGAAAGTATAAATATATGCAACCTATTAGTGTTAAAATATAAAAAAAAATCGTTATTTTTTTTAATTTCATGATTTTTTTGCATTGTAAAAAAAAACTACAAATGATATCGGCTTACTTTTACTATGTACATGAAGGACAACTTGTGACAAAAAACAAAGTCAGAATTATCGTGATTGGCAAAACATTACCAGAGTTATTCTCTAATGAAGTCAGACATCCCCGATTTGAAAAACACAGGCCTGGTCTTTCAGGGGCAAACAGGTTCACACTACGTTTTCTCCCATACGGGAGCGCATACGGCAGGGGGGAGCTAAAACCTCGCGCTCCCGTATGCCACCGTATGCGCTCCCGTATGTCATTCATTTCAATGAGCCGGCCGGAGTGAAACATTCGGTCCGGTCGGCTCATTTTTGCGCCGTATGCGCTTTTACAACCGGACCTAAAACCGTGGTTGACCACAGTTTTAGGTCCGGTTGTAAAAGCGCATACGGCGCAAAAATGAGCCGACCGGACCGAACGTTTCGCTCCGGCCGGCTCATTGAAATGAATGACATACGGGAGCGCATACGGTGGCATACGGGAGCGCAAGGTTTTAGCTCCCCCCTGCCGTATGCGCTCCCGTATGGGAGAAAACGTAGTGTGAACCCAGCCTCACTTGTATTGGTCCTTAAGGTGTTAATAAATGCTGATTTACTGTAAAATGCACTGCATAAAAACTGTACCCTACAAAATTGTGTTTAGTTTTTATTATTTTTTTTTTTATTTGACCCCACAAATATTTTTTCTCGGTTTCGACAAAGAATTTGTGGTAACAGGGTCTCAATAGAAAGTTCAATTGGTCCTACATAAAACAAACCGTGTGGCCCTATAGATGGGAAATTTTAAGAGTTTTGGCTTTTGAAAGGTGAGGAGAAAAAAATTAAAATGCAAAAGTGAAACTTGGCTGCATCCTTAAAGGGATGTCACGCCCCCTCCCATAGGCTTGCATTGAGGGGGCGGAGCATGACATCACACGGGGCGGGGCCTTGACGTCAAAATGCTCCGGCCCCGTGATCGACAGTAATCAGACCCGGAGCAAACACGCTCTGGGGACTGATTTTAAATGGGGTGTGGGTGTGGCGTGCAAGATCACGGGGGTCCCCAGCGGCGGGACCCCCGTG